>NW_026892561.1:44058854-44795781 GCF_033815535.1 Pezoporus flaviventris
TAAAATATCCTACATCAAAACCTTTTGTTCACTGCAGGGCATATTTTATAATTGTACCTCTGAGTAATGGTATTTCTATTTGATGGCCTTTAAAAAATTGTTATTTTGTATCCTATGCTTTTGTACAAGTTTTATAATCTCTTTGGGAATTAAACTTTCAGCACAAGCATATGTGACTAATATTAAAAATCTAGATTTTCTGTACCTGAGTACAGAATTGTAAATTGGTTGTAAATTTCTGAGTACTAGTCTGCTTTCTAGTGCCCTGTGCAAAAGCTGGATGTACATAACAGTTGTGTCTGAATGAAATTGAAGGTATGAGCCATGTAAGATTCCATACCATATCAGTAGCTTGGGATGTCCTTGTTTTTCTTGAATATTTTCATGAGAGCCCTTTGAAGGTACAAAATATGTGAAATGCTTTTGTGTCTTGCATTTCTGTGCTTGTTTTCAGGTGACCTGTCTATTCTGTATGTTTCCAAAAGAAATCCCACTCTCAGCCCTCAAAATCCCTCAATTCCCATTCATGTTTATTGGCAGGAAGCAGTGGATTTTGAATGGATTTTCAAAAGTTACAAACTCACTGGCACCACTGCAGTCTGATTTAAAGGTATGACTTCTACTGCATCATGAAGTCAAGCCAGAAAAAATCCAGAAAACAATAATGACATGCCAAAGAATGTAAGGAAGAGCAAAGCAGCTCATTACAACAGATGTATAACCTGGAATGAGTCAAGGTCAAGAACAAAATTGCCACTTAGGACCTCAATTTCAGGAAACAAATCATATACGACCAAGATATTGTCACAAAAGGTCATTTCTTGCCCTTTCATCAAATGTTTAATTGTATTTTTGATTGATGACCTCAAAAGCAAGTGACAGTAATACTGCACCAGACAAAATTACTGGACACATATTTAAATAGCATGTAAGTAGTGTGTGAGTCAGGGCGCAGCTTAGCCCATCAGCTCAGATCTTTAAAAAGCAGTGGTGGTTCTTCTGTGCTTAGAGCTTTCATTACTGCATCTGAGGCTTTCTGTTTTCACAGGAGGACTATGAGATAGTGGTGGAGGCATTATCTAATTTATCTGCTCTTTTGTTTTCTCCAGGACTGTTTTCTCCCTTTAAGTCTAATGTTGCACTTAGAGATTTAAAATGAATTTTGAAAACTCAGTAGAAGTAGGGCCTTCACTTACAGTAGTCTTTATATAAATCAAATCCTCTTGCCTTTTTTTTATTATTTTTTTTTAATTTTCAAGTGAGTTTTTTATTTATTCTTCTGCAGCAAGATAGAATAACAAATGAATTCCCAGGTTTTCCTAAGTCCGTTTTATAATTACTGCTGTTTCCGTTTTGCTTCCTTTTATCCTAACCTCACAAGTTTTACTTGTGCTGTCTTCTACTGTCTTTTTTATTTTTTCTCTCTCACTCCATTCTTCATACCAAAGGTTCAAATAATGATTAGTGATTATTTACATCCCTTAAACACTGTGAATCACTGTGATTGTCACAGCAGCAAAACTGGTGGGGAGGGAAAGAAAGTTAACTAGCATAAAAGAAGTTTCATTTAAGTGCCAGTGAGATTTGTCCATGACATAAAGGAAATTACTCTATTGCTAGCATAGCAAGCCAGTCTGCATATGCTATTGCTTAGGAGAAGCTACTTGCGCTGCCCAAACCATTCACTTGGTTGTGAATCCTTTGTTCACACTAGTGAGCAGTTGGTAGGGAACCTGGAGTGAAAACAACTATTCAGACATCTCATTAAAAGATATGCAGTAAATCCTCACAGCTGTAAAGCAATGCTACTGCAGTAGTTTAATATTGGGCACTCAGTGGGAAACTTTGAAACTGCATATATAAATGCTAATATTTTTATGTTTCTTGTTTTAATTTCACATTGAGAATCGCAACCTGAACACAGGAACATAAAGATTCACTCTGACAGCCTTCTTTAAAAATACTCACTGTTGCATGCTTACTTTCCTGGGCAGTATGGCATCCATATGTATAACATATATAACTGTTCATGAGGAAGAGAGAGACTTAACAAGGAGATGTGAAGGTGAGAAAAGGGAAAAGATGGAATGAGGAAAGCAGCAGAGGAAGGATGGTATGCCAACTTATTTTCACAGTACACTTAAGATAAATTTTGGAGTTTTGCTTTGTGGAAAGTAAAAGGCACTAAAACTTAGATTGCAATGAGTGATAGTATGTGTGTGTGTGAGAGAGAGAGGACACTAGCAGGGAAGGTGGATTCACATATGCTTAGTTTCAGGCTTCTGTTCTTTTTGGGTCTTTCCTCCCACCGTATATTCTATGCAGAAGCAGTCGTCAGCAGCATAGCTTTTGCCGAGCAGTTCATAATTTAGAAGACAAACTTGGAAAACCTCCAGTATATCTGCCACTCTAATTTATACCTGTGAGGATTAAGATATCCAGAAAAGCCATGAAAATGACTAAATATATTCCCACTTGATAAATTACATAATCTCATAAGAAAATATAGAGGTAGTATCTACACATATATATTTAATTGATGTCATATACAACCTTAGAAATATACATCAGCAGTGCATATATTAATAAGTCAGTCAATGTTTTCATTAAAAGGTAACTCAAAATTATTCTGTAAAATGTTATGTCAGGCAAAGCAATAAACACCAGCTAATTCTCTGGTAGGTTAGACCCTGACTTTCTGATATAGATGAGGTTTCTCTAGACCATGTCACTTGTCAATTCTTTGACCTAAGGTGATGCTGAAGGGAGAGAATCTAGTGAAAAGAGAGAGATGGATCCTTTGGTAAAGTCAGCTGGAGTTTCAATGACTTCACTGCAGTGGCAATAATTTGTACAGGTGAAGATGTGGTCTGGAATCTGCTACAAAGCATTTTTGTTTTCATGGAGTTTTCATTTCTCATCTGCAATTTTTTTCCTCTCATGCTTTCATGATGATTGTTTTCACTGCCCCTCTGCTGCTTAGAGGAAAGAGATTTTTTTTGTGGGTGTTTGATTGGTTTTGGTTTTGTTTTTTTCTGTTTTGTTTTGTTTTGGTTTTGTTTGTTGTTTTTTTTTAAGTTTCTATTTTTTTAAGTCATATGTAAGAAAATTAAATGATCATGCTTTAAACTGAGATGGTGGGGATTTTTTTCTCTTGCCTTTTCTTCCTTTCCCACTCTAAGAAAGAGGAAAACCCTGTAAAATTGTACTTTACCCATAGCACCTCAAATATTAAATCCTTTGGTAGCTATTGCCTTCTTCTGTATGCCAATGTGGGCTGCATAATTCATGTGTAGCAAGTTATTCAGCCAAGAAAAAAGTAGGCTGCAGAAGAACAAGTGAAAACATTTTTTTTTCTTTATAATGTTTGTTATAAGTTGATATTTTTGAATTGGAACAAAACTTTCTCCAATTCCAATTTAGCAGACTGGAAAATAACAAAGTAGTGGATTTCAGTAGACTTTTTAATTATGTTTTGAGTCAATGCTAAATATGAAAGATGCTGATAATGTGATATTTATATGTTATTTTTCCCAATGCGTTTGAGATACCGACTTGTGCTTACAGAAAGCTTAGGTATTCGAGATAACTTTTTACAGTTTAGGGTTTATTGTCTGTCTAGAATGCCAAGAGACACACAGTGGTGTAACTCTGCTAGGGATCATGTAGTATCAGGAAATGCTATTGAAGAAATGGAAAAGAGACATTATTATTCAAGCCTCCTTGGTAGTGGGAAATACTGTAGCAGAAAGCGACTGAATAGAGCTAGTCCAGTAAGTTTCTAATTTCAGATGTGTCCTCATACCCATGCCAGGACTTCAGAGTGAGATGCAGTTCCTAACAATTAGCTGAAATGCATGTGATCCAGAAATAACAAATGCAAGGTATACTTTTTTAATATAAATTATTCTCTGTCTGTAACCTTAATGCCACCAGTCTTTATTTTTGGCATGAGCAGTGCTCAGTGGTAGAACTGAGGGGACATCAAATTTGAGTGAAATTTAGTCGATGTGAAAGACAGACACAGAATTATCTGCTAGGAAGAGACCTCCAGAGGTCACCTCATCTAAGCTCCCACAGAAAGCAGGGCTAATTAGAGGAGAGTTGTTCAGTGCCTTGTCTAGTCAAATTTTGAGTATGTCCAAGGGTAGAGATTTACCAGCCTCTGTGGGTGACCTGTTCCAGTTTTGAAGACCATATAAAGAAGTTCTTTTATTGATTTAGAATTTCCCACGTGCACCAACTTCATGATGCACATGGGAAGTGAAATTGTGTTCATTTTCTTTTTTTCTGTTGGCTCTTGAGAAGCATTTCCACCCACATTTGAGAAAAGTCTGGCTCTACCTTAATTGTGCCCCCTACCATTAGGTAGTTGTAGAAAGCAACAAAGTTCCCTTGGAGTCTTCTGTTTAAGACTGAGCAAAGCCAGTTCTCAGCCTTTCATCATATGTCCCACATTTCAGCTTCTGACCGTCTTGATATTTGCCGTATCTCAAAGCTAGGACCATTTCAAAGTAAGAAGCAGTAAGGATGTTGCTTGTGTCTAATACTTCATCTGCAATTATCAACCGTTACAATCTGACTTTTCAACTTGCTGGATCCTGAAATACAATATTCCCATTGTAGACATACCTGAAGAGAGTCATAATGGAATGGCCACAGAATGATCAATCCCAACATTTAAAGAACATAAATGCCATGTAAACTGAAATGGGATTTTAAATTAATTTGCTACGTATAAGGTAGAACCTTGCCAAAGTTTGGGGTTTTTTTTAAATCATTTTTTAAAAGTAGGGGAAAAAGGAGTACAAGACCAGATGCTTTTCTAATGCTGACTCATTCAGTGGCAATCCCTGATATGAATGAGGTGTTTTGCCATGGTCTATTGGACAGAATGAAGAACAGTGCCCTCCCCAATGTCATTGCTCATTGATGTATTCCGTGATTGCTACTTCTTGATCGGGAGTGCATTCAATCATACAGTAGGCTGAATTTCATCTCTCTGAATGAGCTGTTAAAAGTGGAGGTTTTCCATTTAGCTGGATTCAGGAGCAAGTCTCAGGAGCTTTCAAAGAATGATTAAAGTGGGTACAAAATTCCTTTGTACTGGGGAGTGATCTTTCTGCCCTTTTATGAAGTATTGGAAGAATTGTCTACAAAGTAGATGAGCTGATGTGAAAATGATATTGTGAGTCCTAGAATACATATACTGAAGATCCTAAACTGATATAGGAAAAGCTAGTGTTGTGGAATCACTAATTTAATTTTATAGACAGAGTTATGCACTGATTAGGTAAATCTTCAAAACTTTCAAGCTTCTAACAACCAAAATCTTGTGAATGACTAGTATCAGGTTTTTGGAAGTATGTGTGTGTCAGGTAAATTTTCATGCACTTTTATTTTGCACATGCTAATTGCAAAACAATTCATCATTAAAAAAAACCCTAAAAATTTCTTTATCACCATCAAACTTTTCGATTGTCAAGTCAAACCTACCTGCTTTGCCCTCAATTTCAGAATTTTATTTGTCTTTTTAAATATAAATGCTAACTTCTTTCTGCAGTCAGTCATAAACCAAATCATACTTTGTTTGTATTTAATTATTCATTTACATATAAAATGATACTAAATTTAGATGTAGAAATTTGACATTCATGTTTTTGAACACATTACAGTTAGGTCATTCAAATGCCCTACCTGGACAACGCGTACATACACTGTTAATTCATACTTGTTTTCTGTGATTACTGCTAGAATAATTAGCTTTGCAAATGGTGATGTCTGAAAACAAACAGTAGAAGTACACCATGAGTATTTAAAAAAAGAAACTAAGTTTTTGACTTGCTTAATAGGCTTGTTCTGGATTCATTCTGAAGAATTAGTGAAGACTGCTGTAGCTTCTGCTTTTATCTTATGTGATTTTTTTTCTCATCCCTAGTTATTCGGACACTCTGAGTGGAAATTTGGATGAAAAAGATTTTAGAAATAATCGTTAACTCAAACAAACCGGTTTAAAAGGTTTTTTTGGTTAGTTTTGTCCTACATTAAAATAAAAGGTTACTGAGCTGGTAGTGCTGTGTGCACTCAGGTGCTTTTAACTGACATGTGGGGAGGATTATGAATAGAAAAATAAGAGTTTTATTCCTAAAATGAGTTCCAAAATTTAAGATTTTTCTAGGGGAACAGGAGAAAGGAAGGGAGGTGTTTAGGACTCATTCACATTGTCCTTCCTTCACGCTAGTTTTGTGATAGTATTTCTAAATATGGAGAAAGAAAACTCTTCACTTGCAACTTTGTGAATGTTTTATTTGCAGTAAACACTGGTATATGAGCTTTAGATGAGGTTTATGATACACCGAAGTTATGTACTCTATATACTACTGGATTCTGCACAGAGATACAGTAACTGCAGACTGTGTGTTTGGTTAATTGTGCCACAGCTAACATCTGTCTATGCCATCATCTGCAATTTAGGGTGTGTGTGTGTTTATCTTTTGAGTTCTTTTTTGTTGTTGCTTTTGTTTTTTGTTGTTTTGTTGGTGTTTTTTTGGTTTGGTTTGGTTTGGTTTTTTAACTAAAGGCCTCTTTTCCATTTGAAATTAAAACCAGCAGATAACGTAATACCAAAGTGTTCCTCGTAACCTCTAAATAATTCTTCTGTACTATTAACTGAGAATTTTAGCCTTCAAGAGTGCTTGCATCTTTTTTCCCACATCTTTAATTATTTAAATTATTAGGCAGAAAAGTTGGGATAGTACTAGGGTTTTCATCTACTCAGATTTGCTCCCCTTGAGTCCTCAGACAAACTAGAAACACAGAATGGTGCGTTCTTCCACAGATATCCTGAGGGCATATTTGGAGTGGGTTTGTTGCCTGACTGGGAGACCTTGATAGCTGGCTCAGAAACAAGATGTTATAACCTTCCAGACAAGAAAAGTTGCCACAGCAATGATGATGCCATGAATAGAATTTATGGGCTATTGTGTATTTATCTGCTGTCATTGCTAAGCAGTGCAAGCAAGTTAGCAGAACTCCCATCAGCCATAGCATCTGTTAAGCTTTAAAGCATAACTTCAAAATTAGACCCTGTGTTTGCAAATCAGTGCCATGCAAGAAGTGCCATCTGGCCTAGATCTGTTAAGAGTAAATCAGTTTATTTTGTGAAACTGTGGAGAGACAGAACCAAAAAAAACAAGGCATTTGCACTGAGAATTTACAGTAGTTGACAGGCACAAGAATCAACCATTTCTGTGCAAAAGGATACTCAAAATCTTGATCACACTGTGACTCCAGGATAACCTCAGCAAGAGGGCAGAAGAGGAATCCTTAAGGGGCTTTTCTAAAGTTTTAACAAGGTATAAGGATGTTTGAAAAGGAAATGGATTTCTCTAAGGCTTAATAAAATGAGCATGGGCCCTAAAGTATCCTAAAAACACACGATTAAACTATGTACCAGGGAAAACAGAGACAGAATATTTCTGGAAATAAATGTCCTCATTTTACCTTCTGTAACACCTGCAAGCTGGATCGATTCTAGTGGGAACAGAATTTTCAGGCAGCACAAAGGTAACCTCTAATCCAAAAGCACCTAGCAGTATCAAAAGGATGTCACAGTTGGCCAGTGATTAGTTCATGGTGAATATTGAACAGGTGACCTATATTTTACACTTTTTGAGGGACTTCAGATATATGCTGAAAGCTTGAAAAATAATAATTTTGAACTACAGATACAAAAGAAGGACCAAAATTTAAACTGCTAATCAACTACTTTTCTGGATTCTGCATGCACAAGTGAGAAACCCTGCAAATAGTAGTCAAAGATACAGACCCAAGGACTGACGTTAAAGGAGTGAGGAAGTAATATACAAGTTATCAGTCACTAAATATTTCAGATGCACGTAGTTTTTAACTGATGGTGGAGCAATGCCTTAGGAGGCAGCCTTGAAACAGCACTGATACAAAGTTGGAATTTTTTCAGTGAAGCCCTGAGAGATCGCAAATGCACCTGTGCTTAAAAGAGATGTGCCTGGCCATGCTCCTTGGAATGGGACATGTTGAACTGTTCTGAGAGCATGGTGGCTCTGCAGGTTCATCCAAAGTTAACAGGATGCACTGATCTTGAAGAAGCTTCTGCTGAGTATATCTGACTCACCACACTGTGTGATATGGATATGGGGGATGCATTTCTCCTTTTAAGTGGCCCTGATCCTGAGTTTCCATGTTCAAACAATGAGAGACACTTAGCTTCTGCATGTTTTTTCTGTCATATTGACAAAGTAAAAGGGAAGGTGGTCCTATCAACATAGGGAATCCAGCAACTGTTGGAAAAGGCAAAAATCTGGGAAGGTATCCAGAGCTTGAAACGTTTATCCACTGTCAGATACACAGATTGACTATTCAGTAAACCAAATGCCAGATTAGTGAGGAAAGAAAATGTTGAGGAAGAGCCAGGATGTGAAAATCAGATGATTATGACTGAGAACCTGGAGTTCTTTTCTGAGGTGGTTCTTTCAGTTTTAGTCATTTTACCTCTTTCTATATATGAAGCGCTGCCTGTTTGTTCATGTTAAAATACTCACTGCTGCAAGACAGTCGCTCTTTATGTTATCATTTTATGCTATGGAAGTAGCGTCTGAGCAGCACCACCAGAGACAAAGGTAGGACCATGGCACAGCATGTGTCAATAGTACATAGCAGAGTCAGGACACCAATAGATTCCTGGAGAATTCCCAGGCTAATATAATTTGTACTCTTACCTTGCGAGTCTGATGTTGACTAGTGAGCTTCTGCCACGTAGTAGTCCTGCTACTTACCTATTGTATAGCATACACATATTTAAATGTAACAAAGTTAAGAATAAAAAAATGTTAACACTAAAGGAATTTCTCTGAAGTGGGAATTGAAGTGGCACTTTTTAGACTTCAGAAAGTTCCTAATAAAAAGAAGTTTGCTCCTAGTCTCTGCAAGGGACTGCCTTTATGGAGAGTCTTATCTTCATGTGCATACTTGTATTCTACCTTAAGGTTGTGAAGGTTTTGGATCTCATTTTTTAATGCAATGGGTCTTGCTGATTGCAGTTTTATGAAATTTAAATATCTGTTGTGCTGTGTTTTGGTGCATTAAAAAATAAAATTAAAACTTTTGGTAGCAATTTTTATTTACATTATTTTTCTAAAGCTCATACCTAACAATTTTAAATCAAGCAATTTAAAATCACTGATTCAAATCACTTGTCTGCTGTTTTGGCTCTTTCAGGAGAAAACAGGTAGAGAGTAAGGATTTTTAATGAGAAAAACATTTGAAAATGTTTCTATGTGACTGCTTGGTGAGAAACTCATGATTTATATCATTAAAGAAACAAAAAAAACTCAAAACCAACCTTGCAGCAGCTTTGTGGCAAAGCTTTTAAAGGCAGAACAGTCAGGGCATGTAAAACTGTAGTTACTATAGTAACAGGATCTTAGTCCTTTATAAATGAATGTGGAGAATTTTGGGATGTACAATCTGACATAGCAGCACTGTGAAAGTTGTTACATTCATTACTCTTACCATAAATTTGTGTTACAGTAGAATGAAAAAAGCCCCAACTGCAGTAGAGCAAGTAGAGGGGCTAAAAAGAATTATACTACGGATTATGCATCAGTATAAGAAGATGGACATTGTTTTAGAGAGTAAGTAACAAATAGTCAACATCTTGGTGTGATTTCCTGAAACAAGATTCCTAGATGGAATCAAGAGATGCATATACAGGTTTCTTCGGAGATCCTGTATAGAAAGGACTCACATATTCAAGTAGTACCTAGAAAAAAAGAGAGACTTGGAAAACATTCATATTCTGAAGTATTCACTTAGATGTATTTTGGATCCACATTCGTCACCACTAGGTTAATTTTAAAACAAAGGATGTATCCTCTTCTGAGCCATTTGTAGCCTTGGTTAGGTGAATAGGATTTTGTTTTGTTTTGGGCTTTTTGGAAGAATAGCATTTGTTATATCACTCGTATAAGCATAAGGAGAATAAAATTGGTGAGATTTTTATGGGTTGTCAGCTTTTCTGTTTAGAAGATGTGTTTAATAAGTGTTAGACAATAACAGTAATATGTAAACTACATAATGAAGTTATGAGCCTGAAGCCATGATTTTATAATAAAATCTTTATGATAAATGGTTGTTAGTTGCTAAGTCTGCTATAAAGTTCTAAGGCAGGTTTGAAAACAGAAATTTGTTCTGACCCAGATTTCCTTATGCTGCATGAACTTGAATTTACAAAATTTCTGTGTAAAAGGGAGAAAATAGTAACCCTGAAACACAGGGTTCTAAGAAAATGAATCAGAAACACTTCAATAACACGGTTGCATAACATGATTAAAATTGTATAGATGAGCTTAGGGATACCCTAAAATAAATGCAGTTCAAGACTGTGATGCCGTGGAAATGTTTGCTGTTAATGGAGACATAGCTCTACACACTATAATGGTACAACACTGTGTAATGTTATGGAGGAAGGGAAAGAAACTAAATTTTCTTTCCTATTCAGTGACCTGCCAAGGCAGGAAGAAGAGGAAAAAAAACATACTTTTTGTTTTCTTCGTCTGCTCTCCGTTCTTTTGAAGTTATTGAGGTTTTGGGTTAACAGGAATCTGCTGTAAAGGAGGATGAAAGTGGTTCACATCAGGAAAAGCATGAAAGTGTAGATTTAAAGGGCATTATCTAGTTCATAGTCAATCTTTTGAACTAAATAGAAGGGTTTCATTGTGTGGAGCTTTATTTAGTTTTACCAAATTAACAAGCAGTTGCATTTCATAAAGTTATAACTTTTTCTGCTCATTTTTTTCTCTTATCAGAGTTTCACAGTATGAGTGAAGGGTGTAAGTTTTTTTGCAATAAAATAGTCTTTGAAAGCTCAGGGGGAGTCCCTTGTTTAGGTTGTCTGCTGTGAATCTTCATAAAGGGCTAGTCAGGAGATGAATATTAATTATAAGCTTAAAAACAACAGCGGTATTGCAGTGATACGTCTAAGAGAGAGACATGAGCTGAGCTATTGTGATGACTTGCCATATGTGAATGAAGGCAGACCTTAAACGGAAAAGCTCCTTAAACTGTAATGCACATTATTTTGGACATCCTAGCTGTGAAATACGGTGTTACAGGGCCCATTGGCCGTCCTTTCTCAACTTCTGTTCCTGGTTTTAGTCTGGGTACAGCATGCAGCCTGTCATTAGTGTTCAGTTGATTATTGTGGACTATGAAACTTTGGTCTAATTTAAAAATTTGCTTGAGAAGACACAACATTTTAGTTATGCATTTACTAGAAGTTTGAAGATTCACAAATCTTTGCCATATAGTTAATAAGAAATAAAGAAGGGGAAAAAAGAAAGACGACAAAAAATTCCCTTGCCACTCATTTAGATAAGACAGAGGAAGGTTTAAAGTAGTAATAAAAACCAGTATGAGCTGTTGTATTCTGACAGCACAGTCAGTTAAACTTCAGTATGACTGGAATGAAAAATCTTAAGATAAAAACGATGCTATCTGTCACAATAAAGCAAGAATGTGCTGACAATTTCATAGAATTAGATTGGCTATGTATCAGCTAATGAATGCAATGGGTATTTTAAACCAGTATTAAATTCATATACCATAGCAATTTGAAGCTGCTCTTACTTGCTCATTAAAAATAATGTACAGACTGTGTTCTCTAAGAATTCTGGGATGGATCTTTCTGATTCTTCCTGTTCAAAATGTTTCACTTGTATAAATAGAGCACACAATTACAAATTACGCTAAGCGGCTCCATTTTCAGTTGTCTGGAAATCTGAGCTTTGCTAGCAAAAGGAAGACATAAAGTTGATACAGGTTTAAGTCATGGATGATCCAAATAAGTATTTTTAAAATAAAATAGAGATTAAACCTCCTAATGAAAAACAAATTATTTTTCAAGGGCTTGAGGAGGATTCAGGCAATGTAGAATCTGCTCTAGGAAGCAGTATCTTCTGTCTTATCTCTCTGAATATCCTAGAAATTAATTTATCTGATGGATTTGTTAAGATTTCAAATAATAATACTAGAAGTCTAAGGACTGCAACATTTAGTCATCCTGACAAAAATATAATAATGTCTCAAAAGAAATATTAGAAAACAGACAGGTAATATACTAACACATATATAAAATCTCTACTAGATGAAGTACTGTTAAAGGTTACAGCACCTACAGGCCAGTTCATAGGCCAGACTGTGTGATCACATCAGAGCTGGGAAAAATCTTTCTGGGAATCATTTATTCATAAATTGAATTTCAGTGCAGTACAAACTGCCATCTTAACCCACCTTCATAGAACAAATTTAGGTCAAGGAAAGTAATACATCTAGAAAACATTGAAAGAGCATTACTCAAAATGAAACATTTTGATTTTTTTTTTTTTTTGAGAGCTTGTTATCCAAGAGGCTTAGGAACAATTCCTGGAACTACAGCAGAGATACTGGTGTTCCTTCTACTCACATACTTTCTCAGCCTCTGAGAAATACAGATTCAGCTCCTCTGTCTGCCAAATTCAGAAGAGGAACAGGAACTCAGGTGTATTGCTTTTCCAAGTCAAGTGATACAGACTATTTGAAGGTGGCTTTCTCTTAATCTTCCCTATTTTAAGTATTCCACTTTGCAAAAACAATGAATTATTCATTGGGCAAGAAAAACAGAGAAAGTAAGAACTCTGAACTGAAGCATCAATTATTCATACAACTTTAGATCCCATGACTTCGAGTGGAGAGGTGAATAGTAGTCAAAAGTTCTTGAAAAAAATCTTCTCAGGAATCCTTTTCATATCTTTGTCCTCATTGCATGTATTATATGTGAAAATTATCTCCTTATTTGTGCAAAAAAAAAGCAAAATTATGTAGTAAAAATATACTTTGGCCTTGTAACTTTATCCACTCTTTCTATACATGTGCATTTTACTATCTTTTATTCTTAATAATGTTGAATCTTTCTGTGTTGTCAACTCATGTTTCACAAATTTCTGTAGATCGTTCAGTAATTGCTTTTTTCACAGTTACGGACATTCCAAATGTGGTTGTATGGCTGATTTAAAATAGAGCTTTGAATCTGAACTGAATTAAGCCTTACAAAAAGTTTCTTTAGCAGGAGAAGAGAAAAATCGTACACAGCCGATCGTTTGATTCGCGTGTTCTTTCTCACCGGCTTACTGTAGTTTCACAGAGTATATACTAATATACTCTGTGGAAGCCCACAGGGTATATAAGTATATATATACAGAGTATATATACAATATAGTCACTCTTTCCAGTAAGCCTCATTGTATAAATTTACCATTCCCTTGTGCTGTGACACAGTTATCAACCAAAGTGTGGTATGCATGGGAGTTTCAAATGACTAATGGCTTTGTGATGCAAACATTTGAAAATGCACCAGCTTTCTGAATATAGTTTTTTTTTTATATACTGATACAATGCTGTATGATTTGAAAAGGATTAAAAATGTACATAAATATACGTTAGTAGTAGCACAACATCTGTAAAATGTCAGTATGTATGGTTCATTCACAGTACATTATGAATGATAAATAGGTGACAGTAGATACCTTTATAGACTATTTATCATGCACTCTAGGTTTAGTTATGCTATAAGCTGCTCAAGAGCTGTCAACAGAAAGTGAATAGGGTTATCAAGGTTACAGTAAGCTATTCATAATGAAATGTGCAACCTTAAAATTAAGTACTGTAAATGATGACAAAAAGTTGATGAGCTGCAATTACACAATAAACTGTAGTCTAATACAGAATAGCCCCCTGAGGTTTTCCATCTTTCTTTGAAACATGGCATAAGGAGCACTTGTGTCAAATTTTCAGCCTTTGGAGTATAGCAAAATGAAATTGTATTCATCACAAGTCCCCTAATGAATCTTTGAAGAAATATACATGGTAAGGTTGAAAACATTATTTTGGAAAACAAAGAATTATTTCTGTTGTTAAGTGGCTGATTGATGTTCTTCATGTCATTGTGATACTGATAGAACAATTCAAAATACAGTATTTTTCAAACATGGGTTAATTTCTTCTTTATCCACAGTTGAAAAATAAGTTTTAAGTAACACTTTTCTAACTCTGTATAATCTAATTCATTTTGCTCCTCCAAACAAGCAATACAAATTACAGTATAATTTTATATTCTTAAATTTTTGTTTCCCCTACTCCAAAGTTATGATCTTTAAAGGAATTTCATATATGAATATTCAAAAAGCAGTGTTCAGATGAAAAGGAATATTATTTTTGTAAAAATAATATTAAATATTGTTAATATTAAATAAAATACTTATCAGTCCATATTTAATTAGGAGACAAAAGTAGTTCTTATTATACATATATATATATATGCCTTGTTTGAACAGTGACTATTACAATATTCCTTGTGAAATAAGGCTGTGGTCTACAAAAAGTCTACTTAGACTTTAGTGAGACTTTTAATCTACAGATATTAAGCTAAAAATAGACTTTGTTTACATCACAAAGTTGAAGAACAATCCTTGGAATCATAGAATAGTTAGGGTTGGAAAGGACCTTAAGATCATCTAGTTCCAACACCCCTGCCGTGGGCAGGGACACCTCACACTAAACCATATCACCCAAGGCCTCGTCCAACCTGGCATTGAACACTGCCAAGGGATGAAGCATTCACGGCCTCCCTTGGCAACCCATTCCAGTGCCTCACCACCTAACAGGAAAGAACTTCTTCCTTACATCCAATCTAAACTTCCCCTGTTTAAGTTTTAACCCATTACCCCTTGTCCTGTCACTATAGTCCCTAATGAAGAGTCCCTCCCCAGCATCCCTATAGGCCCCCTTCAGATACTGGAAGGCTGCTATGAGGTGTCCATGCAGCCTTCTCTTTTCCAGGCTGAACAGCCCCAGGTTTCTCAGCCTGTCTCCATATGGGAGGTGCTCCAGTCCCCTGACCATCCTTGTGGCCCTCCTCTGGACTTGTTCCAACCGTTCCATGTCTTACAAAAGAATCTTACCTTGCGAGAATATTTGCTACTGTATTACTCTTGGTTTTGTACTGTAGATTCCATGTTCTCTGAACCTAAAAGTTATTTCTAAAGGAAATGAAAAAAAAGGTTTCTGTGTATGACAGGTGATGGCTCGATAACATCAGAAACTGAATTTTTGCTTAAAAATTCTAGAATGGTCACTATAGTAGAAACTTTCTTACACCATCCCACTAATGAGCTCCAAACAGAAGTAGGAAGGGCCACTACTAAGAAA
This sequence comes from Pezoporus flaviventris, assembly GCF_033815535.1. Lineage (NCBI taxonomy): Eukaryota > Metazoa > Chordata > Aves > Psittaciformes > Psittacidae > Pezoporus > Pezoporus flaviventris. The sequence continues at coordinate 44,074,134 of NW_026892561.1, forward strand.
AACAGGTTGGTCACCTGTCCATGTCTGTTAAGCTTTTGACATGTCTACAGAAATTTCCATTATGTCTTCGGAATAGGTCAGAAATCATCAGAAGAGTCTGATGCATATGTTCTTGTGATGAAGAAATATCAGAAGTGTCTGAAACACCATTTAAAAATGCTCAAATGAGTTAAGTGTCCTAAATCTCTCCAGAATCTGGGCACCTGGTTTTCTTCGACTCTTGTAAAAACTTCAGTGTTACTTCACATACAGGATCTTAGATAAGTTTTTCTTATTTCCTGCTGTTACAGAGATAAAGTCATTGTTCCAGCACTGTTAGAATTCCCTTATTTTTTAGTCTGTATTGTTCTGTAAGGCTGGATATCTGTAGATTCCTAAAACATTTACCGTCTTTTCTTCTTTCTACGGATACACTGGGAAACTGGTAATATTTGTAGAACAGCTGGGCAGCCCAGCTCTTTTACAAGAGTCAAATCAGGAAATCCTTGAGATGAAAATTGTTGGAGTTTGGAGAGTACTTATGTATCAAATATACTTCTCCCATTCTCTTCTGTATATTTTTTCTTGTAGCTGTAAGACGTTAGTGTTTGATGTTAATTGGATATTTGTTTTGGTCCAGCAGGATTATTCTTGTTTTCCTTCCTTATGTTCCCCTTGCATCTACAAATACAAATAATTTTTAAAAAGAACATTTCTTCCTGGCTGTTTAATTCACCATTCTTATAACTGCCTTATAGCACTGTAGGGCTATAGTGTTACCAAAGTACTAAAAAAAGGAATTCACCATGACTTTCAAATTTTCTGTCTCCTGTCATGATTTAATCTTTCTTTTAGTAGCAGTGTTTAGTAGCAGTGGCAAAACCTGCAAAATAACAGTAAACTGTTAAGGGGGTCAGGATCTGGATTTACATCAGCCAAAGGATATTGTTACAGCTCCATAGCCTTCAGCTGATATGCACCAATAGTCCTGACAGGAAGATTCTGTTTGTTTGCTTGATGAGATGTACACCTTCACAGGAGGAGAGTCTCTTCTTCTCCGAATGCCATGTTTGTTACTGGGTTGTTGACATGTACATGAATGATACCCAATTAGAATTTCTGAGTCTTAAAGTGTACTCTTAGTGATTACCTGGCCATAGAAAAGGGGTCATAGAATTTCTTCTAGGCACTTTATTTCCAGGAGTATTTTAATATTCACATTCATTAGTAAAGAAAGACTTTCTTTAAAATATAATATGTATTTTAAACTGTCTTGATTTGTAGTAAATGGAGTCTAGTAGTCTGCCAAACTTGAAAGGTAAATATAGTGAGCTAAATTCATATCCTGTTAAACTCACAAAGAGAAGCCCTGAGCTGGTGCAATAAAATCTCATCAATTTTCTGATTGTTTTTATTGCTCATTTGTTCCAAAATGACCTTCAATAAACACAGCTTTCCTTCCGATCTCCTGAAACAGAAAGAGGCCAGTAAAAACATGGCTGTCAAATACCTGTCAGAACAGATTTATTGTACTGCTTAAACCTGTTGAAGTAGATTTTTTTCTTCTTTCCCATAATCTGACCCACGGGTTAAACTCTCAAGTATGTTATTTTATTTATTTTTTTCTCTTTCTTCTTGACAACCTACATGAAACAAAACAGGTGTGAGTCAAATCTCTGGGGCATGGAGTGCTTGAGTAAGTATGAAGCTTCTCACTGCTGGCAAAACTGGCTTTAAAATATTGTCCCAGATGTTTTCATCAGTTGACCAAAAAGCCCACCAAACAAAAAAAAAATAATCCCATTTTGCCTTTTAATTCAGTTCTAGTATAAAATTGATGCTTCACACAGTGTCCAGTATGCAACATGTGCCTTGAGCTGAATTTGCCATCCAGCCTTCTGTTTTCCTCCCCTTCTGTCTCCTCAAGGGGATCTTGTGCAGAATCAAGTCTCTACCAAATTAGCCCTGGAAATCTAAGACCTCTGCACTTGTGTATTATTTTTCACTCTATAAAATAAGGATAACATAGTGAAAGGTAAACAAAATCCTATTGAAACAAAATGGTTGTATTTAGCAGTAACTGACATCTACCATCATTCCTTGTTAAGCTGCTACAAAAATCAACAAGTGCTTATAAAATGCTGTTCTTTCTGAGATGTAAATTTAATTCCATTTTCCCTTGTTTCAGGCATACATTGCTTTTAGTCACTGCTAAAGATTGTTAATATGCAGAAACTCCCGTAAAACAGTTACTTAATTTCAGGGGGCATGGTAGCATATGGTAAACACAGAAGAGGTCATTATTGCAGCTACATGGGTATTATCTCACATTGCTGGCAATACGTAGAAGTTTGTTTGCAGTGTGCTGAGCCTAGGAGAAGCATTCACTAATGTGATGTTGAGAAGACTCATAATGGTAGGCGGCAAAATAAGTATGTTTATATTTACACTTTAATATTCTTTAGAATGGTTCTGAAATCCAAGGGCTAGATGGTGAGCTACTGTCAATGAGGACAGCTTGTTTTTCTTCACTGGTTCGCTGTTCTTTATTACCAGCTGGTAATAATCTGGCTCATTCTATTTTCTCTTGAGACCAGTGTGGTTTTTTTTTGCTAATGGAAGTGTTCCCAGTAAGTATGAAAAGGATAATAATGTCAGATTGTCAGATACTCGCTACCATATGATTGGATTTCTGTGAACATGAGTATCTTTTCCAACAGGATTTGGAGGAAGGGAAACCTGCCCATTTATCTAGGATGTTGAGTGCCTGAAAGGTGTCTGCAAATTTAACAAACAGCTGACAGTGCAGTACAGTGCACATGTAACACATCCAGTCTGCTGTAGTGTCCATTTTGAATGAAATGTAGTTTGTAAAACATAGTCACAGAGCGTAAAAGAAAAGGGGAAAACGGCACCGTAGATCTTGTAAGATAACAAGGATGCTTCATCCAATCCCCAGAATGGGCAGAAACTACAAACAGAATGAGATTGTGTTTAGGTGGGACAGTGAGCACTTAGAAGAATAATAAGCTGTATCAGTTTCAATGCTTTAAAATAGACTTTGCAGTTTTTAAGAATTTAATCTCTTTGTGTTTCAGAGGAGCTGTTTTATATAACAGGAAATCACAATGACTCTATTACAGGACCTACTCTCTCTTGGGGCCTGCTGAACCAGGCTTTACGTATCAGCTGCCCTAGTATGAGGTGCATTTGAGCTGCAGGAGCTCTGCAAAGGCTAATTTATCTGACTGAGAAGCAACAGGAGTAATTTGCTCATGCGTTTCTCACTGCTGAAGCAGTTACACTATTTCTGTTATCTGAACTATTTCTGCTGCTGTCCATCTGGGTCTGTGTATGTTTCCCTGTGGCATACAGTTTAGGCAGGGGTGAATTTTGTAGGGAGCGAATTCACAAGTGAGTGAATAAATTTTCACACCAGAAGGAGGAGGTCTTGAGACCTAACATGTTATGGCACTGCAGGATCTTGGGTAAAGAGAGCAATGTGACTGGCCTGTTAACTGTGACAGCCTCTGTACTGAGGGGTTCTCTTACCCCTGAAATCACATCTTCTTGCTCTATGCGTGCCCTGCAGTTTGGTCTCCCACACCTCTGTCTCCCACCCTGTTTCCTCATTCATGTTCTAGCCATGTTTCACTGCTGTTGCCTATTACAACAGTTAATCCTGCTTCTTAGCTAAAAAAACTTCTGAACTCCTGAACTACTGAAGATGTAAACATCAATTGCACTTAATATTAAATTTGTTAATCCCATTAGGACCATAGTTCAGAAAATCTGTAGCCACATGATATGCATATCTACATACCTACTATAAAATAACTTCTTAGAAACACTAGCTGTCCTTATGAAAGTTGCAGTTAGAATAAGTGAATTTTAGAATAGTTTGGTTTACTGCTTTACTCACCGTACAAAATTTAATGTAGCAAGCAGAAAATAGTCTGTTTGCTTGTTGCTGTATTTTGTACTTTCAGAAAGATGCAGAGGAAATATTTAAAATCAACCAAACTTTCCAGTTACCACTTTCCCACACAATACAATGTGATAAATAGATAAAGAAAACACATTGATGCAAAGAAAATTGCAAGTACAGGAGAGTTTAAGATATAAACTGACACAGTGAAGACTGCTTTACTGCCTTCTCTTGTGAACTGCTTGTTTGCAAAGGCATGAATGCAATGCCCACTTGTTGATTATTCCCAGGACTTCTTCCTTGGGCTAGATTTTTAATTAAAATAATCTTGTTTTATAGGGATTGACATTCACATGTTTGAGAACAAAATTAGTCTTGTATAAACTACGTAGGATATTTGATGCTGCTGTCAAAATGGCTTTTTATGGATTGTTCTTCATGAAGTAACTTGGGACACTGCTGCCATAAAAATTTAATGGATATTTTAGCAGTGCTTAGGACTGAAGTAAGAAAGGAGGCAGAGATTTTAAGTTGAATGGAGCTGCACAAGTAAAATAATTACTATGAACTGAGGCAAAACAAGGGACAAACAAGGCCAGGTTTAGAGCAGAATTAATGGACAAGAGAGTAGATGGATCCGAGATGTGACTTAAAGTGGAAAGTGTAACCAGCTGGACAAATCGAAAAATATTGCAGTGTCCCATGTGTCCTTTTGCAGATCTAAGAGCCATTCTGTGGCTTAAGAAACTCAGGTTAAATCCTTTGCTAAGCGAGGTAGTAATGTTCCATTGACCACAGTGGGAATACTCCAGTTTACACCATTGATGGTCTGACTTGCAGTTTTTCCTGGTAAAGGGGATCACAGACCCTTTTATTTTAAAGCACCAGCAACTAGTTGCCTTCTCTTTCATTCTTTCTGTTTCTCTCTCTCTCACACACATACTCAATGATAGAGAAGGCTGTAATGAACATTATGTTTATAATTTAATGTACTTTTAAGGACTAATTGTCAGAAACCTGAAGTGAAAAAAATAAAAGAACTGGATAAGTTCTCACTGAGTAATTCCCGTTGCTCTTTAAGTAATTTCTATCTGGAAACAAGGATAGAGTCAGACTACAGTCAGACTAGTCCAGCATGTTGTGGCTGTGGTGGCAGCCATCAACATATACAGGAATACAGGGTACATTGGGGGCTTGGGCAAATGTGTATGTCCTCTGAATATTTTCCTAGCTCTGAGTGATTTCTGAGTCAGTCATGTCCTGAAGCAGAGATCTTTGTTTTCAACGGGACTCAATGGAATTTCTTTCATGATTTTATCCAATATTTCTTTCAACCCATGTAGTCTTTTACCATCTTCTGGGCTCTTTGCAAAGTAGTTTGTAATTTAATTACTACATAACTTAAATATGAAGAAATATGCTACCCTTCTGCAGTTTGCAAAGAAGTTTGCTCTGATCCTAGCTTGCATTTTTATTTTATTTCTTCTTCTTTCTCAATACTTTCTCCCTTTGTGTCAAAAGAAGCAGTGAACAATCAATCTCTATTCTCTGTCTGCTTTCCACTCACAATATTATAGACTTCTCTCTATTCAGCCTTCAGTTGTCTCTTTTTCAAACAGAAAAATACTAATCTGCTCAGTCACTCCTTTTACAAAAGCTGTTCCACACATTTGATCATTCCTGTAGCCTTTCCCTGTACCTTCTCTGTCTCCACAATTTGCTTTGAGAGAGGAAGCAGACTCCAGTTTATGCAGTGGCACAGTAACATTGTCTGTTCTAGTCTTTATTACTTTTCAACTATTTCTAACCCTGTATGCTTTCTAACCACTACTGAGCACCGAGCTGTTATTTTCACAGAGATATTTATTATAACATGAAAATCTCATTCCTACGTGACAATCAGTTGAAAGACCATCACTGCATAATAATGTTGGGCTGCATCATCTTCACTTACCTGCACTGAATTTTATCCATGACTTCCTTACTAAGCAACTTATTGCCCAGGGTCATCTGCAGCTCTTCAGAAGCATTGGCTTGACATCCATCCTTAAAGCAGTATAAGAAAATCACTGTGCTGGGTGCACACACCATCCTTTTGGGATAAAAATGTTTTAATGGCAGCTCCATTTATAGAAAGAAATGCTACCTGCTGACTGCTTATTCTGTGGGGATTCTTTTTATTTGACTGGCAAATGTTAATTTAAAATAAAATGAATACTTACCTGGACACTGTGATGCAAAAGTAAGATATTCATTTGAAAGATGATAAAGGAAACATACAGTTTCTCAATGGACCATGACTTCATCCCTAGTGATTCTCTAGTCTAGTAGCAAAAGGAAGAGATGAGGAAATACAAAATCAGTTTTTGAATTCTGTTGTCCTTTGTTGCCTAGAGTTCAGATAAATAATCCTCTCTAATCCTCTGCTTTCTTCCTGTAGACAAATGGTCATTTATCTGTGAATTTTTCTGAGGTCTTTAGAAAAGCAAACATGTGTTTATTTTTAAAATCTGATTTACTACCTAAATAATGCACTTTTCTTACTGCATAAATAATAGTGAGATGCTACCGGGAGAGAAAAGCAAGTTGAATTGTTGTTCAAGAGACAAGATTTTGTTTTATGTGTATTCTCAACATTATTAACATTGACATTGCTTGATGAGAAAATGAACATGAGCAGGCAGCGTGAGCTTGCAGCCCACAAAGCCAACCGTATCCTGGGCTGCATCAAAAGGAGTGTGACCAGCAGGTTGAAGGAGGTGATCCTGCCCCTCTACTCTGCTCTTGTGAGACCTCACCTGGAGTATTGTGTGCAGTTCTGGTGTCCTCAACATGAAAAGGACATGGAACTGTTGGAACAAGTCCAGAGGAGGGCCAGGAGGATGATCAGGGGACTGGAGCACCTCCCGTATGAAGACAGGCTGAGGGAGTTGGGGCTGTTCAGCCTGGAGAAGAGAAGGCTGCATGGAGACCTCATAGCAGCCTTCCAGTATCTGAAGGGGGCCTATCGGGATGCTGGAGAGGGACTCTTCATTAGGGACTGTAGTGACAGGACAAGGGGTAACGGGTTAAAACTTAAACAGGGGAAGTTTAGGTTGGATATAAGGAGGAAATTCTTTCCTGTTAGGGTGGTGAGGCACTGGAATGGGTTGCCCAGGGAGGCTGTGAATGCTCCATCCCTTGGCAGTGTTCAATGCCAGGTTGGACGAAGCCTTGGGTGATATGGTTTAGTGTGAGGTGTCCCTGCCCATGGCAGGGGAGTTGGAACTAAATGATCTTAAGATCCTTTCCAACCCTAACGATTCTGTGATTCTATGATTAAGACACAGAATGGTGAAATAAGCAAAACACATGATCCAGGCTCAATAACTAGGTGTCTCAGAAATAGTACTGAAGTACCTGCATTGTCCCCCTGCCCAAAACTTTGAATTTGTATACCAAGGTAAATAAGAAATTGTAGTTAAAACTCTGAATTTCTTTGAAAGCAAATTATAAAAAATAGGTATTGGATTTTATTTATTTACCTATTTATTTTTTTTTTTTTTTTTTTTTTTTTAAGGAAGACATTTAATTTGGACCTTGTTGACTGTCGTGTTGCAGCATCAGTGGAAATACTGATTTTTCTGTGGTGATTTTGATAGCATCACTTGAGTTTTTAGCCTGGTTTCTTAAGGGAATATGTTAATCACTAGCCTGTAAATTATTTTTTAACTTATTGGTGACTTTAACCATATTTAGAAATGGATCAGTAATATTAAATTCCCATAAATTTTGTGAAATAGCTGGCAACTGACCTCTTGAAAGGAAACTATGAAGTCATTGTACATTATACGCAACAGAACCCACATTAAAGAAAAAATCAAGAATGCTGAAAACTTAGAGCTTTGTTCATGTTATTATTTTTAAATTTTAATTTTAACTTTATTTCCTGTATTAATTTTCCAGTATTTTCTTGAAAAACAGGGAATCCAGTAAATCTGTTAATTTTTTTCTCATGTTAGGATCCTAAACTGATTAATGAAAAAGATCTTCACAATGTTTTCCTTAGTTACACTCTGTCATGAAGCATAAATGCTCTGAAAAATCTTTCTCTATTAGCTCCAGTGCTCATGGAAAAACTTGTTACACTGCATTTTGCAACACAAAATATACAAAAGAGGGAGAGATTATGCCAAAATGAAGCAGTTCTTTGGAGTGTTTCTGTAGTTAGTCATGAAAATTTCAAATAAACTGCTACTTTGCTGAAAGACGCTGCAATAAAACGCCCACTAGAATATTTTCCAAACACATTCTGCAATAACTTTGCAATAACTCTGCATTACTGGCCTTCTCTGCCCAAACAGTGCAATTCTGAGAAAGTGCAGGTACTTCACTTGAGTGTCATCAGTGTCTGGGCTAGGTCTGGAGTAGAGAGGTAGAAAACATAAACCCATTTTTGACCCAGGAAGAAGGACGACTCTACAGAATTTGAGACATGAGGATATTGTTATTAAATACCCCTGAAACCAATTTCCCTTGGAAGCATAATTTCTGTCTGATACATGCTCTAATGAAATGGCTCAGACACTATGCTGTGTGTGAGAGAAGAGGAGGATTAAGCATGAAAGCACGAAAGCCTTACAGAAAAGACAGAGAGGACACCATTTTGATTTTCCCATTTTAGTAGTTACAATGCACAGAGCCTGTGAGCATCAAGGTAGTGTAACTAGTCAAATGACACAGGTAGATTTAGCCATCAAGTTCTCCAGATCTTTATGTATCTGGAGTATTAAAATTTTGTCTTAAGATTTCACAACCAATGTTGTAACTTTCTGCTAGATTTTCATATACTGTGTTGACCATATGCATTGATTTTTCTTCTTTTACTTTTTTAGTAGGTAAAAATGGACAAGTTCAGTCTGAGCAATTTGACTGAGGTCACGTGATAAATTTGGTTCCCAGCTTCAGGATACACAATTCATACCAAATGTCAGTGATGGGAAAATACCTTACAGATGTAAAATCAAAGCTAAAAACCCCAGGTTTTAGTGGAAGTTATGTGATTTCTGTTATTTTCCAGCTCTTTGCTTTGTTTACCACCCAGTCCCTAGAAGCTTATTGTCCTATTCATTAAGAAAAGGTCATCCTAATCCTCCCTAGTTACCTCTCACCATACACAAGTGCTGTGCTGCAGTATGAGTGGTAGAAATACTCAGCTTTCCTCAGCAGGCTTTTATTTGGCTTTCAAACTCCTAATCAAAACTGGCATTTTATTACCCCTACTGATTATGTCTCTGTTAAAACAAATGCACTCATGTCTTGTGTCTTTCAAGTGTTTACATCTATCCCATCTCCTGCACCAGCTCTCAAGAAGAATGTGGGTATACCAGTTACTAGAATGATCAAAAGGCAGTAATGAATGGCATAGTTACATGAATTCATTACTTCAGAACCACATATACCTGTAGATGTGTTGCAGTTTGTGAAACAGATGAAAAAGAAAGAGATTAGAGAATATGATAGAGTTAAATCCCATTAAAAATAGCTTAGAGCATTTAAAAAATGAGAACTCTGGGCCCCATGGGGATCTCATTTTCCACTCTGCATTCTAGCCCAGTGGAAGTTTTTCTATCCACTTCAATGAAATATAGAACATTCCTTTAATTCTTATTGCTGCATTTATTTTTTTTTAATGAACTTAATAATTAATTCCAGTAAAATTAATTTAGATTGGCAGCCCTTAAAAGAACTCTCACAGCTTAAATATGTTATTGTCATGGTGGAAAATAGACAAGAAAATATCAGAGTATTTTGATACCATTATCAAAGATTTTCATTGTAAAATACATGCTTTCTAATTTGGATAAATCTAAATTTTTTTTTTTTTTTCATATAGGAACAGATACCTTTCAAAGCTTTGGCAACAAAATACAACCAAAACCAGCTCTTCTATTGTCTCATTTTTCACTAGGTATATTAAAGGCAAAAGCTCCTTTCAAGAGCTCTACAGCTGGGAAAACTGAATTGAAAAAATACAACCTAAGGAACTCAGAATTATGGTCAAGCTGAAAAGGACTTTTTTTTTTTTTCAGAAATCATGGATATTCACAGGAAGGACATCAAACTGACTTTATCCAGAATTTATAGTGTTTTCAGTGTCATGCATCCCTTTTCTTGCTGAGAGAACAAATAATGCAAACTACAAGAGTAATGATTATATATTTTCCTTTAAACAGACACCCATGATTCAATATGCTGCATTGACACACTATTTATCTCTCCAAGAGCTAGAAATATTTTCATCTAATATAGGATTATTTTGCACTTGGAAGTCTATAGATCCTGTCTAGAATGATTACCTGGATGCATTTGAGCATGCTTCTTAAAGACTAGGGAGATGAGCCTGAAAAGACTGAGAAAATGGTTATTATTAGTATATTATTTTGAGATTAGAAATTGTGGATTATTATAGGCTTCTTGTGCATGGTTAAAGAAAACATAAATTGATGTAAACAGATGTGGTAAATACATTCGTAGTGTACTGTCAGGGTACAGGTGATTATGCAACCTGACAGGTTGAATGGATTATGTAGTTTCTGGGTTTTGTGTTTTTTTTTCTATATCCTGTGAATTTGATGACTTGTCTTTGCCTTTCTATGATCCAAGCTGAATCAGAGGAAGAGTTGATGGTGGGTTAAAGTCATAACCTGCTTCATAAATCTTCCTTTTTCTAACTCATGTGAGAGTTTCCTTTGCGCTGACTCACTGGTCCCTTCATTCTTTGTAGTATGCTCTACTTGTGTCCCTGGCATGTTAATCACTGGTGGTATGGTTAAAATGGATTACTGTGTTAGGACATTGCACATGCTATTTTTAACATACATGTCAGAATTTAAAGTTCTGACTGGCAGTTACAGAGTTGCAGGCCTGAATTTCTGGCCATTGCTGGATTAAGAAATTGGCAGGGTATATAGTTGTTAGATTAGATCAAGAACCAGCACCGCCCTCACAAGATATCTCACCCCTGCCCTGCAAGAATATCACTGAGGTGTTCTATCTACTCATTCAGGTTTTGGAGCTTCTTTTGAAACAGGAGAAGAATCTGCTAATTAGCAGTAACAACGATGATGCTTTTTTTTGTCCTGGAATCCTCCTGTAATGAGATTTCCTTTCAACTTGCTGTACTGGAGTGCGTGCATTAAGGTGTTCAGTGTATGCAGCAGCTTTGAACCTTCATTTTGAAAAAAATCTTCATTGAAGTGACAGCCCCCTCCCAGCCACAAAATTTGCCATTTTGAACACTAAGTGAAATATTAATAGGATTTAATGCAAATTAATTGATACAGAGAGATGAAGAGCTTTAAAACCTCACTTACTTCCATGACTGTTTTACTATTTTATTGGAGGAAGGAGGGGTTGCCCTATTCATTTCAAAAGAAAATCTCTGGGATTTCTCTTTTGTGTTTCACATATGTGCTGTTTCCTATAACATCAATTATCTCGTGGGTGTCTTGGCAGAACATTTACTATCATTTCTCTGTAAAGGCAAATATCCCATGAAGGAGCTTGCTGAATTTTAATTTGGTGACCAGTATGCTTCACTGGAAACCCAGTAGTTAAAGCTGGGGTAGAAGGAAAGAGGCGGAAAAGCAGAGTGTGCTGCAGTTTTATATAAAGCCTTCCAGGATTGTCACATGGAGGGGACTGTGTGGCATCTGCTTATGCTGCTTTCTTGATACAGTGATGATGCTGTGAATGAGGAGAGTATGGAGGTTTTGTTTTGTAGTTAAGTTCACTGACATTTGCATATTTAGAGCTTTTGACTACCTAATGGAGCTGGAAATGAAAGGAAGGCTGGAGTTAGTTTGTAAAAAGCCATGAACATGGGGAGATTGATATGATACTTCACTACTAACTTTTCCTAGTTTTTGCAGTTTAGGAGAAAATTGTGTACTATGTCAGTTTTCTTTAGCACTAAACAAAGATTTTGCCTCATAACTGACATAAGAAAACAAACCTCATCCATTTTACATGTTTACGTTGACATGTTTGAGACCTAAAAGCTGAGTGCTTTTATCCAGTCTTTGTAGTCTTCATCAGTTATAACAGTGTATCATGACATTAAAGTTAGGGTTATTAACTGATGGTGGAACTTCTTTAAACTTAAGCTGAAAATACGCCTGTATTTTAATAAATATATTTTTATATATATTAATATATATATCAAGGGTAGACAGAAAGAAGGAATGCCCCTGTTTTCTACAAGTATCCAAAACCACTGTGAAAATTAATATATGTCATTATGGAAGTAGCACTGTGTTAGAATTACGAAAAATCTTGATTAATTCTTACTTTAAGAAACCTTTTCATATTTTTGGTGAAATCTCTGTGTTTGGACCTTTAAATCTCCTTTTCAATCATTTCAAATAGAGTTCAACCATGAAAAGAGGCACAAAAGTGCATGACATATTGACATTGAAAGATATGGATCACCGAGTCTCATGAATTTCCACACCTTATGTCAGCAAGTTGCTCTAGAAAGTTGTTTGGGTTTTTTTCCCAACTGCCAACACTTCAACCTCAGCTTAGACCCTAGCAGTCATACTGGCTTCTTTCCATCATATTAATACTCACCACAAACAAGTACTCTGCAGGTTAAGTTGTGCTCACAGCTATACTTGCACAGCTTCACTTATTACAGATGATGTCTGTAGTGACACCTGTGCAATTCCATTAGCCTGTCAGTGCTAGAGGTCACTGTCACCAGGAGCAGCATCTGAGGCTAATGGGGTTTCTCTGCTGCACTGTAGATGAAAGTTGCACAGCAACATATTTGTAGCTGGTAATTATGCATTAGATGATAAGAACTCATTTCATTTGTCAGCGTCTGGTTGATTTTGTGCTAATTGTAGTTGACGGAAACTATTGTTTATAAATGGCCAGATTCGGAAACACCTATCCAAGCTGGGCAGTATCTTCTTTACCTTAATGAAGTAAGGCACTGCTTAATGTGAGTAAGGTTTTAGAATGTGGCCCGAAGTGGATGAAGGTGATACAAAAATCAGAGGTATGCAATACCTGTGAATACATGTATTCATTTTCAACCACTTTTCCCCAACAGACTACATTTAAAAAGAATGTAAGCACAAACTTAATTTAAGGACATAAAATTAAGGTCCTGTGACAGTAATTTATCTGTGTTGCCATAGCATACCTTTTTTGGGCACTTCCGACACTGGAAAGTAAGAGACCTTTATTAAAATGGTTCATTTTGTGGCAGGCATGAACATAGTTGGAGAACAAACATTGTGTTGCTTGTTTTCAGAACAAAGGAAACAAAAGAATTGCAAGGAACAGCACACCTGCAGATTTACTGTTTCAGGAGCCTAAGCTAGACCAAACAGAATGACAAGAATTACCTTCTGTGTTGGTAGGGGATCCTAACAGATGCTGCTGTCATGATACCCATTAAACAATGAATCTGTTTTAGTCTCTGGTTTCCATATATCCCTTTCTTTCACTCTAGTAACATTCTGCTTCCCCAGCCAGCGCTGCTGGCCATCATACTGCAGGCTGTCCAGTAAAGACCTTTCTTGTTATGGAGGAGAAGTAGGAATTAAAGGAGTCATATTCCCAAAGAGCAATTTCTCTGAAAGTCAGGGTGAGGAGAGGATGCTTACTGCTGAGAAAATCAGGCCTTAACTGTAAAATTTGGAAATCTGTGAGTAATGAAAAGAATGTCTGAAGCTTATTCAGGCACTGCTTCCATTACACTACGGCTGTGTTTTCTGGATGAGCTTGTGGTGGTGATGAGTGATGAGTATGCAATTTAGCATTCACTGGCAGAGCCCTGAAGGCTGTCATTGCTTTGACCTTCTTCAATGCCCTGAATCTGACATATATGCACCAGACAATCATTTAAAAAGCCAGGAGAAAGGTAAATCAAGCATGGTTTTGAGTTGTTGCAAAAAGGATAATAATATGTACTAAAAGCAAAGATTAACTAGAAAAGAATTATGCATTTCCCAAAATAAAGCACATCACTTAAAGGGCAGAAACTGGAGCCATCACAGTGAGATACACAATGAATTGAAATGGTGCTCTGTGAAATCAAATAATTTTTAGGAAGTGAGTGTTAGTGATGGGAAGCTCTGGTAGCTGCAATGAGTAAGCTTAACTACAATAGTCAGTTAAATTGCTTTGTGATTAAATAATTGTATGGAGAGACACTGTTTTAATTAAATTACAGATCTTGAGAAATATAGACACAATGAGATGTTTCAGTATGAATATACTCTATCAAAAAAATTGAGTTATACATTAGGTGTCAGTGATCTGCCTAGAAATTATGTTTCAGAAACACAAATATGTATCCTACATGCAGTAGTAAAATGAGCAGCTCTTTATTAACTCCTTTACTTAAGGATTAAAAGTACCCTCTGTGAAGCCAAGACAGGAAGTGAAAAAAACTGTGAATAGAAAGATTAATTTTTATACTGACAGTTTTTGACTGAATAATCCTAGCCTGGGCTCTACAATAGCTTTGTCTTCACAGCTTCCTAATGTGGTAGTATTTGATATGCTTTGCAGAAAACTGATCTTCTGGCAGAATTTTTCAGGAAAACTTGTATCAGGGAAAAAGATACTAGTGTTCTCATCATCTATGCTGCAATAATTTCAGTAATAATTTAAAAAAGTAAGTGAAATATATGCTAGAAAACAGAGTATGTAAAACATAAAACAGAAGACTATCTCACCTAATTGACACATTGTCCCAAACTGAGTAAATAATCCTTTGAGCTCTTGACTTAGGGAATTCTTTGCCTTTGCTGTCAGCCTTTGGATAAATCACATCTCTTCACTGCACCTCTCTTTTTGCCCTGAAAAATAATTACATTGATTTATCAATGAGAAATGCTATAAAATGGTAATCAAGCTGTAGTTCTTAGCCAATAGTGTTTTCATTCATTCATTGTAGTGGGATTTTTTGCCTGAAGGAACAAAATATTAGCATAAGAGTTAAACCAGAGTCAAAAAGAAACCAGTTCAACAAATACAGGCAGAATATTGCTGCAGGATAAGCTTCTGGTAATTCTTATGTTATGTGATGTATCATATTTTCCAGCTGAGAGGGTCTTATCCAGAACCATGGAAGTATAGATAATTCTTTTCTTTGTTTCCACTGAGTACTGGATCCAAAGTCACCTTAAATAAGATGAATAGAAGGTTTCTGTTAGTGATGACTACTGCGGACTGATAATGGGAAAACTAGACATTTTTGTTGTCCTTGTGTGAAAAGGAAAGTACAGAGGTCTATATTTTATTTATGGACACTGTTTCTTTGCATATACTATTGCTTGTAACATGGATAATATCTTTACATTACGCTTTCATTTCATAAACGTTATATGAACACACTGGCAGTGGCAGGGAATTCCTTTAGGAATTCTGCCCTACTCTTCATTTCTGACAGAGTTTTTTCCTAGGATGGGGTCACTCCACTGATCTGGTTTGCAGCACAGATGCAGTTATTGGGGAGAGTAAAATGCAAAGCAGAAGCAGAAACAGAAGAGTTCAAAACTCTTAAAGGGCTGAGAAATTAACATCATTGTGTACTTCTGGAGGAACCACACCTATTTGAAGCTTCAGTGGATAATTCTGTTTGTGTAAACTAGATGGAATATGGTGAAAAGCTGTTAATCTGACTTACTACCTTTCGAAGCAACCAATTAAATAGCATAAAGTCACGAGAAAGTGAAATCCAACAGTATTAATAGAACATTCTAAAAGAAAAGGAAACAATTTCATGGAATGAATTAATCAAACTGTATTACAAAACTAAGTTGGCAGTCAAGGCAATTTCATCATATTCTTTATTGACTTGTGTGCTGGTTTTAAACTGAGTTAAGAAGAAAACTGAACCCCTTCAGCTCTCTCTATTATCATGGAAGGACAACAGAAAATTTTCCTGCTGTCCCCAGATGCAGCATTTCAGGAAATACAGCTGAAGCCATGTAGCTCCTCGGAGAAACACCTGGGATATAAATCAAGCAGTTTTCCTTGAGCCTGTGTGGCCTTGGCCACATAAGTAAAAACAATTTTAATTCTTTTGTATATGTTATTCTCATTTCCCTTATTTCTGGTTATACATGTTTAAATATATACATAATCATATTTAATTTATGTGCAAAACTACTGTTCCTCCAGGTTTCATTATTCGCCCTCTACTCACTGCTGCGACCTAGCGGCAGTAGTTCAGATTTGTCAGATTTGTCTTTTTTTCTTAATTATTATTTTATTAATAATGTAGAAAATAATGGCATTTGTGAATGGCTGGAAGAAACGCTATTGTATAATCCTGCTTCTTTAAACAGGTCTCTTTCTCTCTGCCATTCTATCTGAATTAATTTAGAACAGCTTTTTCACAAGATTTTGTGAAATGGATAATTGTCATAGCAAGCTTTAATCTTCGGAAAATATCCTTTAAGGGTTTTTTTTGGTGTTTTTGTGGGTTTTTTTTGCACTTATTTGCTAATTTGCTCATTTTTTCACTTAGTATCAGTGGACTGTGCCCAGTTGTCAGTCAGGTACAAGAAGGGTTTTCTCTATCTCTATAGATTGGCTTTGGCAAGTGATACTGCCCCGACATTTCCCCTGTATTCTGAAGCCATGGCTAATCAAAGGGTGAGATGTAAATGTGATCACAGTGAACTTTTAATAAAGTTCTATGATTTATGGAAAAAATATGGTGACATTGCTTTCCAGCCTCCAACAAAAAAAGAAAAGGAATAAGTATAGTGTTCTGCTTGTGTGAGCATATGGCAAGAAACAGAGCTCATTACTTATGCCGATACAGATCACATACATAATGCGTGATGTAACTCTGTAAGCACACCACACATCTTGATCCATGATTTTTTTTCTTGTTAAAAAAATCCAGGATTCTGGCTGACGTAACATCTTTATAACATCTTTAAGAGCATATATAAACTCCTTTTTAGTTTTTTTTTTATTTTTGTATTGCTTTGATAATACATCTAAGGAAAAATAAATTCATAGTTTTTAATCCAAGAAGTCAAATCTTCTGGAACTAAAATCTTCTGGTTTTACTCCTAGGTTTTTCAGTACTTTGAAGATGCTGGATTCTCCTTCACAATACTGTCAGGGTTAAGAAAAAGTTTGGAAAACATTATGACTCTTATGGGTATGTACCATTAGGTAGTTCTCCAGTGTACTGCTGCAAGAATTTCTGAAGTGGAATTAGAAGACAATCTTTAAGCAGGGTTTAAACTGGAAGAGGCAAACTATTTAAAAAGAACTGAACAAGTTTTGAACTGAGTGATCAAAAGAGAAAAATGCACTAATGCTGGGTCTGACACTGTCAGATTGCTCATGCAGCATTCACATTCATTCCTCACTTTTTTCAATTGCTTTCAAAAACCCAAGGAAAGAAAAAGAATCTCTCTGAATAATTTAAAGTGGTTCTTTCTTTTCAGTCATCAGTCCTTTTGTTCTTGTATGTATCTATAACCTCACACCAGTCATTTTAATGTATCTGTGGTTGTGATATAACCATCTCAATGTCTAAAGCAGCAGGAGATCAAAATGGAAAAGAAATATTTATAACATTTTAAGGAAAAAGAAAAGGCAGAAATTCTCTAATCTGACTAAAGATTTACAAAGAATTGAGTGATAAAAAGACTTCCTTTGCAAGAAATCCATTTGTTTGCCAGTCATTACCAACTAAAGAGGGCACCGAATGAAGAACAAGTGAATAGATTTTTATTTAAGACTACCATATTTCTAAGGTTGACTTCCCCCCCAACCCCTGTCCCCCTCTCATTTATATCAGACTTCTAAAATGCCCTGTTTCTGGAGACTCACCCAATATGATTAGCGTCATCATTTGTATTACAATGGTACCTCAGAAGCCAGAAGTGAAATCAGCAGCCTTTTGTACTAAACATTGCATGAACAGTCCTTGCCTTGAAGAGCTTACCAACTAAAGAAGAAAATCTTAAAGACAGGAGAAAGGAAGTGTTAGTCTTCTGTAATAGGAACAGTGACAGAAAGACTAATTTAAAATGCCCAGGAAAAAGAAAAAAGTTAAATGCATGGAAATGCAAGGAGAAATTGAACCACCTTCTGAGATCCAGCTCTTTGCTTTGACCAGAAGATTCTTGTTACTCTAAGGTACTTTATCACTGTTTAAAACTTGCATTAATTTCAAAAAGAAACATTATTTATTTTAGAACCAGACTGGCCTCCATCCCATAGTAATCACTTTTGTAAATTCGCAACGAAAAATGTGTTGTGAAGAAAGTGAGAGATTGTAGGGAGTATTAGTAGAAGAAGTAGGATTTTGAAACAGGTAGTCTAATACCCCAAGAAGTGCATATTTCCTGGATTCTAATTCGAAGCACAAAAATGGGCAGTGCTGGTAAATATTTTGCAGAAAATACTCAGTCCATGCAGCTTGTTTTCTTAATTCCATGTAAATTATCTATAGCAGCACTTCCCAGGTTCACAAACAGCAACTGAGGCACAAAGCATCCTGCCTCTCATCTCAGTCTATACTTCAGAAGCCAGGTACTGTGAGGAGATTCACAGAAGTCTTCATGCATTAACTTTGGGTTATAACCGTTGAATTATACAGAAATTGAATTATACCAGAAAATATCAGATGTGACAAAAATGTTAAAATTATTGTGAATTTAGTCTTGTTAAGTTGAGGTTTCAGTAAGGTATGAAGAATGAGGATCAAGGGAAGTAGTATCAAAAACCCAAAAGAAATGTTTTATTAAAACAGAAGGCTATGTCTAGTAGGCTGCTTAGGCAAGGGAGGTCTGGAAGTTGCATGACCTGTATCTGCATTGCTTGGAAAGGAACTTGAATTTTATTTTTTTGGTATCATGAATGTATTTTTAACACTGCTAACACATCTTTGCTTTTATGTACAGCAGCTTCAGACATGAACAGGGCCAGAAGACATAATCTGCTTTTCGCGGGTAATTATTCATGCTGAACATTTGGACAAATTGAGTCTTCGTGTCTGGGGAAATAGAATCAAAGAAGGGAATGAAGGGCCACTTCTACATATATATATATGTATATATATATATACACACATATGGAGGAACTTCTTTTAGGAAGGAGGAACACTCTTTTAAGGAGATGAAAGAGGATCTGTTTTACTTTTTTTGGAAGCTTACTAATGAACTAAAGAACAGATGTATCTGGGAGAACTGTCATCAACCCCCTGAGTAGCAATGATTTGAAACAGTTTATCATATGTACTTGATCCTGATTAAAATAAGACAAATTAACAAGTTTTACCTCTCTTGATGGAGAACAGATAACTGTCATTCAGTGGTTCTTCCATCATGGACTAATTCTTTCCTTTTTTTCACTCTCATAGATAATTTCAAAATCTATTAATATTCAGCAGCTGAATAAATGCAACCCCCTGCTCTGACACTTTAGTGCTCCTGCTCAGCTGCAGGAAGCCCTCTGCTCTGAGGGCACTAATGGGCCTTGATTGCCCTGAGTGGCCCCACCTGGCTCCCCACACCTGCTGCCCAAGGGCACAGCTCCATTTAAGCTCAGGTGTGAAGGTGTCCTTTTCTTCACACTGTGCTGTAGGCCTGTCTGTTCTTGGTCCTGTTCTCTGTTGTTTACTAGTTGGGCCAGCTTTGGACTGATTTGCTACTTACTGTGCTTTTGCCTGAAGACTAGGGCAATCTTTGGAACCCGCTGCTGTTGGGACTTGTACTGGCTCCATCTGTGGTCCCCTGGCTGCACCCACTGGTGAGTCCCCCTTGCATTGGGGCACTCTGAGTGCATCTGTCCTGATGGACATGGCCTTGTGGCCCAGGGGGGTTCACTTGAGTAATACTAAACTTTTATTTATTTTTGAAGAAAGCCTGTCTCTTCTGCTTCAGATAATAAATAAAAACTATCAGGGCTATACATTTCTATAGTGCCTGCATAAGCAAAAAGGGAGAGTCTTGCATGATATGCTGACCAGGAAACAGTACAAAATACATTTCTAGTTGATAGCTAGTTCTACATAGGATAGTTTTTTTAAGAGTGGATTGTTTTGCTAAGAATGGGATAAGGAGTAGTTGTAGTGAGAGAGGAAAGGGATGAGACAACAATGGAGTTATGCCCTGAGGGGAGCATGGAGCTAACCTAAGGCTTCGGTTGCAGTGTTCACAAAGTCGGGCTCTGCTCATCCGTCAGACACAAATATCACTGTTTGGCTGTTCAGTATTTAATTACTGGATGCTATGAAATGGGAAACTGTCTTTTTAAACATTAATAGTATTAACTAGTTGTAGGAGGGAGGCACCAATGTTCCCCTCTCAGTCACCCACAAGATGGCTGACATCCATGTGGAGCCTGAAAGAGACTAAGAATAGACTGATTTAAATAATCTGTTCATGAGGACTATAAAATTTCATGTTTGCTAGAAATAAAAGATTATTTTCCATACATCCTAGCTAGTTGTAGTAGATCCTAAGCAGAAAAAAATGTGACTTGCTAATGTTTAGTAAGAAAACTTCTAGTTCTTGGTCTGTGCCAAGCTAGCCTAGGTTTCAGATCATTAAAGAAACTATTTTCTATGAGGAAATACAGATAACCAGGTAGATAAGTTAAAAAGAGTCTTTTAACTGTGATAATATGAACTGAATAAGTGAAAGTGATGAAAATAATGTTGCTGTTATATTATTCCCTAAGTAGTCTTATCTACGGTATCCTATTTTTAGATGCTGTCACAGATGTTTCTTAGTGGATAAGAGAAATAAATTTCTGGAGTTTAGAAGGTAAGAGAGTTACTTAAGTATTTTACAGACTCTTTTTTTCCTCAAGTGTTACATATAGTAGGTCTGATGTCTGCCAAGCTCTGCAAAAGGCTGATTATTTCCCAATTTTGAATGACTGCCTTAGGAAAGGTGGTTTTCCTGTTCTTAAGGAAAACTATGGGAAGACCTACTGTGCAACGCAGAGTAAGAAGAAAAATATCTCAGGACTTTCCAAAGTATTTCTTTATAAGAAATATATGCTATATAGCTTTATATGCTACTGCAAACAGAAAAATTCAGGACTTGATAGCTCATCTTATAGTTAGCTTTTACCATTCATTGGCATTTTTAGGTTTCTCACCATCATCTAAGCATGGTGTCATTTTATGGTAAGCATAAAATTCCAGTTTTGGTGTCTTGGCATCCTAGGCCAGTATTTCTAATATAACTCTTAATTTTCCTCCAAGATCAATAAAATGGCTTATTAATGCTTATAATTCTGCTCATGTAGAGGAGAGTTTCTTTTTAAATGGCAAACTCTCAGGGAATGCTGTGGATTTCTCTCAACGTCTCAAGAGAAAAGAAAAAGGAAAAGAAAGTTATCTCATGCTTTCAGTGAAAAGTATTGTAGGACTTTATAAGTGGAGAAGAGGTTGCTCCAACAAAGATTAATTTTCAGTATCTGCCTCTTATGGTTCTGTGCTAAAAAATATTTGGAATAATTGATAAAGATATGGTTGATAAGCTTAACCTAAACCAAACATTCTGAAGTAACAATGAAATTTAATAGCTGAGGGGGGAAAAGTTATTGCTTTGTTGAAGTATGATAACTTTGAATTAGCTTTTCGCTGTGAACTTGATTCTGTTAAATGAAAATCCCAACACTTTCAGAGAAGTGCAAGGTATTGCATCTTTGCCACAGTATAAAAGCATCCCTGGGGATGCATACTGTAGAATAGCTTAAATATGGTGAATCCACAATCTAGATGACTTGGAATCATAGAATAGTTACGGTTGGAAAGGACCTTAAGATCCAATCCCCCTGCAATGGGCAGGAACGCCTCTCGCTAGGCCATGTCTCCCAAGGCTCTGTCCAACCTGGCCTTAAATGCTGTCAGGGATGGAGCATTCACCACTTCCTTGAGCAAGGCCTCACCACCCTCACAGTAAAGAACTTCCTTCTTAAAGTGTTCATTTAATAATATCCCAGAATGTTTGTCTCTGGCTGCAAAGGGGAGATGATCACATTTTCCTTGCTTTGTGCTTTTGAGGTGAAAAATGTTTAATGCCTTCTAAGGAAGGGGGAGCAGAGAGAAAGTAGCTGTTATGAAAATGCAACTTTGTAGTATTAAAATAAATACATTTATGTTGATACTGCTACAGTTAATCTCTTACTCTGTCTGTGTATAATCGCTCCATATTTGGGATAATATTTACCAACTTTTCAGAATGATCGCACTTAAGCAGTAACAAATCTGTTGCAAAGATTTATTGGTGTCTGCCTTTTGCCACACCCTCAGGAGCCAACAGCATTCTGTGTGAACTACAGTGTGGTAAACATCAGTTTAGATATTTTGGAAAATATTTCCACATGTACTTTTTTTGAAACCTATTCAAGAAATCATGTAAGGAATTTATTCATTACTTGTACTTTATGACAAAATCTGAAACTCTGTAGAGTTTAAAAATGGGATCTTCCCCATCCCTGTCCCCAAAATTCCCATTTAATTTTCTTTATATGTGCATGTATACTTTCATATTTAAAGTATAGTAGCTCTGTTGTGAATGTTTGTGCCACTAGAAATTTCCATAGATTAAATATCTGGATCTTTGATTAGATTTCTTGGCGTCCCAGAGGGGATAAACGTGTAGCAGTTTTCACTGCCTCTATTCAAAACACATAGAGGACAGTCCTTTTACTTGCTGAATCAATCATGGGCAGCATGGCTCTGAGGAGGTGAGCAGCAGTGAAGTTGCTTTGGTTTAGAAAGCAAACTAATGGGCAAAGGAAACAGACATGAGCCTAGCATGCTGGGTTATCTCTAAGCCCTGCAGGTTCCCCATTTTGTCTTACTACTCTTCTTTCTACCCTCTTGAGTTCTGGCTTTCATTTAAAGATTAACTAAATAATTTTGGTTGTCAATTACTCAGTTTTATTCATAAGACAATAAAGCACAATGAAGCTAATCTTCACCCTTCTTTGAAAGGACTAAGACAAATAAATATTAAGATTTCATATATTTAATATTGTTTTGTTAGGTGGTTTTGTTTTTTTTCTTTCCAAGACATATGAAGTGGGCAAATATTTCATGTAGGACATATGTAAGAAAAGTGGATTAATATGTAACCTACCTTGTGTTTCTTGTTATCAATTACTGGTGCATTTGGTAGTTTAATTACAGCAATCATTTTATTTCTGAGTAATTGTATAAAAAGGTTTGTTGTTTTGTTTTTTTTTTTTGCCTTGTAGTCTTCTCTGACCCCAGCTTAGATAGAAATCAAATTTTAAGATCTAGTTCCTCCTGGGTGGCATTTGTAATGCAGTCTGATCTCACTTCTGTGCGCATGTCTATGCATATTTTATGGAGTCTTGTCTTAAAGCTAGAACCATTGCTACTGAGAAGTGGGTATCACGTTCTTTTTAGCTATGGATAATTAAATATATTTTAAAAATTCCTTTTTTTCCCTGTGCTAGTAACTGAGGTTTGTAAATTATTTGTATGACAGTTATAATATAAGGAGTTATAATATAAAGCCCCAGTATTATTAACCCACACACTAAGAAATTAAGCAAAAAGTAGCAACTTCTTCCAGGATCTTCATCTAGGCATCTTATTAGTGCTACAAACCAGAATTGTTGTTTACTCACTGATAGACATATCTCTTTAGCAGACCTATTGGAAAAAATTTAACTCTTCTGTAGCCTCCAGGACTTGGATTGATTTTGAAGACTTTTTAAGCATTTTTTTATTGCTTTGTAAGGATTTGTTTTACTGGGAAGGAATATGAGATGTGAACATCATAAATCCCACTTTTAGGTTGAATTATGTCTGAGATTCTTACAGTAGAATAAGTAAATGAAAAAGGAACATGTTTTTTCTTCCCTATTTCTTTATAACCCATCAACTCATATTAGGCAGGTCCCTTTAGTATAAATACGCATTTAAGAAATCTGTCTGTGACAGGTTGGCAGCCAATGGGAGTGCAAGATTAATAGCTGAATTATGATGCTTGACGTGAGAGCACATTTTTGTCTTATTTGGGGATCTTCTTGGCAGGATCATGGTGGACAGGACTGGAGGGCTTAAGGGGATCCAGGAGTGCTGGGTATTCAGGGACAACCTGCTTAGGACATATAAATGGTTTATTGCAGTGTGCAGAAGGTTAATCAAGTGTGGCATAAAGGCAGTGTGGGTGAAAGGAGTACTCCTGACTCAGCTAGATGAAGGAAAGGAGGCCTACAGGAGGAGGAAGCAGTTACAGGCCAGTTGGGAGGAATATAGCGACATTTTTGAAGTGTACAGAAATGGAGTTGCAAAAGTCAAAGCATATCTTGAGCTGAAACTATCAAGGGATGTGGAGATCCACAAAAAAGGCTTCTTTTAGACATGTTGACAGCCAACAAAAATCTGGGACCTCAGCTTAATGGTACAGGAGACCTAGAGACAAAACACATACATGGAGTGGCAGATTGAATAAAAACAAATGCCATCTTCAGTAAAAATAATAAAAAAAAACCTTTCAGTTTTGTGTGTTCAAAGTGTAATTTAAGTCACTGTCAAACTGAAAAAGGAGTATTTGATTTCAGATTGTCTCAGCCCACCAGGAGTGTTTAAGCCAACTCAAAACATTCAGTCAAGTCTATTCAAGATTACACTTGTTCTCTTGGTTGGCTTGCTGCACTTGTTGCCCACTTACTTGAACACTGCCTCCTATGTGATATTGAAAATGGTTTTGCAAAATTACTTCCAGCTGTGTGCTTCAGCCTCAGGAATGCTGTCCCGTGACTCATGGTAAAATTCTAAGAAACTGTTGTTTCCTTTTTAACTCAAGCCATGCTTAAGCCTGTGTGCTTTGTAATTTTAAATATACCTACACAGATTCAAGTGCCCATTGCCACTAAGGGTATTTCAATAATGTCTTCAGTGGCTCATAAAAAATTGCATTTTTTTTTTTTTTTTACTTTTTCCAGAAACCACAAAGTTCTGGAGAAGTGTTAATTCTTCAAGAAGTTGTTACACTGATAAATTTATGATGATACCACCCAGTAGTATCATGATTTCAATAGCTTTCTTATCAGCATCTTGCCAGCAAGTATGAATTTTGAGTTGCAATGTCCTCTTGATTAACAAATACCTAATGTACAAAGAAGGTTCCTTTTAGCTTTATCTGTAGGGAATCACACAGAAGAATAAGGGATTTTGCCTTCTATTTTTGGTGAAGTCAGGTTTTATCGTGTTTCTTTGTGTCATGCAAAGAACTGTTGTGTCATGTTTTAAGACAGCATTGTGGAAATTAATGCAGTTGGATGATCTGAGTAGAAACTATAGTTTTCAGTAACTACTTTCAACACTGAATAAAGAAGTAGATTAATCCTCTATGCTCTCATTAGCTAGAATACAGTTGTCCTAGGTTTAGCTGTCGTGGTTTAAACCCAGTCAGGTAACTCGTTCACTCACCACCCCCCCCTTCTTTCCCTCCCCCTACTCCTGGAGGGATGGAGAGGAGAATCGAAAAGAATGCAACTCCCACGGGTTGAGATAAGAACAGTTTAGTAACTAAGGTATAACACAAATCACTACTGCTACCACCAATGATAATAATGATAAAGGAAATAACAAGGGAAGAGAATACAACACCTCAGCACCAGCTGACCGATAACTCGCCCCCCAAGCCCGACCAAGCTCCGACCGATACCTCCTCCAACCCTGCAGTCTCCCAGCCCTTCCGGCTAACTCCCTGTTACATCTTGGGCATGACGTGCTGTGGTATGGAATACCTCTTTGGTCAGTTTGGGTCAGGTGTCCTGTCTCTGCTTCCTCCTGGCTTCCCCTCCTCCCTGGCAGAACATGATGCTCACAAAGTCCTTGGCCAAACCAAAACATCGCTATCAGTTCTGTTCCCAGGCCAAAAGTCAAAACACTGCACTGCACCAGCTACCAAGAAGGAGAAACATGACTGCTACTGCTAAACCCAGGACAACAGTAAAAGTTGTGTGGATTAAATTAAACTTGGTTGATTTGTTCTGTTTAATTTGTGCCCTAGAAAAGGGCAGCTTCTTCTGTTTTGATGAGCCAGACTCAGGGGACTGCGAAGAACAGTGGAGTTTCACCTCAGCAGCGCACCCTTGTTCTAGCAGAGTTGGTGCTCTGTTAATGGACTTTAGTCACAGGGTTTTTTCCAGTTGATCTCTACCTGAAATAACTGATGCTCAAGGACTGCTTCAGGAATGCTATGCAGCATATAATTTTCAGTGTTCAAACACTTCCTAGGTACAGCACAAGGTTGAAGGTTTGGTATCCTGGTAACTGTCCCAGCCACATTGCTATTGCAATACTGGACTATAGCTTGGTGTGAGCGGCCGGATTCTATGTATCCAGTTTAACACCTTTGTGCAACACTGTAGAGTTAGATAAAGCAAACTGGAGTTGAGCCAGTGGCAAGCTTTATT
This sequence comes from Pezoporus flaviventris, assembly GCF_033815535.1. Classification (NCBI taxonomy): domain Eukaryota; kingdom Metazoa; phylum Chordata; class Aves; order Psittaciformes; family Psittacidae; genus Pezoporus; species Pezoporus flaviventris. The sequence goes on from NW_026892561.1 coordinate 44,100,496, forward strand.
GGGTAGAGCATTTTTTCTGCTATTGTTCTTTCTTCCTACTGTAATTTAGAGTAGGCTTCAGAGTTTTTAATTCTGCAAAGTATCTTTTGGGGGTTTGCCTATCTAGGCTGGTGGGGGTTGAATTGCGGCATAGGCTCCCTTTCCTACTTGCTTAACAGGTGTGGTATAGATAAGACTCATTATGACTGAAATCTGATTTTGAAATAATCTTTATCTAGTTAGTGAAATTTAAAGTTTGTCCCAAATGTGTGTTTACAGGATATAAGATTAGGGAATAAAGTGACAATTTTGCATAGTGACTTCTTTAAAATAGTCTTTGAAGTAGTTAGAATGGGAGATATGCTAAATAAGACTCATGGGTTTGCATATGGTAGGGGTAAGATCTGTTTTTATCGCGTTTTACCTAAGATTCTAAAGATAGATTGTAGTTTAAATGTGTTAGCACAAAACCTGTAAGTTGCACAATTGTAAAAATCATAGAATCATAGAATAGTTAGGGTAGGAAAGAGCGTTAAGATCATCTAGTTCCAACCCCCCTGCCATAGGCAAGGACACCTCATACTAAAGCATGTGACCTAACCTGGACTTGAACACTGACAGGGATGGAGCATTCACAACTTCCTTGGCAACCCATTCCCGCGCCTCACCACCCTTACAGGAAAGAATTTTCTCCTTATATCCAATCTAAACTTCCCCAGTTTAAGTTTTAACCCATTACCCCTTGTCCTGTCACTACAGTCCCTAATGAAGAGTCCCTCTCCAGCATCCCGATAGGCCCCCTTCAGATACTGGAAGGCTGCTATGAGGTCTCCACGCAGCCTTCTCTTCTCCAGGCTGAACAGCCCCAACTTCCTCAGCCTGTCTTCATACGGGAGGTGCTCCAGTCCCCTTATCATCCTCGTGGCCCTTCTCGGGACTTGTTCCAACAGTTCCATATCCTTTTTATGTTGAGGACACCAGAACTGCACACAATACTCCAGGTGAGGTCTCACAAGAGCAGAGTAGAGGGGCAGGATCACCTCCTTCAACCTGCTGGTCACGCTCCTTTTGATGCAGCCCAGGATACGGTTGGCTTTCTGGGCTGCAAGCACACACTGCCAGTTCATGTTCATTTTCTCATCAACCAGCACCCCCAAGGTCTTCTCCACAGGGCCGCTCTGAATCTCTTCTCTGCCCAAACTGTAGCTGTAAAAAGTTGGAACCGTATGATAAAAACCCAAAAGTTTCAATTTTCCAAAGAAGCCACCTTCAAATAGGAGTGCTATGGAGTAGTAGATGGGAGCTTAGTATATGGCAGACAGCAAGGAAAAGAAGTCCTCTTGAAAGCCATCCACTTAGCTCTCCTTGCAGCTGTTGCTGTAATTTTCTATAGTCAAGTGACCTTTTTAAAGCATTTTTTGGTTTCATGATTTATAACAAATTAAAAATTTTGTGAAGTACTGCAGGAATAAGAGGTATTTTCTGAGCCCTGGCTCAGTGACTCCATGTCCCAGTAAGATAGTGTCATGCTGGGATGTTTAAAAGTAGCTTAGAGAGGTGTATTGAGGCAAAGGCTATACATAGCTTGCTGGAAGACTTCCTGCCTCTTCCAGTACAGCTCACTACCCCTTTGTGGGCCCACACACATTCAAATATGAGCTTCTTGTTCAGCCTGGAGAAGAGAAGTCTGTGTGGTGACCTCATAGCAGCCTTTCAGTATCTGAAGAGGGCCTATAAGGATGGTGGGAAGGGAGTCTTCATTAGGGACTGTAGTGATAGGACAAGAGGTAGTTGGTTAAAACTTAAACAGGGGAAGTTTAGATTGGATGTAAGGAGGAAGTTCTTTACCGTAAGGGTGATGAGGCACTGGAATAGGTTGCCCAGGGAAGCTGTGAATGCTCCATCCCTGGCGGTGTTCAAGGTCAGGTTGGACAGAGCCTGGTTTAGTGTGAGGTGTCCCTGCCCATGGAAGGGGTGTTGGGACTAGATAATCTTAAGGTCCTTTCCAACCCTAACTATTCTATGATTCCTGCACTTTTTCAGGTCTTCTCTCATGAGTTTGCAGCTGTCTGCGCAAGAACTAGCAGTCTGACTGTAGTTTGAGTACATTTAATCTCCTACTCCAGTGCTACGGACTTCTAATGGGATGGCATTGAGAGGGGAGAGTAGGGAGGTCTAGGTCAACCTTTCTTAGAACAAGAGATGAGTAATATATTCAGCCTTTCTAAGCATGACTGTAGTTTTGCAACTCTCATTTTGTTTGGTACAAATCAGACATGTGGTATGGTACAGTCAACAGATGATTTCAAATTATTTTCAGATTGCCAGAACTGAAGAAAATAGGAGTATTTAATAACACGTTTTTGAGCTGTGGGCAGAAATACTGCAGTGGATATTGGGAGAGCCCAAATACAAAATTTTATCCCTCTTACCCATGTTAGCAAATACTAGAAGTACTTGTCTTTATTGGATGCTGTTCTGTAGCTCAGAACTTTCCTTTGAAGCCTGAAATGAAAAGATTTTTTTGAGTTTATTATTAAATATTTAGGGTTTTAAAAGAATACTTTTTATATTTTGGATGGATATCTGATAACTGCCAAGACAGCAGGTACAAAATGCAGAGATGTCTGCTCTGTCTGGAAGGCTTCAAAGGGTTTGCAGTTGTGTGAACTCTTTAGTTTTCCTAACCCACTGGAACATACTGCTCTGAAAAATGTCATTATGAAAACTGCTGGATCTGTGAGGTTAAGAATATTTTAATGTGTGTTATCTTTTTATGACATACACTTGCAGAATGATGTTAGTGAAGAAATGCTATGTAGCTGATGAGAAAGCATGCTGGAAAGCTGTTACATCAAAATTGTGGAAGAGGATGAGGAAGAAGAGCGTAAGAGCATGCTCTTTAAGGTGTTGTGATCACAATTCAGATTTAAATCAAATAATCGAAGGATGAAATTTAAGTTTTTATTGTTAGAAAAAAATAAATTCTCTTAAATTTGGTGAAGTTTTGAAGTCGTAATGGTGATGTAGATGAGTAGGGGAACAGACTTTGTAATAATGTATATTTTCTCACTTTTTATGTTCTCATCATAGCCACTGTTTTTTAAGAAATTTAGACCCAGAATTAGTTTCATCTTTTGAGAATGTTTCCCTCTCTGTGACTTTGCCCTGAGTGTGTATTTGTAGTGTCCTAACTCCAACTGCATCTTTAGGCCTTTCTCCGTATAATGAAAAAAACACAGTTCTCCTTTAAAGTCCAAGGAGCTTTCTTGTGAGCACTTAACTCCACAAAGCAAATTCATTTGCTTCCTCAGTCCTCTCACTTGAATTGATCTCCTTGGATTGCTTTTTTCCTTCCTACGACTGTATCTGTTCCAATTCTACATGGAAATAAACACTTTATATCATCCCCAGGAAATTCATTTTAAACACTCTAAAAGGATTTTCCATGGCTGATTTATGTGGATTTTAATTGAACCATTTAGATAGATGTATATGAATTTTGTACTGCCTCATAGAAACCAGGAATTACAGAGTAAGAACACATTTTGTACTACAACTGATAAATGTGTTGGCTATACCTTTGGCTTCTTTACAGTGTTCTCGTGTGAAATTCTTTGCAAATTTTTTGAAATTTAGCATACCATTGCCATTCCTTTGTGTCTGTGTTGCTATTAGAGGAATTTTTGAAGAGTAAAGGCAGGGGAAACACTAGCAAAAGTAATCTTGCTTAAGGAACTGTTTCCCAGTGTAATGATCAGTTTAGAAGTTTGTCATAGAAATGGAACAGTGCATGAAAGCCTGATGGGTAAGCTAGTTAGCAGTAGTTAATGATTTAATAACTGAAAAATATTCCTCAGTTATTTTGTGCTTTCTGGTAGATTATTAAAAATGTTAAATAATACAGTATGGCAAGCAGAAAGATAATGTATTCTTGTCATGGCCCATACTATATGATATGCTACCTACTGACTTTTTCAGTTCTAAGGATATAGTAGACAGGAAACAATAAGGGATGGACATTTTCAAGTAACATAAAACTGTTTACATTGAGAACCGCTAAGTGATTTGTACATCCTTAGTTCTAGTGTTTCATAACACTGCTGTTACCTGTTAACAGAAGGAACTTTTCCAGGATATTGACTTAAAATTTGTTTTCTTTATAATTTTTTCCATGATAGCAGATTATAATTTTCCCACTCTTGCTTAGCACATTTTATTAAGTGATCAGGTGGGAAAAAAATAAAGCTTTTGTTATTGCTGCTTTCTGTATTAACAGTCAGCTCACAGAAATATGTGCTCTTATTGGAGAGTCTTCAGTTTTTTTGGATTATGTCTGCTCTTTGTATTGGCAATGAATATCTGTCATACCAGCCTTTTCCTGAGGCAAGGTTTTTTTGTCTTCTGGTGGGTTCTAAACCTACTGTCAATCTCTGCAGCAGACATCTTGCTACTGTAATAGTTTTTACTTTAGTTTTATAGATTACATGCATCTAGAGGCACCTTAAATCTTCATTATGTACATTTCATACACTGGGAAGTTAAGGCCCTTTAAAACATTGCACTCATTGTTACTAGGTAGACACAAGCAAAAAAATGGACTCTGTGCTTCCAGTTTCTTTGCTAATTATTGTTAAAGAAAGCTGGTAAGATACACAGCTTTGGGAATTTGTTATTCTTGCTTTCATTTTATTTTAATGAGTTTGTTTGATCCATGTTATTCAGTTCGTTCAGAATATATTTATGTTATTATGTTTCTTGGGGATTCACTGGTTACTGTGGTGCTCTGAGGTTAATTGAGTAATCATTAGTTGCCTGCATTATCTGGTAAAAGTGAATTAAAACTGATTTGGATCCAAATGAAACACACATTCTGGTTTTATCATATGAAAGGGTGCAGAGTGGTTCCTATATATAGACATCTATCAAGTGGCCATCTGGTTAGCTTGTAACATTTAGCATACAGGAATATTTCTTTTCATATTGAAAAGTAAGCCTCATGATGGAACCAAATAGAATTTGACTGAACCTTTGTTCAGTCAAAGAGTTAACTTTATGGCTGTTTGATGTCCAGTTGAAGTCACTTAGTCCTGATTTTTCTGACAACCAGTTTTTACATGATCTCTGAAGTTTTAGGTTTCACTAGAAATAATTCAGTGTATTAATCACTAAAGCAAGTGGCAACATTTTAATTTCATTTTATTCACTTTGCTTTGGTGATGTCATTTGTGTTTCCTTTTATGACTATTCTATGTATGTTGTTTGCACTGAAAACCACAGTAAAAAAAAAAGTGAAACTTCATGAGAACAAGAAAATATTTATAATAAAGGAGACTTATAATCATATTCCATGAGAATGCAATTGCAATTTGTAAAAGTATGGAGATCTGGGCTCCTAAATATTATAATTTCTGGACACAAAACCAGTTTTCTAGTTAGAATGGAACACATTCTTAGGCCATTGATATAGCTTTCAGAAAGAATTAATGCAAATCAGCCTGGATACTTGCATATTTAATTTTAACAAATGTGAAAATCTACATAATGTGAAGGTAGAAAAAAGGTGGAGTATACTGTCTGTCAATCATAACCATGACAGTAGATGCAGAAACCTTACCGCTTGGACATGTAATCCTCTACATAGGAGCTTATTGTTAGCCATTAGCTCCTTCTGATCTATTTTCCCTGACAGTTTTAATAGCTGAAATTTTCAGACAGTCATATTTATGTATTTTCATAGCCACTAATGTGGTTTTTGTAGCTGATTAAATAGCCAAACCCAAACCCTTCTATCCATCATAGTCACTAGCTAGAGAAAAACTTTTTTTGCAACATTATATATGGCAAGAATGGAGAGAAAATGTTTTCTTCCATAAAAAATAGTATCCCATATCAGAAGATGGTATTTAAACTAGAAGATAGTTTTATCTTCTAACATGCTGGATTCATTGCAATACATGTTTGTTATGGTGTCACCATTTTCTGGTCTTTTGTATAAACATACATAAATAATATATGTGTCTACATGTGTACTCGAATACAGTACAAATATATCATTCAATTTATATTAGTATATACAAATACTGTCAGCTATTACTGGGTTTTTTTGCTTTCATTTAATAATGAAGAAGAGTTATTTTGCTTTTAAATCACTGGGTTATACAGATGTATGATAGGTGTTGAGGCTAATCAAAATTCAAGAGTATTCCATGAAATAAGATTTTTGCTTTTTAAAAATAATACTGCTGAGGAAAAATGTAAACTGTAAACAGCTCTGATTAACCAGGTATGGTTGTAAGAAAAAACATAAAAGGCATGGAATGGCTATTTTAAGTTGAAATAGTGGAGGTAGGGCAAATCCTACTCTTGTGTGCAAGTTGCTGATTTGAAGCTGAAAGACGTTTTGATTTACTCTTGCCTGTGGGCTGGGAATAGCAGCAGCAAGCTTATTTTGACTATAAATGGAAAACATATGACATAAAAGTCACACAGTAAAATATTTTGCTTGTATCCATTGGAACTTGTTTAGCTGCATAACTCTGGCAGTTTCTTTGAATATATCTTTCTGTATGGCATCTCTACTAGTCCTCTGTGGCACTATGTTTCAGCTGCACAGTTCTCTAATGTATTTTTTTTTCTTGTTCCCATTCCTAAACCAGAGCTCTCAATCTATCCTGATAATGTGTGGGTATAAGAATTGCAAGAAATGACCCACGCTAAGTAAGTTTATCACAGCTCTTTCTGAGTCATGAGGAAGGGTCTTCATTTTGATTCACTTACTTAGACCTTCTACTTATACATTGATTTATTTGTAGTTATCCAAAATGAACTATCTTATCCCTAGATTCAAGTAGGGGAAAGGAGGAATTCATTTTCCTATTCTCTAGTTATAAATTGCTACACCAAGAGAGATTGTGTAGCCTCCATTCTTGGAGGTTTTACAAACCCAACTGGATAAAGCCCTAAGTAAGTCTGACCCTGCTTTGTGCAAGAGGGTGGACCAGCAACCTTCTGAGGTTCCTTCCAACCTGAGATATCCTATGACCCTGATCACAGGATATGCATAAACTCAAAATGAATGTGTGAGTGTAGATTGAGCTTGCAGACCCGAGGTTAACTTTAAGGTAGATATCGTAGGCACAAATATCACTGATGGGCTTTAATAGCATTAGGCAACAAGGCAAGTATCAGACTATGATGAAGCCTTTTCTTAGGGCTAAAACTGCAGTCCTTCTGTGTGCCATTTCATTCCCATGTTCATAAGGCAAACACTTCTCAGGTTTTGAAAACCCTGGCATAATTTCTTGGCAGTACTTGCATGAGAAAAATGTGGTGTAACTTCTTTCAAGCTAAGATTAGCATAGACAAATGAGTTGTTTTAAAATACCACTCATTTTCCTAATGTAGTCTAGTACCTTGGGATAGCACTGGACATGGCTGCTCAATGGATGTTTCTATGATTATGTATGGTTTTGAATGTGATATCACATTGAGGTTGAAAATCTTTCAGGGGAATGACAATTCATTCAGGTGGATGGTACAACATGAGTGTTAGTGTTATACATGTCTGCTTTTGTTGTTTATCTAAAGACATACCTTTCAAGGCTGAAGAAACTACAGGTGAGAGCAATGGCAAAAAAATATAGAAACACGGACTTTTTAATGACTTGGCCTGTAAGAGCTTACAGCTAAAAGCAGCACTTTACTGCTGGGAGTAGTCCAACTGATCTCTGTGAAATAATAGAAATCAATGTGACTCCTTGCAGCAGTAAGCACTACAGGCCAGATTCTCAGCTACATAAAACTGAAGACACCAGCTGAGGATGTTAACCTTTCCTCCTTCTTCCCCCCCCCCCCCCCTCCCCTTTTTGTCCCATTGGTTTGCCAAGATAGGCTGGAACACAGCACTGCCATGTCCTAAGCAGTGGGGGATTCACTAAAAGCTGTTAAAATCCAAACAGATGCTTCTGAGCGTGCAGAGATGATGTTCAAATTGTGTGCAGACTTTTATTTTTATTCTTCCTTTCCTGAAGCCCACCAAAAGTCTTGCTTCTGAGAAAAAAAAAACTGAAGAGTATTTCACAGCAGCTTTCCAAACAAATTAATCTTTGAGTTGAGACCAGGCATGGAAATACACATCCCTGGAGGAGAACTTTCTGAAAGTAATGAGCTCATGTAAACATTGGGTATGCTGCAATATTGAACAACAATCTTAACCAGTTCACAACAGCAGATGTAATAGCACTGTAAATCTTTTCATCTATACCTGTCTACAAATAGCAGAGTAATTGTTTTACATGAGACATCTGATCTGTAGACATATTCAGGACCATGTTATCACTCCCTCAATTTCAGACACTTTGACAGAAGCACTATTACAGTTAGCTTATCTCTTAAAAATACCAAAGTTTTAGCAATTCCAGTATGTTTCTATGACACCCAAATACTGAGACTTTCTAAAGTTGGAGAGCACTTCAAAAATTTGATGCCAGAAAATGAGATAGTGACATACGTAGGAATATATCAGATATGAGTGAGGCTTGGAGTTCTGTAACAGCAAGTCCTAGGCTGACTCCCAGAATGTACGCTCCTAACGTCATATTTACTTAGCAGCTGCCTGCATTCATAACATCCAAACTGAAAACGTAACAACTATAGCTGTAATGTGCTTTTACAGATTTGAATTTTCATTTTCCTGCAAGAAAAGGTGAAAGCACAGATTGGAGATTTTCAACTGCACTTAGTGTTAAAGTATCAGTTTGTATTGAAGCATGAGGTTATTGATTGTAGAGGGAAAGGTTAAGCCTTTCCCATTAAGGACATTAAGGAATTAAGGACATTCCGTATCTTTCCCACAAGAACTTGTTATAAGGACACACGGATGACCAGTGGCAGGATTCATATTACCTTCTACTATTTCATGTTGGACTAATAGAGATTTGTTTTGTTAACTGCAAACCACATAGCACATTGCTGTCATATTCCAGGTGGCAGACATATCTGTAAATAGTCCCAAGCATGAACATGTTGTTAGCAATAATTTTGCATGTTTTCAGATATGAGGGCCAATAGCAGCATTTAATTGGGACAGCAAAGGGAGATTGTTTAAAAAAAAAGGGAAGACTGGCATAAAAGTTGCATTATTTCTGATTTCTGTAGCACATTCAACTTCTAGCATGCAATTGTTTCTAGGGAAAAATCCAAGCAGATTAAAATTAAAGAAGTTGTGAGGTCTTGTAGAATTACCATAATCTGACTTTGTTTTGGTTTTACTTAGTAGCAGGCGCTATCTTGATTTGTGTGTGTATTTTTGAGTTAGTAGATACAAATGTACTCAGTTTTAGGAGTCTGAAACTTACTGTCTCCTACTGAAGACATCTTTTTAGAGTTAGTGAGTTTTAGGCATGTGTTTGTGAATTGCTATGAAGAATACTTTTAACTTAGAAGTGTGATGTTTTTCATGGACATTGACCGTAAGTAGCTGTGATAATATTATCTTGTTTCACACTGCCTAATTAAATGATGATAAATAATAAAAGTTAAGCACAAGAGTTTGTAGCTTCTAATAGCATGACCAGTTATTAGCTACAACGGGATTAAGTGAGTTTTACTTTTGACCTCAAGTAACTAGTTATGCTTTTGCCATTAGTTGACACATACTGATTGATCGCCAGCCCAAGGATATTGGGGCCAAAGAAAAGAATTTAGTAAGCCCTAGTTCCGCCTGCTATGTCAGAATACCTAAGAATGTCAGATTGGCAACAGATCAGCAAGCATCCTAGAGAGCAAAGTATGTCGCCAAAAGTCATATTTTTTCCTTTGTGTCAGGGCCTCCTCAAGCACATTTCCCTGTTCAGGGGCTCTGGTTGCCTGGGCCTAGGGCCAAGGCCATTCAGCTGGTGGCAGGAGGCAGAGCTGTTCTAGAGGGCACAGTGGCACTGTCCTGCTCACCTTGCTTGGATTTGGTAGCATGGGGGCTGGCTGAAAAGGCCACTGCCCTGCGCATTCTGTTGTCTCACCCTCCCTGCACCCCGAAACCTGGCTTTGACCAACACAGAACAGACTTGAACGTTTCAGACATGCAAGGAAATTTAAAAGCAGGTATTATTTTAAAACTTAAACATGCATATATCTTCCTAAACATCCTCTGCAATCTGAGGGGAGGAAAAGCCACAAACATCATAACTAATATTGAAAGTGGTTGTATGAAAGCCAGAGTAAGGATTTTAAAATAGGATCTGCAAGAAATGTTTTCTATTAAAAGTTAAGAATATGGTGAACTGCTAAAAAAGCAAATGCAGAAATAATGTATACGGTGAACCTGTCACTGGAAAGATACTCATGTATGCTTTATGTACGTAGACAATAGTAAATATAATATATGCAAACATTTATTGAAGGAAAAATAATACACTTGCCGCATGTCATGGAAAATGAGCTATATTGTTAATTAGAATGCTGTGTGGATGTCTAGAAGCGCAGCTTTTCTTTAAAAAATGAAACAACAAATCTTTTTAAAATTTGCATGAATTCAAGCAAGACTGAGTCACAATTACCAGGGGAATTTGTTACTTTGCTGCAGTGGAGAGTTGTAAAGACCTTTGAGAGTTGTGGAAAAACATTTATCAGGGAAGTTTTGTGATAGATCCAGCTATGACCTACCAACTGTCATGTAATCATTAGAAAAAACTAATCTGAAATGGCATGAATCTGAAATTTCCCATAGGGATGAAAATGTTGAATGAAGGATTTCAAACAAAGGGTTTGTTTAAAACAGAATGTTTCAGTGCTGGTGGCTGTTTTAAGTGAGTTTGGCTGGTTACTCAAATGAAGCAAAGCTTACTGGAGGAAAACTGCTGTATAGAAGTGGTGACACAGATAAAAAATAGCTATCTCGTACTGAATTTTTAATTTTACCAAGAGAATTAAAAGGGTAGCGGGAAGGTAAAGAGTTCTAAGCCCATAGTAACTTCATGCTGGTAGTCTGCGTTTAAATCTTCAACAACAGAAAAAGTACAGACTGTTGAAATGAACAAAAAAGTTTGTATTTTTCTTTGTTTAGTGTTTTCTCAAGCACTTTGCACATCTCCTAACATCATGGATTAAACTGATCAACAGACAACAGATAGGTGTGTGGGGAATGTAACTGATTTGTTATTTTGTAGGGAAAGGTTGTAAGACAAAGGTAGTGAATATTGTTGGATATTGCTTAGGTAAGGATGGGTAAGAGGTGAAGATTTATTTAGATTAAAGGAATACATGCTGTTGAAGCATTTGTTATAGTGATGGAATTTCAGAATGTTTAAAATCTGTTAACTACAAAAACCTAACTGCTAGAGAAAAAAATAAACACAGACATCCATGAAAGCATAGTTAGGATTTATCCATCATGAAGACAGTCTCGCACTGAATTCCCTCCAAATTTGGTGTTCTATTTATAATCAAATAGCACTGACGAATCAAGCTAGTATTTGCTTGCGTAATAAAAAATGCACCCAAATTAGGCTCATCACAAAATGACAGCTGAAGGCATTGTCTCAGAGCTTTTGATTGTTAGTGGAGAATTTACATGTTTAGTTTTCTGTGCTTCAAGTTCTGGCTTTGGGAGGGTTTCTAACAGTGAAAACATGAAATCACCTTGAAATCATAGTGTAGAAATTACCCTTCTGAAGCGAAGATGTAGATGTGAAGTAGGGTGTGGTTTAAATCCTTTTGTTGGAGAAGATTGCCTTGAGAAAACCTTGTCAGCAGAAGCTCAGAAGCATATTTTTATGCATGTTTGTTGGGCATTTGATTTAATACAAGTTGTGCAGTCTATATATTTCTCAGTTTATTTATGCAGCAGTTACTGTTTTCAAAGGACTGTGCTCTTGGAACAAATTCTTTTAATTTCCCAGCTAAAATTAATTTTTGTGCAAAGCAGTTCTGTTTTGGTATTTTTTGAGAGGAGTAGTAGTACAAAGAATTTGTGTAATTTCCCAACTGTCTTACTAACCTGATGATGTTCTTGCCTGGAAATCAGCACAGTAAGTGCCCAACAACAGAAGTTTTTCTCCACAAAAATAGAATGATAAACGGTCTAAAAAAGTGATTGTCCCACTAAAAAAAATAAATTACTAAAACCAGGACAATAGGAACCCTGTCTCACCCTTTTGCTGAGAATCAGCATGAATAATCTTCTCTCATGGTCTCCAGGAACCCATATTGTTCTGTCAGAGTAAACAGTGGCACCTGAAGAGGGCATGTGAATACCTGCTTGATGATAATTTATCTTAGAGGTCATTTTATGTTTATTAGTGCATTCATGCAGCTGGAAAGCATCTGCACTAGTGGATCCTTGTCTTTAAATGAAATTGTTTAGTAAGGATTAGTTTTAGAATGTATGTTTTTCAATTCTAACAAGTTTAGTTCACTGGAAGTGCCACTTTCCTGCTGAAATCATTTAGCTGAAATCTTCTATGCAAAGCCAATAGTCAACAACACCCCTTTAGAAACTGGTAATTATTTTGCAAACAAATTACATCTTCAAATCATTATAGATTAAAATATCAAGAATTATGCTCTGGGTTTGAAATTTACTTGCTGATTGGTACAGAATACTTCGTCTACGTTGGTATGGAAAATTCTTTATAAACAAAAATGCTGGGCCAACTGCTAGATTGTGGATTGACATCCAGCAAAGATCATAAAATCACAGAATGGTTTTGGTTGGAAGGGACTCTTAAGTGTCAACTAGTCTACCCCCTCTGCCATGGGCAGGGACACATCCCACTAGACCAGGTTGTTGAAAGCTCTGTCCAACTTGGCTTTGAACACTTCAGAGCATGGGGCATCCACAACCTTATTGTGTGTCTTACTGCTGTCATCATAAAAAAATTTCTTCCTTAAGTCTAATCTAAATCTATTTTCTTTCAGTATAAAACCATTGCCCCGTGTCATGTCACTACAAACCTTGGTAAAAGTAAAATACAATAACATAAAGAAATACCTAAAAGCACTCTTTATATATTGACAGGCTCCAATAAGTTCTTCAGGCTGAACAATGCCAACTCTCTCTGCCTTTCTTCATAGAGAAGATGTTCCAACCCCATGATCGATTTTGTGGCCCTTCTCCAGACCTGCTTTAGCAGGTCTGTCTTTCTGGTACTGGGGTCCCCTGAACTGGATGCAGTACTCCAGGTGGAGGGTCATGAGAGACAAGATACATATTCATTGCATGGCTAGGATATAACTGCCCAGTCACGCATGTCTGTCTTTCAGTATTTCTAAGATCAGGCAAAAGCTGACAGTATTTTTAGAAGTTAAAGAAGCTGTTGTCCTACTTTTTTTATGAAAAACAAGAATCCATTACATGGATGTTTAAAGGTGAACAGTGGTTTCTGAAAGTGCAACATGATAACATGCTTGTCCATTACTTGGGAAAGCAAAACCAGAGTATGGGTCTTGACAAATGATTTGATTTCAGTAATCTTTGGTTGGGTGAAACAGGCTTTCTTGAAATGGAACAAAAAGTACCTATGAAATGCAGCCTTTTTTTCTTACTTTGTACATCTCCTTCTAAGGAAATTAACTGGTCCTTCTTGCTTAGAGTAATGTAAATTTATTGCTTATTTAATGCTTATTTTGCATTGAGTGACTGCATCCATCTGAAATCTTGTTACTCCATTCCAAAAGGAATGATAACCTATACATGGGGGAGAAGTCAACTTTCACAATGTCCCAGTGTGTTCTAATATGGAATGGAATGAAATGAAGAAATAAAGATTTTTTTTTTTTTCAGTAGGATCTCATTATCTTTTGATGTGTTGTGAAAATAATTGTGATAAAATATCATACAACAATTATATATGCTTGGTTAGTTGATTTGTTTTTTTACCTTCTCTGGGTGATTTCCTTGTATGATTTCCTTGTATTTGTTTGACTTCTGTCAGAGAGAACTCTCCTTCTGCTGTCCTTCAAAATAATGGAATGGCATCTTTCCTGGAGACAACCCAAAAGGTTTAAAATTGTGGAGCTATTAGAGAAAAATGTATGATGATGATGATGAATTAAACACACGTAAGTATGCTTGTAGCTTGGTTTAGAGAGCTCAAACTTATATAATTGTTCCGATTTAGTCTGCCACAGGCAAAATGCTTTTCTTAGATCATGTGCACCAGCTTTTCTGATTATGGCCTAACAAAAGCACTCTTTTTTGTGTGTGTAAGCTTTCTGTTTATGGTCTTAATTCTCGAATTTTTGGCACATCATTTTTCTCTCACTTCTGCCTTTGGGTGTTGCAAATCTTTATTTGAATTCAAGCTGTTGAAGGTTTCATGTGTTAACCAACTATATGGGTATCAGTTTATTTATATACCTGGAATAGGCAATTTCTTCCAATAATCCTTCAGTTTCTGTCAAATCTGGTACAACTTCAGAACATCTAAAGGATTGTTAGGCAACTTTCTCATTAGAATAATATTTCCTATTAATCTGTATTTTATTTGACAGTTTATTCATAGTAATAATAAAGGAATTGAGAAATATTTTAACATTTCAGTACTTTTGGAAATTCTGTATTGGATAACTCCCCATGGTTTTCCATACATTAAAATTCAGCTTTGGGTAGCCAAAAAATCAGAGTGACTTGCACTGTAGTAAATGTGCTGTGTAACTGTAATTTAGACATTTTTATACCAGAATAACCATTTTGACAGTACTTCATTCTTAAAGTTATTTTTGAGGTGATTTTGAAGAAAGAGGAAAAGAAAATTATAGGATTGAATGAAAATATTTCAGAGTATGCAGGACAGATACTTATCTCATGGATGTCAATAACAAATTTCCAATTAATATTCTAGTACAGTGACTGGCATTTAATTGATTAATAATAATTGTGAGCCTGAAGGTGAACTTTGAAGTTATAGTCTTCTGACTAGTAGGGAGAATATAACCTTCTGTGACTAGTTTGGTGTGTTTTGGTCTTCTTGCTATATAATCACAAACCAATTTATTCTAAAGCATTTAAAAAAAAATTTCAGTCGGTTATAATTTCTGTGTCTACACATAGTAGCAATGTCTGAAGGCAACATTTGTGCTTGACGTTCTGTTGTGCCACATTTTTAGTAAACTTTTGTGACCTCATAATTTAATGCATAAGGTGCATAAATCCATGTGAGTTGGTGAAAGGATAAATGATGTGATTTAAATCAGTTTGTGAAGTTGTTTCAGATATTAACAGAATCCATGTGTAAACAAGAACTTGGAGTTTTAAAAATTATTTTGACATACTTTTCTTTCCTGTTTCACTCTTAGCTTTCAGAGAGCTTTTCCATTTCTGGAAGGACTAGGGATACTAAAGAGATTCAAAACATCATTAAAAGCTCCACTCCTTGCTTTCATTCATAACACTGTCATGCAAAGGAAATGCAGATCCCTGCACTCAGCCTATGGGAGAAGTTACTGTGTCCTACACACAAATATGAGAAGAACAGACTTTTCACCTCAACTAGATTTTAATTCACATTATTAACAGTCAAGAAACTTATTTGCTTGCCCTCTGCTATGGTCTAAAGAAAATGGCTGCTGTCCCCAAGCTCATAGAGAAATTAGACACACAGATGTGCACAATATAGAAAACAACAATACTAAAGGATGCTTTTAGCTTACTGGTGAATGATGATACAATTTTCTTAAAAAGAAATACTTGGAAAGTATTAAAATATTTTAAAAATTATTGTGTAATCTCAAATGTAAGCAAAACAAAAATTAAATCTTACATTTAAGTTTAGATAAGTAGCACCAAATTTTCATTCTGACAGCTAGCCTTTACAGTGTATTTTAATTAGATTGTGGTGCCAAGTAATTAAATGAGCCTCTATAGCCTCTGGACTGCTTGCTGACTGCTATACTAAACCAGCATCACCTGAAGCACCTGCTCCTGTTTCAGAATTAGAGAAAACACTGTTTCTGAAAGAATCTGTTAACTGAGTAAAACACAAGTGACTTGGAAAAGGTAAAAGGTCACTTTTAAAATGCGAAGGTTTCCCTTCTATTTCACCCAAAACATAGACTGTTGGTGCTTAAGTATGGCTAAGGTAAATTTTGGAAATAACTTGGGATTAGTTGAAATAAAGTAATATTCCTGGTCTAATTTAGGACTGTTTTCAAACAACTTGTACCCACATGTGAAAGCAGCTTTCCTAAATCATCTTCATTCACGTTCACTTTCAATAATATGGAACTCTTGTTTGGTGCTGAATTGTAAATGCTTGGTGGTCAGGGACAAATACTGCCTGTCTTCTATATTTTGACTGCTGCTGGAAATGTCAGAAAATGCTTTTAAGTCTGAGTTTAGGATCCAAATCTAATAAGTGCTTGTCTTTAGTGAACCAGCGTTGTCCTTTGTTTTATATAGCTTTTTCATCTAACATTTACCCACCTGATGAGCAGCTTTTCCTTCTCACTGTTTACTTTGCTAGCCTAAGTAAGCAAATCCCTCCTTCTCTTCTTATGAGAGGTCTGTTCCATGTTCCAGTCTGAATTCACAATCTTTGAGTATAGTGATCAAAAAGATGTGTGATAGCTCAGATGAGGTCTCACTTGTGTTTTGAAATAAATACTTTTATTTATTCATCTAGATATGCTTTCCTTGAAAGACTGAAGTGTGATAAAGATTGCACTTATTTTATATCACTTACTTTGCCCATTCTTTAAATGTTACATTTGTTGTTTGTCACTAATATGGTATCAGTGTTGACTTTGTAGATTTGTTAAGAAGAGTTTGAGACTTGATGTTTCACTATAACTTTCAATTTATCTATACTGATCTAGATTTTTGCAGTTCTCATTTTATCCCTATATTTTCTGGCCTTAAAAAAAAACTATTTTGTTTTTTTATTCCTGTTGTTGTTGTACTTTTCCAGTGTTCCTTCAAAGCTTATATTTTTATTTATACTGCTTAATTTTCATCCATGTAGGTCTCACTTTTGTATTTGCTTGGTGTTTCCTGCTCTTAAAGTATCAATTCCTAAATTACATGGTTGATAGAATACTTTTCTACAATTTATCATTAGACAGAAAAAGAATTGATTTCTTTTCTTACAATTCATAGCTGTTTTCCTATAGAGACCATCAGCTATGTTGCTGTACAACTGAAACTAAATCTTTTTTCAAACCATTGATGAGATTCCTTCCTGTGTTTTAGTCTATCATACAATGCCGAAGGTAAAATTTCTCATTTAATCTTATTACTAGTGCTGTGGGATTAATGTCAGGTGGCACTTGTGGTGACAGTGAAAAGATTAAAAAGTAATTCCATTAAACCTGTCTACTGCATTTGATATTTGAACTGTTAATAAGAGGGATTACTTTCTTTGTAGGCCATCGTAAAAATAAGCTCGGCATAATTGCCTTATGAACCAAAGACCTCCTTACTTCTAATACATGAAAGATTCTATTTCATAAAGATCTCTGATTAAGACATTCATTGAGAGTTCAGTTGTACTAGGCTAATAGTAAGATCAACATAATGGTTGCCTCCTTGTCTGATTATGAACATTATAGGTTTTCCGAAAGTATATAAGCATAGTTAAAACATGCTCCCTGTTAGAGTTCCACATTTCCATATAGTTTGTATTATGTTATTTCTTCAGCCCAATTTGTCAGAAGGAAGTAGTCAAAAGTGCAAATGGAAACAACTGAAAGTGCAATAATTATTTACAACAAGATTCCCCTTACGTTTTTTTTTTCTTCTTGAACATCTTTGTACTAATAGACTCTTTAAAATAAGACAAGCTGGGTCTTAGTTCATGCTGTTCCTTGGTACACATGCTTATTTTATTGTCTGTAAAAATTTAATGCAGTTTTAAAAATGTTTTAAAATGGCTTTCTATATACTATGTCTGAGGAGCCCTTTGAAATGTCAAAAACATTAAATAGTGGTGTAGATAAATAGAAAAATACTATAAAATATTATAAAAGTTTTTTGATAAAATTTTGATTTATTGTTGGGGTTTTAGTTAAAAATTAGGAAAAGGTTGGACACAGAAGAGTGTAGCAGAAGTGACAGGTGTTACTGTAGATGTTACTGTCTGTTCTAGAGATGACCGCAAAACTTCAGTGGGAGCTAACCCCTTAAATTTTAGGCATCTTTGCAGCATAATGGGTGAATAGAACAGTGTGCACAAAATCTCAGTTAAGTTGAGTCTGAATAACAGAGGGATGGAATGTGGACATTCCAATGCCAAGATGTTAAGACCTGTAATGAAAATATGGAAACTATAAATGATTGGTTTTGCCTTCCATACCAAGTAAATTTGCATCATAATTAGTCAGTACAGGGATATAAAGTTTTATAAAATTGCAGAAAACCCAAATTGTCTTTAGAATCAATTTACAACTCATGTGAGCTATTTGAAAATGACTTTTTTAAAAGAAAGGAAATGCATGGAAAACAATGACCTCAGTCTGGGTTTACAAAGTGCTTTCTACAGGATCTTTACCACAATTTCTTAGAGAAAAAGCTGGCTTGAAATATGAGGAAAAGCCATCTTATAAATTATCAACTGGTTAGGAATGAGAAAGTGAATAAACAGGCAATGTTTTACTATAGGGGGAGAATACCAATGGAGATCTGTGCTTATGTCTATGCTGTTTATAAATTATCTGGGTGAGTAGAGTAGTAGGAAAAGTTGCTGAAACAAAAGTAAAAACCAATATGATTATAAAAAGCTGCAAAGGCAACTTGATTGAGTACTAAGAAGCTGAGCCAATAGTATGGGAGGTGACAATCGCTGTCAGATTGAATAAATGCCAAGTCCTGCACATGGGAGAAAGAAACAAAACAAAAACCCAACAAAACAGCAAAAAATACACCCCCAAAACTAGTAATTGCATTGTCCTTGTAACTACACAAGGAAAACAGTGGGTTCTAAATTGATTGTTAACACTCATGAAAAAGTATGTGTTAGAAATTGTCAGTTCAGTCTCTAGTAGTAATAAAAAAGCAATTGGAATAGAACAGTTATTGGGAAAGGAATTAAAAGTAAAGCAAGAAACATCTTTATTGTTGATGCATGCATAATTGCTATTCTGTGCTACTCTACTTGCACAGTTTATAAGAGAATGTAGCAGAACCAGAAAAAGTACATAACAAGAAAGGAGAACCAAAAGTGTAGGAAGAGGCTGAGTAGACTTTTCAGCTTAGGAAGGTGAGGAAGGGAAAATTGAGTAACATGGCATTAGAAAAAAAAAATAAATAATTGATCAGGTTTTGGAATGAAAAGGAATTGAGGGATTTGAAGTTCAAGTGTCAGGGAATAGATACAAATCCAAAAAACTACACAGTATGCATCTTCAGCATTGGAAGTCATTATCATAGGATACCAAAAATATAAATGGATTTAAAGCAATAATTCAAAGAAAATATATCAAGAAATAGAAGTGCAATGTGGAAGGCAGTTTGTGGTTTAGGAAGTTTCTAAACCACAGCCTGTTGGAAACTTGTAATGCGTATGTGGCAATGATGTTGTGTATGTGCCCAATTTTCATATACTTCAGGTTTTTTAGACTTCTGCTGGGTTTCCTTGAGTTGATCCTAGACTCTAATTCACTGAGACCTAAAGCAGAACCCCGAGTAGAGGACTTACAATTTTTCTATATTATTATAATTAGTCCTAATCTGTCCATCTTGAAATGAAGGTACTCTGTGCTAATATAGCAGTAACCAGTGAAAAAAAGTAAATACTATTCATGGAATTGTGCACGCTTCTAAAATAAAATTGTCCACACATTCTAAAAACATCTTCTGTGACAGAACTTGAGATGATACATGATCAACAAATGATGAACCGCAGTTCTAAATTAATAGCTTATTATGTTTTGTCCTGAATAAAAGCCAATTCATAACATATTTTATGACTCATCATCAGAAGTTTCTTAGAAGTCCTCATTGCTATAAAGGGAAAACTTATATCACATAACAGTGCTAGTCCATGGTTAATTACCACTCTTTGTCCTTCCTTGCTGCAATGAAAACCATATTTTTTCATCACTGCTTAGGAAAGACTAACGAACTGGCACAGATATCGGTATTATATTTTTTAACACTTTTGTAGAAGAATGAATAACAAAAAATAGATTTCTTCATGCTATATAGCAAAGCAAAACTTCCATCCAATACCTTCTATTTGTTTGCTTTAATTTTTACTTTTTTTTTAATCCAGCAGATTCTAGGCAGAATTTCCAGATAAGCGTTTCAGCCTCGTTTTATCTCTCTCTGCTTTTCATTTCTCAGTAGGTGTTTTTTGTTTACTATGCATTCTACTCTGCTTAGTCAAGAGAATGCTTCTGATGATTTACCTGACTGAAACTTAGACTGCTTATGGTAATGAGGACAAATACCATAGACCTTCCATTGTTGGAGACTATCTGTTCATGTTTCTAAACAAATGTGATTAATTCGAATTTAGAGTTTCTTATGTGGCTGTTTTCTTGAAATATGTGGTATCTGAGTTTATTGACAGGGATATCTGAGGAAATGGTGTCGGAGGAAAAAAAAAAAGCCAAACTACCAACAAAACCAAATAATAAGAGGGTAAAAAAACCGTAAGGGAAAGCAAGGGGATCATCCACTTCTAGAAGAGGGCAGTTGATCCATGACAGAGGCCGAAAAAAACCTATATAGAGCAGGAAAGCAATATACATGATAGAAGAGCCAAAACATTTTGCTATGACTCTGCTGGATAATAGCTTACATTAGTAAATGCCTCTATATCAACTGGAAATACAGTTCTAAAATGTTTGCCTCCTCTGTGAGGAGAAATATACCATATAGCTATTATGTTCAAACCCACTTTGTAATTTCAAATTTGAAGGATTCTTTGTAAAACTAACAGCTTGTGTTTTTAGAAATATTGTTAGAGGAAAAAGCATAATGAGTAAATTACTGGGTAACTCTGTCTAGTGGAAATTCAAGGGAATTGTATTGTGCCTGTACCTTGCTGCACATTTGTGCTAATTTATAGCACTATGTGAAACTGAGTGCAGGCTTGTATTGTGTCGGCTTGGTTGCAAACAACCCAAATAACAAAAAAGTAAGTGAAAAAATTAGTCATTCTTAGTTTTCCTAATAAATTGTAAAACTTGTCTTTGAGGAAGGATGCTGATGCTCTCTCTGGCAACTGTTTATATAACCTATCCAGAAATTTAAACAGCTCCTATTTAAAACACTCTTAACATTAGGAAGACGTTCAGGAATTTTATGCCTCTGGTAATTAGGTATTCCTTTAATTTTTCAGTTTCAGTATTTCAGTGGCTGGTTTCTTATCCATTTGCAGTCACATGCACACTGGCATTTATTTTGCTAGCTGTTATTCCTTCCTCTTCTTTTTATAGAAAATTATCTAGTAACATAATAACCGTCTTAGTTTTGCTTTGCTGTACAAACCAGACTATTTTGGTATAATTTTGAAGCAGATAATCCAGTCCTATGGTCATAATGATTGCTTTTCACTTTAGGTATTCCAAGTTGAAGCTATTTTTTTGAGCACTGGAGACCCAAATAATATTCCAGCATCCAGGTATGATGCTTGGATGGCATCTCGCCTGCGACTTACACAACAGGATCGATTTTCCTTACCTTTTCTAGAAATAGTTTTGTCTGGTAGGTTCAATATCCTTTTCCAAAGCAGACTTAGACTGATGATTCATAGTCACACAGCCAGAGCGATATCAGTGATTTGCTGCAGATGAGCACTGGCTTTTTACAAAAATTTTATCAGTCCTGAAATGTGTGATATTATATTGTGTATTAATGGCATTTCATTCTGTTTTCTGTGTGCCAAACCTAATTATTCAATTCCTCTTGATTTTGTGATCCTTTGTATTGATAATACTTTATAAAAATATTTTAACAGCACCCTTCTATTTAGGGTATTATTAGTGTAAATGTTTTTTAAAATTCGGTTGAATCTGACCCCAGAATAACCTGTTTAACAACAGTCTCAGGCTCAGCAGTTGACCTTTGGTTTCCTTTTTCCATTTAACCAGAAATCTCTGTTACGTTACGTAAACTAGGTGCTTAGCATCATGCACAGAGATACATGACTGATGTCAAATTAGACTTAAATGTGCACTTCAGAATTTTACTAGAACCAAACATATACTTTGTTGCCAGTGAAGAACAGTAGCACAATGAAACTGAATTTGTTTCTACTGTTAGTATTTGGTGAAATAAGAAGGGAAGATGAATTCCAAAAAAAAAAAAATAGTGTGGAACTGTAGGTGGCTGTCATCACATGAGTTTGAGTTTCATGCCAAACAGCTGAAACTCTGAATGATCTGCTGGTACTCCAGATCTGAAAAGGATGCTGACCTGCATACCTATGATAAAGTGACCTGCTTAGTGGATGAGGGGGAGAGATTGTGGATGTGGACTATCTAGACTTTAATAAAGTCTTTGACCCCTTTTCTCACAGCATTCTTTTGGGGAAACTGGCTCTTCATGACTTGGGTGGGTGCTGGATGGCCACGCCCAAAGGGTGATGGTGAATGGAGTTAAATCTGGTTGGCAGATGGTCACAAGTGGTGCTCCTAAGGTCTCAGTATTTGGGCCAGTTCTTTCTCAGGGATCTCAACATGGAGGTCAAGTTCAGTCTCAGTAAGTTTGCAGACAGCACCAAGTTAGGTGAGGGTGCTAATCTGCTTGAAGGTAGGAAAGGTCTACAAAGGCATCTGGACAGGCTGTATTGATGTGCCAAACCAATTGCTTGAGTTTCAACAAGGCAAAGTGCTGGGTCCTGCACTTGGGTCACAGCAACCCCATGGAATTCTACAGACTTGGGGAGGGGTGGCTGTAAAGCTGCATGGTAGGAAAGATCTCTGGGGGCTGTTGATCAAAAGCCAACAGTGTGCCCAGGCAGCCAAGAAAGGCAACAGTGTCCTGGCCTGTATCAGAAACAGTGTGGTCAGCAGGACCGGGGCAGTGATCATCCCCCCATACTCAGCACTGGTGAGGCTGCACCTCAAATACTCTGTTCAGTTCTGGGCCCCTCACTACAAGAGGAACATGGAGCTGCTGGAACAGGTCCAGAGAAGGGCAACAGAGCTGGTGAGGGGCCTAGAGCACAAGAGCTGTGAGGAGTGGTTGAGGGAGCTGGAGTTGTTTAGTATGGAGAAAAAGATGCTCAGGGGAGACCTTGTTGCTCTCTACAGCTAGTTGGAAGGAGGTTATAGTGAGATGGGTATTGGTCTTTCCTCCCAAGTAACAAGTGATAGGATGAGAGGAAATCGCATCAAGTTGCACCAAAGGAGATTTAGATTGGATTTTAGGAAAATATTCTTCCCTGGAAGGGTTTTTAATTATGGAACAGGCTGCCCAGGAAAGTGGTGGAGTCACCATCCCTGGAGGTATTTAAAAGACATGTAGCTGTATTGTTAAGGGACATGGTTTAGTGTTGGACTTGGCAGTGCTAGGTTAATGGTTGGACTTGATGATCCTACAGGTCTTCTCTAACCTAAATGATTCTATTCTATTCTATTTTGGTCATATTTGCAGAAAATTAATTTCTGAGTTTGTCAGCAAGGTTATTAAATGTTCATGTGTCTACAATGCTAATATAAATTTTTTTATATGTTGTACAGTGTATTGATAATTCTATATATGAAGAGCAGGTTATTAGCTAGAAGTGATGTATAGAAACATTATTATTCCCTAAGACTAGTCCTGCGCGCTTAATATTGTTTTACATAGCTGATCATTTCTTTAAATCTGTTCAGCTTGATTGGTTTTACTTGCCTCTCCATTAATGTTTGACTGTGTTGTTTTGCTGTATTGCACATAAATAAAAATAGCTAATATAAGTAACTATAATTACATCAGAGCGTAGCAAAGAGGGAAGAAGGTGATAGTCAACAGGTAATAGGCCCTTCATCGTGGTAACAAAAGGTTATCTAATTAGAGCCAGAAGCATGTGTGTGTGTACGTTAGGCAAGGTGTGCATGTGGAGTCACACTGAACCTGTATTTGATTTGCTTGTATAAAGGTTAACTAAATTTTATGTTGCTCTATTGCTCACAGTAGGCTGCCAAACATTTGGAAATATCAAAACAAACTGCATTCATTGCCAAAGAAGATGCTGTTAAGAATGTAAAAATAAAAAGAGCATCCGTATTAAGCCAGCTTCATTTAACCCAATATCCCATATCTGAATGTAGGCAAAAAACAGTTGTAAAGGCAAGTGTACAAAGGGTGAAGAAGTACTGTGATGCTTTCCCCAAATATTCTGTCATCAAATTTTATACTTTTGTGGACCATTTTTCTTAATCCAGCAGTGATCAGTTTCTAGCCTTTTGTTTGTTAAATGGAGGCTGTAACCTCACTTGACACATCTTGGCAGCATGAGATATCCTGAAGTTCTCTTGCAGTTTCCTGTGAAAACTTCTTTTGAAATTCAGGAACTGACATTCCAAAACAAGCTCTTCTGTAAGGTATGACAAGACAAAAAATAGCCTCAAGAGAAATGCAGTGTTGGCTCTCATAATCCTGTTTGTGTGGAACTTCTTCAAAATCTAATATTGATCACTGCAGAGTATTTTGTTAAGGAAGATCTCTAAGGAGTAAAATCCAAGGGGAAGGCATGATGAAAATCTCATGCAGTACAGGAAGGTACCTTTACAATAGTATTAATAAATTTCAGAGGTTTCCAGTTGTGAAGCTGGAACTAAGTGAATGTGGGAGAAAGGTCCTTTCCAACCCTAACGATTCTATGATAGTCCTGATTCATGCTGTCAGATGTTCAGGTTAGAAGGCACAATCCATTCCCACTATTCCTGCAAGGAGTCTGAACCAGATTAATTTTCTTTTAATAGAATGGTTTTGGTTGGAAGGGACCTTGAAGATGATCTAGTTCCACCCCCCTGCCATGGGCAGGGTCACTTTCTACTAGAACAGGTTACTCAAAGCCCTGTCCAACCTGGCCTTGAACATGTCCAGGGGTGGGGCAGCAGCAGCTCTGAGCAATGTGATCCAATGTCTCACCACCCTTATAGTAGAGAATTTCTTCATTAGACATAATCTAGTTTTACTGTTTATCAGCTTAAAGTCATTCCCCCTTGTCCTGTCCCTACATGCCCTTGTAAAATGTCCCTCTCCAGATTTCCTGTAGGCCCCCCTTTAGGCACTGGAAGCAGCTGCAAGTTTTTCCTGGAGCCTTCTCTTCTTCAGGCTGAACAAGCAGAGCTCTCTCAGCATGTCTTCATAGGAGAGGTGTTCCAGCCCTCTGATCATCTTAGTGGCCCTCCTCTGGACTCACTTCCACAGGTATGTCCTTACGTAGGGGGCCCATGTGCTGAACACAGTACTCAAGGTGGGAAATGTAATTTAAATTTAATGTAAATGAATGGTTTCCTTTTTAGCAACAAGTATCTATAAGGATAAGGTTGACATTCTAAAAAAGATTTCTAATTTTAAATTAGGTTGGGTCATGATTCACCTCCCAAATTGCCATGACAAGATGTAATACTATTCCTATACTGGTGCAGCTAAAGAGCTGGCTACTTACTTGAAGTCCTCTGGCTTTTATATTATTTCTCTAAGGCCATCTATATTTATGTAAGTAAGAAAGGAGATTTTTTTGGTGCCTTTCTTCAACTTAAGCAGTTTCTTCATTTCATGGCTACTGTCACTTCCTGTCCTTAACCAAGCTGTCTTGAGGTCAACTTGATCCTACTCTAAAGAAGGAGCAGTTATCACTCTCTTAATTAGGCTTTTTCACAAAAACCTGTGAATCCATTCTTAACCTATCTCAAAGTGTGCCTCCCTGCTTTCAGGTTGAGGAGGGTAGCAGTTTCCAGGTTTTGAACAACTGAAGGTAAAGTACTTCTGCATGCACTCCTGCATTTGGGGTGTTTTCTCCTTTGTTGATGTGAAAAAGCCTGTTGGTTTAATGCCAGTATCCAGAATCAAAGCTACTCGTGTTTCAGCACTATGTACGTATTCAGATGTTGTTGCATCTGTGCTGCTTGCATGTTACAGTGAATTTATCCTCACAGGTCTGCCAAAAAGAAGGATGCTTTAATTCTTTGAGATTAAAGTATTTTGTTTGAAAAATTACCACAAATTGGTAGAGGCTGGGACAGGTTCAAGTCCAGGATTCAAATGTGCCAATTTCCAGTCTTCTCCTGTAGGATTAGATCAACAGTACCTATTTCCCATGCTGTAGTCTGTTAATGAGTTGAGATCTAAGTTGTTACAATGTATCTCTTACCTTTTCTCATATATGAGTTGTAACACTTTAATTGGTATAGAGTTAGGAAACCTAAAAACTAAGTAGGAAAGACTATGCTTCATAAATAACACAAAGTGTGACAAGGAAGCGCATTATTGTTTAAATTGCACATAACTAATTTGTTAACTACAGTCAGAAACAATGTTACTAGCTCAGTTTAAAATCCCCAAGCGAACTTGGATTTGCAGGCAAAGTTTAGTGTGCCACACTGGTAAATATCCTACTGAGAAGGAAAATCTGCAGGATTTGGCCCAGAATTGAAGTAAGGACTTCCTTGTTTCCCAGTCCATTTGGAATAGTTTTCAGCATTTATACTTATGTTAGCACTTATAGTCCATCCCAGAATAGTTTACTTTGTGGTAAGAAAAAGAAATGGCCTTTCTACAAGCAGTTTAGAATGTTATAGGTAAAACCTGACACAGGTATAATATGAGAGAATTTTAAAATCAAGATGATGGAAGTAGTAGGAAAGGAAATAATGGGATTGTCCTTAGATGCAGAAGCATCAAAATGCTTTCTAACTTCTGGCTTCAAATTATACTATATAAAGCATGTTAACCTCACTTTTATACTAGTTTCGGAGCCAATAGGAGTGTGCCTGACCTTTCTCGACATTCTCCTCACTCATGAAATTGCATGGAGGGTCAGGTTTGTAGGTAGCATTGTATTGTTTTAATGAATTTAACCGGATGCATGCAAATAAAGATACCAAAATACCTCCTCACCTCTGGAGTTCTATTTATTTCTTCATTGATACAGTGTTGTAGAGTCCCCTGAGAAATTTTCAATGATTTCTTTTTTCTGCTTTTACTGTAACTGTGTTCTTAGCCATCCCAAGCAAAGAATATTCACTCTTCTTGTGACCTCAGTCCTCAGCTAAATCATCACTGACTTTGACAGGTAATTTCTAAAGGAAGAACCAAGTTTTTCTCACTTTCTGATTGTTAAGCTATGTATTTCTTTCACATATTTCTCTGTTGGAAGTCATACTGTGGATGAATAATACAAACCCAGCAGCAGTACAGGAGTAGTATTACATCTTGTTGAGTGGTAATTTGGGAGGTGAATCATGACTGATTTTGTTTGAGATTCCTATGATTCTGCTTTTCCAATTTTGCAACCTAATGAAACAATCTTTCTGTTCAATTCTCTTGTAGAGTAATTAGTTCCTCTGGTCCTTTCATGTTTTCTCTCTTGCTGTCCCAGTTTTGCACAGGAAAAGCTTCTGGAAAGTGTCCACAAAGTCATATTTACCATTTCAGATTTCTGTGTGAAGATGTCTTAAAAGCTTTGACTGTAGCTAGACTACAGCTTAGTACTTTAATAGCTGCTTTTGTTCTAGACCTTCCTTGTATAGTGTTTGTATTGTCATT
This sequence comes from Pezoporus flaviventris, assembly GCF_033815535.1. Classification (NCBI taxonomy): domain Eukaryota; kingdom Metazoa; phylum Chordata; class Aves; order Psittaciformes; family Psittacidae; genus Pezoporus; species Pezoporus flaviventris. The sequence continues at coordinate 44,128,115 of NW_026892561.1, forward strand.
TTTTAATAATGAGTTCAGTGGGATTAGTTATATTGCATAACTTTAAATCCACAATTTTTGTCATATTTGAATGTGAATGCATATAGCCAAAGTCTACAGCTCAATTTGTTAAAATATTGTAGCATAATTGAGAGGGTTTTAAATAATAAAATAGAAAATGAAAAAAGTCTTTGATACTTCCAAAATTTTGAAACATAGAAATCTTAAATGAATAAATTTGTGTGCATCATTGTATTGCATACCTTTATAATAAGTTTATATAAAATATAGCAAGATCTGTACTGCGAAGGGACGCTTGGATCTGATTTTTATTTGAACAGTGTTGTGATAGGGTGGATATTTACTCCTTCAGCTAACCTAGACAGCATAATATAAATTGGAATAATGGTTATTGCCATCCCAAATAACGAAGGGAGAACGGTGTTCTGTTTAATACCAGAAAAATGTGTAAATAACTTTCTCAGTAGCGGAGACAACAAAATCTGCAGTTGATTTATGTGATAGATCTGTTAACTAAAAGAACTTTATTCATGGCAGGTCATTCTCACGTAAGCTAAGACCTCTTTGAGTTTAATTTATTTACTTAAGCTAAGAAGCAAAATATATACTGATACAGGACTTTGAAGCCCTCCACTTTGGAGTAAAGTTAAGGCTGTTTCCCCAAGGAGATGAAAGGGTTATCATGGAACCAGGCAGGTCATCCTGAGTCCTAAAAATATATAAGGTAGTAATCTACTAATAAAGTTGCAATAGAAAGTGCCTCCAGTTCAGTACCCTATCTCTGACAATATCAAGAGTTAATATACAGTGAAGAATGTAAGAAGAGGCAAGCATCAGGTGAACACTACATGAATACTGTTCTAGCATCCAGTGATCTTTAGTTAGGCACTTGCCAAATTAGTGTTAGGGCATTAAGTAGCTTTGTAAGGATCTTTATCTCATCAGTCTGCCCATGTAAACTTTTAAGTATCTAAAAAATCTTTCTGAAAATTGTTTTAAAACTTCACTATGTGGAGAAATTCCATATTTTTATTTTGAATTTTCCTTCTTCCAATTTCTTTTGATGACCTGTATTCTCTTATATTGGAAGAAAGAGTGAACAGCTGTTCTGTCAGGGTGACAGACTTCTAGAGATACTTTTCTCCCCATGATTTTTCCAGGTAAAAAATTCATGTTCATTTGAACTGCCTCTCTTAAGGAAGCTGTTCTGAGTATGCCTGTGACTATTGACCTCATACCTTCCTGGTTCTTTATCAGTTGGTGTATCCTTCTAAAGATGGGTTCTTGCTTTAGATGATTACAGATGTTGCTCTGACAAACTGATTGGCCCAGTTCGGTAGTTTGAAGTTTAGCAGTTTTTACCCTGCTTGAATCCTTCTTGGATAATAGTTTCCCCTTTGAGACAACAGACCAGTGCTTTTATGCTTTTATGATCTGTCTATTAAAGAATCATGTTGAAAGGAGGAGACTGGGCAAGAAAACCTTCTTTTAACCCTTCCATACCAATCTCTTTCCCTCATACATATGGCAAGTACACCTATGAATATACACAACCTGCAGTGATCATCAATGTTTAGTCTCATTGTCTGCATAAACTAGGAATTCTGATGTTTGGCAATTCCAATGTTTAGTTAACAGAAACATTTTTTTAATTAAGGACAACCCCCCCCTTCTCCTCACCCCCCAGAAAATTATTCATTACAGGAAACAATTGTCAAAAAAAACAAAACCCACAGGTTCCAAACCTGTTCAGAATTTTTCTTTAAAACAGTTTCTTTTCTGTCATGGAGTAAATGTATGTTTAATTGTGCTTCCTGATTTAATTGAAAAGTGAAAATAGTTTTGCTTGGACTGCTATCCCCTGCAAGTGAACTAATGAAAGCACAATTATATTTAATATTAAATCATCATTCCTGGGAGAAGAGCTGTTACGAGAACATCCAGAGAACAGCTAGTTCAAGAGATATACAGTGAGATATACAGAGAACAGTCCATTTAGGCAGTGTTTTCCTATGCATTGGAAGCCATGACCAAGACAAATGTGGCTTTTCTGCATAAGGCTAACCAAAATTTATTGCTTTTTCATTCAGCAGTTAGAAAAGGCTTTCTGCCTTGAAATTTACTGATATTTCAAAATGAGAAAAATGATCATACCATGAGTTCTAATCTCATGTAGGCAATTGAGAGACTTAGGTCAATCTAAACCATCTTCTTTTCCAAAACCAGAATCTAGGCGAAGCTGACCATATTATCTGGATCAGACCAAGTGAAAAATGTTACTTTTGGTTAATGGGGGTTAAATTGTCGTGCTTCACTTAAATTTTCTAATTACCTGTTTTCGTGCCAATTTGTACTTTGTGAAGGCTGGTATGTTGTTGCAGCTCAAATGCAGATGCTGTCACTCTCTTCCCAGTAAATAGGCTTGCAAACCTGAATTTCAAATATTTTAATTGCTAGTAGTTAAAAAATACCTATTTCTAAAGGATTTGGAGGGATTTATTTATTTATTAGTTTGTTGTAAGACGCTTAAGGTAATCTTATGAGAACAGTGAACAAATTAAAGAGCACACTGAAATTAAACCAATACAGAGAACATTTCTTGGTTTTGGTAAGAGCAAAATGAACTCCTTATGAAACTAATCAAGACTATGTGATCTGGGACCAGAGAAATGAGGGAAGGGATTTTCTTAAGCAGCATATTTAACAAAAGGTTAGAGATGAAGTAGTAGTAGAAAGAAATTCCAGAACTGAACAAGAATTACTTTTATGGTAGACCAGCAAAGATTATTATTCATTGGGATGAAGAGAAATCCGTGCTGTGTTTGACTTTCAGCCTGGGAACAACGCTGGTAGTACCAATGGTTTTAGTTGTTGCTGAGTAATTTTTTACTCTGACCGAGGACTTTTCTGTGTCTCATGCTCTGCCAGGGAGGAGGGGAAGCCGGGAGGAAGCAGAGACAGGACACCTGACCCAAAGTAGCCAAAGAGGTATTCCATACCACAGCATGTCATGCCCAGTATATAAACTGGGGGCAGATCACTGCTCAGTCGGGCTGGGTATCAGTCGGCAGGTGGTGAGCAGTTGTGTTCTCTTCCCTTATTTGCTTTCTCATTATTATTATTGGTGGTAGCCGTAGTGGGTTTGTGTTGTACCTTAGTTACTGGACTGTTCTTATCTCAGCCCGTGGGAGTTACATTCTTTCGATTCTCCTCCCCATCCCTCCAGGAGCAGGGGGAGGAAGGAAGGAAAGTGAGGGAGTGCGTGAGCAGCTGCGTGGTTCTGGGTTGGCAGCTGGGCTTAAACCACAGCACATATTCAGACTTAGGGTATTATGATAAATTTTCATGAAATTTTTATTACTTTGCTATCATATATTTGCATGATACCTGTACTTGAATTACCAGTCCTTGCTATTACTTAGACTCTTAGCTGCTTTTATTTTGAAATTGGTTCTTGAGTTTAACAATAATGTCTATAAAATAATTGAGATTAAACTTTAAGGACTTAAACACCATGTGCCAGCTGCGGTTGCCGAACCCTGCAATTCAATTTAAAAATCAGACTTTGGTCATCTTTCAACAATTTGTTCAGGTAGATCATAAATATGTGACCCAAATTTTAAATATGTAAACAACTCACTAGTAGTAATGTTAAGGAAAAAAAATAAATCGCATAATGCAAGTGTGACTTTGTATTTCGCATGTAAGCAGCACATTGTTTTCATTTAAGACTGGATCATGGAAATGAAGCAGTTGAGGTACAACAGCACAGCTCATCCAGCAAATCTGAGAAAGTAAAATATTCTTTTTGCCACTGTCCTGGGTTCAGCAGTAGCAGTCATGTTTTTTCCTTTGTGTTAGCTGGTGCAGTGCTGTGTTTTGACTTCTAGTTTTGAGAACAGCGTTGGTGAAGCCGATGTTTTCGGTTGTTGCTAAGTGATGTTTACCCTGACCAAGGACTCTGTGAGGCTCATGCTCTGCCAGGGAGGAGAGGAAGCTGTGAGGAAGCAGAGACGGGGCGCCTGACCCGGGCTAGCCGGGGAGGTATTCCATACCACAGCACGTCATGCCCGGGGTGGGGGGTAACTGGGAGTGACCCGGAAGGACAGGAGCTTCCGGGTGGAACTCGTTTTCTTGGCCGGTGGTATCGTATTCTCTTCCCTTGTTATTTTCCCTTATCATTGTTTTAGCTGATAGTAGCGGTGGTGATTTGTTGCTGGACTGTTCTTGTCTCAACCCGTAGGAGTTGCACTCTCTCGATCCTCCTCCCCGTTCCTCCGGGAGCGGGGAAGGGGAGAGCCCCGGTGCAGGGAGGGGGGGGGAGACGAACACGGACCTTGATTGTTGTCAGCTTGGCACCACTCACTGGGAGTGAGTGAACAAGTTACCTGACTGGGTTTAAACCACGACAGTTCTTTTTGGCGCCCAACGTGGGGCACGAGGGGTTGAGATAAGAACAGATCTGACTGGATTGATAGTCACTCATCACAATGCTGATTTATTGTCTCTCAAGGTTTTTCCTCTTGATCTCACAGTTTCAGTATACCATATCTTACGTCCATCCGGTATTGGCTGTATTAGTGTTTTTCAAGTGTGGGGCTTGGGCTAAGGTTTTTATCCCATTGTACTTTATGGTAATGACTTGTAATACAATAGAATCATTGATCATGAAACTGATCTGGCTTATGTTCCCAGTGTGGTCACCACCTTTATACTTTGGGAGGTATATGATGGAGGTGTTTAGCAATTACACATCTTTTTTCTCCTTCTCAGGTGCTCAACCTGTGAAGGAGACATCCTTTTACCCTCCTAGTCGTCCCCCCAGACCATTTACATTTGAGAGTTTCGAATTTTTTAAATGGCCTTTTAATGCTCTTGAGACTTGTTTGCTGATGGTGATGGGAATCACCATGCTAACACGCATACAGAGTGTGTTTTGCCCACTACTGATTTCAAGAGTTAAGCAGATTCAGGTTTGGGTCTTGTCTGGGGTCAAACGACGATGTAGGAGGACCGAGAGATTTTCCCAGAGGCTGGACAGCCATGAGTGGCAGGGTGTGTGGGATAGTATGGGCAAGTATCTAGGTCAGTGGGCCCCCCCAGTATTTTGGAATTTCACTACCGAACAACTGCAAAATCCAGAAGAATTAGTAAAACACTTAAATGAGGTGTGTGGTCATTCTGGCCATACCAGAGATGGACAAATCACGGCAACGTGCTGGGGCTTGGCCTATGCTTACAGGGCCTTGTTCAACACTATCCAGCACCTTCAAAAGGAAAAGAATGTCAGCGGATTTGAGGGCAAAGTGACAGTCGCTACTCAAACTTTGGCTGCAATGAACTGCGCAGCTACCCCAGTGGCAAGTACAGCAGCTGCTCGAACTTCAACTGCAACAGACAGCGCGGTTACCCCAGCTCCAAGCACGGTAGCTACACCACCCCCAGCAACAAGTACAGTCGCTACTCAAACCACAGTGATAATCACTGCAGCCAAACCAGAGGACCAATTCGTACCAATATCAGTTGCCCCTGTACGCAAGAGAACAAGCAAAAAGGAGGCAAAAAGGGTGAAGCGAGATGAAGAACCAATGAATTCACCACCCGGTCCAGAATCTGATCAGGAGTCATCCTCACATGACGAAGAAGAAGAAGAAGAGGTAACTTCTCGACCTCGGACCTCAACCGAGCTGCGGAATATGCGAAAAGATTTTACCCGTCAACCAGGGGAGCACATCATCACCTGGTTACTCCGATGCTGGGACAATGGGGCCGATGGTCACGAACTAGAAGGTACAGAAGCCAAGCAGCTGGGATCACTTGCTAGAGAAGGGGGAATTGACAAAGCAATTGCAAGAGAGAAAAAGTCCCTCAGCCTTTGGAGGAGGCTCTTGGCAGCTGTGAAAGAAAGGTTTCCGTACAAGGACGATGTTACGAGTCGTTCGGCCAAGTGGACTACTATAGACAAAGGCATCCAGTCTCTGAGGGAATCGGCCATCGTAGAGATGATCTATCACATCAAGCCGAATAACGGAGATACACCTATAGATCCAGATGAAGTTGAATGTACACGACCCATGTGGCGAAAACTTACACGGAATGCACCGTCATCATATGCCCATTCATTGGCAACAGTGACCTGGAATGACATAGTACCACTAACAGTGGATGAAATGGTTCATAAACTCCGAGAGTTCGAAGACAATCTCACTCCTTCCATCATCTCAGCTGTGAAAAAACTGTCCCAGGACCTCGACAAATTGAGGGACGATGTATCTGATTTATCCAGCTCCTCACGTGTACCAACACGCGTCTCAGCTATTAACAAAAGACGTCCTATTGTTCAAGAGAGGAGATACAGAAGGTATACGCCACGGGGTACCCTATGGTTTTACCTGCTGGATCACGGAGAAGACATGACAAAGTGGGATGGAAAACCTACTTCAGCTTTGGAGGAACGGGTGAGTGAACTGAAGAGGGGAGCAAGGGCCAAGACTGATCGTCCCATGAGAGCTACGGCTTCAGTCTCTGGTGAGCAGTTTCCCAGATGGAGTGGAAGAGCTGATTTTACTCCAGCTCCTGTGATAACGAAGAATAATCCCTTTCAACACGACTTAAGTGTCCAATGCTGTGACGACCATTAGAGGGGCCCTGCCTCCAGCCAGGTGGAGGTAGGGGACAATCGGATTTACTGGACTGTGTGGATCAGATGGCCTGGCACATCAGTCCCACAGAAGTATAAGGCTCTAGTAGATACCGGTGCACAGTGTACCCTGATGCCATCAAACTGTCAAGGGGTGGAACCCATCTATATTTCTGGAGTAACAGGAGGATCCCAAGAGTTGACTGTGCTGGAGGCTGAAATCAGCCTGACTGGGAGGGAGTGGCAAAAGCACCCTATTGTGACTGGTCCAGAGGCTCCATGCATCCTCGGCATAGACTACCTCAAGAGAGGGTACTTCAAAGACCCAAAAGGGTACCGGTGGGCTTTTGGTATTGCTGCTTTGGAGACTGAGGAAATTGAGCAGCTGTCCACCTTGCCTGGTCTCTCAGAAGATCCCTCTGCTGTGGGGTTGCTGAAAGTTGAAGAACAACAAGTGCCAATTGCGACCACAACAGTGCACCGGCGGCAATATCGCACCAACCGAGACTCCCTGATTCCCATCCATCAGCTGATCCGTAGACTGGAGAGTCAGGGGGTGATCAGCAGGACCCGCTCACCCTTCAATAGCCCCATATGGCCAGTGCGAAAGTCTAATGGAGAATGGAGACTAACAGTAGACTATCGTGGCCTGAATGAAGTCACACCACCATTGAGTGCTGCCGTACCGGACATGCTAGAACTTCAGTATGAACTAGAGTCAAAAGCAGCCAAGTGGTATGCCACGATTGATATTGCCAATGCATTTTTCTCCATTCCTTTGGCAGCAGAGTGCAGGCCACAGTTTGCTTTTACTTGGAGGGGTGTCCAGTTCACTTGGAACCGACTGCCCCAGGGGTGGAAACACAGCCCTACCATTTGCCATGGACTGATCCAGACTGCACTGGAACAGGGGCAAGCTCCAGAACACCTGCAATACATTGATGACATTATTGTGTGGGGCGATACAGCGGAAGAAGTCTTTGAGAAAGGGAGGAAAATAATCCAAATCCTGCTGAAAGCCGGTTTTGCCATAAAACGGAGTAAGGTCAAGGGACCTGCACAGGAGATTCAATTTTTGGGAATAAAATGGCAAGATGGACGTAGACAGATCCCCACAGATGTGATCAACAAGATAACAGCAATGTCTCCACCAACTAATAAGAAAGAAACGCAAGCTTTCTTGGGTGCAGTGGGGTTCTGGAGAATGCACATCCCAAATTACAGTTCGATTGTAAGCCCTCTCTATCATGTGACCCGGAAGAAGAATGATTTTAAATGGGGCCCTGAGCAGCAACAAGCCTTTGAGCAAATTAAACGCGAGATAGTTCATGCAGTAGCCCTTGGACCAGTCCGAACCGGACCAGATGTAAAAAATGTGCTGTACACTGCAGCTGGGGAGAACGGTCCTACCTGGAGCCTCTGGCAGAAAGCTCCAGGGGAGACTCGAGGTCGACCCCTCGGCTTTTGGAGTCGGGGATACAAAGGATCTGAGGCCAGCTATACCCCAACTGAAAAAGAGATACTGGCAGCCTATGAAGGGGTTCGAGCTGCTTCGGAAGTGATTGGCACTGAAGCACAGCTCCTCCTGGCACCCCGGCTGCCCGTGCTGGGCTGGATGTTCAAAGGCAGGGTCTCCTCTACACATCATGCAACTGATGCTACATGGAGTAAATGGGCTGCACTAATTACACAACGAACTCGAATAGGAAATCCCAGTCGTCCAGGCATTCTAGAAGTCATCATGGACTGGCCAGAGGGCAAAGATTTCGGAATGTCACCAGAGGAGGAGGTGGTGCGTGCTGAAGAGGCCCCACCATATAATAAACTGTCAGAAAGTGAAAAGCAGTATGCCTTGTTTACTGATGGCTCTTGCCGTATTGTGGGAAAGCATCGGAGATGGAAGGCAGCTGTATGGAGTCCTGGACGACAAGTTGCAGAAACTGCTGAAGGAGAGGGTGAATCGAGTCAATTTGCCGAGGTGAAAGCCATCCAGCTGGCCCTGGACATTGCTGAACGAGAAAAGTGGCCAGTACTTTATCTCTATACTGACTCATGGATGGTGGCAAATGCCCTGTGGGGGTGGTTGAAGCAATGGAAGCAGAGCAACTGGCAACGCAGAGGTAAACCCATCTGGGCTGCTGCACTGTGGAAAGATATTGCTGCCCGGGTGCAGAACCTGGTGGTGAAGGTACGTCATGTAGATGCCCATGTACCCAAGAGTCGGGCCACTGAGGAACACCAGAACAACCAACAAGTGGATAAAGCGGCTAAGATTGAAGTGGCTCAGATGGACTTAGATTGGCAACATAAAGGTGAATTATTTTTGGCCCGGTGGGCCCATGACACTTCAGGCCATCAGGGCAGAGATGCAACATATAGATGGGCCCGTGACCGAGGGGTGGACTTAACAATGGACACTATTGCCCAGGTTATTCATGAGTGTGAAACATGTGCTGCAATTAAACAAGCCAAGCGGTTAAAGCCTCTTTGGTATGGAGGACGATGGTTGAAGTATAAATATGGGGAGGCCTGGCAGATTGACTATATCACACTGCCACCAACCCGCCAAGGCAAGCGCCATGTGCTTACCATGGTGGAAGCAACCACCGGGTGGCTGGAAACATACGCTGTGCCCCATGCCACTGCCCGGAACACCATCCTGGGCCTTGAGAAACAGATTTTGTGGCGACACGGCACCCCAGAGAGAATTGAGTCAGACAATGGGACTCATTTCCGGAATAACCTTATAGATATTTGGGCCAAAGAGCATGGCATTGAGTGGGTATATCACATCCCCTACCATGCACCAGCCTCTGGGAAAATCGAACGGTACAATGGGCTGTTAAAAACTACACTGAGAGCGATGGGTGGGGGAACTTTCAAGCATTGGGATACACATTTACCAAAGGCCACCTGGTTGGTCAACACCAGAGGATCTGCCAACAGGGCTGGCCCAGCCCAGTCAGAACTTTTACATATTGTAGAGGGGGACAGAGTTCCCGTGGTGCATATGAAGAATTTGCTGGGGAAGACAGTCTGGGTTATTCCTGCTTCAGGTAAAGGCAAACCCACTCGTGGGATTGCTTTTGCTCAGGGACCTGGATATACTTGGTGGGTAATGCGGGAAGATGGGGAAGTCCGATGTATACCTCAAGGGGATTTGATATTAGGGGAAAACAGCCAGTGAACTCAATTGTATGCTGTTGCCTGCTGTGTAATGCTTTTATAGCCCATCAACTAGATGTCTCCAGGTCACCAGCGACTGGCCCTGAGTTCCCTCCAGCCATCATCCCAACAGAGAATGAACTTGGAACATCATGGACCGAATGGACTCGGCAGCATTATAGGGATTGGTCCATGCACTAAGAAAATGATTTTTTTTCCTCTTGGTCTGTATGTATATGGATGTATATATGTGGGAGAGCGATGGTGTATTGAAAATGTGGGATCTGAGCACGACGTGAATGGTATGGAATAAGGGGTGGATAATGTCCTGGGTTCAGCAGTAGCAGTCATGTTTTTTCCTTTGTGTTAGCTGGTGCAGTGCTGTGTTTTGACTTCTAGTTTTGAGAACAGCGTTGGTGAAGCCGATGTTTTCGGTTGTTGCTAAGTGATGTTTACCCTGACCAAGGACTCTGTGAGGCTCATGCTCTGCCAGGGAGGAGAGGAAGCTGTGAGGAAGCAGAGACGGGGCGCCTGACCCGGGCTAGCCGGGGAGGTATTCCATACCACAGCACGTCATGCCCGGGGTGGGGGGTAACTGGGAGTGACCCGGAAGGACAGGAGCTTCCGGGTGGAACTCGTTTTCTTGGCCGGTGGTATCGTATTCTCTTCCCTTGTTATTTTCCCTTATCATTGTTTTAGCTGATAGTAGCGGTGGTGATTTGTTGCTGGACTGTTCTTGTCTCAACCCGTAGGAGTTGCACTCTCTCGATCCTCCTCCCCGTTCCTCCGGGAGCGGGGAAGGGGAGAGCCCCGGTGCAGGGAGGGGGGGGGAGACGAACACGGACCTTGATTGTTGTCAGCTTGGCACCACTCACTGGGAGTGAGTGAACAAGTTACCTGACTGGGTTTAAACCACGACAGCCACTAATAGAACTTTGCAGTGTTGAAATAAGCAGTACAGGCTGCCTGGCTGCACATATAAATCTTCACTTTGCCTAAGCATATGTATGCTTAAGAAACAGCAGTTGACAATGTGTTTAATAGCTTATTTGCAAATCTTTTATGTTTTTGATAAGCCCAGAGGGAGGTTCGGAGACCAGTTGGTTTTTCTTGGACCTGTTATTTCTGACATCTAACTCAAACATTGCTGTGCTGCTTAGCTTCTGATCATGCTTCAACATTTTCCCATGTAAAAGAACATACTCTGTAGCTAAAAATGATTTTAAATTATTATGAAACTTGAAACATTTTTTTTCTTAGATATTGCCAACAGTGTCTACGTCCTAGGCCTTTTGTATTTTAAGATGAGAAACTGCAAAAGGCAAAATGTGTATTTCAGAATGCCTACAGATCAATTTGTTACTTATTTATTTTTTAACATAAAGAGGCATGGATCCTATAGAAGAGATGGCATTTATGGTGCACTCTTTGGCTGTCCTTTTCACTGTGAGGGTCAGAAAAAACCTCTAGATTTTTAAAGTAACATTTTGTGGATTCAGATGTGGATGTGTAGAGTTTTATTGCACAGTTTAAAACTGGGAAGATAGCTGCAGCTGCAGATCTTTTTAGATGACTCCCTTGGAGATAAACATTAATTACCTGAGGCAGGAGGGGGATTGGTGAAAGATACAAGGTGTATTTTGAGAATTTTACATGAAAGACAACAAGGTGGTGCAAGATGATTCTTCCTCCCATAAGAAGTTTAACTTGTTGTCGTGGTTTAAACCCAGTCAGGTAATTCATTCGCTCACTTCCCCCCCTTTCTTGCCCTCCCCCTGCTCTCGGAGGGACGGAGAGGAGAATCAAAAGAATGCAACTCCCACGGGTTGAGATAAGAACAGTTTAGTAACTAAGGTATAACACAAATCACTACTGCTACCACCAATGATAATAATGATAAAGGAAATAACAAGGGAACAGAATACAACACCTCACCACCCGCTGACCGATAACTCGCCCCCCAAGCCCGACCAAGCTCCGACCGATACCTCCTCCAACCCTGCAATGCACCAGCCCTTCCGGCTAACTCCCAGTTACATCCTGGGCATGACGTGCTGTGGTATGGAATACCTCTTTGGTCAGTTTGGGTCAGGTGTCCTGTCTCTGCTTCCTCCTGGCTTCCCCTCCCCCCTGGCAGAGCATGAGGCTCACAAAGCCCTTGGCCAAACCAAAACATCTCTATCAGCTCTGTTCCCAAGCCGAAAGTCAAAACACTGCACTGCACCAGCTACCAAGGAGGAGAAACATGACCGCTACTGCTGAACCCAGGACATTATCCACCCCTTATTCCATACCATTCACGTCATGCTCAGATCCCACATTTTCAATATACCATCACTCTTATCTTAGTGCATGGACCAGTCCCTATAAAGCTGCTGCGTCCATCTGGTCCATGTCAGGCTCCATCTCTTGTAACAGTCTTCCAGAGCAGGAGAGACTGTGTGCAGTGTTCACACTCGTGAATAACCTGGGCAATAGTGTCCATTGTTAAGTCCACCCCTCGATCATGAGTCCATCTCTGTGTTGCATCTCTGCTCTGATGGCCTGACCAGGCTTAAAATAATTCACTGTCCCCTTAAGCAGTTTCTGCAGCTTGTTGCTGGGGACTCCATACAGCTGCCTTCCATCTCCGACGCTTCCAAAGCACTGGAGGGGCCCAGTGGACTAGATACTTGCCCATACTGTCCCACACACCCTGCCACTCATGACTGTCCAGCCTTGGGGAAAATCTCTTGGTCCCCCTATATTGTTGTCTAACCCCAGACAAGACCCAAACCTGACTCTGCTTAACTTTCGAGATCAGACAAAATGGTTGCGGGTAGAACACAGCCTGTGTGTGTGCCAACATGCTGATCCCCATCACAATCAGCAGGCAGGTCCCAGGGATACCCAAAGGCCATTCAGAGCCTTCAGAACTCTCAAACGATGCTGCTGTGCTTGTCACTGGGGCTGGTGTAGCTGCTGTGCTTGCCGGCTCTCCCACCACCGGCTTCTCTTTTCCTGAGTCCAGCTCTTCCTCCTCTGCCTTGCTGGGAAGTGCTGCGTGGTCTCCTGCATCCTCCTGGGGCTCGGCGGGTGGCTGCCGGGGAATGCTCTCGGCCGTCGCGGGGCTGGGCTCCTCCGCGGGGCTCGGCTCTTCCGCGGGGCTCGGCTCCTCCGCCGCCTTATCCCGCTGCTCGGCAGCCGCTTCCTTCTGCTCCTCGACCGCCCCGGCCTCCTCCACCGGCAGCCGTCCCCTGGCGGCCTCCGGCCCCGCTCCCGCCGCCGCTTGGTCCCCGGGGCCGCTCTCCCGGGCCGCTTCAGCAGCCGCCGGCTCCCACGACCGCTCCCCCTCAGCTCCCCGCAGCCTCACGAAGATGGAGAGTAGGGCGAGGGCCAGGACGGTGAAGAGCAGCCGGACGGCCAGGTACAAGTCCCCGGCCACGTCCGTCCCGCCCTGCTGCTGGAGCCCGCCCGTATTACAAGCCATTGCCATAAAGCACAGTGAGACAAGAACCTTAGCCCAGGCCCCACACTTGATAAACACTAACACAGCAAATACCGGCTCTAAGTAAGTTACAATATTCTGAAGCTGTGAGATCAACAAGAACAACTCTGAGAGCCAATAAATCAGCATTGTGACGAATGACTATTAATCCAGTCAAATCTGTCGTTATCTCAACCCTTCGTGCCCCACGTTGGGCGCCAAAAAGAACTGTCGTGGTTTAAACCCAGTCAGGTAATTCATTCGCTCACTTCCCCCCCTTTCTTGCCCTCCCCCTGCTCTCGGAGGGACGGAGAGGAGAATCAAAAGAATGCAACTCCCACGGGTTGAGATAAGAACAGTTTAGTAACTAAGGTATAACACAAATCACTACTGCTACCACCAATGATAATAATGATAAAGGAAATAACAAGGGAACAGAATACAACACCTCACCACCCGCTGACCGATAACTCGCCCCCCAAGCCCGACCAAGCTCCGACCGATACCTCCTCCAACCCTGCAATGCACCAGCCCTTCCGGCTAACTCCCAGTTACATCCTGGGCATGACGTGCTGTGGTATGGAATACCTCTTTGGTCAGTTTGGGTCAGGTGTCCTGTCTCTGCTTCCTCCTGGCTTCCCCTCCCCCCTGGCAGAGCATGAGGCTCACAAAGTCCTTGGCCAAACCAAAACATCTCTATCAGCTCTGTTCCCGAGCCGAAAGTCAAAACACTGCACTGCACCAGCTACCAAGGAGGAGAAACATGACTGCTACTGCTGAACCCAGGACACTTGTGTATCCAAGAGTTTGGGAGGGATAATTCAGCATTTTCTCTTACTGCTGATCTAGACCATCCTTTCATTCTCATTAGCAAGCTTTGGATGGAATACAGATGGCCATATTCCTCAGAATATGCTAGAATTCATGATCACAAAAAAAATATAAATAAATCTTGGTAACCTATTAAGAGTAAATAGTGTTTAAAGTAGGTTTAATTTGTAGTAAATATTTGGAATTCAGCAAAAGTTAAGGAGGGAAAAAATGCTTTAGTAGTTAATATTTGCCAACCTAATTTATATTACAGTTCACTAATTCTGAATCCTTGTGCTATTAATTATGATTATTTAAATAATATGAATGTTCAGGAAAATTTTGGGGCAGGTTTTTTCAATTTGCTCTCTAATTCAGAGGCTGCCTGGATTGAAACACACACGATAGAGTCAAAAGCTACTTTAATGTGATCTGCAGGACTTATTCTTTGAAAAAGATGCTCCAGCCTGCACAAGCATTACAGATGGTGTGATCCTTCTGTAACCCAGTGCTTCTGGTTCTCTAGCAACCAGATTTAGAGAAACTTTACATCAGTCAGTGTTCATTTGCCCATAAGTAACAGTGGTCTGGGGCAGATGGGGGGCAGCTACCTCCATGCCTTGTCCTAGCAGTTTTGCCATGTGTCAGTGTTTACCTGTGGAAAAACAACTGTTTGTGCCCCCCAGTAAGAGCTTCTGAGCAAGCTCTAGCAGGAGGTGGGGTGGAGAGTGCAAACAGCAGTGTCTGCAGTGAAAAAAACAAACTCCTGGTAAAAGCAATGGACAAAATTGTGCCTAAGCCTCCAAGGTGGGGGGATGTAGGGGGTAAGGGGGCTGGGGGGGAGGTATTTTTGAGGGACTGTGTAGAATGAAATAGTCTGGAAAGCTTTGGAGGAAACAGCTTTACAAGTATAAAATGGGCAGATCTGCTTACTGACAATTTTGGTTTATTCTGCTAAGGTCAGCATCACTAAATTTTCTCTGTTGAAAATATTATGCTATACTAGTGTGTTCTAATGCACATTAGCTTAAACACTGGAAGGGTCCTTTGGTGTTGTTCACCTGTTTTTGTTCCAAAGGGAAGATAGGGCGATGCTATTTGCAGAGCTTTGACTGATTTGGGATCCTGTCTGTCCTTGTGCTAGGAAGGACTAGTTTCTAACACTTTGCTGCCTCTCAGCTGAATTAATATCTGTCGCATGCCAACAGAGGAGGCCTGAAAGCCTGTGATCCATAAGGACTTTGTAAGTGTGTAGATTTGATTCCTTTTTCATTTTCAATGATTCTTTCCCATGCACCACTCTTTCTCCCTGTGTTTTTTGTCAAGTTTGGGTCTGTTTTCCATATTCCCATTTGGTTTTCGTTTGTACTGGATGTGTTTGTTGTACTGATGATTCTTATGCTTAACCTTTGCTACTTTATTCTTTCTGGAAGCAAAAATCTGACCTGAACCCTAACTTTTTATTGTTATTCTAATGGTCTTACAGAGATCTTGAGTTTTTGACTTAGTGTATTCTGCTGGGAGTCCAGCTGCAATGTATTTTTCTGCTCCCCCATATCTAGGGCAGTGCTGTGGTCAATGCTAGGTCTCTCTCAGCTTTTCTGAGTAGCTGAAAGCATTTCCTGGAGACAGTCAGGTTACAGGCATCCATGGGGAGCTCCTTTCTGGCAAATCAAGTTGTCAGGAACAGAGTAAGTTGTGTGCCACTTCATCTCTGCTAATAAAATATTTCCAAGCAAGTTCTGCTGCTGTTTTTTTTTTGGTTTTGTTTTTGTTTTGTTTTTTAGCAAGTGATTTTAGCTCTTAATCCTATCCTGTGTTTTTTCATTTGTATTGAATGTGAACATAGGACCAAAGCTTGCTTGTGCTGTTTCTTGCAAGTCTAAAGCCAAATAACATGAAAATATGGTTTGGGATGTGAGGATAGGTGTTTTACTCTAAACCAGGTAGTCCCCAGGTCTTTCCCTCATGTTATAGAAGAGAAGGGGCTTAAATTAAGAGTCTGTCTGTGTATGGTGATATGAACTGTATATTGAGTTCTTTTGGTAATAAAGCTTCACTCTAGTGTCTGAACGAGCTGTGAATTCTTTGGAAAATTTGACTGCAGATATTGTTGTTATTTTTAAAGTGTGTAACATTTCCACTGAATTTGCTTTTGATGACTTCCACAATTTAGCCAGTGGTGAAAAACAGACTTACGACAAAAGACTTCACGATGAATCCTCTGACTATGAAGTGGGATAAAAGATTAGAGAACTGAGTTGTAGAATATTGTGGTGAAGTCAGATCATGTCATTTCATGAGTAAATGGCTGGATATAGGACAGTTTTCCTGGCAGTTTTTATCTGGCTGTGGGAGACTGAGAAAATTTTTTCAACTGTGCACTGAAATGACTGTGAGTCTTCTGATGCACTGAAAATGACAATTTGCTCATCTCAACCTGGTGTTCAAAGCTGAAGAAATCACTAAGAAGCAGGTGTATGGTTCATTTTTTTGGGGGGGTTTTGATTGTTTTTAGTTTGTTTCTCTCAAGAAATTGAAGTACCAATCTCTCACATGTGATGTCCCTTTATATCACGTCAGGAGGTTACATTTTATCATGATTGAAACTGTGGTTATGGGTACTGAACAGAGATAAACATCATACTTAGTTTTATAAGACTTCTTAGTTCCCTAATGTGCGTAATTTAGTCTATATATTCTTTCCAAGTGATATAGAGATTATCTGACTGTTTTGAAGAGAGGACTAAGGTTTTATCTTCAGAAGTACATAGACATTTACCAGCTATTTTCCTGTTTACTCAGTGAGGTTTAAGCTTCCTTTTCTTGCCCATTCTGAAGTGACTTGCCTTGGAAAGTCTTTAGCAGAGCAGTGACATCTATATCCAGTCAGTCCTGTATTTTTTGTACTGTTTGTCCACCAAGAATTACCCAGAGGACCATCTTTCTACAAAACAATTGAGAAGTGGTTTCTGGATAAATAACACAGTCATCTGTGTAGGAGTTGGGAAATTGTTTGTATTTGCATTTCATAGACAAATGGTACCACTTTAAAGATTTGTGCTTTAGGAAGAAATTGCATATAAATCTAAAAAAATCTGTGTCCATCAGAAATGTCAAATGAATTAGAAAAGACTCAAACTGTATACTATTTGCTGTGCAGATAGATACTGAGTTATAATTAGAAATCATTGGCTTGATCCTGTGCAGGTCATATTCGGCAGTCAATTTCCAGAATAAATGACTAGAAAAAAATTAAGCGAAGCCATAAGAATCAGCTTCCTTTTAAGGTAAAGTAGTTTTCTGCTACTTTAGGTAGAATTCCATTAAATTCTGGATTTTGAAGTACCAGTGTGGCTAACAGTTTCTCAACAGCAAAGCTTGGTAAGGTTTGGCATAAAAATTGTCCTTAATCTGTATCATCTAGGTACATGGTGGTGTTAAATGTGTTTTCCTCCATCTGGAGTGTCCTCTGAAAATACTGGCCTTTATAATATCAAAAGTAATTAAACATATATTACATGGCATATTTTTAATAGCAATTGTAGTGATAGGAGGCAAACAGCCTAATTTTTCGTGCATGCCTGCTTTTTTTTTTTCCCAAATGAAAAAGCAAGACTCCATAGAGCTTTTCTGCTTGAAAAATAGTGTCAGATTCTATAATACAGATAAAATGTTTACACAATATGACTTGCTTATCAAAAGCACAGGCATTTATGAAAAGCCAGAATCTTAAGATCTGTGTTCCCTCTGGGTCTAAACCTTCTCAATAATTTTCTTTAACTTTTTCACTTTTAGAAGCCCACCCGATGGCTATAAAGATCTATTTTGTTTCCCTGATTCTTAAGAAAGATTCATCATTACTCACATATTTGTTTAGTGCTGTACCAGTTATACTTCTCTTTCAGAGGAAAGCCATATGTTCCCTGTTTGTTTAGCTCTCATGTAAATATTAGAAAAATAGTTAAAACAATGCCTTCCATATTCTTATGCTCTTGAATTAAGGTTTACATTAGCACACGAAATAATAAAGATCTAAGTGTTAGTACATTGGATTTGGCTGAGAACATATTCCTGGGAAAGCCTGTATGTCAGGACATTTTTTTTTTTTTCCCCCATGGTTTATCCGTGGTTTTGTTTAGCTAGTGGAACGCTTAAAATGATAGCCCCATTGAAAAAAGATTACTCAGTCATAGAGTAGGGCATAAAATATATAGTGTAGAAGAGTATATAAAAAGAAAATACAAAATATGAAAAAAAGTTTAGGGTCTAACCTTTACTAGAAAGGTTTGAAAAGATACATTATTTTCTCAGTTAATTCTTACTAGTAGAAGTCTTGGCTTTGCCAGGTACTTGGTTCCTGCAAGGACTTCTACATCAAGTCATACTGTAGAAAGTAACGGGAATTACATTTACGCAGTAGAGGGTCTATTAGAATCTTCCTGCTATGTCATGTAGAAGAACCTTACTTTTTATGTATATATATATTTTATAGATTTTTTAATAGACTGTGAACCACATTTTCTATATGAATTACAGTTGCTATATGAATTACAGTTTTCTAGAGTAATGTCTGTGAAATTCTATTGATATTCTTAAGATCCTTAAAACAATTCCTCCCCAGTACCAGTGCTTTCCTTGCCAATGAGAATAAAAAATACACTTGCAATTAAATGAAAAGACTACTGCTTAGGTTGTTAAAAATGTTTTAATCTATGTTATGCTTTTCTTAAGTAACTGACCATTCTTTACAGGCTAAAAGTCTTTCTCAGCCTAAGTGGCTCCTCTAGTTGTAGATATTTCAATATGAGGATCATTTACGGAAGAAGCTAAAAGTGAACCAGTCTATATGGGAGGTAGAATTGCCCTTCTACCATATAGTTAATCTTAGAATCAATAACATTGGTCCTGCAATAAGGAACAAATAGCTACTTCATGCATTATTACTATCAGGGTTGCCATTCTGTGGACAACTGTAGGCCTTTTAGCATTAAACTACATATACTATCAGTACTCTGTTCAGCTTTTATCTTGATTACAAGCATCCAAATTGCTTTCCCACTCAGCTTTTTTTTTCAGAGGACTACAGAGGCATAAAGAAGTACTTTCTTTATGTTATTTCATACTTTCTTCTTTGCTTGCCCTTGACCTCAGATCTGTTCCCAGGAGGGAGAAAAAAATCATCAGGTTGGAAGTTAGATCTCCCTGCAAAAAGTTATGCTGACATTCGTGACCATCATATTGAGGTCAGCTTAAAAAGAAACCTTCTAATGTGTAATGAAGTACTTACACATTTTCACTTTTATTCTAGCTTGCTCACAGAACTGTCCGAAGAAATAATCTGAAAAATAATGTTCTAATGCATGGGAACATGTAAGCGGCGAGGAGAAGCAGACAGGCCAACCCAATATGGGTGATAAGCAAACTTCTACTTTATTTGTGACGCAGTTCACACATATATAGGAGTGGTATTCAGCCACTCCTCCTAGGCACAACAGTATTGGTTAGCCCTACACAGCTTCCTCCACATTCTCCTCCCATGTCCGGTCTCTGGTTACCTGTGGGGCCTACACCTTGCCTTGCTCGCACAGGCCTCTAAGGCTCCATGGCCTTGCTCTTAGAGCCATTCTGCAACAGGAACAGTGTATTCACAATACATGCTGAACTTGGAAGTGGGAAAGGTGATGTGACTAATTCCATGGGTTTTTCAGTGCTTTACAGTGAATAGGTCTTTGTAGTGCATAGAGAACAACCTGGTCCTCTAAGTCAAATTTACCAGAAATAACAAATGAAAAGCTCAGCATTTGTCCTTGCTATCGGTAGCTGAAAGAACATCCAGAATTATATGCTCAGAAGGTGTACATATATATTATACATGTTTTTTAGGGAGAAGTAGGAGCTCTTTTTACGATGATACTTTTCCTTTTTTTAAGCTGTTTTAAAGGTTTTTTGCTATTGAAGAGAATTACATATTCTAGTCCTGATAATGGTGGGCACCAAAAGACTTCTGCAACTACTGAAACCCAGTGAGTTTAACTGGGCATTGTGTGGGTATACTCTTCTGCCAAGTTATTAAGTTTTGCTTTCGTAAGACAGCCTCACTTGGAGGTGGCTGTTTTGTTGTTTTGCTTGTGTGGGTTTTTTTGTTTGTTGGGTGGTTAATGATGGTTAATTTTGTCTTATAATAAATAAATTATGATTATATGAATTAGTAGTTATTGGCAATTGTGGGATTTTTACATTAAAAATTACTGATGGAGTTGAGTTTGTCACCTGCAAAAATTAGATACTGAAGTCATTACAACACAGCTGGCTGAGGATATGAAATGACTGTTTTGGAAATGAGTAATAGCACAAAAGGAAGCTAAAGCTAAAAGGTACCAACAAAGAAATCACTTTAATAAGACCTGAAGTTCAGCTATGTTGTATTTTTTGTTTAATGCTTCAGCATGTAACTGCTTTTCATTTAGCAGATAAACATGCGGTAGGAGAAATACTTTGGAATGTAGCTTGTGAGCTTTGTAAAGCCTTTTTGTTCTTCGGTACTGTTCTGTTACGTCTTCCAGTATTTGTCTTATTTCAGCAGTCATCAGAAAGTCCACACAGTCGAAAGTCAGAAGGGGAAATTGACTTTTGTGTTGGTCATTAAAGGTTTATTCTAATAGCAAAAGTATGTTATTGTTTTTGGAGATGTCTCTTTCTTGCTTGTTTATATGATAGTCAATCGGCATAAATTGTAGCCAAGACCAATTTCACTAGCATTATACTAGCTAATAAACACACCCCATCCTACTCCCCAAGCCCTCTTGTTTACGGAGCAGTTCTAGCATACTTTTTCCCCTATAGTCAGACTTCCAGGCAGCAAGATTAAATAAAAACATCTGACTGAATAAAGGATTTGTAGCATTAGTCAGGTTTTCAGCAAGTGTTTTCTAGTTAGACAAAAGAGTTGCATTCTCTTAAAGAGTGTTAAAAAAAAAAGTATTGTTTTACAGTAACTACATAGAAGCACATTAGTGGATCCTTTTATTTAATTTCATACTGGCTGCTTGAGCTGTTCTTTAAAATGCCAGGTAGTTAAGAGTTGCATGTTTTCTCAGCTTAGTTACTGCCAGTACCTGGTAGATGTGCCATCTTACTCATCAGTGTTCTCACTTACTAGTGATGTCAGGATTTCTAACACCTAAATAGGTAGCAGAATTTTTTTCTTTATTGAATCATAATTATGCCTTTTTCTGTTATTCTCTTTTCATTATTCCATTAATTTAGCTGCCTGCTTATTTTAATCTACATGTATCTGTCCCACTTCCAATCTCAGATGCTATTTTTTCATGAGATTGAGAACTGCAGTGTGTTATTGTTACCTCTTTGGACCGTCACTGTAGGTTTCATTTATCTTACTTTGCTCAACAGACTGAATAACTTCACAGCCTCTAAAAAGTTTTAATTGGTGAAAATGTCTCAAAGTATTTGATTAGCACTAGAGTGTGCCCTGATATGTGACTTTATAAGACAGCAAGACTAAGAGGAGCTATTTTTGTGACAATGATACACTTCTGTCAAGTCTTCATGCATTTCAGTGGAATGCTTTTCAGCAACTGATTATGCCTTTAGAAATAATTAGCAAATAAAATTTTTACTGGTTTTCCTTGAAAACTCTTGTGAGATTTTCCGTATCCTGCTATCTAAACAGGTATTGTAGAACTTACTCCCTACAGAGATGATTTGCTCATATTTCATAACTGTGCTACTGATATCCGATTTAGGTGACAAAAATAGGCCTTGATGTAGCTGTGTATCAACTTCCCTGCTCTGAAAGGAAGTATGTGGGGTGCAACTTTTCTGACTTCTCACAGAGCTGCAGTCTTCATTTCTGTTTTATTGTGAATGAGTAATTGTTAAGAAATAGAATGTGAAATACGATTACAGCCCCTTCTGCTGCTCAAGATACTGACTTTGAAAAATTTGCACCCCTCTGGAAAAGAACATCAACCCCAGAATATAAAGGAACCGAAGGAAGATTCCCCCCCCCCCCCCCCGTATGCTTAATTTTACAGTGAAGTTACCTATTCTTATTGTCTGTATGGTTAAACAAAGCTTAAAAATTATCTGGTCAACAAAAATAACTTAGTGGGCTTTAAAAACAAACAAACAAAAAAATTCCCATGCATAATTTACACACTTTTGTTAGGTAAAAAATTCTGATTTTTTTTTTTTTTCCTACAAGAATAATTTTGTCAAAATGTCTGTCAGAAACCTACTTATTCTGTGATTATTGTAAAACGACTCACATACATGTTATTCTATTTAAATCTGTCTTTAAACTTAGGTCTTGTGTGAAACTGAATTTTGCTTCATATTTATGTCATATGTATCACTTCTAGAAGCTTCTATGTCACAATAAACTTCAGACTGTCAACTTTCTGTTTATTGAAATCAACTTTTGAAGTGTTAGAATTTCCTTAAAGACAAAAATAGTGGAGTTTTAAACAAGGTTTTCCTATCCTTATCTGCATTATTATTTTTTTTTTCACGCATTGAGGTATTTTGTGATGAAATAAGGATGTGGCAAATTTAACCTTTGAGAAGTACGATTCTAAAAGCAAGGTTTGAACAGAAATCTTGACTGGGAACAAGCAGAATAAAGTTGGTGTTTGAAGTACAGGGAAAACCCAGGAATAGCTAAATGTTAATTTCCTTCTACACACTCCTGATATGCTTTCCCTAAAGCTAAAGAAACGTACTGACTGAATGCTAATAGTATTCAGTCAGTAATAGTCTACAAGATAAAAAGGTGCTGAGTACAAGACATAGTTTACTGTTCTGATGTTATATAGACCTTTTTATAGAGCTTTTGTATAAATAGCATAATTAATGCCATTAATGTCTTTCAGAGGTTTAAGTAAGTATTTATTTCATAAAATGGCAAATCATCATAATGTATTTCATGACAGATGTGTTATTTTTCTAAACCAGATCTACAGTTTACCAGAAAGTTAGATGGATTTTCCAGGAATATCTTAAATAAACCCCAAAGAACAGCCCCCCCCCCAAAAAAAAAAACAACCGAAAAACCACACCAAACCTCAAACTCCTCCACAAAAAAATCAAACAAACCTTTGTCTTCCTTCCACAGGAATGAATTTACATGTAAGGTGGATCTTGTACTGTTATGTGTGTGTGCTCAGCTTTCAGCGTGTTTTGACTCTTAATGTATTACAGGTACAATTAGTGTGTTACACTGGGGAAGAATGTAGGAGAATTTTTTTTCTCAGACTTAGTGCTGTCCAGCTGAGTAACTTGTTTCAGTGACATCCATTTGTTTTGCTACTCAGCTTGTTTTTGTTTGTTTTTTTGTGTGAGTGTGTGTGTTTGGTTTTTTTTTGTGTTTGTTTTTACGATGAAATTTAATATAATCAGATGTCTAAACACATAATTGACAGTACTTCAGGAACACAGACTTGTTACTTTTTGTCATAAACTTGGCTGGATCCATATCATTTGGGATTACTAGGGTATGAAGCAACATTGAAATGTGAGTAGATAGCAGAATGATGAAGTTGTCTCTTGTGCCAGACAACAATATTGTTGGTTTCTGATATGTATACAGCTCCTGCAGCATTTGATTCTGTCAAGGTTTTTCAACAGTACAACATCTTGAAAATACTTATAACCCAACAAATGAAAGATTCAAAAATATTTGTTTCTGTAAGCTCTGGAGGAAATGCTTCTTCCAAAGCAGCACTGTTGTTCCTTGCTCTTTTCTATGAAAAGAGCTGAGAAACTTTTAAGATTTTTCTCTGGTAAATCATAATCATCTTTTAAAAGCCACAGATCCATAACTGACATAAATAAGTAACTATAAATGTCCTCATTGATAAAAGAGTAATTGACAAAATTGTCATTATTTTTTCAACTTTAAGGAAAAGTAGTGCTGAGGAAGGTGTCCAAGGGACTTTCAGAATTGGGGTAGAATCTGAGTATAAGCCCTGTTCTGAAACATGAGTCTGCTGCCTGCTCAGATTTTTAGAAAGACTTCTGAAGCATTGCTAAGTTTCATATTTCCTTAACACACCTGCAGGTAATGTCAATTTCTATTTGTATTCTTTCATTTTAATATCGCTTGCAGTCGCATGCTGAACAGTTACCTTTGTTAGCTGTTTAAATAGCAAAAAAGGAGCCACAGGAGTAGGTCCAAATTACTCGGCTACGGAAGAAAGGGAAGTTGGGAAGGTGATGCTTAGTACACTCTGTACCGTCTTACAGAAACTGAACTGAGTTAAAGCGGAAGCCTCTGACATTTTTTTCTTGTTCATAGAGGTGCTGTTTTGGTATGGAGTAAAGTGGCCTTGCACAGCATGTTGCGTCATCTTAGTTTCTCACCTCTTTAAGTGTTACCTAGAAAATTACAGGAGAAAAACAATGGTTTGGAACGGGGACAACTGTCAGTCAAAATCCTATTATCAGTTCTATTCCGTGATTAGGAACTGAACATGGAGAGAAATGTGGTTGATGAGAAGGCCTTCCTGTGGCTCTGTTGCTCTGCAGAGGCCTTGTATTAAGCTCTGAGTATCCTTCTACTATTGAGGCAACCCCCTGTCACAAGCTTTGGAAACCCAGACTGCACAGTAACCTATGGATTAATCTTGCAGGAATCAGTGCAGATTTCCAGAGACTTCATGGGCTTTAGCTGCACTCTACAGAAAAAATGTTGGTATTGGCAGAATGCTTTTTTCTGAAGAAGGCAGTGTTACTGGTCTTGCACTTGGGTCACAACAACCCCATGCAACTCTACGGGCTTGGAGAGGAGTGGTTGGAAAGCTGCTTGGTGGAAAAGGAGCTGGAGGTGTTGGCTGACAGCCATCCAAACATGAGCCAGTTTGTACCCAAGTGACAAAGAAGGCAAACAGCATCTTGGCTTGTATCAGAAGTAGTGTGGCCAGCCGGACCAGGACAGTGATCATCCCCCTGTACTCAGCACTGGTGAGGCTGCATCTTGAGTGCTTTTTTCAGTTTTAGGCTTGCCACTGCAAGACGGATACAGAGGTGCTGGAGCATGTCCAAAGAAGTTGGTGAAGGTTCTGGAGCACAAATCTTAAAAAGAGCTGCTGAGGGAACTGGGGCTGTTCAGCCCCTTGTTTATTCTAAGGCTTCTAACCCCAGAACCTGTTGCTCCATTAGTTTAACGTTTTGCCTGTTTTTGTCCAAAATACGACTGAGCTTGAAACTCAAAGTGAATATGGGAATTCATTTTTTAAAAGCTTCATTAAAAGAAGAAAACCCACTGAAAATAATTTTGGATTTATACTGAAAATTAAATTAAACTGTATTGTCTCATGTATTTGCAGAATGATAGTTACTATTCTGTAAAGCCCAAATGCTTACATAAAATGGGATGATTTTTACCTTGAACTTATAAATCTTGTCCTCTCTTCCTCATCCCTCAAAAAATCCCCAAGCTCCTTCCAGTTTTGTAGGCTTCTAATTCTTTTTTTTTTTTTTTTTTTTAACTGGGCCTCTTTATGGCTTAAATGAATGTTTTCTTACTGCTGCTCTTAAATAGTCAGTTTTACTGGGCAGGATCTCAGAGCCAGTTTTGAAAATCTGCAGTGTGATATGAACTAGACAGGCAGTGTGTAGGCAACTAAGGAGGAATCTATTTTCAGTATTAAATAAGTTGTCATGCATGTGGGCTCCTGGATTGTGTTCAGTGACATAGCTGTCTGGTTTGTTCGGTAATCTTGTCTGCAGGAGAACAGGTATCACCTTAATCAATACTCTGCAGGAGTCTCTCTTCTATAAAGGGAAAGCCTGCAGAGTTTCCTCCTTCATCACATTTAAAGCCTAGGGAAAAAGAAGAGAAAAGCCCAAGAAAGCTCTTCAGCTCTGTTTTCTAGCAAAAAAACCAAACCCAACCCACGCAGCTCTGCCAGAGGAGAAATGTTTTTTTTACTCCAGCAGTCTACAGTGTTCAAAAGCGGAGAAAGAGAAGACACCAAAGCTGCATGTAGCTGGCTGCTTCACATGCAACTTTCTCAATATTTCTCACTCAAATTATTAGAGTATGGTGCTGGTTTAGGCAAAACTGTTCTGTAGGAGAATCAGGTTTTGAGGGCTTCACATTGTCAAATATGCTCTTCAGGTTACTAATTGGAGAAGAATATACTTTTAGTTACCCACTTACTAATTAGTTTCCTATCCTGTAGAAATGCTGGAGTTCAGATTCCTTGCTACCTTCCTCTGAGAACCCGATTTAACAGTGCAAAAATCAAAGCAAGTGTCTGTTAATCTCTTTATCCCTTAGATGTTCTATACTAAGGTAAAACAAATACTTCATCGGAAAGTGTGTGTGTGGTGTTACTTCTTTCTTTAACTCTTCAAAGCATTTGGGCAAAGTTTTTTGCTGCCCTGGAAGTAGTTTCCATAGGAAGGTTTAGGAGGCTACCTGCGCAGCTGAATGGGTGCCCAGTGCTGGTGAATGCAACATGGGTTACCTACTCCTTCCTTCTTCCCAAGAAACCTAAATTTAGGCACTGCTGGCTCTAAGGCTTAGTGGGACTGAGTATGTGGAAGAAAGGCAGCCCAATAAACCAAGAAAGAGACGGAAGAAAAAGGCAGTAGAGTCCATCTTTCCCATACTGGGAAGAAGGTTCTGGGTCTCAAATGAAGAACGGAAGGTAGAGTTGCTTGCTGAGGTGAAAACAGGACATGCAGCTTCTGAGAGAGAGTAGTAATAGTGAGGGAAGGGTGCCTTGCAGGCAGCTTTTAGTATGTAGGTCGCAAACCATGTTTTAAATAACCAATTCAGCAAAATTAATCGTGTTTCCCCCTTCCACTCCTGCACTTCTCCACTGGTCACATTTCTTTTGTAACCCTTTATTTTTCTTGTCTAACTGTATGAACAATAGGAGGAAAAGACCCTTTTGTCTCCAAAAGTAGCAGCTCCTTCTACTTTGAATGAAAAGGACAGGTAACAGTGTTGTAGAGAATTAATTGCACCAGCAAAAATACTACTAGACGTTTTATTTGAATGAATACCCAGAACAGTAACATTCACAGGCTCAAAGTTTCTCTCTTGCACTAATCTGCAGTGTAATGTGGCCTCCTGGTGTAGCTTATCTACCATGCTTTTAAAAGCTTTTGCTTTTTTGAGGCACTTTTGTTCTCTCTTCCATTGACCATCAATAAGAATAAAAACATTTAAAAATCTAGGTTATTAGTAATTGTGTTAATCCCTAGGCAATGTACTCTAGGTGACCCTGCATTAGCAGGGAGGTTGGACACATGACTTCCAGTGGTCCCTTCCAACCACAACCATTCAGTAATTTTGTGTTGATTTAAGCTGGCAACCTGGGGAGTAAGGCTCTGTTCAGTATCTTGATGATGAAATTCAGTCCTAAATAACGTTCAAGTTACTTTGTGTGGTGTGACTTCTGTAGAAAATGGGGACATTCAGTGAACATAAAATCCCACTTAACTTCCTGGATTAGCAATATTCTGAACTATGCTGAGTTGTAGGCAGTCTTCATCTACTGGTATCAGTGGAATATATATCCAAAACAAAAGACATCTTTGTTTCACTTTAATGATGAACCTGAGATGCAAAATAAATAGTGCCCTATTTTAGTCAAAGAGCCTAGCTAACAGAAATGTAGCCAAATTATAGCTAAATATAGAAAAAGTATGTGGTCTGTGAGAGAAAAAAATAATAGAAGACATTAATATCAAACTTGTGAGATTGCCTGTTTGAAAAAGGAGGCCAGGTTATTAGATTAACATATTAAATATAAGCGATGGTTTTGAAATTGAAGCCTAATACATATTATTGATACCACACAATTAGTATTAAAGTTACAGTACGTAATAGTAAACATAAAATCAGTGCTGAATTAATTTTATTTGCATTTTTCACTTACGCAGTTTTTAAAGAGGTGTGGAAATAACCTGTTGCTAACCTGACACAGACAAAATCAGTCAAATTTTCGTGCACTATGAAGAGCCAAAAATTGTAATAAGTTTCTGCTTTTTCTTGTGCAGTATCTCTTCCTCTGCAAAATGACACAACTCTTCAAAATTCTGAACTATGGCTCTCAGGAGGAATGTGGCTGTCACTTGAGGAAAAATGTATATTGAAAAGTGACAGATGTCAGATGGTAATAATTATGGCAGCCTAAATATTTATAAATCTGTACCTTGCTATAAAAATACATTTCTTCATCTGAAAGATTCTGTGATGTTAGAAGTTATATTCCTGACATTTTGTTGCTCAGGGCTGTGTGTTACAAGTTGTAGTTTTGGATTTAGAAAACTTGTTTTTACTATTTTGAGTCAATTACAGGATTAAAAACCTATATTAAGTTAAAAACCTATTTGAGGATTGGAAACATATGGCGAAAAGCTAGTTTTACCAGCACTCCTGGTAAAATATTCAGAAAGCTAACAACAGACATCTGAGGCTGAAGGCCATGCAAGTGTGGAATAACAGAGAAAATAGTTTGCCTTGCACTCTTGTGCTTAGATCCAATCTTACTTTTGGTAAAGCGGAAAAAGTATGGTATGCAGAAGACAGTGAAATTCCTTCAGTGAAAGACCATGAGGATGCTAACTGCTCCTACTTATATTTCTTAACATACAATGAGTACTAAATAATTCAGTGGTATTTTAACAGCATCTCCAGTGTTGCATGCCTCCGCCGAGTTCCAAATGTGGTAAGTTCTGGAGACTATTCAGTCAGTGTTAGTGAGATGCCACGGTATGTCAGTGGGCTTGAAGGTGAATGTCCTTAGATTGGTTAGGATGAAGGAACTACATTATTTAGAGGTTTAGCATTTTTGGATGTGAGAGATTTAAAGTTTGGTTGGGGGGGGTTGTTTTTTTTTTTTGTTTTTTTTTGTTTGTTTGTTTGTTTCTTTGTTTTGGTTTGTTTTTTTTGCATTCATTTAGGTAATATGGGATGGCTTATGTTGAATGTTGTTTATTAGGCTAAATACTCCATCTGTGTGATTCAGGACATATCTGTTCACACGCAGGGGTTGTATTGTTTTCTCACAAGTGAATCTCAAAATCCTTAATCAAAGTACTAGAGCTTTTTTACAGTCTCCTTCAATTCTGCTTCTGGGTTATTAATTTTAGGTAGCTGAAATAACCATATATAATTTCTGTCAGACACAGGAGTAAATTAAAGATAAATCTTAGCAAAAGTCTCAAAATAGAAGGCCAAACTAATTTTATTATTTCCATTTAAAGATTTTAAAGTTGTTTGAAAGGGAGGAGGCAATGGAACCTGAAAATGCATAAATAGTTTGTGAAGATCATACAGTTACAGGGTTCCTATATTAATTGGTGTGTGACCTCTTTTATTTTTGTTCTTACTGGAATAAGCTTTTTTCATGGGTCAGTGCACTTGACAGGTTGGTTTTTACTGGGTCCTTCAAGAACCCAAGGGATAATTATTCAAATCTGTGCATTTAGAACATTAGTTAAAATGCAGAATCTGTTTCATAATCTGAAGGTGGTAAATTAACGTTTTTAACTGTTTTTCACTTGCAACAAACAGTACTTTCCTGACTAGTACTCAATTATAAAATAAAAGTAAATTATTTACATGACCTCTTAGTCTGTCTTCATGCAGGTGTGGTGTCTATAAAGCATGTGCAGTAACTGACTGCTGGTTTTATTTTTGTCATGTTGGGAAATATGAATGAGCTTGAAACAGTTTCCTCACTGGAAAATGAGTTTCCTACATTATCGTGTAGAATGACAAATGTTCTTACAGCTAATATGAGAACACGTAAATGAATATTGTGCGTGTTTGTCTTAAGTATTATATTAATGGGTCAGAGATTTTATCAAAATAAGAGAATTTGTCAAGTTTTTTGTTTTATATATTGTAATTAGGTTATGGCTTACTAGGCTTTTACCCAGGCAACTGTATTTCTCTTAAGCTAAATACCTCTGTCCTCAGAGATGCAATTTTTTGCTTTCCTCTTCACACTGTTAGCCAAATGAAATAGATGTGAAATGCTAGTAGCTATATATATTTATACACACGCGCACCCATACACGCACACATGAAAAGCAGGTTGTATTGCTCTGTAGTACTGCTGCACCTCGACAGCCACAGATGAGATGAAAACTGTTGAACTAGCTGCTTTGGGAACAAAAAACATGGGACAGCCCCAAAGCAGGTTCTGTCATAGCTGGAATTAGAACACAGAGTGTTAAAAGGAACACCTGAAATGAGATTTTCCTGCCTGCAAGCTCACTGTGCTTTATTGGACCATGGTGCTGTTTAGCAACACTTTTATCTTACTGGTTCTCCCTCCAGGGGAAAAACAATATGGGAAACTGTATTTATGAATAAGGCAGTTATTCTAACACATTGTCATAAATTATCATTATAATTTTATTTAATGTTTTACATTGTTTTACATTGTTACTAACTTTTCCAACTATATTTTTTTCTATTCAGTTTCTGGAAAAAAAACAAAGGTGGGAGGAAGAGAAGCTAGGGTGGGCAAAATAATTAGTGTTCCAAAGAACAAATCTAGTCAATGGTAAGATGAAAATGTAAATCTAAAACAGTGTTTTCCAGATAATCAGTTTTGTGATATACTTCATGAAGCCTTAGGCTTCATAGGCAAAACCCATTCTTTTAATTCTCCTTTTTTTTTCCCTTCTAGCTGCCAGACTAATTTTCCACTGAACTGAATTTTCCACTGAACTGAAGTTGTTCATCCTTGCCTAAATGATAGAAACCAGCACTAATGTTTGCATGCTTAATGTTTAGGCTGAAGTTCTTTGGGGATGAAATTATTCCAGGTTTCATAAATCTAGATTGTGAGCAATTTTAGAGTGTTCTCTTTTTTTAAAAACAGAAAACAAAACCAAAAACCAAAACCAACCCACTGCTTCCCAAAATTAATTTGGGATTTTTTTAGCCTGAAATTTCTTGGCCTGGTCTCTGATACAGTTGTTCTGAATATCTTTTGAGTGTGATACAACTCAAGTCAGTCTTTTAACATTTTACTTGCATGTTTTTAATGTGCTTTGTGACCACTTGTCTGCAGAACAAAGCTGTAGCAAAGTATCTACTCTTCTAGGAGACTTTTTTCTTTTTAATATGAACAAATCTACATACACCCCTACATTCCCCCTCTTTGCCCCCCCCCCCCCCTTCCCCCCGCAAAGACAGCCCTTTGGAAAGCTAATAAACTTGTGTTGAATTTTAATATTGTTAAAAAATGCTTTTTCTCCTCCCCATATTTAAAAAGCTTTTCTTAAAGTACAAATTCATTACTTTTAAAATATATAAAAAATTGAATTTAAGCTAACTTATAGTATATAATTTATAAAAGAATGCACAAAAAATTTAAATTCTCATTCTGATTATCTCAGATGTTCTGTGGAACTTTTAGTTTCTATTGTGTTGTCATGGACAAATTTTGCTTGCAGTGGCATCTTTCTCCAAGGAAATATTTCTGACTTATTCCTGTTAATAAAAGGTAAGGAACTGTGTTATGTCAGTCCCTTCTTGCCTTCATCTTCCAGGGTAGGACATTCAATAAGATGTTTTATTCATTAATTCATGCTTACAATTCTAAACAAGGAAATAACGCTGATCTACTGGTGAATCTTCAATGTAGGTATTGTGCTAATTGTATAAAATTTAATACTTGTACTGAAGGAAACTTTCCTGTTTCATGTGGAAATCTTTAGCTATTATTTGTAAAAGAGTATTTTAGATAACATCTGCTGAAGATACTCTTACTACATGCGTTCTGAGGCAGCTTCTGTTTGCAGAGGAAGTTTTGGTTTTAAAGACACATATATTTTTTTATAATTCACCACACTCTCCTCCTCCTTCCCACCCCCAGTTAGCAACAGTATGAGTTAGGAAGTGCTTCTTTTATCAAAGCCTTTTCGTAACCGTTGAATGAATTGAGTAATAAAGTCCGAGTACCACAAGAGCCAAATGCAGAATGAGTTTAAAGTCTGTTTTAGGTAGATATGAGTGGGGTTTTTTATGTATATGTTCTAGTTTTGGTTTAAGGTACAATCTAGTATATGTTTATCTACAGCCCTCAGCTACAGTTTCCTTCCTTAACTGTTACTGATAATTTGTTAGAAGGAAAAGCTTAACCGCGGCACACTGAAGGATATAAATGCCTATCATGTCAACAACACAGCAGTCTTTGCTCCAGACATAGTCACTCCTTCTGCCCTCAGTGGCTAGCATCATATTTTCTGCCTGTTCATGGAGGTGTTAAATTTGTTCTTCCTTAAATATATAGAAAAATGAGAATGTGACAGGTTCATGGGGTGGGGAATGAATAGGTCAGAAAGGCTCAAGAGCCAAAGGAGTACAAAGACAGACAATCAGAAAAACAGATTGAAATTTGCTTTGAGGAGGTGAAGAAGAGTATGTCTATAAAAAGAAAACATGCTATAGGTGGAAATGTTTAGTATGAAAAATACCCTGTCATAAGAGTGGAGAGTTCAAAGACTGAGGACATCTCTTGAGTCTTTTTCCGAGGTATTCATAATATTGTGAGGTGACTTAAAGGGACAAGACTACAATTTTTGTTTGCTTCTTATTTGAGGAAATATATTTTGCATATCAATAAATAGAAGCCTAAATAATGAACTATTAACCATATCTCTTTCTAGTAGAATGCAGCAGTTCCCTTGCAACAATTAGAAGTCTTTTTTAATAGCACACATTTTTAAAACCTTATGGGCAAACCCCCTGGTTTTGTGTGTGTAGTACATATTACAATGAGGTTCCAATTTTACAAGATATTTTTATTAAAATTACAGCTGTGGTGGTGGAATTCTTACAGCCTAGACCAGATATGCAAAATCTGTCTCCTTAAATGCATGGAAAATCTAATTCCAGAGGATATTTTCTGGTTTGATAAATATTCGTAAGACTGTATTCCCTCTCTGTCATATTCCTGCCCCTCTCCCCCTGCCCCCAACTGAAGGACACTGAGATCAAACATCAGTTCCTCTTGTTCTGGAGTGATAAAACATTGCCTTTAGCATTATTTCAGTGCAGTAACAGCCTGAAGTTATTTTCAGATCATTTCATTTTATGGTCCAAATTTTAAAAAAAAAGGACCTAACCCCAGAGAATTCCAATACATCAGACTACAAATGCAAAACACACATTCAGAGAAATGTCCCAGACTTCAGTTGTGTTACTGTTATTAGGTTTTTCTTCTGGACTTTTGCAGCTGAGTAGACTAGATCATTTTGATGTTGATGTGATACGTAATGTCTCCATCTGCTTTGTAATGGTTATCTAAGGCTTACCTGTGTGGAAGAACAAAGCTTAAGGATCTCAGTGATACTGTTATTGGAATTGAAAGTTTTGCCACACAAAGAGCATAGCTTATCTTGTTCTTAAGTAAAGAGTGCAAATGCAAACTAAATATGTTAATATTTACTAATTGTAACTAACGGTGTATGTTTGAGACAGCAGGATTCCAGACTTGGCTGGGATTCTTGCTAAGGTCCAGTGTTAAAAGATACGTGAATGAATTATCTATCATTTATCAGGATTGCTCTTTTGCTTTATTACTGTCTGTCTCATTCATTGTGGAGTAGCAGCTAAAGTAGTAAAGGAAAAAACATAAGCTAGATATTTATAGGTATAGATCAGTGTAGATTTTTGACTCCACCAAACTTGCAGAGATTCCTACAAGCTGAGTATATTAATGAATAGCAAGGGATATATGGGTCTACTGTGGGTTTTCTCCTCCTTAATAGTCATCTTACTCCTTCAATAATTAAGAAGTGATAAATGTGATTAACACTAGGTTCCAATTGACTAAAGTGGCATTGATACCTAGAACCTTTGGGATGAGGATTATGTCTCTCCTAACCACTTTCCAGAGAACTGCTTTCCGAAATTTGGTACCTAGCAACACAAAACTTCTGCTTCTTTTGCAGGTTTGCAGGCTTCACTCTGCCCTCTGTGCTTCCTGTTTCTGTTGCTGGATTATATGGCTCTGCATGTTCTGATCTCATGCCTCCATGTAAGTAGTACACCTCAGCTCATGATACTTTCTGGTTATTTTTCCTATGATGCTAGCCTTTATTTCTTAGCAGAATGAAGCAGAGAGTTTTTCTTTATTGGCATTTTAAGAAAAGCAACAATTTTAAATACAGTGATCTGTATTTGGCAGTTGAGTATGTTCCTAGACATAGTTTATATTATCAGTGGTAACTTGCTTCATGTATTATGTTGCACTCTGACAGCCATCTCGGTTACAAATATTTTGCAAAGCAGAATTAACTATATAAAATTTGTTAAAGCATTTTTTTACACCCTGAATTTAAAATACAAGTTTTGAAAGAGTCCATGCATATCATGTCTTTGTAGCATGAGAAAGATATTAATCACAGGAACACTGCTTCTGAGGACATGTTCCCCTCACTTGGTAGACTGCAGTGATGAGTTCAGTCTGCACTTGCATCTGTAACATACACAAATTGCATCTGTGTGTGAACTAAAGAAGTGTGGGAAAAGAGCTTGCAAGAGACCTGTATTTGTCATTTGAGACCAATTTTAGCTGAAGGGAGAATCTTAATGACTCCCAATGATAAATGTTACAGTAATATAACAGGATGATCAACTATAGAATTTATATCTATTAATTAAACACGTAGCTATAAATACTTTAACATATGCTGTTTTATTAGGGTGACAACATGAATATATACATACAGTTATCTGTAGTCTGTTTAGGAAAAAAATGTAACTGGTCAAAGATTTGGCAATCCTGCCTGACTGTCTTCTTTAGTAAGAGTTTTCTATATTTTTAATATGCGTATTCTTTTTTTCCTACTTTGTTTTTTTGGTAAGTTTGTTGGTATGTGCAGTGGAGTTTAAATGTTCTTTCCTAATTTCTGAACCTTAAAGTCAAAATTCATTTGGCACCTCACAGCATCTTACTCAGTAAAAATATTTTATAGTGTATAAATAAGTTCCCTTAAATAAATTGATAGAAAGGCAAATGAGACACAAGCCATGTGATCCTGCTTAGCAGTTGCCAGGGTAATGGCTATCTTGGTGTCAGGTAGCAGAATATTGAATCATTTAATAAAATTTAATTTGTAATTTACTAGAATTATATTCATGCTGCTATAAAAACATTAAAATTATTTAATGCCAGCTTTCTTTCGTGATATCTCAGTAAAAATTGTTGCTGCTGCCTGTTTGTATATGTAATTAATTGTAGTTCCTTTCAAACTGCTGATTTCCTTTTAGTACTTTGTAATTTTGAATATTGGCCAGACTTATAATATAAGAAGATGTGATATTATTGAAGTGCAATAGGCACAAGCTTCAGTGTTGTTTCCTTCTGCAGTCTCCTCTGCAGAACTTGCAGGAAGAAGAGCTTCTCTGCATACTTTCTGTTGAAAGGAAACATATTATTTGTCCTTCAGAAACAGGACTAGAAAAATTTTCCAGTGTTCCTCAGATATCGTCAGAAGTATTTATTAAAAAATGATGTTTGCTTTCTTCTTTTAAGTTTCCTTCTGCTTAGGTCAAACTACCTACAACTGTCGTCTTAGCAAAAGTATTGAATCAATGTATGTCTACGCTTTCAGCTAATATCAATGTAAATACTGGCATGTTTGGTTTTTTTTTCAATATGAACTGCTTTGAGAATTCAGTACATGTGAATGTTGAGCAAAACTTAAAATCCTGCTATAATACTAGTAGTTTCTTAAGTGAAAGTTGTGCACATTTTTTTTCTCCTGGAAAAGCTTGTACAGCTGGCTATTGAACTCTCTACTGAGCTCTGTAGACCATCTCATGTGATGTTAACACATGATAAAGTATTTCTGACTATATGCTTGGCGTACACATCTGATAATGTCAGGGAAGGCAAATCCTTTCAGCTGTCACATGCGCAGCCATCCTGAGAAGTGAACACTGGAGTTCTCTCTGCAAACCAAATGGCCTTTGATTTTGTGACTAGTGCAAGTGCTCCCTTTCTTTACAGCAACAAATATTTATCTATCATGTCAAGCATTTATCTATCATACATTCCTCAGTGGTGGTTTAGTCACTCAATGAGCATCTCTCCTTCAATAGAAGAGGTACCAAAGATCCCAGGGCAGATCCTGAGTCACAAGTTGTTCTCATAGGCGGAACCCATCTTGCAGGCTGTATGCTTGTTTACGGTTTAAATCTAACTTGTCTATGAACAGAAATAGGAAACTTGACTCAGCCCACTGAAAGGCTTTAACAGAAGAGATTTGACCAGGAGTCTAGAAAAATCTAAATTGGCCTCAGTTGTTTAAAGTTACTTTTGTGTTACCACAGTCAACCTCGGCATTACATGAACGAAGATGAACTTCTACATAGATGAACTTGGTTCTTATGCTCAAATCTTATTTTAGAGGTGTCCATCTAATATGACCAATTTATGGCTCAATAAAAGGGGAGAATGAGGCTTACTTAATGTGCATACGTAGATGGATGTTAATGTTTTTTCATTAAAGTTAATTTTTATGTAAATTTATCCTGCCTTAAGGCAAAGATATACCCATATTGGCATTCCTCAACATCCTCTTATCAATAATGTCATTCTCACCTGAATGTCCATTTAGAATATGTGGGTCTTGAAGCAAAAATTTAGATCCCAGTTTCAAGTGACACCAGATGATTTCAAGACAGCAGCTGGACGTAGGAAAGCCATTGCCTGGAGAAATATCAGCCCCAACAAATCAACAGCGTGTTGCCACTTTGCCCACAAAATTGGCAGAATTACAAGGCACAGGCTTGATAACAAGAACTTTGCTACAGTCAGCTTGTTTTGTGTCCATTATCACTGGCAGAATACAGGGTTCAGTTAGTCTTGCGTATGATGATATGGCCAAATACGATAGAAGAGGTTCTGGCTCATCAGATAAGAATCGAAGTATAAGAACATTGTTATGCATATCTCTGTGCTTGTTGTTATTTGTTAACTATTATCTCTGTGTGTAACCAAAGTATGAAGTTGTAAAACCTGATTTTTTGCCTTGAATAGGCACCGGAGAGTTGTCAGCAGCTAATACATAAAATGTGTTGGATTTAAAGAAAGCTGGTGTTTTGGTTGTATTTTTTTAAATTATTTGACCGAATCTGTTTATTCTGTCTAAATAAAGGCTTTTCAGCTGAGTCTGTTCAATGCAATTTCTATTTCCATTGTTGCTCAGTTATCAGCATTTTCTCATACATATCCCTATGGGGTTTTTGCAGTATATATATGAGGACCTGGCATGTTCCCTAACAGAAAGTTTTATGCCAAATCCTTATAAAGACTCACATTTTTAATGTAAGAAATAGCTCCAGATATAAATCTGTTGCTGATTTATTCCCTTGTCTTGTTTTTGGCTCCTATCTCTGACTACAGCAATAGCCTTATTCAGTACTATTTTGTTCTCTATTTTAAAACCACGGACAAGTGGTGCTGATGTTCTGTAATCTTTCTT
Organism: Pezoporus flaviventris; assembly: GCF_033815535.1. NCBI lineage: Eukaryota > Metazoa > Chordata > Aves > Psittaciformes > Psittacidae > Pezoporus > Pezoporus flaviventris. The sequence goes on from NW_026892561.1 coordinate 44,165,692, forward strand.
TTGCTTTTTGAGTTGATTATGACCAGTATATAAGACATATTCTGACTCAGTTAAGCTTTCAAATTTATTTTTTTTTTTAATTCAGTGAAAAGAAATCATAACAGAATTTCAGACTCGGTAGGGAGTTTAATTATTTTTGTCTCTTTCAGTAATATATTCACCAGTTGGAGCCTTTTCTGTGAGGAATCTTGATTGAAATACTGTTTAATTTCTTAGCTGAAATTCAGCAAGTGAAATAAGTATCAGGGAAGAGCAGGAAAAAATGAAGATTGATTTTAGGAAGCCACCTGGGAACAAAAGTGATCAAAGGACATGTATTGGAATTGTGATTCTTCCATAAATCTGTGGTTTAATCTTGGCATTATAGACAGGAAATCTGTTGAACATATTTAACCAGATTCTCTCACTTATTTTGTTCTATAGGTGTCATCTGCAAACTTCAGGAGTGTGCCATCTCACAGCCATAAGTCCTTGTTGAACTTATTTTGTAAGAGATAAAGATATTAAAAGGGAAAGATCTTAGTATGTCCTGTGTGGTACTGCATTTGTTATCAGCACCAAGGTAGAGCATGAGCCGCTGATCTCACCACCTCTCACTGAACCTAATCATCCAACCACCATTTCACTTGTTTGGCTGTCCACCCAGGTAGACTGTAACTTCCTATGTTAGACACAGGAATACCATGAAAGGTAGTGTTGAAAGCCTTGCTAAACTTGGGATAAATTATGATGTTCACTGCTCTCCCCATCTTCACGAGTTCAGTCATTTCATCATAAAAGATGACCGGATTGGTCAGATGTCATTCACCCTTTACAAATCCACTGGAGTTGCCAATCATCATAGCAGTCGTGGGTGCAGAAATGTGTTCCCAGGGACTGAAAACAGGATGACTTGCTTAAATTCTCTGGCTCAGTCTTCCATATATTTTTTTCCAAATCTCAGTTATTTCAAGTCCTCAATAACTTAAAGTGAAATATGTTGACAAATACACTATGAGTTGGTTATAATAAGGAAAAATTAAAAATAATTCTTGATGCAGTTTTTTCACAATGTGCATGAGAAAATACATTCATTTAGCCAGGCATTTATTATAAGCACCACATAATACTTCTACATTTATTCACATATGTACTACTGGGCTTTGCCTTCATTCATTAGTCTGGCAAAAGACTTCAAAATAGTATCATGATCTCGGAAACTAGACTTGACTTTGTGCTAGCTGTTCCTTAAGCACTTGGATTTGGTAGAATTTTCAGACACAAATTATTTTAATGAGAAAAGTGAATTGGTTCTTTTTACTGCTGTATATGGTTTCTTAACTTGATTTGCTGTAGCAATGGCTGACAAATGGAAGTCTCAGTGAAGAACTGCTAGATCATTCTTGAACCAAGGTCTTTAAAAGGTGATTTTGAGAAGGTTTATTTCTCAGTTGGTTTAACGAATTTATGCAAATCAGAAACAAAACACATAGCTTTTATGTATCAATCTGTTCATGAGAGGGCACTGAGAGTATTCTCCTGCTATTTAAAATGTAATCAGTTGCTGAATGAAGTTCACAATCTTTGTATCAAGTGAATGGCAAGTAGACCAGTACTAGTTGCATTCATTTGTGGTGCATTGGTCAAGCTGTGAATCAGTTTCTGAGGACCTAAAGGATGTCTTAGCATTTTGTTTTTCAAATATCTCATTTTCTGTATCCACACGTCATTCATGGTTTGAGAGATGACAGTGGAAAAAGTTACAAACTGTAAAAATATGTAAATATATTTAGTATCTCATCTTGGAGATTGCTTTGGTTCTGATGATGTATGTTCTAAACAAGAGCACAGGGTTTTTTTGTCTTGCCTGTGTTAACTTGCTGTCCTTAAGAGGTGTAAACCTTACATTATGAAATACGCACCAGGAGAAGATCAATACTGTATTCTGCGTAAACTCTGATGTGTATTGTGTACAGTTCTGGTGTCCTCAACATAAAAAGGAGAAGGAACTGTTGGAACAAGTCCAGAGAAGGGCCCCGAGGATGATCAGGGGACTGGAGCACCTCCTGTATGAAGATAGGCTGAGAAAGTTGGGGCTGTTCAGGCTGAAGAAGAGAAGGCTGCGTGGAGACCTCATAGCAGCCTTCCAGTATCTGAAGGGGGCCTATAGGGATGCTGGAGAGGGACTCTTCATTAGGGACTGTAGTGATAGGACAAGGGGTAACGGGTTAAAACTTAAACAGGGGAAGTTTAGATTGGATATAAGGAAGAAATTCTTTCCTGTTAGGATGGTGAGGCACTGGAATGGGTTGCCCAGGGAAGTTGTGAATGCTCCATCCCTTGGCAGTGTTCAAGGCCAGGTTGGACAGAGCCTTGGGTGATATGGTTTAGTGTGAGGTGTCCCTGCCCATGGCAGGGGGGTTGGAACCTGATGATCTTAAGGTCCTTTCCAACCCTAACTATTCTATGATTCTATGAATCTGTGTATTTTACTACCCTAAGTAGTTTTTACTTACTATCGCAAACTGTGTTTTGTGATAGTGAAAGTATGAATCTAGTATCTGTTTCAGAATAGGAACAAGGTTACACATTACATTTTAAATGGCACCTCTTAGGTTAGTGAGCCTTAAAATCTGTTTATTTTAAAATTCTTCCTGAGCTTTCATTGCCATATGGTCCTGTAATATTTTTTGACCTAAAGTGACCATACCAGAAATCATACCAGCTATGTCAGTGATTATGAACAAGAAATTTAGGAAGAGAATGCTAGGGCTAAGTTGCTTTTGATTGGTTTGAACTTCTGCTTAAGGATATCCTAAGTGACCTGTGCATAATCAACTGAAACTTTTATTTCTGATATATCTTAAAGAATAAACCATGGAGACAGCAGAATAAGGAAAATGGTTACTCTTTGGGTGGCTGGTGTGAGACACAAGACATAATTCTGGGCCTGATATTAAGGTAAAACACAGTGTGTTATGATCATGGTTGTGTAGGAATTTTGTGTCAGGACTTTGGGTTCTGTTTCTGTAGCTGTCACAGGCATGGATGATGAAATTACAGTTAAGTTATATTGATATAAACTAGGATTAATCAGTTAATACAGCCCAAAAAACGAATATTATTCAGCTAAAATGCTACTTAGAGCAGAGAATTCAATGCTTTGTCCTCAATATTATTCTCATATTTGGATAAGGGAGAAATTTAAAAAAAAAACAAACCCAGACATCACAATCTCTTCCCAGTTATTTTGGTGTAAAACTGGAATAATTCTTCTTTGTCAAAATGCAATTACAGAAATTTTATATTGCTGTGAGTTGAATTTTTTGCCCTGTGTCTGAAAGCTGTTCTTGCTAAAGATTGGAAAGTACTGAATAGAATAAGTAGGTCAAATAAGTGGAATGATAGTGCCCCTTATCTTTAAACAATATTCTAATTTGACTCTAGCACAACGAAAAGAAATGAATACTGTATGTGCTCCCGTGTGAGCTGTCAGAAAGATAAAACTGAATATTCTCTAAATCAGCTTTTCCATGGACAACTGCTTCATCATCATTAGTATGTATATCCTTATTAATATCTAGGCCACCCAGTTATGAGATCCTAGACTGCAGCTTTTCATAATTTACAACTACTCCTATCATTTTCAGCAGGATTGTATGCATGACCTATCACAGAACGAACATTTGATGTATTTCTCTGAGTCTTCTCAAAGTGTTCTTTTCAAATAAGCGCTAAGAATAAATGTATCCATCTGTTTAGAAAGTTGCATTTATGCACAGCGGTGATCCTTGCCAACTGTTTCACTTAACCTAGCTGTGTGCGAAAGGGCTGGTCTCTGTAAGGTGTCTGGGAATGTGGAAATGAGACAGTTTGACAGATGAGGACAGACAAATAAACTTCCTAAGAAGAAAACTAAGAGTTAGGATCAGATTATAAAGAAATGCTTCTGAATTCTCTATTGCCCCGTGTATAAATGTATTCCATTTTCAGTCTTTCACTGTGTCTGGAAAATTTAAAGCTGTTTACAGCTCACTCAGTCTTCACCTGGTTGAAAAAGTTAGCTCGGGACCAGATGTTCAGTCATAAATAGGAAGCACTATAAATGACTGGAATAGAGAATGTAGGCCGATTTGCAGAGTAAGGCTAGGGGAAGCTAGGATAGAGGTGGCTAATTGTAAGTACTGGTTGCTTATGTGAAGAATAAGATAATATTGTGTAGACTGTACTAGTTTGAGTGATTGACTGAAGTGACAGCAACTGTAAAATGGAGGATTCAGCCCATTGTTCAATGCCAGGTAGAATTTGAGATATAAATTTCTGGAATGGGATTTGCCTTATGAGGTTTGGAGTTTTCAATATCCTAAAAATAACAAGTGGTTTCTTCCACAGATTTCTAGGATCCTATATCCACAGTAATAAGAATTGCTATTCCTTGGTGTTAATAATTATTAGATACAGCTGTGTCAAAAAAAAGCAGGGGGGAGGGGGGGAGTAAATGAACTTCAGCCAAGCAGTGAACACTGGTTATTAAGAAACACTTTCTCTATAGTCATCTCTGGAGAGATCTTGATGAAGATGGTATTTTAAGTCTTTTGTGGTGAATTAACTCTTACATAAGTAAAATCAAATTATGCTGTTCCTCAACCCAGCAGCACTTCTCAGTGCTGTGTAACTAGACTTTTTTTATTGATAAAGCAGTGTAACTTATCTGAGAAATGATGAAACTTGTTTTTGTTACCTTTGCTAACTTAAAATGTTTGTTAATAGGTAAAAGTAGATGATACTAACCAGGTCTTCTGAAACAAAGGAAACTCTTCAATATCTTCAAGTGAGTCAAGACACTAGCCTTGAGAGAATCATGTTGGGTGATATTAAATAGGGAAATTGAAATCAAATCTTATGTTTCTCTGTTTATGAGCATTATTCAATATCCACTCTCTAGATGTGCATAGTCTAAGCAACCCAAATAATGATGGAAATATTTTTTTAAAATCTTTCAATTGTGAACGGGTAAAAAATTACCAAGTTTCATATACATTATTGCAGACTTATCTTAAATTTCTTGGTACAGCCTGCTTGAAGTCTTTTTGTGCCTCTTCTGGTTAGGTGCCTTCATCCTATGTTAACAGCTTGTGCTAAAGCACAAGTGTTCTTAAGTAAATATATTGTGCTTCATGTGATGAGTCAAAGGCACTCATGAGACAGAATGTTCTGTTATTGAGTCACAGCTGAAGAAAATATGCAGATGGTTAATAGAAAAATCTTAATTGTTAGAATACTGTGAAACATGAAATAATATGTAACACTGATTTGAGAAATAATTCTGTTTTCAGCACAGCCTCATGTGTAAGTGCTCTTCAAGTAACATCATGGTATGTTCATTTGTCGTAAGCATATTTCACTGAAGACATAAAATTCAGTGGTTTATTCTGAAAGTGTAAGGTTTGAGTCACAATATAAATAGTATGCTTCAGCAAAAGCTTGCTTTATCTTTGTTTTTGCATTGTATCCTGCTTAAGCACAATCATGTAGGTGGACAGGAAAATTGTAAGCTCCTGAAACTATGAAACAAACAGGAACAAGGAACTTTTACAGCCGGACATAGGACATATGGCAGTCATACCTGATCAAACCAACATCTAGTCTGGAAGTAACAGAACAAGTTGTATAAGGGCTTTAGACACATGCATGAGGCTAAGTAGGTCAAAAGTTCATATCAAAGAAGACTACTAGCTCTTATCAACTAGCTCTTAAAAGACCCTCCTGGATATGCACGGAAGACAGTGAAGATTGCATCAGCCACCGGGAGGTGGGATTTGTCTTCCTGAGATTCCTATAAGCATGTAAAAGGCTTGACTATAAGAAACTTTGACTCTGTACTCACAAATGTGCTTGCAGGATATGAAGGCATGCACCCAGTGCTGTAAATAAACCTTTGCTCCACTGACTTTGTCCCCAGTTAAATTTTTCTAAAGGTGAGTGTATTTCTCAGAACTTGCCTTTTGAAGTGATTTTTTTTTTTCCCCTAATCATTGCGTATTGTATTTTCATAAATAGCAATTGTAGAATGTGTCAGAAAGAAAATAAAGAGGATAATTATTATAGAAATATCTACCAAGTAAAACAACCTCAAATATGTGTTGAATCAGCAGTAATTCCAAAACCAATAACAAAATACTTATAGAACTAATATAGTTATTGGATTTGCATCTTAATTTTGTGTGTTAACAAAAAGCAACCTGCCTAATTATGTTTTTCCATAAAACATATATTTGCTCAGGAGTCTGTAATGTAAATCCATATATATTACTGGTTAATATTAAGCCTCATCAGCATTGGTAGGTGCTTTCCCTAACTCTAAAAAGCCAGTTTTACCAGGACGCCATCTGTATATACATACCCACAGCCTGCTTGTCACCTTGAAAAATATATCCAAAAGATGCTTTCTGATTGTGCTAAGGGATGAAAATGTTTATGAAATGTGTATGATTCCAAAGTCTGCACATATAGAGGTATCAGAATACAAGCCTGGGCAAGATCAAGGGGAAAGTAGCCTCTACCTGAAGATAACTGAAGTATAACTGTTGGTGTGAAGTGACTGCCATGCTATTTTTCTGAAAGGCTGATGCTTTCACATTAGGCTAAACTGAAAACTGGCTCTATTTAATAATCCACTTGAGGTAGCTGAAGGCTGAATCTGAAACCATTATTTGCTTCTTCAGCAAGGAGCCCTTTGTTATTCTGAGTAGTCTCTCTGTCTTCTGAGAAGTTACTGATGTGATACAGTAAAAAGGTGGTTTTTTTCCATGAGCTCTACATCACAGCAAAAGATTTGACAGAAACAGAGCTATAGAAATTAGTGTAAAATTTAGTTACTTGTTTTGAGAATGCTTTGCTCAGTGACCCATGAGAGCCTTGGAACTGTTACTTTCACTCAATTTTTTGTCTTCATAGTTAGTTCATTTGATAGCAGATGCAGTGAGCATTAAAACCTTCATATCATAAGTAATTATTATTTTTTGAGTTATGAAGTTTATTCCCACTACATTTTTGAGGTGTATTTTACAATGTTATAATATTCTGTATTGATAGGTACAATATGATATTCTGTAGCTTTTAAGGGGCTAACAAAAGAAAAGTGAATTTTCACAAAACCAGTAATCACCTACTTCGTTAACTCTGCATCTAGTTGAGAATACAAATTATGTGTTTGTTTTTTTTTTTTTTTAATTATTATTATTTAAAGGAAAAGGACATTGATTTCACACCTTTTGGGTTTTGGTGGGTTTTTTTGTGTTGTTTTGTGTGTGTGTGTGTGTCTGTGTGTGAGTGTGTTTGTTTGTTTGAAGTTTACCAGATTTGCGCAGCAAAGTTAACCTAGCTACATCACTCTGCAAATCAGCAGTATAAACATTTTGCAGTGTAACAACAGTTACACTTTGCTATTAAAAAGGTGGAGTTATAATTTGCATTTGCAGGACCACTTACATTAGTAAATGGTATCACTTGTCTCTCCATTGTCAAAATGAGGTTGCAGAGTGCCACATGCATTGACTGGTGTGTTTTCCAAGTTCCCAGTGATTCTTTTGGGCCCCTATGAACCTTTTAACCTGAGATTCTTTTTTGTTAGAGTTGATTAAATCTTAACTGCCACTCAACAGCTTTTAAAATAACCATTATAGAATCATAGAATAATTAGGGTTGGAAAGGACCTTAAGATCATCTAGTTCCAACCCCCCTGGCCATGGGCAGGGACACCTTACACTAAATCATATCACCCAAGGCCTCGTCCAACCTGGCCTTGAACACTGCCAGTGATGGAGCATTCACAGCCTCCCTGGGCAATTACATAGAGCTTAAATGCCTGTAACTTACAGGGCTCAAAACCCATGATAATCCATGATGGGAAACAAGAAATATGACTTGACCAAGCAAACATGACTTTAGCAGAAAACACAATACCAACACAAATACATGGATCTTTACTGAGGCTATTTCCATACCTGCAAACTGTGCCCCCTCTTTTATCCTAATATTTCCCTGGATGTAGATTCTGTTATGCAAAACTCCAGAACTTAAACATGAAGATACTTGGATGCAACCAGCAAGTGGGTGTGATGGTTAACACATTTTCATTCAAGTATGTTTCTTGTGAAAAAACTGAAGGTTGTCTTTCTTGCATGTACCTACGTAGCTAGGGCACATGCAGTGCATGTGAGGGCTAGTCTGGTATGAGGTACATTTCTTTGCCATTTATGCATTTCACTGAATTTCCTAGCAGTGATATAGATTAGTGTTTTCAGGATTTGTAGATGTATGTGCAATTACCTAAATAACTTCCAGACATTTAAAATTTGATTTGGACTTAAGACCAAGTGTTAAGTCTGATACTGACACTAGCTTTTAAAGCAGCTTTAAAAGCCTTAGGGAGTCATGCATGGAGATGTTTTCCCAGTTGGTTCCAAGGAGAACATATTATTTTAAAAGAAAAGAAAAAGGTCTTGAACACCCAGTAAAGTTAATGTGTGGAGGTAATTGCTTTCAATAATATTCTAGGCTGAATTAAGCTTTTAATCTATGGCAGAAAAGCTACTGAAAGCTTAAAAAAAACCCAGACTAAAACCCCTCCAAGCTTAGGGCTAGGGGCCTGAAATGACCAAAGGGTTATGAGGTGTTTTGAGCAACTGAGAGGCACTTCCCTATGGTACTAATGGAAGCAGTAAGTTTGGAATCTTGTCAGAAGAATTTTGGTGGTGAGTTGTTTCCAAGACGTGAAAAATGTAGTTGTGTTCAAAGTGGGGAGCAAGTTTTAGGAAGGCAACATAATATTTTCGTTTTAATATCAAATGTCCAAATTTATAAAAAAAAACAATGTGTCCCAGTGTCATCCTCTAAGTAGATCTGTATTTTGAGCCCACACAGATCTGTAAGTCAGTGCAGCTGTTTTATAGATCTCATTGTTCATTTCATTGAACCTTATATAATATTGAAATAATACCATCCTAGTCAAATAAGCACATCTAGCAAAATCAGGGTATTGTTTTTTACTTAGTGCAGCTGTACTTAGAATACAATATTTAACTAGGTTAATGAGATGGCCACAATAAAAATGAATGCGCTATGGCCAGTTCTGCTGCTTTGTCAAGCCTCCCTTTAGTGGAGGACTTGCTCACCTAATATACTGATTCTCAGACAGTTTCAGTACTTGAGAAAGGCTTTCTGAAAATGTCTTAAGAATAAGCTTTTCAGGGTTTATTAATAAAACCAATTTAGTTTAATCAAGGTACTTCCCTGTTTTGGAGGTTTCTCTCTTTTATGAATATAAATCCCATTTAAATCTTAGCCGAAAAGTGGCAGAAGTCAAAGAGAATTTTATTAATCCAGAGATGTTTTTGATTTCTATAACACCAAGGTTTTTTACAAGCAATTTCTCCCCTTCAGAGGAAACTGTGGCCCAGCCCAAGAATTGTAAATAAGTTCTGGTATATATTAGACTGTGTTTCAGTGCTGTGCTTTCTGTAAGTGATTATCGTCAAGTGTAAAGGAGATCCATAGCATAAGTGTTAAGTCTTTCTGGGATTAATGATAAACTTGCTCAGATTTGCAATTTCAGTAGTAGATCACTGAATATTTGCACCAAAAATACTTAAAGGTTTATTTAATCAAAAGTATTAAACTTTTATGCAGGATTTAATGTTGTAAGATGGTGTAAGAGATGCTTAGCTGTGATTTTTGAATATTTTTATAATCCTGGACTGTCTAGAATTACTATGAGATTATGGAATTGTACTAGGGAAGTGTGGCGATGGAAACATGAGGATATTGTGATGTTAGTCAGCTTTCTTTCTGAGATGTGAGATCTCTAGGAGGAGAAGTAGATTTTGGAGACTAAGTGCAGACTCTTCAGCTTCTTCCTTGCATAAAATTTAGAATGCTTCTTAACGTATGAAAAAGAGAAAGGCAAAGTTCAATGGAACAGTTCGCACAGTGTTGGTAACAAACATTTATTTCCCTTTAATCTTTTCAGCAAATGCACAAATCCATGTTTACCCTGATTTTAGACTATTTCCAGAATAGGCACATTTGTCTGTAGCCAATTTTTCCAATTCCATCAATCCTTTCTATAATTTTGACTGTTGCATAAAGGTACCTTAACACATAATCAAGATAGTAGAAAGCTACATTTCTTAAAACATTTAAAGTCTCAAAAATAAAGACCAGAAGTGCCTGCTGCCTTTTTCTCTGCTCAAGTAGATTGAGGAGAATGTAGATAATAAAAATGTGTCCTGACTTGTATTTATGTTTTTTAAAAGTTCATTTGGAAAATTTGAACATTTCTCATAGGATCTGTAAATATACCCGAAAATAATTCTATAAACACTTAATGACATTTCTGCACTGGTCTGTTGAGGCCAGTTCCTTATTTCATCCCTTATTCTTCCTCTGCTCCTATTTTTTCTCTTCCTGCATTTATTTAGCACACAACAAACAGTGAAGAATTCTACTTTCAGACCATTTTAAGAAGTATAGTTTCCTTCATATGTTTTCTGTAATGCTGTATAACTTCTTAAAACTGTCATTTGACTGATATTGACCACCTGTGGGCAGCCAGCCAATCTGATTTATGTGTCCTAGCTGAAAGTAAAATGGATTCCATTTGAAAACATGATAAACCACCACTCTCTTAAACCTGCCACGAGGTAAAATTTTTTATTGTTGCCTTGGTTAATTTAATACTTATGCTTAAATTATCAGCACTCTCTAAACTAGCTGCCACCACCTTTTAAAAAGGTAGTTAGGATTTCTTTTTCAGTAGACTGAAAATGTCTTGCTTCCCTTTGATCCAAAACAAGGATAGTAGAAGCTGTCAAATTCATTAAACAAAACCAATTCCCACTGAATTTACATGAGAATGCAAATAAATCTTCATTTTTCTGCATAGTAATCTACTTCTGAAGTGAATAATTATTTGTCCTTTGCCCTTGTCATTTAGCACAGCTAAGAAACTGGATTATTGATGATGAAAATAAGATAATGTAATTGCCCTTAAAGCACAAGTTAAATTCTTTGGACATCGTCAGTAAATGAGATTACATAATTAATTATTTGGGGGAAGACAAGTTGATGTTTTTTACATTAAATTCATCATGTAACAAGACTTTTTGTGTGGTAGACCATATTATCAACAAAAACTGCTAGATGAACTGAATTTAACGGTTTTATTAGTAGTACGATATATTCTGAATAGCCTAAGGTCAGTTCTTGGAGTAGTACTGATTATAATGTATTTTGCGTAATTTTGCATTAGTCCTTAATGGTTTCACTTTAGGTTCTTTTACAGTCAAAAAATTTGGCTGAACTAATGTCCCTTTAGCTTTATAGGCTTACAAAGACTTACGGAGAGATGTATGCAATGGGTGTTGAAGTGTTAATAAACCTTGAACAACATGAGATTCTTAGATCTGAATACTATTGTGTTTTTAGTAATTAAATGATCCTGAGGGAAGCAAATACTTCAGTTTCAGAATGTCCATGTAAGGAATACATTTAACAGGTTTTGAGAGATTGTCTTGTCTATTGCGATAGCAGAGTACTTTCTGCAGAAGAGAGCTGAATAGTCTGAGAGTCTGTTACACTGCTCATTTAAAAACTATGTTATACTGTTAAAACTGTCATCTCTTCATAACCTCTTCAGAAATTAAATTCAACCAGCAATTATATAAACACTAATAGACCAATTACATCCTTGTTAAGATTGAAGCATCTCTTTCTTAGAACTCTCTATAGAGAGCCAAGCAGTGCAAATTACCAGAAAAGAGTATCTTCTCTTGAAGTCACAATGCGTATATGTGTAACTTGTTTTGCAGAGACCTATGTTGGAGAGAATCAAAATAAATCAAGTACTACAAACCATGCATCGCTCATTGATCCATATGATCTGGATTAAGTCCTTTAAGCCTGAGAAATCAGTGGGATTGACTAGGAAGAGATGTCATAGAGAGATTTCAGTCCCTGTGAGAAATTTACAGGCTTGTTTATTTCCCTTCTCTCTGAGCTCTCATTTAATATCTTTTTGTTTGTAATGATTTCTTAAACTTATTTTTACATTTATGACAGAGGGGTTAATTCATCCTATGTGAAACTATAATTAGCAGATTATGTTTTATTTTACTATCAAGCACTTGTAATTCTCACTGAATTATGCTGTGTTGTCTGCTAACTGCCATGTTCTACTGTTGATTTTGGACACAAAGTACTCTTTGATAACTTTAAATTCACAGGAGTTCACGATATTGGATTTAGCCTTTTTTTTCTTAATAACCTGCAATTCTTTTAAATGATGGAATTGAAATTTTGTAGTGATAGGACAAGGGGTAATGGGTTTAAAGTTAAACAGGGGAAGTCCACGTTAGACATAAGGAGGAAGTTCTTTACTGGGAGGGTGGTGAGGCACTGGAATGGGTTGCCCAAAAAAAAGTGGTAAATGCTCCATCCCTGGCAGTGTTCAAGGCCCGGTTGGACAGAGCCTTAGGTGACATGGTTTGGTGTGTGGCATCCCTGCCTGTGTCAGGGGGGTTGCAACTAGGTGATTTTAAGGTCCTTTCCAGCCCAAACTATTCCATGATTTTTGTGAAATGATGTTTTTTTATTTTTTTTTTCTACTGCTTTAAACATGCAGTGTAGTTTTCCCCTGTGCACAGAATTCAGGTCCTTTTTGTTTTTCCAAGACAGAAAAATTAAATGAGAAATTTATATGAAAATAAATTAACGTATTAAAGCTCTTAACTTACTGCTGATTTGATTCTAATGAAGTCAAGTGTCCTTTTTGAGAAACATAAGGTTTGGATTTTTCTTTGAAGGGGGACTAGGAAATCTCTAGGCAACTTTTCTGGCTTGACAGAGCATCTCGAGATTAGGTTTGCTATGAATTAAAGACAAACAAAACTTCCATTTACCTTGCAAGGTGTTCTAACTCATTAGTTTTTGGGGATTCAGCCTAATGTTTCTACAATTAAAGTGGTGAACTCATATCAAAGTAATGGGAAATAAAAAGGTTAATTGTAATGTATATTCTTGGTTCTTCTTTTATAACCAGTTTATTACAGGCTGCTTCTGGGTCAAAAGTGTGGATCTTGAATGTTGAGATAATAGCCTTTGAAAAACCACAATCATTGATAAGTCACATTGTTCATTATAAAAATGAAGAGTTTTTAATTTGAAAAATTGCAAAGAGACTTCCTAGTAGTTATGAAATGAATCTTAATGCTCTTATTTTGGGAATCGGCAGCATTGCTTTTGATGCATATCATTAATAACGAAAAGTCTCATTCCAGTTATTAAAATCTCTCGTGTATTCTGTACTGATGATTTTTGAGTTTTTATAGTTTGTTGCTTGCATTACTCCCCAGTGACACTGTATGTGTAGATACTCTAAGTATGTACAACTGAATAATAATATTAGAACCCAGTAACTTCCTTTGAGTGCACTGTAGAATTAAAAAAGGAAAACAGCTTTAAACCTTTAATATAATGAAAAATTATGTTGGGGCTTTAATATTGTTTTGCTTATGCTTCAGTTATTGCTTTCATTAAAGTTTTAATTTCCAGAGATATTGCTTTGATAAAATTAAGTAAACATCTTTGGTTTGTATCTTTGTACACACTGAAAATTATGTGCCTTTAGTCCTCATTTATTGCTGTCTACTTTCCATTATAATTACTTCACCTAACACACACATATAATGCAGCAAGATGGAATTAAAATAATTCAACTATATAATGGATGGAAAATGTGTGAGGATGAAGAGTGTCATCTTCGAAATCAAGCACTGCAGAACAAGAACAGCAGGCCATAGCTTTAATTCTTTTTTCCACAGTAATGTTCTGTTTGTTCCATTGATATAGTAAATTACAATCCGTTTGATGATGAGAGTACTTACCTGTTAGTTTTTTACTATACTTTTAAATGTCTGTAATTTACCAGTTACAATTATTTTGTAAAATGGCTGTGAATTATTAGCCTAAGTGATGCAGATGGGATCACTGAAACCAGAAGAGACTGGATCAAAACCTCTATTTGATGAGCATGCATTGACGTAACACCCTGCTGACTACCAGAAATAGAGTAATTTAAAGGCAAAAGCTGCCTCTCTAATATTTTTTAAACAGTAACCTCAACCACAGGAGTTAACCATGGATTATCAGTTAGCAACCATATTATATAACTGCAATTAGTGTTAAACCAACTAGTTAAAGTGGTGTTGCCTACATTTTTGTATGTGTCTAGAGAACTGGATGACAGATGAAAAAAAAGAGACTCAGGATGTAAATCTTTGTTCTCAGGACTGGAATGGCAAATGGGCTCCTTTCTGGAGAAGGAGTGTACACAAGAACATATGTACTAATATTAGGTCAACTCACTACAAATGTCAGCCAAATTAATTTCCTATTTAACTAGTTTTATGAGCTGACATTGCAAGCAAGCTGACATGCAAGCACTTTACTTACTGCTTGCATAGAGATAAATACATGTACACCTACCTCATGGTTTGTAAAGACTTGCAGAGAAGGTGTTTTATGATGCTTCAGTTTGCAGTTTCTTTGTGTAGAGGAAATTCTTGTGAGAATTCTGACAAGCTACTGTGGTAGGTATGTGAAAACCTGTGGTTAATTGACATGGTCAGCCCCAATCCACTTACTTTAGTGAGGGACATGATAGAGGATTAGTGTATTTGAATCTATTTACACATTTACACTATTTAAACTATTTTACAACTTTCTGTGTTAATGTAGGCTAGTAATGCATTTTACTAAGTCTCAATTTTCTGGTTAATAATATGGGACATTTTCCCTAGATAGTTAAAAAAAAAAAAACAGGAACCAAAAAACACACATGCACAAAAAAAAAGCCCCACACACCAAAAAAAAAAACCAACTCAAAAAAAACCAACTAACCAAACAAAAGGCATTTAAATTCAGGTTTTATAAACATATACATATCTCTACTGATAACATGAAAAAATTCAGGAATGTTTCCCATGTGCAAAAGGAGATTGGTTCAGCAAGGGTCAGTGACTCAGTTATAGGTGGAGGCCAGGTCTTGTTCTGATCTTACTCTTGGCTTGCTTTCTCCAAGGTTTATGCAGCTGCAGCAATGTGGCCTGACCTGGGGCAGAGGCTAGAGCCATTGCTGCATTCTGTGCAAGAGGTACCATGGTCAGGAAAACAATATAAATAATAAATTAATGAAATAAATAAGTTATTATTTACTTTCACTGGAATTATCTGACATATAGTTACATCTGCTCATTTTTTCTTTTTTTCCTCTTTTTTAGAAGGCGAAATTTTTTAACTGTCTCATATTGCAGGTGTTTAAATTAATGAACAGTAAAAAGTGATTTGTAGGTGGTTAGCTTAACTACGACTGATTTATATGGCATGAGTAAGATGGAAAGGAGTTCAGATAATCCCAAATATCAGGTTTTTGTCCCCAGTGAAAGGCTTCTTTGTATTGTATGATGTTACTCATACAGCAACGGATATACTATTTATGAATATGATGGAGCATATGAAGAAAAAAGTAGTTGACTCTTTTAGTCAATCATTATATGCATGATTGATTTAGTCAATATTTTCTTTCCATAAATCTCCTGTTGTTATGATAATATTTCTTCTGAGAAATGACAAAAGATTTTTCTTGCAAGTACCTGTATGACCTTGTTTTCAGGGAATGTTGAGCTGCTGCTATGCTCAATATGCTATTTCTATACTTATCTTTATGTGAATACAGTTACAGTACTGGCAGAATACAACATTTTAATGGTACAAGCTGCCTGGTGCTGAAAGCAAAACATGTTTGTACCATGAAGATATCTTAAGATCCTTTAATTTCTTCTTAATGAAGATCAAGACACTGTCTGATAGGTGGAAGGAACTTAGTATTTGTGAAGGAATGAGTTGGTAAAATTTAATCTTGCCAGCTCCTTGCAAAGTGGATGTGTTTTAATTTTTTTACCAATTGTGTTTGCAGTGAAGAACTAAAATAATTATGGTGCAGTAAAGCTTCGTTTTTACCCTATTTTCATCTCTTAAAACTCCACGTTAAATTTCATGATCACAACTGTTCTTTATTTTTTGCAGAAAGAAAGTCTGACTTTCTCTGGCAGTGGGCTTTAATGAGTTAAAAGAAATCAGTGTGATTCTTGGAAGTAAAGAAACTGAAACGGTGTATCTATACTTTTTGGCGGATTAAGAGTAGGTTTTCATTGCAGTCACAGAAGTGAGGGTTAAATTATCTTGTATGGAAATACGTGCTACGTGAGTAGTGATAACGGTAGCTAAGTGAAGGTGAAACATCCTGTTTTAAACTGGGTGTCATATACTAAGCCTGTGGTCAGAATGTATGTGAGAGTAGTGGCATTATTGATGAAGAAGAAAATGCCCGTGACACTGCAAATTACACTTCCCTGTTATAGTGGTTTTGACCTTTGACGCTTCTCATGACAAGACACATGCCCTGAGAAAGTTTAGAATAGCTTTTGATGGTCTTCTGCTTTGAGCAGCTACAAAGCAGCTGGAGGTGTTTAGTGGTGACATGAACAGTAGAATATTCTTCTGAGCATGTTAAATCTACAACAAAGCACTGGCTGATTACTTTCTATATTAGCAATATCTATTTGATCCCGTAGTAATGGTTACTGTGTTTTAGTAAATGTAGGAACTAATTTGGTTCAAACAAATATTCACACCAGTTTATATCATGTTGAAAGAATCAGTGTATGATAAATCACCCTGTATTAATCACTTCTCCACTTAACAAAAAGAGAAAAAGAAACTCTGTACAAGCTGTATGGCAAAGTACTCTAATTCAGGAGTTTAAGGAGAATGTTATTCAAAAGAAATTAGATGTTTCAGTTGCGTGCCTTTGACTGATATTGATAGAAATTGCTTCATATATTGGTTCATTTATAGAGAAAACAAACTCAGATTTCCAAAGGATTCTAAGAGATCCACCTTCCATTTGCAGTTCTTTTCTACTTCTTTTGAAAACCAGGTCAAAGTGCATGCTGGTATTACTGTCATTTAAAGGGGATTTACTTCAGTATTCATCCTAGTAAGCTATAGAGAAATTTCATTCTTGTCATTGCAGTGATTCAGATCTGTGGCTTCTCCTATCATTGGCTGTTGGGTTTATATCACTGATTGTAAAAATGGAGGATGGTGATATCCAGTGATTCCATAAAAAGTGTAGAGTAAAAGGGCATACTTAGTCCAGTTGTGAGGTTTGATATGCGAGGTGTTGTGAGATATTGATATGGCAGATAGTTTGCTGGTGAACAACAGATGGAGTATTCATCAGTCTTCTCATAATGCATAGACATTATTCTAATGACTGCTCCACATTACTTGCTTGAGATTATGAGCAAAGATATTTTTATACTATTCTCATCTAGCTTTGTAGTCCTTTCTGTAAAAGTCCAGCAGAGCTGCTGGAGGAAAAAATGTTTTCTCTTATTATGCCTGAAATCTTAGGGTAGGTATTACCTAAACAAGAACCAGATGGTAATGTCAAATGGTGAAAAATATTCTGACTATTTTTCACCCCTATAGGTAATGCCAAATACTTCCACTATATGTAAAATATAATTGGCTTTGTTAATTAGCTGTTCAGTACAAAAACACATTGGTAGAATTCTTAATTTTTTTACGTTTAAAATTTTGGGAAAAAGAAAGGAATGCTTCAGCGCAAAAGTACAAAATTTCACCTGGTTGCTCAGCTACTTGTCTATCTGGTGCATTTGTTAATTTGCTGGAAATTATAGTTGTATGGGGCCTGTCATATAATCTGATTGATTAGAATCCTATTGATCCTGCAGTGAAAAGGCAGCAATCTGAGGGAAGTGATATTAGAAATACCTGAAGGGAGGGTGTAAAGCAGATGGATCCATGCTCTCTTTTGTGGTGTCCTGTAACAGATTTTGCCCCATAGTACAGAAAAGATATGAAGAGCCACAAAAATAAGGGCAGAAGCCAAGGCCCTGTTGTGAGAGTTACGGAACAGGGCTTGTTCAACCTGGAGAGGAAATGTCTTCTCTGAACGGCTAGCCTCCAGTTATCTACAGGGGTACCAGCAGTGCAACCTAACAGGGTTTAATTTGCTCGGTCACAAACAAATTTTCAGACTTCTCACAATGGCTACTGGAGTTAAATTTAATGCTGGGTAGTATTTTATTTTGAAGCAGCAACTGAGAAGGCAACTGGTTTTGGCAGAGTCAACCATTACCTTTTACTGGAGCCATATTTTAAAAAATGTTTGAATGTCTGTTCTATTGAAGAGGACAATGAAAGTAATCAGCCCTGAGTTTCAAACACTATCTTTTGTGTAGTCCCTTTAAGCACCACTTATTCTCTGGTGTCATGTTTGTTTACAGAAGAGCTTGGATGAATATGGCATTCCAAAAGCAGTGGTTTACTATGACTGCAAGGGTGAAATTGTACTTCTCTCTTGGAACTAAGGAAATTTCCAACATGCAGGTTGACAAATGCTGTTGTAGACTACTTTTTGTGGTAAATGATCCTCATATGTCACAGATTTTAGTGTTATGGACTAGCTGTGCACAAAGACCTTGTCAGGCAGATAGACACAAGGCCAACAGGTGGACTGGAAAAGGGTATTCTGAGTTAAGTTGTATCATCTGAATATTGTATCAGTCATCCTCACAGACTACATTTTCTATTGGAAAGGCAATTCAAAATGTAATTAATATTTCTAGATGTCGTGGTTTAAACCCAGTCAGGTAACTTGTTCACTCACTCCCAGTGAGTGGTGCCAAGCTGACAACAATCAAGGTCCGTGTTCGTCTCCCCCCCCTCCCTGCACCGGGGCTCTCCCCTTCCCCGCTCCCGGAGGAACGGGGAGGAGGATCGAGAGAGTGCAACTCCTACGGGTTGAGACAAGAACAGTCCAGCAACAAATCACCACCGCTACTATCAGCTAAAACAATGATAAGGGAAAATAACAAGGGAAGAGAATACGATACCACCGGCCAAGAAAACGAGTTCCACCCGGAAGCCCCTGTCCTTCCGGGTAACTCCCAGTTACCCCCCACCCCGGGCATGACGTGCTGTGGTATGGAATACCTCCCCGGCTAGCCCGGGTCAGGCGCCCCGTCTCTGCTTCCTCACAGCTTCCCCTCCTCCCTGGCAGAGCATGAGCCTCACAAAGTCCTTGGTCAGGGTAAACATCACTTAGCAACAACCGAAAACATCGGCTTCACCAACGCTGTTCTCAAAACTAGAAGTCAAAACACAGCACTGCACCAGTTAACACAAAGGAAAAAACATGACTGCTACTGCTGAACCCAGGACATTATCCACCCCTTATTCCATACCATTCACGTCGTGCTCAGATCCCACATTTTCAATACACCATCGCTCTCCCACATATATACATCCATATACATACAGACCAAGAGGAAAAAAAATCATTTTCTTAGTGCATGGACCAATCCCTATAATGCTGCCGAGTCCATTCGGTCCATGATGTTCCAAGTTCATTCTCTGTTGGGATGATGGCTGGAGGGAACTCAGGGCCAGTCGCTGGTGACCTGGAGACATCTAGTTGATGGGCTATAAAAGCATTACACAGCAGGCAACAGCATACAATTGAGTTCACTGGCTGTTTTCCCCTAATATCAAATCCCCTTGAGGTATACATCGGACTTCCCCATCTTCCCGCATTACCCACCAAGTATATCCAGGTCCCTGAGCAAAAGCAATCCCACGAGTGGGTTTGCCTTTACCTGAAGCAGGAATAACCCAGACTGTCTTCCCCAGCAAATTCTTCATATGCACCACGGGAACTCTGTCCCCCTCTACAATATGTAAAAGTTCTGACTGGGCTGGGCCAGCCCTGTTGGCAGATCCTCTGGTGTTGACCAACCAGGTGGCCTTTGGTAAATGTGTATCCCAATGCTTGAAAGTTCCCCCACCCATCGCTCTCAGTGTAGTTTTTAACAGCCCATTGTACCGTTCGATTTTCCCAGAGGCTGGTGCATGGTAGGGGATGTGATATACCCACTCAATGCCATGCTCTTTGGCCCAAATATCTATAAGGTTATTCCGGAAATGAGTCCCATTGTCTGACTCAATTCTCTCTGGGGTGCCGTGTCGCCACAAAATCTGTTTCTCAAGGCCCAGGATGGTGTTCCGGGCAGTGGCATGGGGCACAGCGTATGTTTCCAGCCACCCGGTGGTTGCTTCCACCATGGTAAGCACATGGCGCTTGCCTTGGCGGGTTGGTGGCAGTGTGATATAGTCAATCTGCCAGGCCTCCCCATATTTATACTTCAACCATCGTCCTCCATACCAAAGAGGCTTTAACCGCTTGGCTTGTTTAATTGCAGCACATGTTTCACACTCATGAATAACCTGGGCAATAGTGTCCATTGTTAAGTCCACCCCTCGGTCACGGGCCCATCTATATGTTGCATCTCTGCCCTGATGGCCTGAAGTGTCATGGGCCCACCGGGCCACAAATAATTCACCTTTATGTTGCCAATCTAAGTCCATCTGAGCCACTTCAATCTTAGCCGCTTTATCCACTTGTTGGTTGTTCTGGTGTTCCTCAGTGGCCCGACTCTTGGGTACATGGGCATCTACATGACGTACCTTCACCACCAGATTCTGCACCCGGGCAGCAATATCTTTCCACAGTGCAGCAGCCCAGATGGGTTTACCTCTGCGTTGCCAGTTGCTCTGCTTCCATTGCTTCAACCACCCCCACAGGGCATTTGCCACCATCCATGAGTCAGTATAGAGATAAAGTACTGGCCACTTTTCTCGTTCAGCAATGTCCAGGGCCAGCTGGATGGCTTTCACCTCGGCAAATTGACTCGATTCACCCTCTCCTTCAGCAGTTTCTGCAACTTGTCGTCCAGGACTCCATACAGCTGCCTTCCATCTCCGATGCTTTCCCACAATACGGCAAGAGCCATCAGTAAACAAGGCATACTGCTTTTCACTTTCTGACAGTTTATTATATGGTGGGGCCTCTTCAGCACGCACCACCTCCTCCTCTGGTGACATTCCGAAATCTTTGCCCTCTGGCCAGTCCATGATGACTTCTAGAATGCCTGGACGACTGGGATTTCCTATTCGAGTTCGTTGTGTAATTAGTGCAGCCCATTTACTCCATGTAGCATCAGTTGCATGATGTGTAGAGGAGACCCTGCCTTTGAACATCCAGCCCAGCACGGGCAGCCGGGGTGCCAGGAGGAGCTGTGCTTCAGTGCCAATCACTTCCGAAGCAGCTCGAACCCCTTCATAGGCTGCCAGTATCTCTTTCTCAGTTGGGGTATAGCTGGCCTCAGATCCTTTGTATCCCCGACTCCAAAAGCCGAGGGGTCGACCTCGAGTCTCCCCTGGAGCTTTCTGCCAGAGGCTCCAGGTAGGACCGTTCTCCCCAGCTGCAGTGTACAGCACATTTTTTACATCTGGTCCGGTTCGGACTGGTCCAAGGGCTACTGCATGAACTATCTCGCGTTTAATTTGCTCAAAGGCTTGTTGCTGCTCAGGGCCCCATTTAAAATCATTCTTCTTCCGGGTCACATGATAGAGAGGGCTTACAATCGAACTGTAATTTGGGATGTGCATTCTCCAGAACCCCACTGCACCCAAGAAAGCTTGCGTTTCTTTCTTATTAGTTGGTGGAGACATTGCTGTTATCTTGTTGATCACATCTGTGGGGATCTGTCTACGTCCATCTTGCCATTTTATTCCCAAAAATTGAATCTCCTGTGCAGGTCCCTTGACCTTACTCCGTTTTATGGCAAAACCGGCTTTCAGCAGGATTTGGATTATTTTCCTCCCTTTCTCAAAGACTTCTTCCGCTGTATCGCCCCACACAATAATGTCATCAATGTATTGCAGGTGTTCTGGAGCTTGCCCCTGTTCCAGTGCAGTCTGGATCAGTCCATGGCAAATGGTAGGGCTGTGTTTCCACCCCTGGGGCAGTCGGTTCCAAGTGAACTGGACACCCCTCCAAGTAAAAGCAAACTGTGGCCTGCACTCTGCTGCCAAAGGAATGGAGAAAAATGCATTGGCAATATCAATCGTGGCATACCACTTGGCTGCTTTTGACTCTAGTTCATACTGAAGTTCTAGCATGTCCGGTACGGCAGCACTCAATGGTGGTGTGACTTCATTCAGGCCACGATAGTCTACTGTTAGTCTCCATTCTCCATTAGACTTTCGCACTGGCCATATGGGGCTATTGAAGGGTGAGCGGGTCCTGCTGATCACCCCCTGACTCTCCAGTCTACGGATCAGCTGATGGATGGGAATCAGGGAGTCTCGGTTGGTGCGATATTGCCGCCGGTGCACTGTTGTGGTCGCAATTGGCACTTGTTGTTCTTCAACTTTCAGCAACCCCACAGCAGAGGGATCTTCTGAGAGACCAGGCAAGGTGGACAGCTGCTCAATTTCCTCAGTCTCCAAAGCAGCAATACCAAAAGCCCACCGGTACCCTTTTGGGTCTTTGAAGTACCCTCTCTTGAGGTAGTCTATGCCGAGGATGCATGGAGCCTCTGGACCAGTCACAATAGGGTGCTTTTGCCACTCCCTCCCAGTCAGGCTGATTTCAGCCTCCAGCACAGTCAACTCTTGGGATCCTCCTGTTACTCCAGAAATATAGATGGGTTCCACCCCTTGACAGTTTGATGGCATCAGGGTACACTGTGCACCGGTATCTACTAGAGCCTTATACTTCTGTGGGACTGATGTGCCAGGCCATCTGATCCACACAGTCCAGTAAATCCGATTGTCCCCTACCTCCACCTGGCTGGAGGCAGGGCCCCTCTAATGGTCGTCACAGCATTGGACACTTAAGTCGTGTTGAAAGGGATTATTCTTCGTTATCACAGGAGCTGGAGTAAAATCAGCTCTTCCACTCCATCTGGGAAACTGCTCACCAGAGACTGAAGCCGTAGCTCTCATGGGACGATCAGTCTTGGCCCTTGCTCCCCTCTTCAGTTCACTCACCCGTTCCTCCAAAGCTGAAGTAGGTTTTCCATCCCACTTTGTCATGTCTTCTCCGTGATCCAGCAGGTAAAACCATAGGGTACCCCGTGGCGTATACCTTCTGTATCTCCTCTCTTGAACAATAGGACGTCTTTTGTTAATAGCTGAGACGCGTGTTGGTACACGTGAGGAGCTGGATAAATCAGATACATCGTCCCTCAATTTGTCGAGGTCCTGGGACAGTTTTTTCACAGCTGAGATGATGGAAGGAGTGAGATTGTCTTCGAACTCTCGGAGTTTATGAACCATTTCATCCACTGTTAGTGGTACTATGTCATTCCAGGTCACTGTTGCCAATGAATGGGCATATGATGACGGTGCATTCCGTGTAAGTTTTCGCCACATGGGTCGTGTACATTCAACTTCATCTGGATCTATAGGTGTATCCCCGTTATTCGGCTTGATGTGATAGATCATCTCTACGATGGCCGATTCCCTCAGAGACTGGATGCCTTTGTCTATAGTAGTCCACTTGGCCGAACGACTCGTAACATCGTCCTTGTACGGAAACCTTTCTTTCACAGCTGCCAAGAGCCTCCTCCAAAGGCTGAGGGACTTTTTCTCTCTTGCAATTGCTTTGTCAATTCCCCCTTCTCTAGCAAGTGATCCCAGCTGCTTGGCTTCTGTACCTTCTAGTTCGTGACCATCGGCCCCATTGTCCCAGCATCGGAGTAACCAGGTGATGATGTGCTCCCCTGGTTGACGGGTAAAATCTTTTCGCATATTCCGCAGCTCGGTTGAGGTCCGAGGTCGAGAAGTTACTTCTTCTTCTTCTTCGTCATGTGAGGATGACTCCTGATCAGATTCTGGACCGGGTGGTGAATTCATTGGTTCTTCATCTCGCTTCACCCTTTTTGCCTCCTTTTTGCTTGTTCTCTTGCGTACAGGGGCAACTGATATTGGTACGAATTGGTCCTCTGGTTTGGCTGCAGTGATTATCACTGTGGTTTGAGTAGCGACTGTACTTGTTGCTGGGGGTGGTGTAGCTACCGTGCTTGGAGCTGGGGTAACCGCGCTGTCTGTTGCAGTTGAAGTTCGAGCAGCTGCTGTACTTGCCACTGGGGTAGCTGCGCAGTTCATTGCAGCCAAAGTTTGAGTAGCGACTGTCACTTTGCCCTCAAATCCGCCGACATTCTTTTCCTTTTGAAGGTGCTGAATAGTGTTGAACAAGGCCCTGTAAGCATAGGCCAAGCCCCAGCACGTTGTAGTGATTTGTCCATCTCTGGTATGGCCAGAATGACCACACACCTCATTTAAGTGTTTTACTAATTCTTCTGGATTTTGCAGTTGTTCGGTAGTGAAATTCCAAAATACTGGAGGGGCCCACTGACCTAGATACTTGCCCATACTATCCCACACACCCTGCCACTCATGGCTGTCCAGCCTCTGGGAAAATCTCTCGGTCCTCCTACATCGTCGTTTGACCCCAGACAAGACCCAAACCTGAATCTGCTTAACTCTTGAAATCAGTAGTGGGCAAAACACACTCTGTATGCGTGTTAGCATGGTGATTCCCATCACCATCAGCAAACAAGTCTCAAGAGCATTAAAAGGCCATTTAAAAAATTCAAAACTCTCAAATGTAAATGGTCTGGGGGGACGACTAGGAGGGTAAAAGGATGTCTCCTTCACAGGTTGAGCACCTGAGAAGGAGAAAAAAGATGTGTAATTGCTAAGCACCTCCATCATATACCTCCCAAAGTATAAAGGTGGTGACCACACTGGGAACATAAACCAGATCAGTTTCATGATCAATGATTCTATTGTATTACAAGTCATTACCATAAAGTACAATGGGATAAAAACCTTAGCCCAAGCCCCACACTTGAAAAACACTAATACAGCCAATACCGGATGGACGTAAGATATGGTATACTGAAACTGTGAGATCAAGAGGAAAAACCTTGAGAGCCAATAAATCAGCATTGTGACGAGTGACTATCAATCCAGTCAGATCTGTTCTTATCTCAACCCCTCGAGCCCCACGTTGGGCGCCAAAAAGAACTGTCGTGGTTTAAACCCAGTCAGGTAACTTGTTCACTCACTCCCAGTGAGTGGTGCCAAGCTGACAACAATCAAGGTCCGTGTTCGTCTCCCCCCCCTCCCTGCACCGGGGCTCTCCCCTTCCCCGCTCCCGGAGGAACGGGGAGGAGGATCGAGAGAGTGCAACTCCTACGGGTTGAGACAAGAACAGTCCAGCAACAAATCACCACCGCTACTATCAGCTAAAACAATGATAAGGGAAAATAACAAGGGAAGAGAATACGATACCACCGGCCAAGAAAACGAGTTCCACCCGGAAGCCCCTGTCCTTCCGGGTAACTCCCAGTTACCCCCCACCCCGGGCATGACGTGCTGTGGTATGGAATACCTCCCCGGCTAGCCCGGGTCAGGCGCCCCGTCTCTGCTTCCTCACAGCTTCCCCTCCTCCCTGGCAGAGCATGAGCCTCACAAAGTCCTTGGTCAGGGTAAACATCACTTAGCAACAACCGAAAACATCGGCTTCACCAACGCTGTTCTCAAAACTAGAAGTCAAAACACAGCACTGCACCAGTTAACACAAAGGAAAAAACATGACTGCTACTGCTGAACCCAGGACACTAGAGTAATTTTAAAATACTGTAAGCTTTTAATATAATTGCTCGAGTACTTCATTTTTTAAAAAGTATGTACTTTTCTATTTCTGTTATGCATGTAGTGGCAGAATCCTGTGCTTAGTAAACATGCATAATTAGGTGAGTACTTCAAGATTTTGATAAATTAAATCGTGGTTTCATTACCTTCTGTTTTGTGTAGGGCAAATGGACTTTTGCATAGACCAAGGGAATAAGTTTAAAGGCATAGGAAATTAAAATTTTATAAGAGTTTCTGCCCACCAGGGCTGATGAATCAGACTGACTTCAAAGAGAAATGAGGTTTTCATGTCATCTGTTGTTTTCAGTTTTTCTTATACATGAAAGCTCCCACCCTTTTAAACATATCTCTCATTCTCTCTCCTATGCTGCATCTGATCTAAAGCTGATCAAAGTCTTTTAGTTAATTTCAGTAGGTCTTCAGTAGACATTAAAATCAGTTCTACTAATTGCCAGAAGATGGGATTTTCAGCCACCTGAAAAGTGCATAACTTCCATCAAGGTCTTATGGAAATCAACACTGAAATATGTAGTTGTGCGTCAGTTCCATTAATAGTCATAGGAGTAAATTACTCCTGAAGGAGTAAATATGACTGAACAAATTGCCTGCTTTTTTTAACCTGTGTCATCCAAGGCCACATTGTATCTCTACAGCTGTACAACTGAAGAGTGTCTTCAGCAAATGCACAAACTTTCTCAAAAAGAAAAATGAAGTTTTTAAACTTTTAACAATGTCTAAACTCTTTTTTTTCCTGCAGTAAGTATGCCATTTTGTTTCTTTGCTGACTGAGTCCACACACAACATTATTTTTAGGTTAGCTTATGACAAATGACTGTATGAACCACAGAAAGCAGAGAGGGCAAGATATAAAGCTCAAGTTTATAAAAGCTTGTCATCATGGTAGAAATGAAGTCTTGGCATTGAAAAACCAACTATGACTCCCTCCAGCACAAGTGACCCCTGCAGCCTGTCTACACTTGTTGTAAGATTAGTCTTTATTTTTCCCAGGGGACAGACACAACGTGTGTGTTCCAGCAGCTGCTCCCATAAGCAGCACAAGACTGAAAGAGGAGGAAAGAGGAAAAGTTTTTCTTTGTAGTAAATGGATTAAAAACTTGAGCTAGAAAAAAAAAACAAACCCAACAGTTTTTAAAAAAATAATTTGATGAACATTGGTATTAAAGGAAAAGGAATACACCCATATACCATGTTTTCAACCACTTCGAAATACGTGTGGCTGTTTCTTTCTGCTATAACTGAATTTACTATGTAGCTCATTATTGTCTTTTAGCTGTGACTAATAGGAAGTCATGTTTATTCAGGACCTCTGTGGCCTCTGTTTAAAGCAATGCCATCTGTGATATTATTTTGTGTGTTTTATACATATATGACCAGTGGTGTGGGCAGGTAATAAGGTATTGCTTTTGCATAAATTCAAGAGTATGTATTCAAAGACAGGGTGACTTTCTGCTGCTGTCAGATTGAAATGAAGTCAAGCTTGACGTCTGAATGACTCCCTCCCTGCTCTGTTAACACTTCCCTGAGGTACTGCAACCTGTTCTGAGTTGAAATTTGGAGTAGTTCACAGATGGCTCTACTAGTTCCACGTTAATAATTCCTGGACCTAGATCTAAATAGAAAGGTTCTGACAGAATAGAGATTGTGATGTGAAATAGGTAGATGGGTGTACTCTCAAAGACACCTTACTGAATATTTTTTTCATGGGTTTGAATGACTTATAGCTGTTTCTGTGGACACTAAATTTATTCTCTCATAAAAGATTAGTGTATTTCCTTCCACATAAAAATATCAGACTTTCGCACCATTTTAAAGATTATGTGTAAATATGCTGTACATCAGAATGTTTCAGAGCACAGGTGGACAAAAAAAAGAATAAAAAAGCAAGTTGTACAGTCAGCAGGGCGATAGGTTTGGAAAATATATTTAGGGAAATATATCTTTGGGTTTTGACCTTTTCTAAAAGAAAAAAAAGGATTGTTGCAATTAGTCACGCAATTACTGTGAAAGCCTGAGGAGTAATAAGACCAAGTAACTTGAGTTTTCTTATGCATTTAGATCAGTAAAATTCATCATGTGTGTGAAAAAATGAGTCGGAAACTATCAGAGCAATGCTAATGCAACCATACTGTTCATAAAATCTCAGGCTAATTTAATTGTAGTTCATGTCAGTAGAAGACTGTGGATGAATAAGTCTGGGCATTGTTAACTGTTTGAGATTCTTCTCTTGTGGATTCTTTTTCTTGATTGCAAATCAGAAAGTTCATTCTCATGCATTACCTCCAATAGCAGTCTGATTCCTTAACTAGTTGCAGACCAGATGCTGTTAGCCTGGTTTTACTGTTTTTACACAACTGTGTTAAGCAAGCATATATCACTATTTCACTTCCTACTCCAAATTAAACAGACTTACAATACATCTAGTTATAGGGAAAACAGGCAGTTTTTCACAAATAGGTCTTCAGTATTTGTTGTTTTAGACTTAACCGTAACAATGTGTCCAAACCCTATTATCAGAAGTAAACAAAGCAGTGATCGGTGTAGCCCTGTTTACAGTCCTGTGGTCCATGCAAGATCACAAAAAAAAATTTTTCTCCTGCTTGAATTCTTAACTTTTTCAAAATAAACCATACCCATGAACTTAAACATAAACAGGCGAATGACAGTTAAGTTTTCTGAAGGCTGCTGAAATGATCACAATCATCTGTGGATTGTACTCAAAAATGAGCATTAGTATCTTTTAGGTTCATAAAGTTGTTTCCCATCTTTCTGGGCTAAAATGGGAATATGAATTATGCACATGAGCCTGAAGTCGTGGCTGTCCTCCATCTGCTACAGTGCAGAGGGATGGTGCCCTCACTCTAGAGCACAGCTCTTAATCTGGAGTAGAGAGCTTAATCTCTTAATCTGGAGATATTTGCATTGTTGTGTGCTGCTTCTCTGCTTCTCCAGTCTCTTGTCTTTCCAACTGGCCATAGCCTCATATTTGATCAACTTGATAATTTCCATATTGATAACTTCCACATCTTCTGGGTTCATATCCCAGCAAGTGTTTCCACAGTTCCACTCCCCATTTCTCCTCCTCTTTGAGGACACCTAATATTGTGTTATATTCTAACCAGATTAAGTTTAATCTGGTTAAACTCTAAATGTTTTCCACATCTGGAAGTATTTCCCTTTTCTGGTCTAGTATCACTACAGTGGTCTAAGGTTACTTTTTCCCCCCCTTATATTTAGCAGATCTAGTTCCTGAAGATAACCATTGTAGAAATAATTCTTTCAGGCAAATCTTTCATTGTTTACCCCCAGTGCAGTGCTTATTCCTACCTTCTTGGAGAACTGCAGTTCATTTGAAAGTGGTAACACTTCTCTTGGCTTAAGGGGTTAATACATCATCTGTGGAATCAGTGAACAGGTCTAAGAATATCCATAACTTATTTGAAGATGGACTTCTGTGTTCTGCCGCTAACACTGCATGTTTTTGTCCAAAGAGCTTGAATCTCAGCAGAATTCCTGTGTACTTACTACCAACTGACTGGTTACAAGAGCAGTCTGAAGCTATGCTTAAACCAGGCTATATCCCCTACTGGCATCTGTTACACTGTACATAAGCACACACAGAGCAAACCTCCATGTGTTCCCCCATAAGTTGTTTAGATTTTTTGGTTGTTGGATGGTCAGTGTGATTCTTGTGGCTGTTCCTTGTGGTAGGATTAGTGTTCAAAAGCCTTGGTATAATCCTGGTTTGTAAAACCAACCAACTGAAGAAAACACCCTACTTTCCCAGTTTATAGAACTGAAGTACATGGGACTGACGAGCATCATCTGTTGGTGGCCTTGCTTCACCCCTGTGGAAGCTAGTAGAAAAGTGCATACAGATGACTCTGTGTTTCCGTTCTGGCCCTATCAGTAAGACTTAATTTTTTTTTTTTTTTTGTTTAACTTTATACCATTTCAGTTGATGATTTTCTAGCAGCAACAATTGCAATAGATATTTTTATTGTGTGAGTTGACAAAATTTGGATTAAGCTGGAAATATTTACAGCCAATGTTATTGACACTAATAAAAAGTGCAGTCGCTCAGTACCTGAGCATCCTTAATTATGGTATGTAATACCTGACTTTTATTGCCTAGCTCTGGAAACAGAACATTATGGGATCACAATCCATGGAACTTTATCAAGTTATAGAAAGAATCAGGGTCAGTCCTAGAGTCTCCAAAGCTATTTGTCTAGTTTATGAACTCCTGCTTTTCACATGATTGAGTTGCCCACTTGTGGCTGGAAGCCTGATGTTACAGAACAGCTGAGGACTGGCTGGAAGAAGTTAGTGTAGGTGCCACCTATGATATCCCAGAGGATGCTATGTCTCCCTCTTATCATTCCGTTCTGCCTCCCACCCTGAAGCTGAACCCAGGAGCCCTTCCAAAAATTACTACAGTTATGCCAATAATTTATATGCATTTTACTGAGACTGAAATCGTACGTCTGATCTTGAAATAGTGACAGGCTTAACCGTTCACTAAGACGGACGAAACAAATGATATTGAAAACATTTTTCTTGTGAAAAACTCAGCCTTATTTTCAGGCAAAAGAGGGATGTTTTGCCTGCAATGTTTTGTTGCATGTTGAGCATTTGATTATGTTGTCTAACCAGACAGCAGCAGAATATTTCTAGGCATTTGCTAGCCTCAAGAAAGAAAAAGAATCTGTCTTTAAAAATCTTCCCTTAGCCTAATGCTTCTTCTCTCAGACTCAGAATTCCTATCTTCACAGTTATACTTAGAAAATTGTTTTTTCTAAGAATAAGACAGACACAAAAGACTCGGTGTCTGTGCATACAGTACCTGATACAGGATCTGCTCAGTGTTGCACAGTCACTTAGTGGAACAGTAAGATTAAAGCAAAGTGGATCCTCAGTGACATTTTAGAAGCACCGTGTGATTTTTCACATATGTGCTCCCAGGTTACTTCTACGAAGCCTATTTGTGGTCCCTCAGTATCTGACAACATTGATCTTCAGTTTTGAAAATGAATCAAGAAGTGAACAATTGCAAGAAATGCTTTTATGTTTCCTGCTTTATCTATGATAAAGAGTTGTTTTTCCAATGTCCTGGTTTTGTTCCTAAGCAATACACTTTTTAATGATGTAAAGAAGACTTGGAGATAATTTAAAACTTTTGGAGCTGTGCCAGTGCTGACCCCCATTCAGTTCAGAGCTGAGATTCTCTAAGTGCTACTTGTTTCAAATTCAGTACATGCTGATGTCTTTGGAATCCACAGTCAGTCTTGCCTAGCTCCTTCTGTCCAGTCAAACTGAAATGATACAAGAACACTTATAGTAATGAATAATTTTTAAAGTTTTTTTGTTTCACATAGAATAGGCGTCTTTAGTTACCTATATCGAAACAGCTGATAGAAGCTGTAGAACCACCTCAGTTAAACTCTAAACTTAAAGTCTATTTTACTCATTTTTCGCTAATATATGAATTGAATTACAGGGTATCAATCACATGATGTTCTTAGTTGATCATCATGTTTTATCTTTGTCACAATTAGTTTTAAAATCTGTGCTTCTAGTTCTAAAAGGGTATTTTAAGTGCCAAAACTGTTTCATCTGAAACTATCAGGATCGTTTCTTCACATCTGTGATCTTGTCCTCTTGAGATTTTCTTAATCATTTTCCTCTTCCATCAGGCAGTCAGATGTGTAAGTATCTGGTTTTGTGCGTTTCATCAATACATCGTTCTCCCAGGTGATTCCTGGCTTTTAGAATAGATGGAAAAGTACTAAAAGCTGACTACTTGGAGAGAGGCAGACTGTGCTTGCTCTTTGCAGCCTCCTTTCCTCAAACATATTAGTGGTTCTTTTAAGAACACTTTTCCATTGCTGTTTGTGTGAACTGAAAACTAGGGATTTTTACATGTTTAATATTAATCCATGTTAGAGAATTTTTTTAGCACTGTTGTAGTTACAGGCAAATTTTATTTTAGTTTCTGAGTATGGTGCCAGCTGTTTTCTGGAAGATTTACCCTGCAGGTAGAATTTCTTTCTGTTGATTTTCAGGGCAGAAGTAGATTTTTTTTTTATGTTTCATTTTGTTTCTTGCGTCCTTGAGAAGAAAAGTTATGTGCACAACAGACCTGACCTTGTCTTTGCACTCTGATAATTAGGAAACTTTATTTGAAACTGTTGATGATCTTTGTTCTCTGGAGATTTGAATTTTTCACATGCACGAAGTTCATCTTGGAGTAACTAAACTCATAAGGATTCTTCCAAACATATGGTGAAATTGCATCTTTTTTTATTTGAGTTGCACTCTTGAATGTGAACCCTTCCTGTCTTAAGATTTACAGCAGGGGGAGGAAACGGTTATCGTTATTGCTTGTGGTATATCACCTGACTTCATTATAACTGAGTCATGCAGATAGGAATGTAAGGGATCCCTGAATGAGATAGGGTGTGATTTAACATGCAAGAAGAGGTAGAAGAAACAAAAAAAAAGTGAAGAAACTTGCTTCAGAAATACACTGCAGGTTGCTAACAAAAATGGGATTCATCTTATCCCTTGTGACTCTAACTCACTTTTTCCCTACAAAATGCTGTTGTCTGGCAAGTTCAGAGCACAAGCCCTCCTGTGGGGATCTAGGCCACCTTTGATATGGCACAACTCTGCAGCCTTGAGGATCCTCAGAAAGGACATGCCCGTTTTTTAACATGGCAGCTTTTAAAGCTCTGATTCTTGCTTTTTTGTCTCTGCCTGAGCTATGCTGCAGGTATGACTACACCCAGTCTTGTACCCCCCTGATTCTCATATGGATTCTGACCCAGACCTGCTCCATCACTGCAGACGTGCCAGACAGTCCGGACAGTTGGCAGAACCTGGTGAGCATTGCTGGATCTGCCCTGTGTGCCTTGCTTGGCTCCTGCAGGACTGCACCTGAGCTGCTGAGGGCACAGCCCTGCCTCCTTTGCTGTGACTTATCATTCATGCCTCAGTTTTCCCTTACAAAACAACCTGCCCTTGCTGATCCTTGATAATTGTTTTCCTTTTTATAGAGGGTTGTATATAAGGTGCAAAAGCAGCAAACCAAAAATATCCTCCTTGAAGCAAGTTCAAGTGTGTGTTCTGCAAAGTATATTTTTCTTTCTCTGTTTAGATATTAGATTGTGTTGTGATGCAGAGATATTTTAAGTTTCAGTCATCTTCATTGATCACCTTCTTGCGTCATTTTACTTCTCTTGCCTTTTCTTTAAGATAGATGCTGTATTTGTGTCTGTTTTCTCAGTGCCAGCATCATCGCTGCTTCATGCAGCTCAGCATTTGGTCATATTGAAAAAAAAATGAGATTTTAAAGGGAAATTAAGGGTTTATCTATGTAACAGAGTGGAAGCAGACATAGAGTTCAGAATGAAAAGGGAGCACATAATTTTGTAGTATCAAATGAGCATAGCATCCTTATATTTAGCTGCTGAACAAAAATCCTTTTAAAAATCATGTTTGAATTTAGGATTTTGTGCTAGTGAGAAAAGCAGTACCTAATTCGGAAAAAGAAAAGGTGGTTGAAAAGAACTTCCTCTGCAAAGAAACTGGGGCACTCTAATCTGCATGCACTAGTTTTTCCTACATGAGAAATGTATAAAGGATTTTCCACTTTCTGAACTGTCAGATTCACACTGAAACACTTTGGCAGTTGCTTCCTGTATGGTTCATCATATGTCTCCTTGATGATTTCTCACTCCATGGAGGAAGGGGTGAGTGAGGAGGAACTAACAAATGATAATCTATAAAAATTGATTCTCAATGCATGTCATTCAGAAGTGTCATATGCACCTTATAAAGGGTATGTTATCTTTTTAAGTAAGGATCCTGCAAGGTGCTGGGGGTGGCAGTGGAGATCCTGCCACTGCTGCGTAAGTGTACTTGCAAGGCAGAATATGCATTGATTGTAATCATTCTCTTAAAAAATAAAAATAAGCTTTTCAGACTGAGCTCAATTAACAGGAGTGCCAATTTGTTGATGCTTCTGAGCAGATTCCCCTGAAGGATAAAATACACAGTGGAAAGCTGCCAAGAAAGGACATCACTGAAGTGGTTAATTTGGCAAAGCTGTTCTTATGCCACCCACTCCCCCATGAAACCCTGCCAGGGAAACCAGAGTGTATATGCAGAGTTGCAAAGAGGTTGTTAGCACAGACTTAATTTGTGCTCTAAATTGTCTTCTCCAGGCTAAAGAGGCCCAGTTCTCCCAGACTTTCCTCATTAGAGAGGAACCCTCTCCAGTAATCCCTTGTCTTTGTTGAACCGTGGAGCCTATAACTGGACACAATACTCCAGAGATGTGGCCCCATCTAATGACCAGTTCTTTTCAAAATGAAGACTATCTAGATTTTATAGGACTATTTTCAAACTGCTCATCTTAAACTGCTTTCCAGAGATACTTAAAAAAAATTATTTTTTTTTTTTTCCCCGAAAGGATATCAGAACCGGAGAGGTCAGATTAACTTTCTGTACTTTCTGAAGAGCCAGAAATAGAATTAGGAACAGAAACTTCCAATTTCCAGTCTTAGGCTTTCTCAAAACGTGCCATCCTATTAGATAAAATCCATTGGATTTTTTGCACTGGTTGAGCTTGTGTTTTTTATAGGCAAAAGTGTGTATAACTCCTTTTAAGGGACTTTTTACCTTCCCTGGGTCTGTATCGCAGCATATCTGTTCTTCCATTGTACCAATATTTAGCCCCAGTGAATCCTAGGAGACTGTATAACAGAGGACATACCACCACCCCCCACTGCCATTCTTAATGGAATAATATCAGTTCTGTAAAATGGTGTTGATTTACCAATCTACCAAGAAACTTGTTTTGAAGTGACTTCAGCTTTACTGAAACAATATCCCATTTTCCTAGCAATGCCTGTATTTTGTCCTCTCTGACAGTGGCCTTGGGTGCTGTTTACTGGAAGTGTTGTTATTGCTCTAATGAGCAAGATTATATTGTACTTAGACTGAAATACTGTAAAGATATAGTCTGAGAATAAATTGCAAAAAAGGCATAATTACATAGATTACATAACGTTACATAACGAGACAAAAGAGTCTCTTCAGTCCTGCTTTTGTGTAACCGCTACTTAGACAAAAGCATAAATCTGAGCTGCAGTCTTACAGTATGTCACTGGTTTAACAAATATCTCCCCTTTTCACATATTCTGTCAAGATAATAAAGATTTAATCTCCAAGAATGTTCTTTCTGTGTATGAGAAACAAATTTAACAGGACTGCTATTTTCATTCTTTCAAGACATGCTGCCTAGCAGTCCAGTATGGATCTTTAGGGATTATATTATTTCAAGTGCAGTTTTACTGAGCATCTCTGAGACCAACTGCTGTGAAATCAAGTACCTGTAGGAAGAAATCTGTCTCCTAATCACATTTTTCTTGCCTCTGTTAACTTTACATTTTCTTTCATTGAAGAAAAATCTTCATCCACTGTGAAGCTGTGTCGTGAACCTCACATAGACTCACTTTATCTGTTGAGTTGCGTTAGCTTAGCAGTGCCATAGTATCTCTGAAGGCCCATTAAAATTTATTACCTGTTAGGTTACGTTCTTCAGGAAAGCTAAGAAAGTGAAGGGGAGGAGGCTTTGAAGTCTACACAAGATTGTGAGAAGAGTCATTTAGGAGGGATAAACTCCTAAAGGAGGAGGCACTACCTTCAGATGACTGATGTGCAGCAGAAAGTGAAGGATGACAGAAAGCTTGCATTAAAATTTTATTGTGTGCTTTAGTGAATATATATCTGAAATGTCAACACAAGATAATTCAGCTTGAAATTACTTCACACGTGATCAATTCTCAAATGCTGTATGGAGATGATGTCCTAATTGTGAGGTAGTACTCTTAATACTTCCTTTCAATAGTTTCTTAAGAAGGAAGCCACCCAAGAGCGTATATACAGACTATATGGTACACATCTGCTGTTAATTCCAACTTGTATAATACTCCGTTCTCTTTTCAAAAGTCTACATTTTGTACTTCCAGGGTATATAGTCAATCTTTCTTTCTTTTTCTTCCTTTTTTTTTTCAAAGTACGATACTATTTGTGAAAGGGAAATGAAGGTAACATCAGCAAATGAGTTTGCTGCACAGCCATTCTGAAGCATGATTCATATTGTTGTCTTAAGAAGATTTTCATTGTTATCAATAGAAGGTTCAGTTATGCAGAAAAAAGATGTTCTCCAAGAAATATCAACGGTGATCTGAAGATGAGCTTTTAAAATTGGTATTTGGCATTTTTACTGGAATTCTCATTGTATTGTTAGCAAAAACTTTAGAAAGGTTTTGACATCTCTGACAGTGTACAAGGCCAGGTTGTATGGGGTTTTGAGAAACCTCATCTAGTAGATGGTGTCCCTGCCCATGGTAAGGGGGTTGGAACTAGATGGTCTTTAAGGTCCCTTCCAACCCAATCTATTCTGTGATCATTTCAGGTGCTTTAGTTAGAATAAAAGGTGCCAATGGTCTCAAGAATTGAAGGGGGATTTAATCTTCCAATAGACATTTTGATTGTGTCAAAAAGTACTTGTACATTTTCTAAAACAATGTTTCCTTCTACCATTAAGGAAAAGTAATTTTATTCACGTTTTGTAAATTAGGCCAATTTCATTGACTTTTCTTGTGAGAATCTAGGGACCTTTTGAACTGCATTTTGGTGGATTCCCACTTTTAAAATTCTCAGCAGAATGTGTCAAAACTAATTAGTGATTCATTTTTTTCCTCTCTTTTCTTAAATGGACATTGTAGATTTGTCTATTTTGAGATAAATTTTGGATCAAACTCTTTGGTAATGAAAACTGCATTCTGACTTAGTTTCCTTCTGAACTTCCTGAATTTTGTTTGTAACCTATCATCTTATTTGTGCTTTGTTTGGTTTTTTTTTTTTTTTTTTTTACTGTCCTGGTTTCAGCAGTAGCAGTCATTTTGCTCCTCCTTGGTAGCTGGTGCGGTGCAGTGTTTTGACTTTCGGCTTGGGAACAGAGCTGATAACAGCCAAGGACTTTGTGAGCATCATGCTCTGCTAGGGAGGAGGGAAAGCCAGGAGGAAGCAGAGACAGGACACCTGACCCAAACTGACCAAAGAGGTATTCCATACCACAGCACGTCATGCCCAGGATGTAACTGGGAGTGAGCTGGAAGGGCTGGGAGAAGGCAGGGTTGGAGGAGGTATGGGTCGGTGCTTGATCGGGCTTGGGGGGCGAGTTATTGGTTCGCTGGTGGTGAGATGTATTCTCTTCCCTTGTTATTTCCTTTATCATTATTATTATTGGTGGCATCAGCAGTGATTTTTGTTATACCTTAGTTACTAAACTGTTCTTATCTCAACCTGTGGGAGTTGCATTTGTTTTGATTCTCCTCTCCGTCCCTCCGGGAGTAGGAGGAGGGAAAGAAGGGGGGGAGTGATTGAACGAGTTACCTGACTGGGTTTAAACCATGACATTTACTTTTACCTTGCCTTTCAAGTGAATATATGTTTCAGTTATAGAGAGAACAAATACAAGTATTGCTTTAGGAGTAAATGAATACCCTAATGTTTCTGTCCTCACAGGCAGAATTGAAATAGCTTGTGCTTTTAAGGTTAACACACACAGCCCCCACTCCCCACCCTGCCCTTTCTTTTTGGGCGCTGTAACATTGAACTTAAGGTTTAGAGCGCACTAAAACTGGTAGCATCATTTACCTACCAGTAGTGAGTATGGTAGAACTAGGTCCATGATGCTGTTTCATATGGTATTTTTTAGGCACTTAGAAATAAGGATGTGGTCTGTTAAAATACGTTAGAAAATCTAAAACTCCCACTACAATAAGTAAAAAAAAATGTGTCTAGGTGTTTATGAAACTTTTACTACAGTGCTCATCTGCAGGGATATTTCAGAATCTGTGCCTAGGTCCTAACTTGTGTCATAGTTGTACTGCTGTTATTTAAGTATTGTATAGACTTTTCCAGTCCTCAGGATTCTGAATAAGAATTTGTGTTTGGTAACATATACTACATTGTAATACAATAATAAAGTCCTGAAAATGCAAACAGCTTGTTAAAGCACTGTAAAGCTTGAGTAGCCCTGTTCCTCATGGAGGACTGACGCTGAAATTTGTTCGTGTATTTCTGTCAGTATGCTAGTAGGGAACTGCAGTGCACAGGGACTTCTTAGAGCAGCTTTGTTGTATTTCTGGAGATACTGGTTTCTATGCTTGTGTGAAATTAGGTATTGCTGGCTGAGCTCTCCAGAAGGTGGGAAGCAAGGTCAGGGAACGGCCACTTGCACATATGCTGTCTGCAGTGCTGTGAGTAGCTCTTGTTGCTTCCCAGGAGAGGATATGGTAATGGCAATGGCAAGTGATGGGACTTCCCCTGCTCAAGGTGTTCATGCAGTGTTTATTGCTATTCCTACCAACAGACTGTAATGCTAGCATAAAAAAAGCGCATAACATCTTGCAAAAGGCTTTTAATTTTGTAATAGGCATAGTAAAATATTTCAGCCTTGGGTATGTTTAAATACGTTTCACTTAAGAGCTGAAATAAGTAACCAGTTCTTTTTTAAGCTTATTTGAACCAGACCCAAACACTAAAGTCTAACTCATCCTTAATTTATAGCTGACTGCTATCCCTAGCTTTTGTCTAAAAAACTGTGGAATTATGCTTGTCACATTGCAATGACAAGCAGAATTAGAGCCTATAGTTTTGGTAAACTCAAATGACAGCTTTTCATAGAGTTGTTTCAATATTAGATGTTTTCTAAGACTTAAACAACACTGAAATAGTATTCTGCCAAGGCTTTCAACATGGTTCTGATTCTCGGGTACACCTAAACTTGAAATTCCACATGAAAACTGCAGGAGAAAGTGATTTCAACTGACAGCTCATGTTCAGGGTTTCCTTTGAGTTTTTAATAGAAATAGCACCATTTCAGACTTAACAGATTTCTATGGTATATCTTGGGTAATTGTGTGAATGTCCATAAGCAGCAGATTGATAGGAACTTCTATAGTAATAGAGACTTTCACAAGAGTAACTTCTTTAAACTTTGGATGTTGATGCGATGCAAAATCTCATCATCAGTGTTTAGGCCCTACCCTTTCTCTCTTTCAGGCCATAGTGTTGGGGTTTTTTAAAAAATAAATGAAGTAACTTTTTGCACTGAGTAACTGTTATTCCTGCTTAGCTTTTAGCCTTTTAAAGACCACTTTTGATTTCTTAAGAGCAACAGTGTTAATCAGAAATTAATCAACCATGGTAGGCAGGTAGTCAATATCTTATTTAATTATATTGTCTTTAAAGAACAGAGGCACGTAGATGATGTGCAGGATTCTGTGAGAGCTTTGTGAAAGATAAACACCTGGAATACTCTATAGTTTTTTGAGGTGATCTTCGTAAGTTAGTGTTTGCTTGTGGAGTGAGGGGGACATCTGGTTGGTTGGGGTTTTTATTGTTCTTTTTTTTCTCCTCAGTGCTAATTACAGGGAGACTTTTAATGCAGTAAATTTTCGTTCATAATTACTTTTTTCATAGCAAATTTGTCCAGTGCCTATGATGTAACCTACATGAAAGTCAGAGTTTAATTTCCTGTCCTGCCATCTGTTTCTCATAGGGGGTTTGCGTTTCTTCAGATGCTTAAAGATGAGGTGACCTCAGATTCAGCAGGGATGATCTTTTTTATTTCTTCCAAGTCTGGAGACTATAGTTTTATGCATGCTCTGGATGAAGACTCACACATTAATGTTAATATGGTGACACTGAATATTTAATGTTCTGGGGTGTCTACTATCATTTTCAGGCATCTAACAAAGATGAGTTTGAAGGCCTGAAGTTTAGTACTGTTATGTTTCTTTGCAGTCAGTGAACAGAAGTGTCTTTATAGGGCAAATCATACCAGCGAACCTTAGGAGCTGGCACACAACCTGTATGAATGCCAGCTCTCACATTCCTGGTTTTTACTATCCCAACGAGAAAAAGTTTGAGTAACTTTCATGTTGGCGGTCAACAAAGGAGTTGTTCAGCATTTGTATTGAAGGGAACTTTGATAAAATGTCTTTTATATAATTTTTACAAAACCAGAATATTTTGATGTACAGTAATATGTGGCCTTTTAGGGTTGTGAAGGTTTTATTTTAATTGGTACCTGATACGTCAGGGGGAACCTAATTACTGATGACCCAGTAGCCAAATGTACTGTGTTAGCTTGAACACACATGGAGATTAATTGGCACCATTTGAGGCCCATGTGCCTTATGGCTGCCCAGCTGTTCCATACAGGGTTAGGTTAGAAAACAGAACTTTGTCTTGTAGCATTTGAATGAGAACATCTGCCCAAGGAAGCTGATGAGTTAGAAAGGGAATGTGTTTAATGAAAACATTTAAAGATATATTAAGTCCTGCTGTTGCAACCCAATCTATTGGGTGTTACCTTTGCAATGCTGTTTTACCTTCATATTTACTTCTGTGATTCAGGCTTGCACATGCTCTGTTTGTCAGTCTGGTAGGTAAAGCTATGGACTTTTTTCTAAGTAGCCTGTACTTTCATGTCTCTGTCATAAAAGCTATGGTTTAAAAAAGGGGAGGGAGGCACATAAATCCCACCCCTCCCCCACAACACCTACCCTCCCCCCCCCCCCCCCCAAAAAAAACCCAAAACTCCAAACAAAACAAAACCGAACTCAACAAAACCACCAAAACCCAGGACAATGCTCAGATTTCATAAAGGGACAATGTGGTATTGTGATATGGTCAGTCACCTGCGCAACTGCTTTTACAGCCAGGATGCAATTTGTATTTCCAGAATGGACTATTTGAATGGGTTTAATCTGGGATAAGGGACTTACTTTCAGTAATTAAACTGTGCCATTATTTTGGTCGCAGAAGGGAAGGCAGACAGACCTCCTTGTACTCCCCAAACTGTATTTACATTTTTCAGGTACATTGAAAGCATAAAAAAAAAAAGAAAAAGGATTTTATTGAACAAGCACTTAATGTCTGTTGATAACTGTCAGCACATTAGCCATCAGTAGAATAAGCACCTTCTCTAATATTCTCAAGAAAGGGTAATTTGTTAGTGCTAATGATGAACATAGTCACACAGTTTGTTTTTGGTAACAATTTTATAGCTTAACATACTTGGCAGCTTTTAAAATTGTCATCTGAGTGCAAGTGCTCTCAGACTTGAAACAGATCATTAGTGCATTATCAGGGAAATATTTATTTTCATGACATAACTATTTCTTTACTATATAACTTCATAATATTAATCTAATTTGGTTATGTATTTTGTCAGGCTTTTCATTCTCTCCTGCTTTTTTAGATGCAGCTGCTATATCCTTGGAAGAAAAAAACCCAACCAGGAGTTCCAAAAAATGCATGTATTTAAATTCACCTCACAAGTTTTACTCCAGAAGAATAGAGCAGAAGGCTTTTAGGGGACTTAAATGAATTTGCACAAATGTTCTTCTTGCTTCTATAGGGCTTGTCAGAAAGATTTAAATCTGCAAGAACACTTAGGATACTTACAATTTGTGCTTTATTACTCAGTTGTTCAGCAAGTAATTTGGCTCTTTCTATGTGCTATTCTTCAAGTAATTGCAAGTAGCATCCCAGAAAAAGAAGCATTTGATGTCTAAACTGGAAACATGATCATATTAAAGACCTCATTTAAGTTGTCAATAAGCACTATATTTGTACGTGAATTATGTGTATGCATGTTTTGTGAGAAATGTGTGTGTGTTTCTTTTCATAACAATGTAGAAGGAAAAGAACTTGCATAGCTTCAGCTTTGCTTCTCTTTAGATGTTTGGGTTTTGTTTTGTTGATTTGTTTTGGGGGGGTGTTTGTTTTTTAAATTATTTTTATTTTGCTGTTGTTTTTTCTTTCTTTCTCTTTGTTTGGGTTATGTTTTCTTTTTTTAAAGAATTTGTATTCCAGGAATTTTTCTATTGGTTTTTGCTGCTAATATATATTAAAGTGCTTTAGTGTTTTACAGATTCCTTAATCCACTCCTATTTTAACGTCCTGCAAGGGAAAAAATAGATGCAGAATAAATATTTAAATTAATATTCTTCTCTGCATTTTAAAGTCTAAAATAGCAGCATAAAATACTTGAGCTATCACTTCTGAATGTATTAGAACAGTTTCTGTTAATATAGTGTACATATTTCTAGGTGCAAATCTGATTTCTTTTTTTTTTTTGATGGAGCCAGGCACAAAGTGCCAGTAAATTGTTTATTGAACGTGATGTTTCACAAAAGTGATGTAAACAAACAGTAAATGCAGTTGTGACAGCCTTAGCTTGATGGAAGTGTGGACTCAAACTGTACTTATTAAAACTTTATGATTGTTTCTAGCTTCTCATCAATTAACGACCTTGACTAAACTATCACTAGAGATTAGTGAGGAGCTATATTTATCACATAAATGCATTTACATTTGCAGAAATTAATCAGCAGGAATTTCTTTTAAAGGAAGGCATTTTATGTCACAGTTCTGAAGAACAATTAATTTATTTGATAACAAAGCTAACAGTCTAAAAATTGGTGAGGTTTTCAGGTCTGAATTTCAGTACTGATTATCATTTCCTTTTGCTATTATCAAGAAACAGTATTACTTTGGAAAACAGCCTCTTGCTTATGATGATGGAAATTCATAGGAGGGAAAAAATTATTTGATGTGCTATTATAGGAAATACTCTTTTTTTATACATAGCATATTTAGCAAAATAATTTTAGAAAAATAGATAAGAATTAAGTATTTTTTCTGCTACAGTTACTTGATATTAAACAAGTTGCTAATAAATTGGATCATTCCACTGACTAAAATTGCACTATACTCTTGCTTTCGTGTATCACAGTTAAATGTAAATATATGAATTATCTCACTACTCGTGCAGTTTAAATTTATTTGTTTGTGTTTATCCTTGGAAAGCCGAAACCCAAACTTATATTAGTAGAATGGAGACTTTTATTCTTACTAGAGATTTTATTAGTTTGTATAACAGTTTTCATCTCAATGCAGCTTGGAAATAATGAGTAACACCTGGGTTAGCTGTAAGTTTGAATCCCTGATGTCTTACCAGATTTTCTCATCTTTATCTT
This sequence comes from Pezoporus flaviventris, assembly GCF_033815535.1. Classification (NCBI taxonomy): domain Eukaryota; kingdom Metazoa; phylum Chordata; class Aves; order Psittaciformes; family Psittacidae; genus Pezoporus; species Pezoporus flaviventris. The sequence continues at coordinate 44,208,537 of NW_026892561.1, forward strand.
GATGGCAGTGATTAAAAAAGAAGATAGCAAACTTCTCTGCTTAAATCAGCACCCATAATTTTATTTGTAATCTGCTGCAATATCTTTGCACAATAATAATTAAGTAATGATAATGTTGTCAATGGTAATTAAACAACCATGTTTTCTAGAAATGTTTATGCAGTTATAATTAATTCAATGGAGCTAGGTTCTAATATTTAAGATGATGAATATTTGATGATTTTACATTATATTAAAGGATGTAAATATTGAAAGAAATTTCACAGCTTGAAATTCAGTGTGTGCGCAGAACAAATTAGGATGCAGATTGCATAAAACTGTCTTAATTTTTCACATAATTGCTGAAAGTCTGTTAAAAATCAAAATTACTGTATTTCTCAACTGTAAGGAAATAGGCACTCTGAACTGAAGCCTATGGGAATTTTTTCATTAACTTTGTACAATAAGGATCAGAAGGTTAGTGCATAAGCATTGTCAAAAGCTGACTTCTTGGACAATGACTCTACTTGTCACAATAGTGAAGGAGTTTCCCTTTTAAGGTAAGGGTTAGACTTTACTTAATTTGTTTAGTTATTGATCTCTAAATAGCACTAGAAATGCCTCAAAAGAAAGAGAAATTTAGGAACAGATAGACTTGACAGGAGGATAGAATAGCAGAGACTGTGGAGCCCTGAAGTACTAAACCATCTAGACATGAAGAACCTGGGCTGACTTGCTTGTCGTCTTAAAAAGGGTTAGAATGAAGTAATACTTCAAATATTTCCATGTGGTATCTAAATTAATTATAAAAATAACTAGAGATTTGATAATGACTTTCCTTATTTAACAGCTGATCACTATAATTTTGCAGAAAACTAGGAAGCCTTTCAGTTCAACTTAGCAAAACAGTAGTTTCAGCTGTAGGTGTTTCAGAAACACTGGATATGCCTGTTAGAATGGCAGTGAATAAACCCCCCAACAAACTTATCACTCACGCAAAACATACTGTGTTTCTTAAAGCTGTTTGAGACTCATATCCAGGGCTCTAAAGAAACAGGCAATATTTAAACCAAAACATAAAACTCAAACCAAACCCCAAATCTGACAGCCACTATCAAATGTCACACTTCAGATGATGAAGATTAAGTGCTGACTGTCATGAGTAAATAAACCCACCAGAACACATGCGATGCATTTCTATTCTTTTTACAGCTTCCTAGCTGCTGGAGTAACACTTTCTGTTTGAAGAGAACCCACAGAGAGAATTTTTATTATTTTTTAAATTCCCTGGTGTCATTTTCAAGAACAATCACTTTAAAATTTATTAATTTAAAATTTAAATTAAAGTGGATCAAAACTTTAATTTTAAAAGTTCTGTTAAGTCTGATACCACATGTTGTTGACATTTACAACCAGTTTAGTCTACCTAAACTGGATTTCAAGGACAGAAGATAATTCTTTCGATGTTAATCTTTCTTTGTGGTTCCAGCTTTCTCAGTACAAACTAAAAATATGAACTTGTGAAACATTTCCCAGCCATAGTTAACTTCCAGTTTCAGTTACCTATTCCTTCAAGGACCATTACTCCAAAATCCATCTTGTGTACTGTGAATTTAGGCACAGCCTTAGGCAAAAGTCTTTTTTTGTGGCCATGGTGACTGTCTCTGATCTGTGGTAGCTGTATCATAGTATTTCTCCTTCTACTAACCATTGCCTTAATTGATGCCTGAGGACCCAAGTTGTTTTCAGCTAAAACTTGCTAACCTTTTAAAAGGGTAACAAATGGGGAATACCCTCAAAGTCTCTGTGAGGTATAAGGCTTTGATCTGTTTGTAAAAGAATGTTCTGTTTCTATGAAATCCCTTGTGAAGGCCAGAAAGACTTGCAGACCAAGCTAAAATACTTTCCTGTATCTATACATCTGTTTGTTCAGCAGGGACACATGTATTCTGAATGAGCTAGAATTGTTTACCCAACAGCTCGACATTCACAGTTTTTCCTGGTGAAAGTTCAGAAGCCATAAGGGATCATCACCTCTTAGAGTAAATAATAAAAACTGCTGAGGGTTCACAAAAGGTGAGGGAAGGTTCTTTTCCTCCACAAATCTCTCGCCTTGTTTGGAATTACGATGTGTAGTGTATAGGTAAATATAACTGTAGTTATATTTGTTGTAACAGTATCTCCCACAGACACTAATTGAAAATCACAGTGTGCAGCACAGAGTTACTATGTTTTATGAACCACAGTGCACTTAAGCAGTTACCAGGCTCACTGTTCTGTAGGACTGGTTGATGTAAAATACGTGAGACAGGTCTTTGAAACAGAAAGTTGACTCAAATACAGACAGGTATTGGAAATATTCTGGTTACAAGAGTAAAATCATAAGGTGGATGAATAAGGAGCAACTACTGTGTAAGATGCATCATTTTAAGTGTAACTTGGAAAAAGAAGGCTGTGCATTGCTCAGCGAGATATATTTTTCGCCTGGGTTTCATTGCAAGTTCTTGAAATGAAGATGTGCTGAGTCCTGTAAAGTAAGGCAGTTCCTGGGAAATTTTTAAAATCATTGACTGCTGTTCGAAATCACTGATTTGCTTCAACTTTTTGTTATATTAGTTATGTACAAAAGCAGAGAGTAAAGCAAGAAGAGTTGTGTGACAAGGAAGGTGGTTGTAAACAGTTTGAATATATATTTTTTTTCCTAATTTTGGAACTTCCTCTCATTTTTTATTTATGACAGTTTTTTCTTGTAAGCCAATTAATGCCATCTGAGATTGTCTTGTAATATGAGTCTGGATAATGAGTAATCATTGAGAATTCTAGTCCATGTAATTTTTGCAAGGAGTAAGTAGTAGTAGTAATGCTCTGTTTAGTACAAGCTTGACACAAGGAAACTGAATTGTTTGGGCTTTCTTACATCTCTAAAATCAGAGATAAACATGCCAAATTTTTGTTTACCTATAGAACAGACAGGTCTTGCACGAGAGCACTATCTTAAAACCTGCATGAATCAAAAGTGAGAAATCCAGGTATCTTGTAAAGATCTTTATCGTGTAGCTAATGAAAACCGCTGATAGCATATTAACTCACAAGCAATAGATAATGTTGATAAACAGTTTCTAAACTGTATCAGCAAAACCATGACATCCAGCAAACTTTCATAAATATCAATTCTTTTGGCAAGAAAAGTGGTGTGAAAACTAATAAATAGCTTTTGTATCAGATGACCTTTATTTTTCTGTGAAAAATAAGTAAAATTGATGGTTCTTTTATATACCTACTTAATAACACATGTTTTCAGCTATTCTGAAAGATGCTCCTTAAATGTGTCTTATTGCTGTGGGTTAACTCTGATAGGAATCCAAGCGCCACACAGCTGTTCGCTCACTCCTTCTCAGTGGGATGAAAAAGAGAAATGGAAAGCTAAGACAGAAAACTCATGGGTTAAAATAAAGTCATTCCAATAGATAAAGTAAAAGCTGTACGCACAAGCAAAGCAAAATAAATAAGTTATTCACTACTTTCCATCATCAGGCAGATGTTTAGCTATTTCCAGGAAAGCAGGACTTTGTTATGTGTAATGGTTATTTGGGAAGACAAATGCCTTAAGTCTGGACATCTCTCGCCTTCCTCCTTTTATTGCTAAGCATGATGCCGTATGGTATGGAATATCCCTCTGGTCAGTTGGAGTCAGCTGTCCCAGCTGTGTTCTCTCCCAGCAACTTGTGCATCCAGAGTCTGCTTGCTGGTGGGGTGCTGTGAGAAGCAGAAAAGATATTAACTGTGTAAGCACTGCTCAGCAATAGCTGATATCATCAGTGCTGTTTTGGTCATAAATCCATGTAGCACCATGTGAGTTACTATCAAGAAAAATAACTTTGCCCCAGCAAAAAACACTGTATATATGGAAATGTGATTGAAGTGACAATGCTCAAAACTCAGTTTTGAGATCTTAGAGTTTATGAAAACAGGCATCACTTGATTGCCAATTTTTTGGGGATGTTCAATAACAAGACTGACTATATGCATTCCAGTACTCTAATATTATCAAATCTTAGGGGTTTTTTCTTCATTTGTAAATTGATAAGGTACAGATAGGAAACTTTATGTTAAAAGTGTCATGTAGTTTTGATCTCTCTATATGTATACACGTTTATGATATATAGGTATGAGAAAATAATCCTCTCTTGTATTACTGTGTCTCTAAAATATGCCAACACAACTATCACATACATTAGTATCATCAGTAGTGATGCGCGCTGGATAAGCAGTAGCATATTTAAAAACATACAAGTAGCTTAGGAATCAAAGTGGTGTTTTTTCAGGTGACTCACATGCTCTTAGATAATTAGCTGGAATGAATAGATCTTGGCTTTTCAAAAATCTTAATGGATTCTGGAAATTTAAGGCCCTTCAAAAAAGAAGTTAATCAGCTGTACATCGGCTTTTATCTACTTATGTTAAACGCTTGAATGTAATACAGTTTACTACAGAGAGACCGCTTAAACTGTTGAACTTCATTATAGTGGTTTTATTGAGCAGTCCAAGAACACTGGGTTGAACTGATGTTGCAGAATTTTGTGCTTCAAAATCTATTCTTAAATCAGCTTTTGTTTGAAAAAGAAATCTGGTTGTATCTTATTTAATATAAAGACTTGTAGTTCAACTCTTTGGATCTGTTGTGCAACAATGTTTTATCTTCAAGTGGCAAGAAACTTAGTGAAATACCCAGTTGCTGAATTGCTTTCATCTGCTTACTTTCTACCCCAAGCTCATCTGTAGTTATCGCAGGGTATTGTTATTCACTATCAAATGAAGAATAAGCTTAAATCACTGGGAATGACATTTTGGGTAGTATTACAGAAAGTAACTTCTCTTCAAAAATAAAATTCCTCATTGTGACATCAGTTACACAAAATGTCCCAGACACATGGAAATGAATGCAAAATCTCTTGCTAACTTTTGCTAGTAAAACAATTTGGAACAGTATTCTCTGTGTGGGAAGACACCAATCTGTGAAATACTGTGATGAGCTGTTAGACTCAGTTATTCTATAAGCAATCCAACAATGGAAGAAGTGATTCAAGAGTTGATAAATGTTGAGGTTTAATTACTTCCTTAGCATGTATGTCACTGTTAGTATTTCCAGAGTGGTATTTTTTTTTTGTTTTAAGCTCAGTCCATTAGATGTTTTTAATAGTATATCATACGGCTTGGAAATCAGATTGAATTTATAGGCACATGGTGAAAAGATTTTCATGTCCTTCCTAATGGTTCAAGGAGAAAAGAGTACTGCTTGGATCTATGGCAGTACCATCTACAGCTTAATTGCATGGAACTGACAGTGTTCCCTACTTCTAAATTCTGTTTCCAGATAGCAGTAAAGTACAAGCTTATTGCATTTCACATTTTTAAGGTTTCAGATATTTTTCTATTTTCTCCTCTTTAAAAAAAATATATTGATATTTTACTTGTATTGCTCTTATTTTTACTGGATTTTAACTAACATTTCAGTGGATCTTATGTGTCACTGCTCTTGAAACTCTGGCTACCAGTTTTATCTGCCCAAAAATAATTTACGATTAATGGGACTATGTAAAAAAACATTGGTGCGACAACGTCTAGACCTTTGAAACCAAGTGGCAGTTGTGTTTGGGGCTTGAAGCCTGTAGTTCTTTTGCATTTTTCTGCTATTTTGTTTTTAATAGTATGTTTAGTGTGGGTAGCAACTTGTTTTTTGTTTTTGTAAGTGTCAGGTCTATTCCTACTCCTTTTTCATTATCTCAGATACACCTTTTTAAAAGTATTGCTTTCATTGATGTATTTTTGCCTGAAAATGTGCACACAGCTTGTCTAATTGGTGTCTAAAAAGGAGTCACTGTAAGCACTCGCTTGAGTCATTACCTTCTTTTACTTTCAAATGGCAACTTTTAAATTGGACTCCCTATTTGAGGGACTTTCTGAAGTCAGGCTAGTGACAGCAGTTGAATTGCAAGAAATTGAAAAATTAGTCCAATAATCTATGTTTTTTTTTCAAGTGCACAGAATCAATAATTCTTATGTTGGTTTTGATGTACCCATACATGTGAAAGTATCTCTGCACCTTAGTAAAGAAACAGTTTTCCCATAGTCTTGAAAGAATGTGGAACACGTTTGGTTGGGTTTTGTTTGTTTTTTTTAAATTAAAGTAATAAATTCTCCAATGTGAGAAACTTAAGCAATGAAAAAATATGTGTTTTCTTTCCTATAAATGGGTTAATGAAATGGTGATATTGACATTAGTGCTGGAAACATTTTATTCCTAAGATTATGACTATCAACTAGTTCACACACTGATGATGGCTTTGGTTTCAGGGATGGGTTGCTGATTTAACAATTGGCGTATGTTTTTATAGTAGTACTTTCCTTTAAACAGAAATGCCTTATCTGATTAAGGATTTTATTATTATAGCTTATAAGGTCATAAATAAAATATTATGCTAAATCGATGCTACAGTAATCCTTTATTAACATGATTTCAAAGAAAGATTTTCAGATATTAATTCAGTCAGCTTTAGTGATGTATGATAGAATAGCATTTCTTACTTCATTGCCATTATAGTACAAACAACTAAAATCCATACGCCGTATTTGGATCAGCAGTGGTTGGTTGTTGAATCATTTTTTCTAGAAAACTGAACTTTGCTTTCATTTCTACGCATTTTGTCTGTGTTTGAAATAGTTGGACATCCTGAACTTACAACCTTAAAACAAAATTGTAAACTGTCTGTCTTCACACAACATTCTGAAGTTTAGCAGAAATGCATGTTTTGATGATATTTATTTAGCTGAAAGATAAATTAAAACCTATTTCCTCCAGTGGCAGCTTTTCTCACTGAGTAGCTACTGACAAAATACTAGGTGTCCTAAGCCATAAAGAGAACACAAAGGCATAAGTTTTGTGTTTCCACCCTTTGTTACACGGGAAAGCTAGGAAGAGTTGCAACCGCACTTCAAAAGGTCAGCTTTTCCCCTCATTTTATTTTATCCCTGCTATTGTACTGGAGGTGTCCTTTCCTGAAAATAGAGTTGTCATTTCTGGTATTTCATCGTCATCTGAAGCATATGTAGATGACATGATAATTATTATACTGTGATGTTTCTCAGAATTCAGTGCACGTAAAAAATGGAAGAGTCATTGGTGTGTTTCTAAATTGGAATATCATTATTAATTTATAGGGTTTCCTGTAAGCAGAAGTGATTTTTGGAGAACTACCTTAATCACTTAGGTGTGGCAGGGATGCTTTGCTACATGTGATAATTTATTGGTGTTGCTCAGTGATGAATGCAAAGAAGTCCTTTGCTGCACTAACAGAAAGAGTTCTAATCTGTTACCCAACATGTGACTGAGGACTGTGGAACTATCTGTTGCTCAGAAAAATGATTAGAAATTTCCTTTTACATTTGCTCCGATGCAAAGACATGACAAGTCATGCACCTACTTACCAAATGTACTTAAAGTTGGTGTTTTTTTTCTAGAACATGCTGAACCCTTAGCACCAAGGCTTGTCTCTCTTTAATAAGCTTATAAATCTTCCTGTTGTTGCATATCAGCCCAAGAGAACTGGAGAAAGAGAATAAATTGTATTTATCAGTTTGTTTAGAGATTTGCAATAATGTATTGACAAGATTGAAGGTTATAATTTATGGTTACATGGACGAAGAATGAGAGATAGAGAAATAACATTTCTAGCAAAAATATTTCTATCTTACCAAAGTGTCTTGTGATCATGGCCTTCATATGTGGATGAAACACAGGTAGGAATGTATACATGCAGCAGTAAACCAGTCATCCTAAGGCAAAATAAAGCAACTTTTCCTATTCAAAAAGCCTTATTTTTTTTTTTAATTACATTTTATATTTTCTTAAAGAGTTTTCTTCTAACTTGGTGTTTTTCCAGCCAATCACCAGTGCCAGAGTGCACGTCATGACCTTTGAATAATTCTCAAACTCCTGCAAATAGCTGCTTCTGAAAGTGTATCTAAGTAAGAGCAGTTAAATAGAATTAATGTGCTTTCTAAACAGTGTTGCAGTAGGTAATTTATTATTTTTTTCTATAGATTTAGAATTTGCACATCTTTTTCAGAAACAAAGTACTTGTTTCCCAATAATTTTTGCTATAAAAGTTACAACACCTGATTAAAAATTCTTTTTCTTAATTCTTTTGGTTGGAGTGAGAGTCATAATTACTTATGGAAAGTAGTTCTGGGGAAAAAAATATCTGTCATAAGGAACGTATTCCTGGCAAAGATTTCTAAAACCTCTGCAAGTATTTTCTATTTTAGAGCAGTTATTGCACTTCATGTTAAAGCTGATTGAGGCTGTTAAAGGCATTGTCTAACTTTACTATGCAGGTTAGCTAAATATAACATTAATATATATAACGTTAAATATAACATTTTGTAAGAGGGCAGTTTGTGCTTAGGCATGTCTGAATCAGGGCCTCAAGTCTTTGTAAGTATTCAACTACCCTGTAATCTTCTTAAAGTAACTGTATTTGTAGGAGGTTGCTCACTTGGAATTCTGCTGCTGTTTGTGCAAATTCATTAGGAATTTAAGTAGTGCATAGTGTCTAACTTTTAGCTTTTTCAGTGTTTAACTCTGAGAAGATCAAAGTTAAAAAAAAGAAAAAGATTTTGAAGAGTAAAATTATCTTTCTACTCTCTAAATTCTGTCATTTGCCCATACTCTGAATGGCAATTATTTTCTTTTAAATTCCCTAATTTTATTTATATATCCTTTGTCTCTGGATATTTGTAGAAATTCAAAGGAGAATGCCCTTCCTAGAATGCTTTTATGTTGTTATGCAGAAAAGCCACCAGGGAAATAGTCAGTGTTCCACCCAACAGCAGAATTTCTCACCTTATGCCTGTCATTAGAACAATATCTAAGTGAAAGTATCTTGATGTGTTTATTAATAGTCATTCATAGAGATTCAGTATGATATTTTAACATCCCAATCAAGTGGACATAAAGTTGGGGCTATTTTTCTGGAGAAATTGTTTGTGTTTTCATGCTCTGTTGAAGTACTTTTGTATGAGAAGTGTGTGATAAAAAAAGTTAAATTAACTATTGTTTGTGGGGTCTGAGTTGTTTACAAAGTTTTTATCTAGTCTAAGAATTAGATGTGTCTTAGACAAGCACAGCCCACCTACTGAATCTCTCTCTCTATTTTTAAATGCAAATGGATAAATTCATGAGTATACATAGTTATAGTAGCAGGCTGAGAAGAATAAGAAGTAATTTCTTGTTATTCTAAATTTTCTGTCTCATTCCTTTTTAGTTTTGTATATTTTCCAAGCAGAGAAGTGGAAATTGTGTATGTGAATGGGTTGAATTCAGACTGCAGGTTTTTTTTGTTGCTGTTCTGAAATATTGAACATAGCTGAGTTTTGCAAGTGGTATAGGAGTTCATTTTCCACCTTTAAATATGTGGTTATTGTATTTGGTTATATGTTAGAACTGTTTTATTGTGCTTTTATTGCACTCCGAAGAGATTTGATTTGTATTTTAAGATCCTTAAACATATTTTAGAATACATTAAAAGAGGAAAGATGGTTTGTAAGCTATTGAATTAGCTGAAAATAATGTGCGTGGTAACTAAAGCAGTGTATTCAGCATACACATAAGGACTAAATTAGAGCTGTGTGTAGCTCATTTATCCAGAGCCAAATATACTTGAAAATGATCTTAGCAGAAGATCCTAGCCCCAGATATGCATAACATTCTTTCAAGCTGCATTTCCATAACACAGCTTCAGGTTAGCTAAATTCCTAAGCAGAGAAAGCCAGAATTTTCATGTGGCTCTTATTTTTGTCTTTTCCATTATAAGTCATATTTACAGAACTAAAAATGTCTGTTTGCATGTATGTACAGTCTGCATTTATAATGCAGATATGGTAGAATTCATTAATCTGTTTAATATAGGATTTCAGTGACAGGTATGGTACTCAGCAAATAACCACGTTAGAGCAGGAAGGATCAGCTGTTGTGACTTTCACCTTCTTTACCTTGCTCTTTCAGTGCAGTTGCAAATAGCTTTCAGGGTATGGATCACCCTGAAATAGGGCAGCTGAAGCCATCTCAGAATATGCTTTTTCAGAATACCTCATATGTGAAATATGATGGAATATTGTGACCTCTTTCTTCTGTTTCCACTTGGCCTTAAAAAAGTAACAAGACGTACAGCATAATCCCAAAGAATGTTGTGTTGTTTTTCCTACATTTATGGTCCCTTACTGGGCATTTTGATACTATATGTGGTCTCATTTAAAGTCACCAATAGCCTCTGAATTCTTGGAGGATTTGCTTCTAGGTGTTCTATGTTATTTCTAGCTATTCTGCAACTTAAAGATTAATAACAAACCTTCAGGTTACCTTAAGATTGCCATATGTATCTCCCTGAACTGTTAATCATGAATATCTGTATTCAGGTATTTAGGTAGATAATTTTGGTTGATGAGATCCATTTATTAAGCACTATGAGGCTTTTAGTAGCATGGTCCTCACATTTATGTACCGTTCTGAAGGTAAAAATAGAACATTAAAGTTTGGTCGATGTTGAATTTTGTTATCAAGAAGAATAATAGGATGGACATTGACAAATTCCCTAATTACTGTAGTTGACAGAAAGCTGATGCTATTAGAGTTACAAATTTGAAGAAAAAAAATAAAATTACACTGTTTGCAAGCATCATAACATGCCTCAGGTACTCAGTTTGAGTAACTACTACGTCACCATTTAAATTTTGTTTTCATAACGGAAGGGGAATTATCTGTCTTTTTTAAAATTTGAGTTAAATATATTATCCTGAAACCGTATTTTTCAGATAGGGGTTCTTGTTAATATACTTGTTAATATTCTTTAAATAAGAATTTAAAATTAAAAGAATTCCATTAAAAAAAAAAAATTAATTCCTTTGTAAAGGAATTTACTATTCTATTAACCATGTAGTTCTAAATTCAAATGAAGTAGGAGTAGCACAAACTTACAGCTGTATCTGTACGTCCCAGAATTGCCCCCTAAAACTTCGGTCTTAAGTTCTTAAAAAGTTCATTAAAATCTCTCCTAACTAAAATCTATGATTGAGTACAAAAGAAGATGCCACTTATCTTTAGCATGTGCTCTCTAGGGAGCTGTTAGAAATGTTCGTAATCTCTCACTTAATGCCTCTAGTTTTACAAGGAACTGAGCAAGGCCAAGGGCTTGAAACTTCCTCTTCTTATCTGAAGAAGACATCAAAACCCACAACATTTGGTAAAAAAAGTGTTCAACTTGCACATGTGCATATTTACATCACTTGTGCACATGTGCATAACTGTGCAATCATACTGTTTTCAGTGTGACTGTCATTATATGCTCCCAGTATTCTCATAGACAGCTTTGGGCTGGCCAGTTTAGCCCAAAGCAGTGATACAGCACATGGTGACAGAAACAAACTGCAGGTTCTAGTTGCAACTGAATTTTTTGTCTGTTCCAAAAAGGGTTGGATAACCTTTGCTGGCTTTCTATATTGCATAGTTGTATGCAACAGGTATATTCTGTTTTCCTTATTCTCATTTCCTCTGTATTTCTGCTGCAACGTCTAATGCAGAGATTTAGTGTCTTCTGCCATCACCCTTCCTACTATTAGTAATAGTAGAGAGGCACCTTCCTCAGCATCAATGTCTATGTGACATACTCAGTACTATTTTCTGTTGATGATTGCATTAATATTTTGAAATAACTTTTTATTTTTCTTTTAGTTTACAATTTTGATTACAGGAAGTGGGACAGAAAAAGACAATGACAGGGAAGAGACAAACACAGAATAAACTACTTGAGAGTGTAGCTTGACCAAAGACTTCTGAATACATATAAAGCATTTTTCATTATTCAAAGAAGCCAATTCCATTTTTATATTTCAGATCAGTTTTACTTTCTTTCCTGGGTTCAGCAGTAGCAGTCATGTTTCTCCTTCATGGTAGCTGGTGCAGTGCTGTGTTTTGACTTCCAGCCTGGGAACAGTGTTGGTGAAACTGATGTTTTTGGTTGTTGCTAAGTGATGTTTACCCTGACCAAGGACTTTGCCAGGGAGGAGGGGAAGCCGTGAGGAAGCAGACTGGGGCGCCTGACCTAGGCTAGCCAAGGAGGTATTCCATACTACAGCACGTCATGCCCGGGGTGGGGGGTAACTGGGAGTTACCCGGAAGGACACGGGCTTCCTGGTGGGACTCGTTTCTTGGCCAGCGGTATTGTATTCTCTTCCCTTGTTGTTTTCTCTTATCATTGTTGTCGGTGGTGGTGTCGGTGGTGATTTGTGTTGTACATTGGTTGCTGGACTGTTCTTGTCTCAACCCGTGGGAGTTGCACTCTTTCGATCCTCCTCCCCGTTCCTCCGGGAGCAGGGCAGGGGAGAGCCCTGGGGGGGGGGGGGGGGGGGGGGGGGGCTCGATTGCTCTCAGCTCGGCACCACTCACTGGGAGTGAGTGAACAAGCTGTCTGGCTAGGGTTTAAACCACGACAGTTCTTTTTGGCACCCAACATGGGGCTCGAGGGGTTGAGATAACGACAGACCTGACCGGATTAATAGTCACTCGTCACAATGCTGATCTATTGGCTCTCAAGGTTGTTCCTCTTGATCTCACAGTTTCAGTATATCGTACCTTACTTCCATCCGGTATTTGCTGTATTAGTGTTTTTCAAGTGTGGGGCTTGGGCTAAGGTTTTTGTCTCATTGTACTTTATGGTAATGACTTGTAATACAGTAGAATCATTGATCATGAAACTGATCTGGCTTATGTTCCCAGTGTGGTCACCACCTTTATACTTTGGGAGGTATATAATAGAAGTGCTTAGCAATTACACATCTTTTTTCTCCTTCTCAGGTGCTCAACCTGTGAAGGAGACATCCTTTTACCCTCCCAGTCGTCCCCCCAGACCATTTACATTTGAGAGTTTTGAAGTTTTTGAATGGCCTTTTAATGCTGTTGAGACTTGTTTGCTGATGGTGATGGGAATCACCATGCTAGCATGCATACAGAGTGTGTTTTTCCCACAACTGATTTCAAGAGTTAAGCAGAGTCAGGTTTGGGTCTTGTCAGGGTCAAACGACGATGTAGGAGGACCAAGAGATTTTCCCTGAGGCTGGACAGCCATGAGTGGCAGGGTGTGTGGGATAGTATGGGCAAGTATCTAGGTCAGTGGGCCCCTCCAGTACTTTGGAATTTCACTACCAAACAACTGCAAAATCCAGAAGAATTAGTAAAACACTTAAATGAGGTGTGTGGTCATTCTGGCCATACCAGAGATGGACAAATCATGGCAACGTGCTGGGGCTTGGCCTATGCTTACAGGGCCTTGTTCAACACTATCCAGCACCTTCAAAAGGAAAAGAATGTCGGTGGATCTGAGGGCAAAGCAACAGTCAGCGCAGCTTCTCCAGCTCCAGGCACAGCAGCTTCACCACCCCCAGCGACAAGTACAGTCGCTACTCAAACTTTGGCTGCAGTGAACAGTGCAGCTACCCCAGTGGCAAGTACAGCAGCTGCTCAAACTTCAACTGCAACAGACAGCGCGGTTACCCCAGCTCCAAGCACAGGAGCTACACCACCCCCAGCAACAAGTACAGTCGCTACTCAAACCACAGTGATAATCACTGCAGCCAAACCAGAGGACCAATTCGTATCAATATTGGTTGCCCCTGTACACAAGAGAAAAAGCTAAAAAGAGGCAAGAAGGGTGAAGCAAGATGAAGAAACAATGAATTCACCACCCGGTCCAGAATCTGATCAGGAGTCATCATCACATGACGAAGAAGAAGAAGAAGAGGTAACTTCTCGACCTCGGACCTCAACCGAGCTGCGGAATATGCGAAAAGATTTTACCCGTCAACCAGGGGAGCACATCATCACCTGGTTACTCTGATGCTGGGACAATGGGGCCGATGGTCACGAACTAGAAGGTACAGAAGCCAAGCAGCTGGGATCACTTGCTAGAGAAGGGGGAATTGACAAAGCAATTGCAAGAGAGAAAAAGTCCCTCAGCCTTTGGAGGAGGCTCTTGGCAGCTGTGAAAGAAAGGTTTCCGTACAAGGACGATGTTATGAATCGTTCGGCCAAGTGGACTACTATAGACAAAGGCATCCAGTTTCTGAGGGTATCAGCCATCGTAGAGATGCTCTATCACATCAAGCCGAATAACGGGGATACACCCATAGATCCAGATGAAGTTGAATATACACGACCCATGTGGCGAAAACTTACATGGAATGCACCGTCATCATATGCCCATTCATTGGCAACAGTAACCTGGAATGACATAGTACCACTAACAGTGGATGAAATGGTTCATAAACTCCGAGAGTTCGAAGACAATCTCACCCCTTCCATCATCTCAGCTGTGGAAAAACTGTCCCAGGACCTCGAACAATTGAGGGACGATCTATCTGATTTATCCAGCTCCTCACGTGTACCAACACACGTCTCAGCTATTAACAAAAGGCGTCCTATTGTTCGAAAGAGGAGATACAGGAGGTATACGCCACGGGGTACCCTATGGTTTTACCTGCTGGATCACGGAGAAGACATGACAAAGTGGGATGGAAAACCTACTTCAGCTTTGGAGGAACAGGTGAGTGAACTGAAGAGGGGAGCAAGGGCCAAGACTGATCGTCCCATGAGAGCGACGGCTTCAGTCTCTGGTGAGCAGTTTCCCAGATGGAGTGGAAGAGCTGATTTTACTCCAGCTCCTGTGATAGCAAAGAATAATCCCTTTCACCACAACTTATGTGTCCAATGCTGTGACGACCATTAGAGGGGCCCTGCCTCCAGCCAGGTGGAGGTAGGGGACAATCGGATTTACTGGACTGTGTGGATCAGATGGCCTGGCACATCAGTCCCACAGAAGTATAAGGCTCTAGTAGATACTGGTGCACAGTGTACCCTGATGCCATCAAGCTGTCAAGGGGTGGAACCCATCTATATTTCTGGAGTGCCAGGAAGATCCCAGGAGTTGACTGTGCTGGAGGCTGAAATCAGCCTGACTGGGAGGGAATGGCAAAAGCACCCTATTGTGACTGGTCCAGAGGCTCCATGCATCCTCGGCATAGACTACTTCAAGAGAGGGTACTGCAAAGACCCAAAAGGGTACCGGTGGGCTTTTGGTATTGCTGCTTTGGAGACTGAGGAAATTGAGCAGCTGTCCACCTTGCTTGTTCTCTCAGAAGATCCCTCTGCTGTGGGGTTGCTGAAAGTTGAAGAAAAAGTGCCAATTGCAACCACAACAGTGCACCGGCAGCAATATCGCACCAACCGGGACTCCGTGATTCTATCCTCCTCCCCGTTCCTCTGGGAGTGGGGAAGGAGAGAGCCCCCGGGGGGGGGGGGAGGGGGGGGTGGGGGGCCTCGATTGCTCTCAGCCCGGCACCACTCACTGGGAGTGAGTGAACAAGCTGTCTGGCTAGGGTTTAAACCACGACACTTTCATAACCATTCCAACATAAACAAGATTTATACTGACCTACTACTCTGGCAGAGAAATGAGAGCTCTGATAATACCTTCAAGTTTCATTATTTGTTTAGTGAATAACTTGAATTACCTGTGTGTGTAGCATATATGCCTTGCCTTTTTCTATCACTAAACATATGCTTTGACTAAGAGAGAAGTGTGTTTTACACTAGTCATGAAAACCAGGTATTGGGCCAATGATATCTCTTTATAAGAATGCAAGGCAACAAGGCAATTAATTTTCTCTGAAAGTTAAACAGTTAGTTTAGGAGCCTCTTCATGTTCCACAAGGATGCTCTTTTCAACTTGTAGTACTGATAGGTTTATTTCAGAATCCCAGAGAATTCCTGCAAAGAATTTAAATCTGTAGCCTAGCTCTTCTAAATCAAAATCAACTGAGGGGACCAGCCAAGCAGTAAGTCAAAGTAACCCTGTGCTTAGTCTTACATTGCCAGCTCTTCACAGAATACTCAGGAAATAAATGATTCTGCTGCATCTCTGAGATCTGGATACAGTGAAATTTCACTTGAAGCCTTTTTACTAAATTCTCCTGCCTTTTTAGTAAATTCTTCTATCCTTTTACAAAACAAGGGATACATTCTTTCCTTAGCTTCGTAAACTTCAGTGAAGCTGAAAATTGGTTCAGCGCCATTTATCTCAATAAAATTACATCTCTTTACCCTAGCAGACTTCAGTCAGTATGGCTGAGACACGCTTTTACTCAGGACAGATCACTGCTTTTCTTTCTTTGTGTCAGTGATATATTTAAAGGAAAATAGATACAGGGTCAAGAATGGGATTTCGCTAATACCAAGATGCAGGGTCAAGAATGGGATTTCACTAATACCAAGTAGTTAAACTATGTGCTTAACAATTTATTCTAGCATATATGCTTAAAGCAGATGGCATTGGAGATGTTTGTCAGAAGCAATGTTATATGCCTTTTTGTCACACAAAAAGTTAATTACTTGCATTGAAGGTATTTAAGTTGTAACTTGTACATTTACCTCCCATAGTATTTATTCATGCCTACACTGAGGCACTGGTATGCACTGTGTCCTTATTTTAATAATGGTTTCATAGAGTAGAGCTCTTCTTATTATTGTATGTGTGTGAGGAACTACACATCTAGTTGCTGTGACTAGATTCCAGTAATGCTGCGTTTTCAGTTTCAGGGGTATTTTTTTGCTAAATAATCTGTCTGCATTCTGCAAAACATTAGTTCAAAACAGCTGTTCATAGTGATAGCCAAGTTAGCTATTCTTCAAACAAATAGAAATCTTTCAAAAGAGTTTTATACTATAATGAGCTTTTTATTTATTATGTCTTTACTGCTACAGCTTTTTAAATACAGCAAAATGTTCAGGTCAGCATTCTATCTTTAATTGGAAAGTATTTGCTTATCGTATTATAGAAAAGGAAAGAGAAGTGTTCTGCCGTTTTGTAAATTATCTGTTGTTAAAAGACAATTGCACAGTAAGAAATTACTAGAAAGGTCATTTGGAATTCGTGAACACTAAAAGACTTCTTGGAGAAATGAACTGAAATGATAAATGATCACTGAAATGGTTATAAATGCCAGCAAGTTAGCAATATTTGTTTTTAATATTCTATTTGAGCCGATCTCCTCTTTTGAAAATGTAATGGTTACTATCTAAAATATCTTGTACTAGGTTTAAAAGTTAAGAATATGAAAATGGACAGTATTAATTCCATTGTTTGTTTGCATTTTCTTAATGTAAACATGTTTTACAAGTTTGTAAAAAAAGGCAAAAAAGCAAACTTTTCAGCGAGAGATAGATTGTTATTAGTTTGGCTTATTGTTACTTAAAGAATATATTACCATAAGCTATTCTGTTAGTTTGTATGCTTTACTTTAATTCAATAAATGAGAATGCTATAAACAGGTCTCGATAATGCAGGTATGCAGAAGACTGCATGTACAGTCAAACAGCATATGATTATTTTTCCAGTATTTGAAATAACAATCAAATGTGCAGATGCAGTACAAAAAGCCTGACAGAGCATTACACTGTATATGAATGTTACTAGAGAAAGAATAATAGGTGAAATAGTAATTGGTGTATTAGCTTACACAGAAAATGTAGTGATGGAAATGGGAGGAGAGACTGAGTTAAGGCAGAGTAGTGATCTGAAATTCCCACAAATCTTGGTGGTAGTTGTGGTGTAGATACAGCCCATTCTTTCACTCTCGTCATTCAGTTAGTCCTCATTTTGACATATTCCTTCATTAAATAATTTTTTATGATATGTATGTTTTCCGCTTTAGTTACGAGTCTTAGATATCTGCCACTGTGTTCTAATTGCTAAGCAAATTAATCTCTACATGTTAACAAATTTCATTTTATAGCCCATTAGAAATCATTTGTAAGACTAATGCAAAAGAAGAATAAATAAGGTTGCACAGATGCACAAAACGTTTGTCAAAAAATTATTTGTGCCTCAGGTTCTGAGCCTGTAAAATCCTTTGACTTCACAGACAGTTTTTATGGGTTGCAGGCAGAATTCACATGCAAAATATAAGTAGATTTTAGGTTCTGTGGTTTACAATTTGTATTTCCTGGGGAAAACAGGGGAAGCAACTCATGCTTCAGCTTTTTAACAGGAAAGAGGATTAGTTTATTTTTCCAATAAAGAGGATTGAGAAGTAAAATATTTGTTTCTGTTGGTCACAGTGGGGGGAGAACAAACATTTAAGTCTGTTTGGAGGGAACAGGGACAAGTATTGAGTCCATTGTGGAATGAAGCATATATACCCAAGATGGAGAAAGATTTTTGGGGACCAAATGTTTTAATAGTGGTCCTACTCACTTGTATGTTCCGCCACAGAAGAGAAACGGTATATGATAAAAAGTTTTGTATTTAATTAAAGGAGGTATTGTATTACTATGTTCTCTTATCATCAGGGTATAGAATAAAGTTAATTTTGTGATGGTTTTCCTGGTGGAAAGTTTAATCACATTCACTTATCTGTTTTAAATATATTTTTGGAGGATGCTGTTAAAAATCTGTTTCTTTCCTGTATCATTTTGGCTTATTAAATAATACTGAAAGATTTCATCTGGGTGGGTAATAGGTGAGAAGCAGCAGCTAGGAATGTTGTGTTCTGTAGTAGAGTTATATGTTTCTTCCTATGAAAGACTTGTTTACATGGATTTTTCTTCTGTGATAGGTTTGGAGATTTTTTTGGTACTACTCTATGAGTATTTGTTTTTTAATAGGTCTGTTAAGTGCAGATTATTCTATAGTGAATGCAAAGAAAAGGATTTTGATCCTAGTCTGAACTGCTTCAAAGATAGACAAACTTATATTTGTGACATAAAATAACAGTGGATTCTAATATAAAATTTTGAGGAAAATTGCTTAGATATGTCTTTTATGAAAGGGTCTGGTAAACTGATTCTTACTGTGTAAATATTGCTGTTACTGAGGTCAGTTAAAGGAATTTAGCTTTTGAAGAGTTTGGCATGCAGTGATTGTCTCATAAGTAACAAGAGGCAGCAACATCTGAGAAACTTGTTACAGCTGATGATTATCTCTCATGAGATTGAAATTTAGTCAACATGTGACATCAGCTGAGAGAAAGGGGGTTTTCTGTATTTCTCCCTCTTTGAAATATATTCTACATCGCTGATTACTTCATGATTTCACTGATAGAGTAACTGGTACTGTGCAGACTACTAAATACAGTGTTCTGGATAGTTTATGAAAGTCTTTCCTGCTATTAGTGTATTTCCTTGAAACAATACCTTTAATTATGCACATCTCTAACTCTCTTATGTATCACCTTTGTGATGCAGACCTACTTATGTCCTTTGTTAGTCAAAGTGTGCTGTTGCCCTACACCCTTCCATATACACTTTTTTTGTGAAGATAGAAAGTATTTTTTAGCTAAAAATCAGTAGTAATATTAGAAAATGTTAATAATTCAGACATTGTATTGCCCCCGTGGTTTTGTGACTTCTGGGGCTCCTTTGTTCGAAGCACACACGTTCAATGTATATCTCTCTTTTTTTGCTGTAGTGTAACACAGGAATCTCTAGCTATTGAGATAAACCATAGGATGTAAATCATGTCTTACTAGAGTCTCTGGGTAAAGATGAGAGGAATTACATGCAGTATTGTAATAGTGTTTTGTAATTGTATTTTAGGGAAATTATTGGTTTCTATGAAATGTTGACATTTCTTTCAAAAAGCAAACAATTTTTCAGAAAAAAAAAGATTTACACTGTTGAAACTAGCATTTTTCTGTTATTTAGAATATCCTTTAAGTGAAAATGTTTTCAACCAGCCAGTAACGGTTACTGAAGTTAACAAAACAGTCATGTTTTATCCCAGTACTTGAAATCAGTGGTACTCACCCTCTATTGTTGACAGTAAATTATCCTTAATTTACTGCAGTTACATAAATATGTACTTGATCTCCTGAAGGTCACCTGAAAATTGCAAGTTAGAATGTAACTGTTTCTCTGGTTCCAAAACAAATGGTGAGATTTCATAGTGTCTTTGTTTCGGCTGGGACAGAGTTTCCTTCGTAGCAGCTGGTACACTGCTGTGTTTTGGATTTAGGACGAGGATAGTGTTGATAACACATGACTGGTTTTAGCTATTATTAAGCAGTGTTAGTATAGTAAGTGATGTACTTTTCAGGTTATACCCAGCCAACAAAAAGAATAGAGGGGCATAAGAAGTTGGGAGGTGACACAGCCAAGACAGTTGACCCAGACCAGTCAAAGGGCTATTCTATATCCTATGACATCATGAACTGGGATTAAGGTGACCAGGGAACTGGCTGGGAATCAGTTGTTCAGCAACTGCATTATGCATCACTTGTTTTGTATACTCTATTATCCTTATTGTTATCAGTGTTATAATTTCCTTCCCTTTCTGTTCCATTAAACTGTCTTTATCTCAGCCATGAGTTTTCTCACTTTTACTTTTCCAGTTCGCTCCCCCAGCCTGCTGCAGGGTGGAGTTGGAGTGAGTGAGCAGCTGTGTGGTGCTTATTTGCCTGCTGGGGTTAAACTATGACACATAGGAATATACTCTTATCATGCTCAGTCTTATTTATAGCATTCATTACCATATAAACAGAATGTGCTGACTGACTTCTAGTTATTGAGGATACAGTCATGTAGATGTCAAGGAAATACCTGTGGCCTACATGGAATTACTTTATTCCAATGCTAATTTATAAACATCCGTAAGATGTTTACAATGACAAATAAACACTTATCACTGTTCACTCACTGCATGCTATTTCTTGAAAAGATAATTCTTCTAGAGTATTTCTGAGGATGATTTTTAAAGAGTGTTTTATCACACGTTTTACGTTTACCTTGGAATAAATGATACAGCATATGGGAGTGTTATAAAGAATTATCAGTGGTAAATTTAATTTGAAATCTGTTCATTGAGTGGAGTGACCTTTCAGCTGGTGGAAATAATAGACTTTCAAATACCACATTTTTCTTATTAGTGTAAGAAAAAAGGTGGTTGCTGTTTTGACAGTTCTACTTTACAGCATCTTGTTGCAGAAGCTGAATCTTAGTAACTAATGGTACAGCAAATCTATGCATAATTTCTTACAGTTTCTGCAGACTGATTTTCCTATAATGTAGGTCCACAAAACAGGTGTGAAATAATCACAGAGAAATCACTGGAAAGACTTCAGTGAAAGGCTGAATTTGGACCCAACCCAGCAGCTACATTAGCTCTTTCTTTCATCAAATACAGTTATTTTTAAATGAAATCACAGTCAGTCAAATCTTTCTCTCATAGCTCCGGGTAATTTCATTGACTAAATTTCTCGTTATTTTTCCCTGTTGTGAGACTCTTTATAAACATTTATTAGATGTACGTAGTGCAAAAGTGTAGCTATAAAAACTTATTCCTGCTCACAGCAGAAACTTAAACAGAAATAATATTACAGCACAAAGCAATAATACTGAAGAACATTAAAGATGCCATTAAAAGGAACCAGCCTGCACCTGCTAATTAAAGTTTACACAGGGAAAGAAAAAAATTGCCCTGGACTTAATGCCATTTTCTTCAGCTCTTTAGACAGTTAATATCCTTATTATCAAAAAGTACTGTGGTTCATCTAAGGGCAGTACAAAACCAGAAGCATTATTTTCCAATTATTATTGTTTTTAATGCAAAAAGTACTAGGATATCCAATATTTGCACTTGCAAAAGGATGGCATTATACTGGTGTCCCATGGGGTGAATTTTAAAAAGGCCTTTTGTGAAGTTGGGCAAATTATTTCACTTGTTCTGCCATCATTTATATTTTCAAATTTTTACAGCCTGATCTGTTAAGAAGAAAAGCTTAAGGCAGGGATTTTTTTCTCATTTTACACTTGCATGGTATTCAGTAGAATACGATATCCAGTGGGTTTGGGCCTTGAAGTATGACTGAAATGCAATTCAAATGGTAATTTAAAAAAAAAAATAAAATCTAAGTCAAATGCAGTTTTGCATGTGGTATGAATCTTTTCACACTCAATGGAAATAATGTAGGTGTGAAATCTGTGCTCACTGCTCCCAAAGGGTTATCAAATCCTAAAATCTGGTCAGTTGAAAATAATAAACTTAAGTTTATTAAATTTAAAATTATCAAACTTTTGACTAAATTCGATTGACCTGGGAGTCCAGAAATTCAGGAATTGCAGCAAAGATGTGCATGGTGACATGTGATGGACAAGGAAATCATGGGGAGCCTCCCTCTGACTCATTCATTAAAAAACTACAATCTGATCTGGCAAAGTGTAGTCCTCTTCTGACTCCGTGGAAAGTGTAAGCTGCATTTTCCACTGAGCTTTTAAACTTCCATCATTATTCCAGTCATTTTCAATTAAATGCTTCTTAGAGTGTTTGGGAAGATTGACCTAGTACAGAAACTCTTGAATCCGTGATGTGACGTTTGCTTCGCTTTTTAATTTACGCTATTTCACATTTCATCTTCTCCCTTCATCTTCCTTTTCTCTCCTGACCCTAAGATTTCTTTGCTTACCTTGAGATAAATCTCTTTCTCACCTAGCTGCTCATGTTTATGAATTATTGCACGTTAAGTCCTAGCAGTGTATTTACAAAATGAAATTTCATAGCATACACCTGTGTTGGATAAAACATGAATTGAAAGCTGTAATAATGATAGCTTTTCTGTTTTGAAGTTTAATCTATTTGGCTTCCAAGTCTGAAAAATACAGAGGTATCTTCTCAAAAGCTTCATAGAGAAAAGGAAGTTAGGATAAATAAGAAAAGAGTGGGTGGATTACATGCATTTCATAAAACCTTTATTATATTGCCCTAATTTTCTTTTTATTTTCTGTGGAAATAAAATTGTTTTTTCTTCTTCTTACAGAAGAAATTGAAATAAAAATTTAAAAGTTCTGTCAGTTTTTGAAAGTGGTGTGAGTCATAGAGAAAAGACAATACTGTAACAGAAAGGATAAGTCATATTTTTTATTACTTTAGTACACAGTTAATACATTTCAGTAGTACAATTTTTATCCATCCTACCATTTTGCTTTTAATAATTCTCCTCACAGCATTTATTTTGGTTGTGTCATCTCTGTGTAGTAAAAGCAGTTAGTTTATCTGTGTGGCATACATCTTTGAGTTTCTGTTTTATTTTTTTGAGAGGTTGAATATAATTTGAATATAATATGAATAGAATTTGAATAGAATTTTAACTTATTGGTTGAATATCATTTGAATATAAGGTCAATTTTATGTATTTATGTTTAGTCAGTCAAAAAGTTCCCCCTTCTTCCCCATCTTATGCCCTTATGTCTTTATTGTGTATGGTCTCTTTGTCTTTTAGTTTAATGTTGTTGCATAGTGATCAGTGAGGCATTGTCTGTTTATTTCTTGTTTGCATATCAGGATCATCACTTACACCACAAGGAGTTCCACAAATGCTCAGTTGTCATTGCAGAACCAGTAGAGGGAGAGAACAAGAGCATCTAATTGATTTTTTGATTTTCCTATCTGTCCTATGTAAACACTGACATTTTTATTAAAGGAATAATTTACTGCCTGTCCTTTAAAACAGAACAATAACTGGTTTTGTAACAACCTACCTTTTGAGGTCGTTTTATTATTCACAAACCTCAATTTCTATTTTCTCATGCAGTACTTTGGGCATTGTTGAAGAGAAATAAAATACCTGAAATGTATCAATCACTGAAATAGATGCAAGTGTTCATATTCTACATCAATATGCATATATGTAGTCTCACATATGCATTCAATAAATATAAGTTCAGCTAATTGTATAATAAATTCGTAGACTCTGTCCAGAATGACAGTACTATTTATCTGGATGAGAATGTTGGCTTATCTAACTCATGATGCCTAGATGTGTTTTCTTATTATAATTGATATTTTAGGCAAAACCAAGTTTTAAAAGGTTTGTCAACACTATGAGATATCGATCAACTCTAATAGATATTGAGCCTTAAAAATGTCAGCTTTGTAATAAAGTTCTGTGCATTATTTGAATATATTAATGTTTATATTTCTGTTTCTGCTGGATTGCACTCTTCCTGCTATCTACCCAAATTATCATATCAATGTTATTTTGAAATTGAGCTATTATTAGTTAATCTAAAATTAATAGTGCTATGTGGAGTGGTTATTTTACCATTAGTAGTATATATGTTATATATGGTTAGCTCTCAAATTTATTTCATTGCTTTTGTAAATGTGTCTTGGACAATCATATAAAATACAGTATTGATAATTACTGGATTATCTGAGAGCAATAAAGGTAAATCCACCAGTGTGTCATGTTTTGCATTAAGGTCTGAGAGATCTATTCTGGTCATATTGTTTTGAAACATGATACAAAACTCCCCATATCCATGCATTTTGTGACTTCGGTAATTTAATACATTGGGAAGTATTGAGGATTTTTGCTTGGGTTTGGGTTAAAAAAAAATAAATAATTATTTTCATGTTAATACACCTGGCCATGGAAAGTAACAAGATAATCTTAATTGTACTGACTTGAACTTGCTATAGTGTGAAGGCACGCACTCAAACTGTGATTTAGTAAGCATATGTTACTCTGGTTTATTCATGATAAATGGTCCCAGGCAGACATGCAGGGGCTGCTGTGGGAGTCAGAAGATATGTCATTAATTGTTACAGTACTGCTCTCAATTTCTATAGGTAGATTAAATTTATTGCTGAGTTCTTATATATTTATTTGTGGCTACTAATGATAGACTTAAAATCTGATAGAATTTAGGAGAGTTTTATGTATGATCTTCATGTGAGTATTAATTTTTATATCTCAGCTTGCAAAGTAAAGTCAGATTTAAAGTAAGCACGTCTTTCTCATTTGTCTAACTTGTCTAAAATTAATAACATCAATTAGACTGAGGAAAGTTTTAATGAATGCACTTTTCTAATGTGACGTTACAAAAGTATGGTGTACTTGGGAACTCTTTCAAACATTGAGAATGAACTGCTGAGGAGCATTCTTAAAAGCTGCTTATGTATCTGTCTAAAATGAATGTGAGCCTGATCTCAAGCAGCTGTTACCTTCTTTAATGTTTAGTTTACAAGGATAGTGCAGAACTCTATCATACTCTGTCATACATAAGAAGTCCTGGGTGGCTTCTCTTGAGGAGAAATTTTTGATATCAGGGATATTTCAATTTGAAAATTAATTGTTCTTTTCTAAGGGAAATGAAGACAACTAAACTAGTTGGTTCTGCTGTTGCCATTCTGCACAGGAAACGCCTGAAATACAATTTGGTTGATAAATCAAAGACAAAATATAAATCTCTGACTGATAAATCATTGCAATTAATCATTGGAATTAAGAAATTAATGATTGCATTAGATATTTTGGGGGAACAAAATAAATTTCCTAAAATGTATCACATCTGTTCTAGATTCAGTTCAACCTATTAAAAATATTGTGAGCCATATTCTTCAGTTTCTGGGGTTTTATTACTTAATCACAGGGTTAGTACAAATCTTTCTGGTTTTAAACACAGCTGCTGTTCTTTGGATATATTCAGGACCTTGCTAATTTTTGTTTATTTTGAAGTGGTGTTCCAGACACAGATAATAATGACATAAGTATGTCTACAAAGTCTGTAACATTACTTAACTTTACTAACTTCTTGCAAACATGTACCTTACTTACTATTAATGAGGCTGATTTATCTGTTCAGGAACATACTGCATGAATAGTACTTTACAGCATGGGTTACTATGGTAACACTTCTGTAGTTTTATGCTCATATTCCAGTACATCTTATTTTATTTTTCAAGTGCTCTTTGTGAGCATATTTAAATTAGCTTATTGCTTGAAAACTTTTGTGAGGGACTTTTTTACCTCAATATTATTTAACATGGTTGTTACAGCAACAAAATTTTTCCCTTGATATTTACCTATGAAAAGACAATGACTGTATCTCAAGCAAATAAGGGGGAAGTGAAAATTTTTCATGTTCATTTACTTTTATATCTACACAGATGGCACCATATAATACCAGTAAGCTTTGCATGATGTATAAAAGGGGTTTGTGCTGGGCCTTCCTCCTCAGGCTTTGCACCTGCAAAATGACACAGGCAAAATCTTGATCAATAAGATTAACATACATGATGATGTTGCTGTTGCGGGCTTTGTGGTGAGATGATTAGCTTTATGTGTTACTTTGGGACAAAATAATATAAAGAAGAGCAAGGCATATGCTTTATTATTATTATTATTATTTTCATTATTTGTATGTTAATGCATCTGACCATGGAAAGGAACAAAATAACCTTAGTTGTACTACCTCGAATTTGCTATAGCCTGAAGGCATGCACTCAAACTGTGGTTTACAAACTGCATGATAACCAGGTTCATCCATGATATATGGTCCTAGATAGATGTACAGACTATTGTGAAGTATATTAGCAAAGGGTGCAAGGAGCAGGGCTGAAACTAACATGAAGCAGCACTGTGCTGGTCTATATTGTCTTACTGATTTGATTGGCACTCTGGAAAGTTATGGCAGGAAAGAGTCTGCCTACAAGAGTGTACTCATCTAGCTATATACTGTTGACAAGTAAATAGTGCAAACAGTACTGTTTTCTTAAGTTTGCAGGCAGAAGATAAGTCTCACTCATTTTGATCCTCCCTTGGTAAGAAGATACTAAACAGGGGACTATGAAGTGGCAGGATCTCACAGTCTCTAGTGTAGGGGCCTAGCACCTTACAAAAGTTCATGTTTAAAACCCTTCTGGGGGGAAAATGAGAGAAATTACTTTGTCAAAGCAAATTCTCAGGTTGTTGGCGCATGATATCTGTTTACCAGGTAACAGTGTGTATGTATCCAGTCCTCCATTAAGGTGATTTAAGTACAGTTAGATCCTGAGAGTAAAAAGAATTTGTATTTGAGAACATAAGAGTAATTATACAGATGCAACTCTCTGCATTCAGATTCATGTAATTGTGGGACTCTATGTAAAGTATGGAAATTTAGCTTATACTTTTTAGTATATGTTTCAAATAATTTCATAACTGATACTTATGTTGGTCAACTTGAAATCCATGGTTCAAATTAAAATTACCATTGCAATAAAAGTATCAATCAGTGCCCCTTCTTGGTTTAAGGAGCAATTATTGACTAGAATTATATTAGACATAATTTAGATTATTTGTTTTGAGTAATAAATAGGCATTTTCTATGTCTATCAGCACATCCATACTCTAATTAAAATGAAGAGAACAGCAATATTAAGAAGAAGGTAGCGTTTCTTAGACTGAGGGGTATAATAAAATTATTGCAATAAGTATTTCTAATATGTATCAGAGTATTACAAACTAAGCTGTTGGATCCCTTAGCCTGACAAGTAATCATCACTATTTAATTGAACTTATGATCAGGCAAAGCCCTATCTTCATCATAAAACAGTCTAAACAAATACTGAAATTCTGCTTAAATTTAACTTCTTATACCAGTAAGTGGCACAAGAGTCTGTTCCCTGTATCTCTGCTGCACAAAGTGGTTATTGAAACTTGAAATAATTTAAATTTGTTTACAAATAATCTATTTTATTATAAGGAAGCACACAGCTGAGAGAAAATTTTATACAAGACTAAAAAGATGTCTAGGTAGCAGAAGCAGTGACAGCTGCGTGTAAGAAAAGCAAAAGTTTAGTAAAAGTTGTTTACTACAAAAACTGTTTTACTGGTTTATATTGTTTTTAAATGGGCTGTGAGTACTGAATACCCCTTCTGCTAGTTTGGGTCGGGAGTCCTGTCTCTGCTTCCTTCTGGCTTCCCATGCCCCTCCTCACTGGCAGAGCTTGAGAGACTGAAAAGTCCTTGACTGGGATAAGGGCAACTGAGCAACAACTAAAACATTGGTGTGTTATCAGCACTGTGCTCAGTAAAGCCAAAAACACAGCACTGCGCCACCTACTAAGAAGAAGAAAAATAACTGTTACTGCTGAACCCAGGACAATTTTGTATTTACCTCCTCTGAAAATAGTTCAAATTTGAATAATTCAATAAACTTAATAATTCAGGATAAATCCTTTGTGGACAGATCTAGTTAGTACAGACCCGTGCAGTGCTGCAATGTCATCTGAGGAGGAGCCCCATGAATCTTTGCTAACTGCATAAGCTGGCAGGTATTCCTCAAAGCATTGCTTTGAGTCTTACGGTAATGAGTAATTTTGCTTAGGTCTTCCCCCAGTTTTGATGCTATGAAAAGACATACTCAAGCAATGGGCTTATTTTTGGAAAATGGATTAGCTCTTTTTAAAAAGAAACTGTGCATTCTAAGATACACTTCTAGTTTATGATCTTTCCAGAATATGGTACTGTTTTCTGATGAGAAATATATATTGAAAATCTGCCTGTGGCATGCCCTCTAGGCAAGAAAGAGATTCTAGAGACAGTTGAAAACATCTAGGGCTCATTTCTGCATAATATTCACTTATTTATCCATAGAACTGTGACTTTAATTATATTCCTCCATTAAGAAAAGTGTGTGTTAGCCCCTAAGATCAATCACAAGGATTTTGGAGAAGTCCTGAATTTTATTTTAGTGGAATTACCTTTGAGGGTGTATTATAAGAATGCTAATATCTTTTTATGTTTGGATTTAATAGTATGCAGCAAAGCAGACAAACCCTTCAACTGTACCTGTTTCCTTGGAAGTTGAAGCTTCTGCTTTATTTTGAAAGAATAATAGCAATGAAAAAAATTGCAATGATTGTTTTCCGGTTTTGCTGAGAAAACAGGCTTTTTAGATTCAGAGAGATTGCCTCCCCCCACACTCCAAACACCACCTTTGTAATCTAAAACTTCTGTTAAACTGTGCTCACTACGTGGGTCTTAGGCTGCGGCAGTCTGTTCCATTCAGTGTCAATCGCTTAGAAGCAAGAAATCACTTTGTAGGTCATTGTGATGCCCATCACTTCCAAACTCTAAACCACTCATCTTAGAATCATAGAATAGTTAGGGTTGGAAAGGACCTTAAGATCATCTAGTTCCAATCCGCCTGCCATCGGCAGGGACAGAATGTTCACCGCACTGTACAGCTCGGCTCGGCACGGCACGGCACGGGGGGTGAACCGCAGCACCGAGGGTTCTGGGGAAGCCCGGCGGCGGGAGGGGGGAGTCGCGACAGGCAGGGGCTGCTGTCCCGCGGTGTAGCGGAGACTGCGTCCCCTTCCCATCTCTCCCCCCCCGGAGGCACTCGTGTTTCCCCGCGGCCGCTCAGTGTCACGGTCTCTAACGGCAAGAGGAGCCCATGCCCTGCCTACTGTGTACCCGCGCCTGGCAGCGCCGGGCGCTCATCTTAGCAAGTCCCAGAACCATCGCGGCAGCACTCCTGGGAGAGGATTTTGTATTTAATGGAATTCAGGCTTTGGATGACGGGGGGCTCGTTAATTTTGGAATTGCTGAATAAGGGAATTCTGTTCCTGCAAATCTGAGTGTCAAAGAATATTCTCCTGCCATATGAGAAAACCGAGTTTAGCCCAGCCAAACACAGCACCTTTTAGCACAGTTCAGACAAGTTTAGCCTAGCCCAAACCAGTTTAGCCCAGTCCAACCTAGTTTAGCCCAGTTCAGACTAGTTTACCTCAGTTTACCCCAGTTAAGTCTGGTTTAGCCCAGCTGAGACCAATAGAGCCCAACCCAGCACAGTTTGGACCAGTTTAGCCCAGTATAGTCTGGTTTACCCCAGTTCAGCCCAGTTTAGCCCAGAGCACACCAGTCCAGCCCACTTTATCTCAGTTCAGACACTAAACCCCAGTTCATCCCAGCCCAGCCATGTTTAGACCTGTCCAGCCCATTCCAGCTCATTGCAGCCCATTTAGCCCAGTTTAGCCCAGCACAGCCAACTTAAGCACAGTCCATTCCAGTCTATCCCAGTGCAGCCAACTTCAGCACAGTCCATTCCAGTTTAGCCCAGCCCACTTTAGCCCAATTCAGCCCAGTTTAGCCCAATTCAGATCTGTCCAGACCAATTTAGGACAGTTCAGCCCAGTTTAGCCCAACTCAGACCAGACCAGCATACTTTAGCCCTGTTGAGCCCAGTTTAGCCCACTTCAGCCCATTTAAGCCCAGCCCAGTTTAGACCAGTTCAGCCTAGTTTAGCCCAATTCGGATCTGTCCAGACCACTTTAGCACAGTTAAGCCCAATTTAGCTCAAC
Organism: Pezoporus flaviventris; assembly: GCF_033815535.1. Taxonomy (NCBI): domain Eukaryota; kingdom Metazoa; phylum Chordata; class Aves; order Psittaciformes; family Psittacidae; genus Pezoporus; species Pezoporus flaviventris. The sequence continues at coordinate 44,238,746 of NW_026892561.1, forward strand.
GAAGCCCAGATCAGTACAGCCCAGTTTAGCCCAATTCAGACCTGTCCAGACCAATTTAGCACAGTTCAGCAGGGTTTAGCCCAATTCAGACCAGTCCAGCACACTTTAGCCTGTTGAGCCCATTTTAGCCCAGCCCAGTTTAGACCACTTCAGCCTAGTTTAGGTTGAATTCAGATCTGTCCAGATAATGATAGCACAGTTAAGCCCAATTTAGCCCAGTCCAGACCACTTTAGCCCAATGCAGCCCAACCCAGTACAGTTCAGCCCAATTTAACCCTTCCTACCCCAATGGAGCAGAGTTTAGGCCAGCTCAGTCCAGCCCAGTTATCCCACTCCAGCTTATCCCAGCCAATTTAACCCAGTTCAACCCAGTTTACAGCCCAGCCCAGCTCACTCCACCTCAGCCCAGACAAGTTTAGTCCAATTAGGCCCAGTGTAGCACAATTTAGCCTGGTTTAGCTCAGCCCAGCCCAGCCAAGACCTGTTTAGCCACTTTAAGCCCAGTTTAGCCCAGTTCAGCCCAGCCCAGCCCAGCCAAATTTAGTCCAGTTCAGCCCAGTCCAGCCCCATTTAGAAAAGCTCAGATCTGTCCAGCACAGTGAGGCCCAGTTCAGCCACTCCAGCCCACTTCAGCCCAGTTCAGCACAGTTTAGCCTTGTCCAGCCCAGTGTAGCCCAGCCCAGCCTCTTTTAGCCCAGTTAAGCCCAGTTTTGCCTGATTCTCTGTTCCTTGCAGTAGTAGAAATGGTAGATTTTAACATGAATTTTTTTTATGCCTGTCCTGGAGGATTTCAGTTTGAAATATTTCCTGGATATTGGTTCGTGTGCAGTCTAGAGCCTGGCTGACTACTCAGCCACTGTTGTCTTCTTAGGCCAGTTTTACAAGCCATGTTGAACATTTCTCTCACAAGCAAGGGCTAGTTAAATCAGTATATCTGTATAAGTTGTGTGGACTCCATGAGTTTGAGTGAGCAGGCAGACTTGATACCGTGATCCAGGGAACTCCTGCTAGAAATGTTATATGTGGCTTTCATTATATTTCAATAAATATATTCTAATAAAGTGTGTTATAATATACATTCACTTTTGATATTCTGAGGAAAAAAAAAAACACTTTTTCATAGAGGGAATTTAAATGTTTAAAGTTCAGCATAATAAGTATTTGTATGGCAAACATTTTTAATGGGGATTTGTCATACCAAATATTTAATTAAATTAAGGTGAAATAGTGTTATTCATGTGAACCAAGTTTTTTGTTAGAATAATTAAACTGCTTCAAAAGATTTCTCTGCAGTTCCTTTCCACATCAAGTACAATTGTATATGAGAACCTTTCAGCAAAGAGTAGGTTCAACTTTAGAGGTCACTAATAAATACATGGATTTTGTCCCCTACCCTGGAAGCTGGAAAAACTAATTTAAACTTTGTTAGTGCTCAGTGAGTGACAGTTACTGATGATGGTGTATTTAAAGGAAAGAATAAGGGAAGATAAATACGATAACATAGGAAAACCAGCTGCTTTCCTAACTACAAAGATAATGTCAAGTGTTCCTCTCTGACTTCATTTTGAGAGAATGCTAAGCAACTGGCTGCTTGCTACCTTCTCCAGTAACACTCCATTTAAAGATCAGCACCTTCAAGTTCCAAGGCTGTATAGCTACTTTTGCTGGGCAGTGAGACCTCATCTAAGCTGAAGCCGCGTGTAGTACAAACTACTGTCATTCCAGCAGCCATTCCTGTTCTTAAATGATTTCTGCTCTTTAGCAGTAGTACTGCAGCACATAGCACTACACATAACACTATGCCCAAAGGAGATTTTATAGTCTCCTCTGTAAGGTTTCAAGCTACTATTGCAAGTGTTTACCTCAGACATACTTCACCTGCCTTGCCAGGCTCTCATGGTGCCTAATTTCCTCCCCTTTATGACGTGACTATTTCTTAATGATAAATGGAAAATATATACACAAGGTATATGTTTCAGGTTTCCCTCTTAGCTTCTCTTGTTTCCTAAGTTTCTCTGTGAAGATTTGGCATTTCATTCCAGCTCTGCAGCTGAAGGACCTAGGAAACAGGTTGGTAGATATTTCAGTGACAGAGGGAAACACTGGTTTATGCATTGTGGGTATAACTGATTCTACAATATTAACTTCTGAAAGAGAGAGCCTAGTGGTTTATAAAGATGACTTTGCATTACTGTAGGAAAAGATAGGAGCACTGCTCAGTATAAAATAAGATCCTTTTGTTCCTGTGAAATGGTATTCAGCAGTGGACACAAGCTTATTTTGAAAAACTGTAACCTCTGCATAAATATTTTTTCAGTTCAGATTAAAAAAATAAAACAAAAAAAGCCCCAATAAATAAATATTTCTCTGCATCACCAAGTATTTCTCAATGAAATTCATGCAACACATAACCTGACTGGTCATCTCCAAAGACAACAGCATAAATGTGTCGCTGTGTGTCAAAATGCTGAGATACGAGATATGGCCATTATTCAGGTTTTGTGTTAGGTGCAAGTTTAATCAAATTTGGGGGTGTCTAGCTTGTTGGAGATAAATACAAAAGCTTTCTAGGAAATTAGTTACTGTCACATTGTCACAACACTGACTTTTGCTGTCAAAGTATGTTTTGAGATACAAGGAAAAATGTTTCCTGCATGGAAGACATAGCTCTCTGTTCTGTGCTCTGTGCAGAATTAATGTAAACTAACAGCTAGTGGGCCTGCAAAGAGAAGCAAAGAAGAAAAAGCGCATTTTGAAGTAACGTGTTGGTTATTTGGAATCAGTATGGTTCATTTTATCATTCCTTTGCTTTTCAGAAAGATTAAGACTTCTGCTTTTTTGGCAGAGGGAGTTGGTGAAAAAAACTTTCCACATTGTGTATATGACTGTATTGCATCCAGTTTTATCAGTAAATACTTTTCCTGGAAAACCATATGTTGGTCAGCTGTGAGAGAAACTGTTATGTAAATCCTGAAAAGATTTTGTTTATAAAACAAAAATTATGCTTACTGGCATTTTTAAGTTTGAACAGATGTGCATCTAAAAAGCATGGACACTTGTCTGCCTGTAAGAACGATGCTTTTCAAATTGGTCTGTAAGTCTTGCATGAGCACATTTGCTTATTGGCAGAAGAGAAACTAATACAGGATCTTTTCTAAAAGCTGTGATTCGGAAGTGCACAGGCATTGCAGGAATGTAAATTCAGTGCAGTGGTAAAACATGCTATGACTTTTCCCTTTATTCCTTTCTCTGGTGATCTGTTTTGGGGTTGGGTTTTGGTGTTTCATGTTTTGTTTTGGGGATTTTGTTTTGTGTGGGGTTTTTTTTTGGTTTTTTTTTTCTTGGGTTTTGTTCTTGTTTTTTTTTTTTGTGGGGTGGAGGGGGTGTTGTTTGGTTGGTTTTGTTTGTTTTTTGTCCTGAGCAAGTTTGTTATCTTACTGTGCACAAGCTAGTTTCTGCAGCAGGGAAGGGAGCAACGGCAGCTCTTGATCTGCTTCGCCATCAGTTTCTTAGATCTTTGTTCAAAATCCCTGATTGGAAGCTCATAAATATGTCTTCTGGCCACAGGTGAGGATATTGAGGCCTTCCCTGTTATGTCAGTATTACTTTGCACATTGAATGTGTTCGCCATTTTTGTCAGTGAGTTGCTCCTCAGTAGAAGCAGAAATTTACCAGTACAAACTGCATAAGAAAGAAAAAGGGTTGATTGAAGTCTGAATAAAGAACAAGTTTACGTTTGTTTTGAATTCCTGCTGAGATCAGTTGTGTCACATTTTATGTTTAATGAAGATAAGGGCTTGGACTTGTTAAATACATTATTTACATTTAACCTGTTTGGCCAGTTCAAGAAAAATCATGAATGACTTGCTGAAAATAAAAAAATTAAAACTTTATCTTTTAATATAAAGTATCAACTTCAGCTTTATTGTTTGCTTACATTTGTAGACTTTTTTTAGGAGCTCTTTTAATATCTTCAGGCTTTTCTTTTTTACAGCTTAGAATAATCCTTAGTATATAATGTCCTGGGTTCAGCAGTAGCAGTCATTTTTCCCCTTCTTGGTAGCTGGTGTAGTGCAGTGTTTTGACTTTCAGCTCGGGAACAGAGCTGATAGCGATGTTTTGGTTTGGCCAAGGACTTTGTGAGCCTCATGCTCTGTCAGGGGGCAGGGGAAGCCAGGAGGAAGCAGAGACAGGACACCTGACCCAAACTGACCAAAGAGGTATTCCATACCACAGCACGTCATGCCCAGGATGTAACTGGGAGTTAGCCGGAAGGGCTGGGAAACTACAGGGTTGGAGGAGGTATCGGTCGGAGCTTGGTCGGGCTTGGGGGCCGAGTTATCGGTCAGCTGGTGCTGAGGTGTTGTATTCTCTTCCCTTGTTATTTCCTTTATCATTATTATCATTGGTGGTAGCAGTAGTAATTTGTGTTATACCTTAGTTACTAAACTGTTCTTATCTCAACCCGTGGGAGTTGCATTCTTTTCGATTCTCCTTTCCATCCCTCCAAGAGCAGGGGGAGGGAAAGAAAGGGGGGGGAAGTGAGCGAACGAATTACCTGACTGGGTTTAAACCACGACAGTAATGGAAGATAAGACTCAAAGTATCATTTGGTCTAAGGAAAAAATATGCCTGGTAAAATCATTGTTTCTAATTTGGATCAGAATTTGCTATTAATTCTAGCTTACAATTCATCTTTTTTTTCTTCGGTTCAAAATGAAATATAACATATTCAGCTTCCTTGGCTTGTTCTGCATCCTTTTCCAGCAATTGTGCTTATGCTGTGCTATGTAGATTTAAAACTTCTGCTGAAGTGTTTTAGAAATCTTTGCTGTATTGTACAACCCTGTCCATAAGGGGATGCATAAGCACAGGGGGCCACTGCTTTGTTTCAAAATATAAAGAAGATGAAAGTAAACAAGATCGTACCAAAAAGGAATCCATTGTTGGATAGCCTGAAGTATAATAGAAGTGTTTAAAGGTGCAGATGATGAGAAACTAGAGACTCTTTCTCATTTACTGTTGATCAGTTATGGTATGATTTTGTGAAAAATTTTACATTCGTCTGTTGCAGAATTGTGATGTCTTTGTAACACTGATTATCAAAACATGGCAAGGATGGTACTGGGTGTCTTAAAAGAGTTAGAGACATCCTTTTGTGCACAATACTCATGAATACAATAAGAGACATTCTCTTTTTCAGCAAGGGTGTTTCTACTTACAAACCTGCATTGCAGAAAGAGTGATAAAAATGTAGGAGGTACATCTGTCCTGCTTTGTTTTTGTTTGAGTCTGTTTAAATTATTGTTCGTTATATTCTTACCCTGTGACTTGAGAACTGAGGCATAAATTGATCTGACTGTATTATCCTTCAAAATCCTGTGAAAGGAGATGTAAAATAAATGCAGGTGTCACTGGCACAGCAAGAGATATTAGAGATGAAAAGCTGGCATCTTTTGTACAATGTTGAATGCAGTGGAAATAATGAGTTTGCCTGATAAAGTTTATAAGCAAGAGAGGAAATTAAACAGAAACCTATTTAAGCTGATGGACATTTCTCAGAATTCCTGGTCCCTGGTTATGCTGACGAGATATTTAGCAAAATAAACTAGTAAATAAGTAGCACAGAAGTCTAAACACTATTGAGGGTGTATATGTTTAATTTTGGGATGTAAGACGTGAGAAGAATCGCTGGCAGACAGACAGTCTTTTTGTTTTGATACATGTTGCCTTGAACTATTTAACTGTATTCTGCTGTTGTGTTAGGTTTAGTCTGCTTTCCTGTTACTACCATATGCCTGGAGACATCCTGTATCATTTAATGAAGTCAAACATGGCAAACCTCTTTCATAGGTGTATAAAGCAAGTGTAGTTAAGAAAAATATTTGCATACTGTAATTGTTGGAGAACATTAGAATAAAGAATTGGAAAGAAAACACCCTCCTAGTTACGGGTCCAGAGATCTGAATTGCAGCTCTCGGCCTGTAGCCTTATGAGAAGCGGGGGGGGAAGAATATGTGATTGGTTTTATAGTGTTCTGCATATATAATATTCAGCTTTGTTCCATATTAATACTTTACAGCTGCCATTTGTGGATTTAGTTGACTGAATTCTATGAATATTAGTGAGTCATGCACCTAAATCTACTTAAAATATTAAAGCTTTTATTTACTATTCAGCTATTTAGACTAAAGCCCAGAAAGAACATCAGGGTCACATCCGGGCTGGGTTGGCTCAGCCTTCCATGTTTCCAAGGCAGCTTAAATAAAATTTCCCATGGTTTACCTAAGAACAAGCTAATTGACATAGTTAACATGTGGTGTATACATAATACAGCAGAACAGAAATAGTACATGAATGGCTTACTGACCATGTGCTTGAAGTAGATGAACTCTTAACAGATAATCATTTCCCCACTTCCCCCATTGATGAATTTAAGATGTTCTGTAAGAGCAGAAATGAGAATATCGAATTAGAAGTCCCTAAATCATATAGAAAACTATTTTAAGACTGACTAGCTTATGTTGTATAGTGTTTTTTACCATATGACTTTCTGTATACAGAATTTTCAGGAACTGGTATGGCATAGGTAGTACTTATATAGGGCAAATTCTGTGTTATAAAAGTACTGTGTCAGAGAAGGAACAGGAAATGCGTGCAAGCAGAACTCAAGAACATTATCACTGTAATAGAGAGTCTGTTCTCACCACAGTTGTTTAATTAACACAAGAGGGAATCCTTGGGAAGATAGATGAATCTATCTGGTTTGGTATTAATATTTCTTCCTTACAGTCACGATAACAAAACATAATAAATGCAGTAATACACTAATGAGCCTCAAACCAGAGTATGATGGAACTGGAAGTTAGAAAACTGGGCTGGTTTGTGAAAAATTACCAAATTTTCTCCAGTTCTTTAGTCTGGCTCACTTTGAAAGGAGTTAGATTTAACTAACTCCTAATAACTGGATTGGATCCTCACTACTTGCTGGAGGCTCCTTAGTTTAACTCACTTGGGTGAAATCACCCCAATAAAAATAATATAAATACTATTTGCTCATTAAATGTGAAGTGCTGAAGTGGTAAGGCAGTTTGAGTAGATGATTGTTGTAGGTCCCTTCCAATGGAACTATTGAATGTCACTAATGACTTACATGTTAAACATGGATCCTGTAGACCTTCTATGTAGGTGCAATTCTTCCAAAGATTCTTCCAAAGGTCTTCAATCAGTGATTAAACTACAGCTCAAATGCGGAGGGCTGGTGCTGTGTAGAATACACAACTTTGCTTAAAAAAAAACAAGTTGGTACAAGAAAATCATTGCTGCGGGAATACATCCCTCCTAACATGGCATTCTCCAGAAGCTTAGTTTATGTACTTAAATCTGTATTTGAAAGGAAATGGCTCATTTTGAAAAAGCTATGAAGAAACTGAATTTCTATGTGGCTGATACAAAAAAAGATAACTTACTGACAACTCCTCTCATTGTTAATCTTTAACGATTTCACCTGGGACAAATTCTTCTTGCTGTTGAGACAACTACAACCAGTAGAGCTGTTAGATTAAAGTATGGGAATAATGTTTTTATTGCTTTATAGCTCTTTGTGACTTCTTGCTCTTGCAGAAAGGGGTGTCAGGTGAGAATAGCCTTGTAGAAAACTTTAATGTTTAGCCTAGAATTGTTGTTGCACAATGTATATACACATTAGCATAACGGTTGATGATGGTAGAGACTACTTAGTTGTCATAAATTTCTCATAGAGAATTTACATTGGGAACTGCATTCCCATAAAGAAAGATTTTGTCTGCATTTCAGTTTTTACAGCCTTACAATTGCTCTATGCTAGTGCCTTGTGGGTTAAAGTGAATCTCATTGTTCATGTTTGCACATTTCTTCCAATAAATTTGAACACCGCATTTGCTTCTCTTTCTGTGATTAAATTGTTGAACATTTCTTAAGTAATTTCCATGTCAGGCCACCTCTTGATTCACTTTTCACTGCCACCTACCCACTGACAAAGTGGTTCATTTCCATTTGTATTATTGTTTACTACATTTTTCTGACTTGTTCTCTTATTGTTGGCTGCTTATCTGCTCTCACTGAATCTTGTATCATTTCCAGCAATCCTCTGTTCTCTCCCAGGCTTTCCATTCTTCAACACAGTTTATAACAATAGTGAATAGAATGATGTCATCTTAGGTCATGTTCTTTCTTTCATGTTACTATTTTTATACTTGTCCTCTGATCCTGTATTAATCACTTTTATAGGATCTGTTGTTGGTTTTGTTTTGTTTTTTAAATTAATACCTTTTCTTGTCTTGGGTCGTTTTCTTTTTTTAACTCCAGCAGATCCTTTCGTGATTTACTCATGCATTTTGTAAGAAATTGAATAAAATAAAACTCTTAACTAGTCATTGCATTCTTCTTCCATCTCTCATGCTCCACAATATTATTTTGTTACTTGCTTTTTCTCTTCATCTCTTACTTTGTTACCTGCCTCTCCTGCCTATATTCACATATCTGCATTGTAAAGATACCTTTGTTGATATAGAGCTAAATTCAGATCCTGCCCTTTTGTACATATTTCAAAATGCAGTCTCTCTTTTTATGTATACTGCTGTATACTTCTGTCTAAGTTCTTGTTTTCTTTCATTTTAACCTGTAAACACCTCTCACTGATAATTGGGTTTTATATTCTGCAGTCAATAAAAGTGAATGCATCTTCCTGGTTTGTCATCTTACCATATCTCTTATCTCCTTCAGATTACCCTAGCTAAAGGAGATACTCCGTTTTTCTTCATGCCAGCTCCTTCTTTGTGCATCCACATGTAATGCACTTGCTATCTCAATCACGAAGTCGCTGTCACTGCTGACCTCAGCAGCACAGCAATGCACTTGGTATCCAAAAAGGTCTTCTGAGTCTTGTTTGTGATCTGGGGCAGGATTTAAAGTAAACTGGTCCTTATGCGTAATGTCTTCTTGACATTATTTTTTTTTTAGCCTTTTTTTCAAAAGTTATATAGCAAGGAAGTTTTCATTTGCCAAATGCCACTTCTGGCCAGTATGATATAACTCTGGCAAATATTTGTCCAGTTTACAGCTTTGCTTCAGTCAGAGATGTATAGAACTTTCCTGGTGCAGAAGTGAAACTTCTGGTATACTCATATGTTCTCAAACCAGTTACAGGTTGTCAGCTAAGGCACATTAACCTACCCCACATGTGTACCATTTTTCCAGTGCCAGTACAAAATAAATTGGATTTACTTAAAGCTGTAGTAATGATCACAAGAACTTTCAACAGCAGCAGCTTTATCTCTCACCAGCTTTGAAGTTAACACTGATTTGAGAGAAGGCTGTGCTAGGTGATCTCCAAGTCCAGGGTTGAGATCTTGCTTTTTGCCTTGCTTCCTTCTCACAGGATCCTGAACTCAACATTTTATGGCCATTTTGCCAGAAATTATCCAGTCAAAAATATGCCAAATGTGACCCAATGTTCAGCCACAAGCAGATGAGTCATCTCAAAAAAGCATTTTCTAATTGTGTGAACAGGAGATTTCATAGGAATTGCTAATACTGAGACATGTTTTTTTTCTGTTGTCACAGGTAATATACCTGTAAGGAAACACAGGCTTCATCTAAATTTAAGAATTTGTTTCAAGGCTTTGTTAATTTAAACTAGCTCATACCTCAACATTTTTTGCAGACTATTCTCATCTGACTCCGTCATTGTGTAGAGATTTGGAAATAGTCCATATGGACTAGTGTTTGTTGGCATTTTTGTCATTAGTTCATGAAGACAGTCCTGCACTCAATGAATTCTTATAAATGGAGTTCAAATATGCATACTGAAATTAGAAAGTCCTCACGTTGGAGAGAATTTCATTACTAATTTCATTAGTTCCTTAGAATTGGGGGGTATATTATCGGCAGGCAATTTCAATGACACACTGGAGATATTGCAATAGCTAGCAGTTACTGGTCTAGCAAGTTGTCACTAGAGTGTTGTTTTTCTCTGTGTACTCAGATATATTACAGTTTTGAAGGGTGAGCTATTACTGACCTTGAGCAAAGATATATGCATGATTACCCTGTGCTAATAAAGCCTTAGTTATCAGCAAACCACAGCTTGAAGGATGTAACAGAGGTTTCTGAAATGCCCCAAAATGATAACATAGGTCTTGAAAATACAAACGCAGCATGATTCTAGAGGTATCAGAGCTATAAACAACTAGCCAATAGTCATTAAATTTGTGCAACCTTGAGAGCTGTGAAAACCAGTTTTAGCAATAGCAGAAAAAAAAATGAAAATATATAACCATACACAGTAAATCCATGTATAATGTAGAATTGTGAACCAATGAAAAGGGAGCTATTAAGTGTACTGTGTTAAAAAATCGCATAAAAATTACCCCAAGGACACCCAAGAGCAAGTTGGACTAAATGATGAATATAATACTCCTGGCAAAGAACATGGGATGCTAACAATTTTGTTGTAACCCCTGCCATTCTTTTGAGGGAACCCAACAGCATATTTGTGGACCCAGGGGAGCATAGAAAGAAGAGCAGGAAAGAGGAGGAGCACAGAAACCTAGAGTGAGCAGAATACCAGAGAAAGAAGTGTATATTAGAAAGTTTGTGAATGCCAGTTTTAACTGTCTTTCTTAGGAACAAGTTGCATAACTGGACTAATAATAACCCTTCAGTTAAATTTATAAGACTTTAATTAGACTAATAATAGATTCCTACCTTCACTTATCAGGTATGGTCTTTTAGCCTACATAAATTGCATGGAGTGTTTGGTATGATACCACCTGCTCCTGAGGCTTGGCTATTAAATTTGGAAGCAGCACTGCATGATAAAGTTAGTTGTCACAATGGTGCTTTAGCCCAAGTTCTGTAAAAGTTTTTAGAACCTATTTCCAAAAAGATCTCTGAGAGTTGGCTCTCTTTCAAAGTACTAAAAAATATTCCTCAGGGTTAACAAAGATGTGAAAATTTTTTCTTTAATCGTTTGTACAGAAAGATGGGATCCTGTTAAGGTATTCCCTCATTGGGAAAAGGATGCACCTGCTAAATTTTTCTCATTCAGACGAGGTGATCAATTTTGTTATGATGCTCCATCCCCAGAGGAATTTATTCAAGTAGGCTGGATTAGGTCTTGATAAACAGGTATGATTGGGTTTTGAAATGGATTGCATTCACAGTAAATAAAGTAACTCCTCTTAGGCTCCTGTAGTGGCAGATACTATTTTCACAAGCTTAGTATTAGTGACTAAAAGGCTATAAAATGATCCATACAAATTGCAGTTTCAGGGAACACTGTATTACTGACTGACAACTGGCATTTAGGATTTTGCCCTAAAATATTATTTTAAAGAATGATGCTCTAAACTGAAATGAGAAGTGTTGAATCAGGATTAGCTGAAATCCTTTCATCCAATAGTGATTACTTTGTCATTCAAGTGGACATTGCCTGCTAAGATTCTATGCTTAGGCAAGAAGTTTGTTGATAATAAAAGGTCTGTGTACAAAGGTGCATAGCCCCAAACTACTAGTTTCCATCAAAGTATGTATTTTTGTGTCTGGTAAGAAACTGGCTTTTAAATCGTAGAATTTCTAGTTCTATCTGACTCCTAAGTCAGGCAGCATGATTTAGATAACTTCTTAAATGTCTTTTTTAAAGGAAGATGAATCATTGCAAAATGATTTATTCATAGAATCATGAAAAACATTAGGTTGACTCTGGAGATCATTTGTTCTAACCCTGCTCAACACAGGGCCAACTTCAAAATTGTCAGCTTTCTCAGACCCTCATCTGTTAGCCTTTAAACATCTGCAGACATGGAGATTTCACATCCTTACTGACAAATCTTGGTTTTTTACTGCCCCCATCTCTCTCAGCCCCCTAACTTGGTGGTCTTTCAGTGAATTTAATGCAGGGTTTCAATGCCTGTCTTGTTCCAGGGAGCCCTAAACTGGACTTAGTTCTGCAAATGAGGCTTTATAAGTGCAGAATAGGGGAGAATAATGTTTTCACCCAGGCTGCCTCTTTGCTTGGCAGACTTATTAAAGCAACCCAGGGTGCAGTTGACCTTCATTGTTTCAGGGACACAATTTTGACCCATTTCCAACTTGTCTACCACGTAAGAATTTGTTTTCACTAATAACAGTCTTATTATTGATGTATTTTTCACATTTGAGTATCTGAATAACCTTTTTTTTTCTCCAGTTAAAAGAAATTCTCTATTGAACTAAGGAATTAAACAGGAGGTGATATGTTACCTTATAGCTGTTACTCAAATAGCAGTTTTTCCATTATTTATGAAATAATTCATGAATATTCATATATTTAATCTATGAGTAGTCATATATTCAGGAATTCATTTTATCCTTAAATTGTCTAATGTAAACATAAGGTGTTAAAATCAGTGTAGGTTTTCAGAATAGTTTGAATGTATAAAAATGTAAGTTCAGTGATTTTTACAGGAAGAGGTACATTTCACAAATCACACTCCATGTTGCAATATGAAAGAATTAAACAAGGGATTGGAAATAATTTAAAACCCAAACTTTCTACTTTTTCTTTTTCTCATTTTTTCAGTCACCCAAATTGTATAAGAGCAAAAACTTGACTGGGAAGTAGATGCTCTTGGGTTTGTAGAATATGACGCAGTAGAGATAAAACTGCAACAAACTGTATTTGCTTATGGATGGCAGTATGGGTTAAAAGAAGGTGCCTAGTCTGAGAAAGTTTCAGTTGTACATTGGGCAAGTCATCTTCCTGGTGCTAACGTAACTTCCTTTAGAATAGGACAGTGGTACCATTTGAGATGGAGAGCTAGAAAAAAACTATAAATTGCTCAGAATATTTCTAATAAATGTGGATGTCATTTAAATGAGAAGCCAAGGTGATATTTGTTGCTTCTGCTTTTACAAACAGTATCTTGTGTTAGCTTTAGAGATTCTGTGCTTTTGTCTGTAGTCTTAACAGCATTTAAATTTTGATGTTTGAAAAGCTAGAACAAATGGCAGCTTAATAAATGGTAGAGGATTAGCTTTTTCTTCAGTAGTAACCTGGAAAGGTTCTGTAAATTTCTTGGTTTAGTTTATATTTCAAATAAAGGCTTTAGCTGAATTGCTACTTTTTCTGCGCCTTAAGCAAGTATCAAGGGTTTAATCTGGGAGGCTGGACATTCCTTATGAAGTTTGCGCTGTATGATTTCTCCTGGCCCAAATTTTCTCAGTATATAACATTGAGCATGACAAATATTCTTCAAGAACTTATGTGATTAAATTTGTACCAGTCTGGAAAGAATCTCAGTTGTATATAAATGAAGTTTTTGCATTCCATCTTCTACCCAAAGTCAATCCCACTGTGTGTATAACAAATATCTAAATAAGGAGCAACCTGTAATGTTCAATAGATTCTGTTGTAGGATCAGTCCATTTATGCTGCTTTTGTCATCTGCGGAAGATATGTATTTGAATTCAGAGAGTCATGCTGGCAAAAAGAGATTTACTATGTTTCACTGTCAGCTGGAAAACTTTGGGGTAGTGGAACTGTGGTATTAGCATAACCAAGGATGAATGGACTGAAGAAGATGGAGAAATGGGTTAAAAAAATCTCCAGACGCTACAAAACTAAAAAGGCAGGCAAAAATAAACATATTTATTTTCTCAGAATCTCTATCTTTCTGTTGTTTTCATTATTTGTATTTGGAATATTTGGCTTTGCCCTTGGTGATTCTTCCAGAGATTTTGTTATTGGAATGAAAGCCATATAAATTTGGTCATTAAAACAAAGCTACAAAAGGCCATATAGAATTTCTCTCGGGATAACTGTAATGATAATTCAGAAAATGACAAAATAAGCATCAGTAACAAAGTAGTCCTAAGAAGATATGTAGCAATTTTCTGTTCATAGAACCATAGTTCTAAATGACACCTGGAAGACCCATTGCTGATTAATATTTGGGCCCATTTCTGATATTTGTTGTAATTTGAATAGTAATTTCTGTGTTTCGGTCTCACGGAAAATATCTGGAAGGGAGAGCATGGGTCATCAGAACAGAGACAGAATAAAAATAAATTTTAGACTTTTTCGGAAGAAACTGGCTCTGTCCTGAAAGAGAGTAAGAAATGAAATCCATGAAGACAAATTGTTCAGAGAGCTGATAAATGCAGTATCACTGGGAAAGACAGAACATGTTTCTGCTAGGCATATTTGGGAATAGGGATTTGAATATTTTTATTAATCTTGTCATAGCTTATTGCTGTTAACTTCCACAACAAAGATGGATTTTGCTTTGTGGCAGTGAGTGAATATGCTTCCTGAAGAAGGCTTTGGCAATCCCCCTTTTTTGCATGCAGTTATTTTATGCATCTTTCTTTCTTACTAAAATTAAGTAACTCACTACTTAATAGAATTGGAATAATTTAAAAAAAAATAAATGCTATACCATTACATGTTACATTCAAATCATTGTTCTCTCTTTTAGATGTAGAAAAGTAACCTTCTTTAAGGCTTAGGTTATTCAGTAATGAGCTCCACAGACACTGTGGTGAGTTGTGCTGGATTATTAAGGTCAAAATGCTAGTTCTTCAAAACTGAGAAATCTCTAGCGCAATTTCCTCCTCATTTCAGATTTCAACAACTATATCTCCTTGTATGCACTTTGTATTTATATCTTTGAAAATTGAACGAAGTTGTTACCTGCTAGCGCTGTTCTGGAAAAAAAAAAAAGATCAAGGTACAGAGATTGATCCGAAGTTATTGATGGTCACTCTGAAAGTATGAGACAGTAGAGATTCAGAAACAATGGTTACTAACTGCAGAGAACTGCAGGAATGATTGGGAGAGAGAGAAGTGAAGTCACTTTTCAGAGACATACCAGGCTTCATATTGGGGTTCATGGTTTCAAATACAGGTCACCAGGTAAGTGGGCTCAGAAATAATTTCTTTCATATGAATGGTTTTGTGTCACATTTCCTTTAAACTGAGCAGCATAGATTGCTGTTAAAAAAAACCAAACATTTTGAGTTCTGTCTTATTTTTGAGCATAACATCAGTTTATTTCTCTGTGAGAAAATGTTCATAACAGTGAACAAATTCTGTTCATAATCAAGGGAAAAAAGACTCTTGAGACTCTTCATCTTCAGCACCAGGAAGAAAACTGTTTTCAAAATAGCTATAAACAGGAGTTGCAAGTGTCTTCAGCTGTTCACTCCCTATTGCTTTGCAGCCAGCTTTTCATTACTGTCTGTAAGCTAAGGCTACATGCGTTGCTGCAGGGACTCCCTTTTCCTCATTAGTTCTGAGCGGTCCAGGATTAAACACATAGGATTGCTTAATATTTATCTATTAAGCTAATAATGAATAATTGCTGAAATGTTTTCCTTCAGTGAATGATTGGCTGACATTTTTCTGATGTCTTTTATTTTAAGAGCTTACATAAATTGAACTCTAACTGAAAAGCTTCATTCTGAATCTCTGAAGCCAGTGACATTCTGGTCGTGATTTCAGAGGAAAGGCAGGAGGCCACGTGGATACGATGTGGGACTTCCTTATTCTGGTACTTCTAAGGTGCCAGTTTGAATGGGATTAAGAATCTGAACAGAATTGCAGTCCCAAAATCAATGTTCTGCCCTCTGCAGCTGAGAGTAATTTTTTTAGGAGCTGGAGTTGTCACTATGAAAGTGCTTAGGATCACTACTTGAAGGGGAATGAGTAATAACTGCTGGAAAAAATAGGCCCGGATCTGTACACATCCTGAAATATCAGTTCTCAAAATGGCACTTCATTATCCTTACAAGTGTACATATTTAGATGCATGCATCTAATATATACATTTAATGCAGTGAAATTAATGAGATCACTTGAATGTTTTAAGTAGGAGCAGGTGGCTAGATAGTACAGAATAAGATTGATAAGAGAGAAAAGAGAGAAGGGAAGAGGCAGATGTGCAGCAAAGTAGACTCAGGTTGTTTCTATTATAGCTGTGTATTACAGAAGTATCTACTTACAGAAGATAAGTAGGATTTTTTGCTGGAAGCATCCACTAGTGTTTTAAATGGGCTGGTTGTAGATTAAATGAAATACAAAGGGGAGTAGAAGGCTTAATGTAGAAATGTAAAAGAGGTACACAAATAACAGATGCTATTCTTCACTAATGAAATGGATTAAAAAAACAACTTGAATTAAATCACAACTAAAAATTATTTCTTTTTTCCTACATCTTCTTTTCTAAATTGAATAAAACATAAGCCTTTGGGTTCTAAGTGTGTAAGGTTTCTCCTAATTAAATTCTTGACAAGCCTTAAAAACCTAAATGTAAATAAAAAAAAAAAATTAATTAGGCAATTTTATTTTGGAAACAGAAGCAAAATATATCCAGCAATACTGAATTCACGAATAATCTTTCAGTTCTTCTCTTACAAATTAAATAACATTTATATCAAACTGTTTGAGGTTTTTTGGTCATTTGTTTTAGTGAATGGTATATTAGAGAAGGAATATCTTGTAGGTATACTGATGGTGGATCTGAAATAGTCCATCACAAAGAAGCCTAAAGATATGTGGGAAGGCTGTGATGTCCTTATCACTGAACATTAGTAGATCAATAGAAAGGAGAAATGGAGCAGTAGTTCTGCACTTCTGACTGTGAAATACAGGATTATTTGGTTTATAACCCTGTGTTAACAGCTGTGATCTCCCTTGAGGTCACAGCTGCTAGTTTGGGAGCCACTGAACTAGAGTGAAGTGTTAGCCAGGAGGTGCCGAAATGAAGCTTGACAACAGGCAGAGATGCCTTCCAGCAGAGACAATTCCCTATACTACTCTGAACTGCTGGGTCTGTATAACAGAGAAGGTGTTCTTTGTTGGCTTGCTTTGATGAAAACAAAAAAAAGCAATGAAGTGATATGCTAACAATCTCTTGTTAACCTGTATTTGAGATCATTTAAGGTAAAAGCTGTACCCCTACCTCCACATTGCCTTCTATGTAGAGTCATTTGATGAGTTAGTTTCTTGCGTTTGTTCACATTTGGTTTTTATTGTCTAATTATTATTAAAATTATTTCTCACTAAGTCTGTATTTTCTCCTAATAGGTCTGCATTTATAGCAGTCTTAAGTAAAACTATAGATTTGAACTAGCCTGTAGTAATGATTTCTGTTATTATGGAGCAGTAGGCTGCCAGCTTTTGCTAGGTGATGCCTAATCAGCTATTGGGCACAACAGCTAAGATCATACTTGTGCTAAGGAGGAAAATAAAACCTAGTTAAAACTTGTCTTTGTGGTGTAGTGACAAGGATTCTCTGCTAAGCCCCTATGCAAGGAAGGAAAACTGCAGTATACTCAGTTATTTCAGAAAGTTATCTCTGTGGGTGCTAAGCAGCCTGATAAAAATGAAGGTAGTGAGTAGTTTAGAAATGCACATATATACATTATTTATAATTCATATTAATGGAACTTTATTTTCCTTCTTTTATCTCAGAATGTTTTTATAGCAATAACAAGAGGGATATGTTTATTTTTATGTTTAATAATTGTTCCTAATTTTTGATGAGAAATACCTCTATTTTCCAAATAAAGATTGTTTACCATATTACACATCAGCACACCTTGGGGGAGAGGATGTTCTGAAGGTCATCTCAGGGGCTCTGTGGTGGTTATAAATTTTGTTTTCACTTGGACCATTTGCTACCATGAAAAAGTAAAAATTAACTCTTGGTTTTGCTGTGTAAAGGAAATTCAGTTACTGCTGGTACTGTAGTTGTGATTTTTTTCCAAATTACTTGATGTTAGTAAATCAATATGCCACTTCCGATGTTGAAAATAACATGTATTCTGCGCTATCATGTCAGTGCTTGCCTTTGATCTGGCAATGAATCAGTGGTGCTAGTACTGAAGATCAAAACTGGGAACGGTGCTAGAGGAAGAATACAATTTTATATAAATGATGTGAAAAGTGTTAGTACTTTACTGAGTGATATTTTGAAACCCTGAAATTTCACAGGGAAATAAATATAATCCCTGTTGCTCAGCCCAAGTGGTCTTGATGATACTGAGCTCTTCCTGTCTTTGCTGTTCAGTTGTATTCAGAATACTTGACCTTTGACATTCCTGTTAGTCCAGGACTTCTCCAGGATGTTCTGCCCCTGGTTCCAGCAAAGGAGTGTAAAGGAGATCTAGTGATGAACCCATTGGTGGGTGCCCACCCTGCTCAGGCCACTGGGGAGGCCATGGCCTGCCTTGAGGTCACCCTCAGCTTCTGGCTAAGCTTCCTTTAGGGAGTGGCTGAGCGTTTATTATTAACTACCTATTTGTAATGTGATTATTGAATTTGAGGGCTGTGCTGAGCTTCATAATGGATAAGAGGATAAAAGTATAATATTTTCTTTCTTCAACTGCTTACAAACTATAATCAGAACAAGTTATTAATAGGTGATAACTGATGGGTATGTCTGCTTGCATCTGTAAGTTTATGAACTCCCCTACTTGCATAGCTGGATATTTTAAAAGGAGTCAACATTTCATTAACAGATTCGTGACTGCCTGAGGTAGGCTGTCACCACTCTCGTATTATGCACATAGCTCCATAGCTCTCTTATGTCCAAAATGACCATGTACAAACTTCTGGCTCAGAATGAATGTGGGAAATCCTATTTTGTGAATTTAGTATCTCATACTTATTCCCTGATGATAAAACTTAGTTGTACACTTGACTGCTCAGACCTGTGTTAAACAACACAAGTTTATGTAATGTTGTTTGAACAAGAATATAAGGCAAAGTAGGATGGCATTTTAGAAAGATTGGAAGATAATATATTATAGTAGAAAAAAAATAAGTATGAGAAGTGTTGAAAATGCAGACTGTTAAAGTGTAGAGAGAACATTTTAGAAGATCATAGGAGGAGCAATGCAAGAATGGAGTAATGTGGAATTAATTGTAGGTTACTTTATTCCATGCATCTGAAAAACCTGAATTGGCTTAATTTCTGTGTATTTAGTGGTTCCATCCAGAAGTTTGTGTATGTCTATTGGGGACATCATAGTTTTCCTTTAAGTAGAAGAAATAGCAGTATTCTAAATATCATTTTGCTGTAATTTTTGACAAAATGTGACTGTTGTCTATTGAGTAATGTGATTACCTCTTAAGAGGCTGGACTGTGACTGACTCTCATAGAAAATACCACTACTCCAGAGATAAATGTTTAATTATTATTTGGAATTGTTTAGAATCCCGTGATGAAAGAAGCAGAAAGCGAAGAATGGCAACATGGTTGTAGAATGCCATTAATTTACAGTAATTGACATATCCAGTGCAATCACTGAATTTTATGAAACGATCAATAAGGAGCAAATCATACTTATTTGCAGTCATGCGGCTTAGGCTGTCTCTCTTGTTGCAGCAGCTGTGATTCGTTTCTTCTACACAGGGAGTGGAAAATGGTTTCCTGGGACAGCGAAAGGGTCAGACGGTGTCACAGTCACTGTTTCACATAAGCTTATGTGAGGAGCATCAGAAGTATGCAAAACATTACCTATGAGACTACTCTTTGACTGTTTCATTTTTCTGTTTGGAGAAGGCATTAACTAATTTAATACAGTGGCATAAAATGAACTATTAGAAGGCTGAGGGAGATTACTAGATCATAGTCTTTTTGTCTTTTGACAATAGACTGTTCTTACAAATGATATTGTGGGGACAAATGTGACTAATCTGAAGCAGGTCATAAAGAAGGAAGGGAGACACTTCTTCCTTTTGTAAATCTCCTTGATAAAGTGGAAGTAAAAAGCATTTGTTTCCATGACTTTGCATAGAAAATTACCATTATATATTGCCTTATCTTCATAGAACTCAGAGACTTTCTCTAGATCTTACATATAATTGTTGATTCTGTTTTGGTTTGGAAGATCTTTCTGTGTTTTACTTTCTGATCATAATAAAGAGAATGTATATGCTCCTTTTAATTATGAAATAAATTCAAGATATCAATGGAGACTAGAAGTTCAGTACTCTTGAGTTGATAAACTGCTATTTACAGCTTTTATATCAACTTTTTTTCTATTGCAGCCTAGGGTTTTATGAGCAGAGCTGTGCACATGATAACATCTCTAACATGGTTTATTTAAATCAAGCAAGCCACAATGATAAAAACACACCCCAGTGCTGGATTAGTCAACCTGTTGTAATCGAACAGTACATCACTATTAAGGTTCATAATGAGGTCTGTGAACTCAGTAGCTTCTTGTATAAATGTGATTTTATGGGATTTATATGTCTTTAATGGCAACTGTTCAAGATTTGTAGATGTTAAAATCAAATTTAGATGGCAGGCTCAAATGTATTCAGATGTTACAGTGTTGTTATTGGCTTTTCCCAAATGTCATCAAGATAGGAGAGCATAGTAATAAATACTACTTGTTTCATAACATGCAAATAGTTAAAAAGCAGAGATTTTCTTTTCACTTTTCTGTTTTTCAAATAGTAGATGGGTTAATAACTGTGGTTATGAATACAGAAACACAATAAGGTACAGTGATTCATGAAACAAAGTGGGAATAAACGCTAACATTCATGTAGGGAAGAATATACTCTGTCACCTCATCTGAAATACTCTATTCATGCAGTAGTTAATTGCTCTACTAAATATGTTTCCGTATATTGCAGTATATTTGTCTGATTAATATGTATTTGTATATTTGTCTGATTATATATTGCAGGATATTTGTCTGATTAAATTAGCATGTAATAGTATCTGAGCAATTGAAGAATATGCATCCAAGGACCTGTTTCTGGTGAATAGAGTTACAAACCCTTCGTTCTGTTATGTACTTTGTGCCAAAACACTGAAGCACTCGGCATAATGGGCAAATGAGGCCTCTGAGTGGCTCTTGGTTAGGCTTAGGCGTATACGACACAGCTCAAAAAAGAAGAATGCCACAGTGCAGGGGGGCCTTAGAGGAGCTTGAGGGGCTCTTTTGGGTGTTGCAATTTGTTCTTTGAATCCTAAAGTGGCTGATCTATGTTATTTTGATAAGATTACAGTAACTGAGATGTTTGCAACTTGCACAGGAGCATGACTCTACAGAGAACATCAGGAAGTTGTGAGCACCGGACATGCTGTGGGAGACTGCCTTTTGGCATCCAAATAGCCAGCCTGCTGTGATCAGCTCATGAATGGCTATGCTGGATGGAGGACCAGAGTCATGACAGAGGTATGAAAAACTGATGTGTTCTCAGTTTTAAAAAAAACGTAACTTCAAATGAAATGCACTGAATGAAGCATTAATTAGAATATATCAATGGTGAGCCATGCTGCTGCATGATGAACATAAAATACGTGTAAGAAAGTGCTAAGCCTGTACAGTGAGTGCTCTCCAAGCAAATTTTCCCCAAAGCAGTCAAGTCTATCAGCTTTTAAGTATGACTTGAATGCATTCTGATCAAGTCACAGAATAGTTTTCTTGGTCAGAAATAAACTTCTGCCTCGTGCTGAGGTTAAGCATTTAGAGCCTTCAGTCAGTGTTGGCTAGCTGAAACAGAAACGGGAACTAGAGCACCTTGCTGTTATGGGTCATAGCCTTTCCACTCCTTAATGTTATCAAAATGATGACTTGAGGTTTTTTGCAGTTATTGAGGTAATTACACTGTCCTGGATTTAACCTTGGAGTTTATTACTCATTAAGAAGAAATGACAAGCTGAGATATGTCTTTGTTGCTGGGCGCATCTTGACAATTTTGAGTGTAAGAACCAATCAAAGCAAAAAGATTATGGTGGTGAATTGGAGTCTATAAATTAGCATATTAATAGTGTTGCTGAGAAAAACCTGCACAGTGATCACACACATCTTTTAACTCTGGCTAATAATGGCTGTCAACTGCAATGCAGGAATCCACACACTGTGTGTTCACTGAGAAGTACTGATAGAGTATATTGGCAAATAGCAAAACCAAATAGTGCAAGGAAATACATAACTAAGAAAACTTCCTTGCATACCTGAATTGTCATTTGATGAATAGGTCCTTCTGTATTATTAGAATCCTGCACCCCTTTTAGTCACAGCAACTTTAAATAAACAAATAACCCCTTTGTTTACGAAAATATTTCTCAGTTTCTTCTCTTAAAAAAAAACCAAAACACATGCTTTGAATACAAGGAGAAACTTCCTTTGCTGCTGTAAAATTAGGGATTTAAAAATATGATTAAAATACTATCCCAATAATAGATAAAAAGGAATTAAGGTTTTAATAATTCACTATAAAGGACATGGGTGTACAATTTCCTCTTAGATGTCATCTGTACGAAGAGCTGCTGCCTTGGCTATCTAGCAGGCAAATTGAGCTTCAGGAAAAGAGAAGTAATCACACCCTTTTTTATTACTTCTAGTTGTGATGTGGTATAAAAGATTTTGATAGAAACTTGGGTTCTGCAGAAATGGCAAAGAATAACGGCTCTCTTTTGATCTAATGGGAACAGCAGATGGACCTCTGGAAAGCAGAAGGAAATGCTACAACAGCTTTTTCACGCTGTGCATGTACATGGTGTGACATTGGTTTCCATATGCTGTTGTTTGGCTGACATGTGCTTTGTTTGAGACTGTGGACTTTCCTTGAATCTGTATTTTCTTCTTTCTTCTCCTCTTTCTTCTGTCATGAAGGAGATACCATGACAGTCTGTCTCTTTATATGACAACTTCAGCCTTTTGTCTCATTTAACCAGTGCCAGTTAACTCTTAGTTCATTAGAAGGGAAAAACAGGCTAGAGATTTGAGAGATCAAAATTCATTCCTGTAACTTTATAATTCGGAACTTTTAAGTTGATTTAAAAAAAAAAAAAAAGGCAGTTTCACACAGCCATCTTACAGGATGTACTCTTTTATTATACTGCAATATACAAAAAGAAATAGCATTTATTCTGCAAAAAGATATCTATATGTAAAGCTGATAGTAACAGTAAACAGTCATCAGAAGATATAATTTGTTTTATAAATATGTTTTCTTTTTACGTAAGCATTCCAATCACCAAAATTGAGCTTCATTATAGAAATGTTTTGGTATAAAGCTTAAATTATACAAAATTAGTTACATGTATTAATGCATGCAAGAATATGCATTTTTCACTCCCTGGAAAATACGTGCTTACTCTTGTAGGAAACACTTCCAAATGTTAAAAACAAACATTTCAAATGTGATTTGAGCTTTTGAATATTTTTACCCTTAAATCAAAATCTTACCATCCTGATACGGAAATGAAAACTTCAAGTATGGAAACTAGTCATCCTATTTGAAGTTCAGTGAACAAATTTTAAGTGTCAGAACATCATGAACTAACATTATTCTAATTTTTAAAATGTAGTAAGAATGGACACACATTGCACAAGGAGATACAATTCAACACACAAGGAAATTAAATAGAACTGGTCTTGGGCAATAGAATTAGTTCTTACATTTAAGAGTGTTTATAGGAAATAGAACAATTAAGTGCAGCAGAAAAGATGGATGTTACCTAGCTCAAACTTTGCTTAGCACTTCAGAATCAACTCTCCTAGAAAATGATCAGCTACACATAAGTTATTTTGATAATGCTTTTATTAATGTCCTTGGTTCACAGTTGAGCATACTTTAATCTGTTTCCAGATATATCTTCTAAATGATTCTACTGATCTTGGGCAAATACCTAAGAAGAAATGAACTTATACTAACAGTATTTCCTAGTAATGTAGTTGAGTACAGGAGTTCCAGTATGTTGTACAAAACAGTGAACAGCATAAAGAAAATCCAGTTGAAGATAGTTCTATGCTCTACTAGTCTAGTCTCTGCCTTTAGTGAAGAAGATGCAGAGTGTTTAGTCATTCTTGTGGGATTTTAGTCATTCCTGATTCAGTTAAACCATTTTGACAGAAACATAATTAAGCTTCATTGAGTTAAGTACTGTTTTTCCAGCACTCTGAGAAAGCTATTTAATACCATGATTATACTCAGCAATTTGGCAGAAAATAAATATGACAGATATATAAAAAAAAAAAAATTATATCTTCTTAAGACTCAGACAAAGATTTCAGCATGTTGTGACTTTTGGTTTTGGTCATGTAAAGGTTGTTCCAAATGAGCGTATGAATGGAAATATAAAGCCAGGGAGATAAATTTCCTGCTCCTGTACTTTGACTGAAGTAGGTGTTTGGATTTGTGGTTGAAGAATTATTTTTCGTCATGTCTTGTAGTTTTTCCTTGGGTGTAATTTTTTTCTGAAATCTGTATAAAGTAGTCTTTGGGAGCAGTGAACAATAGTGTTTCCTGATTAAAAGAGCTGTTTCTAATTACCTGAAAATTTAAAAAGCTTTCTTATCAGCCACTGTAGTAATAGAGCAATGGTGCAGACATTTGCACAAAGATGTACCTCTGTTGTCTAAAATGTTTAGCCTGCTGAAAATGAAACTACATTTTCCTTGAGGTATAATCAGAACAATAAAATGAAATTAGGCAATAAAATTTTCTAACACATCTGTCTCTATCAAAAATGCGAAATCTGCCATGAGTAATAAATACACGAGGACCATGATACCTGCTATCCACAGAAGACAGAACAGTTCACTGGAGTTTATTTAGTGATCTCACAATTAAGAAATTATTCAAGTATATTGTAGCTGATAGAGTAAGACCAACATGACAGGGAATGCATCCTCCTGACACTCACCCCAAAGCATTGTAATGACCTCAGAGTTTGTATCAGTGAGAAATCTAGAAAAATGCCACAACCCTGAAAAGTACTGCTATTTGTGTTCTAATACTTCACATAAGAAAACATCAACTATGATAGGTTAGGTTTGCTAATGACATAGAATTTTTATTCTCATTTGCATCAGAGAAGTAGATTTTGGATCCAAGTGGGTTTTTTTTTGGTTGCTTTTTGTTTGGTTTGGTTTGTTTTTTTCCCCAGATCAATTTTAATCCAGATAGAAAGAAGATTCTTTGAGTTTAAGAATAATTTAAAGAACAATGTGATAGGTGAAGATTTAATCTTTTGGAAGAAGATTCTTTGAGTTTAAGAATAATTTAAAGAACAATGTGATAGGTGAAGATTTAATGTTTGGAATATGTGTTATGATTTTCAGATCCTTAACTGCTCTAGAGGCTCAGGTCACACTGACAGTCAGAACCATTTCTAGTTCTGGACATTTGTAATGATATTTCTCAGAAGCCCAAACATTTAAGTATGTCCTTCTAATATTTGTATTGACTATCTGTATTTGAAACTATAGTCAAAGATAATGTGCAAGTAGGCCTCATAGCAAAATGAGATTTCTTGAATATTTTAACAAATTTGGTGGCATCACTTGGCCCATAGGATCAAATCTGTTAATATCGACCTCTCACTAAATAAATCCTCAGTTCAAAAGATTCGGATTCTCAGATGTCAAATCTTGGCTGCCTACTGTTGTATGAAAATAGTATCTACATGTACTTTTAAAAGGCTTCTAATTATTATTAATAAAAAATCAGATCTTATTATTGTGAAAGAAATTACCCAAGCATCTGAAATGTAGAACATTTATTGAAATCGAAATTTAATTTTTTTACTTTGTTCCTACGTCCTTCCTGTTGACCTGTACAGCATTTTAGGAATCATTTAGGCAGTTTTAAAATAGGACATAAATATATTCTTGTGGTTGAGAAATGAATTGAGAAAGGCTACTACTGTTGTCATCATTATAAATTACAACCTTTCTTTTAAGACAAGTTTAAAAAAATGCAAAGGACACTGAAGAGGAAATACCTGTTTCTGGTATTGACATTTATTTGCAAGGTGGCAGCTAGGAGACAGACATAGTGCATGTTTTTATTAACTATTCCATGAATGACAAACATGGGTAGTGATAAATGCTTTTTGAAGCATTAATTTTCCTATATTCTCTTAGGTGTTGGACGGGATTCCATGCTAGCTGCTGAATGCAGATTTTCTTTTGCAGATTCTTTAGGCAAAGGATGAAAGAAGAGGGGGAAAAAGGGAGGAAAACTAGTGAGTAGAAAGGCAAGCACATAAAGAAGACAGAACAGCATCAGCTGTTATGTCTTACTTCTTAGCCAAGCCTATGGAAGGTGGCTGTGGGAGGTATTGTTGCAGTTCTCTAGTTTTGTTGGGATATTGGCCAGGATTAGGCTGTTTTAAAATATCTGTGTCTTCTGCAACCTGGAAACCAAAGAAACATTGGAAATAGAAGAAGAGCTGCACTATACTTGTTTCAGGTTTCAGTGTATTCTTACTCATTTCATGTCATGATTCTTTATTAAAATTCTTTTTTAAGGAGCAGAAATGGTATAAGGAGAATGTTACATTCTCTCATTACCTTCTTGTCGTGGTTTAAACCCAGTCAGGTAATTCGTTCGCTCACTTCCCCCCCCCCCCCTTTCTTGCCCTCCCCCTGCTCTCGGAGGGATGGAGAGGAGAATCGAAAAGAATGCAACTCCCACGGGTTGAGATAAGAACAGTTTAGTAACTAAGGTGTAACACAAATCACTACTGCTACTACCAATAATAACAATGATAAAGGAAATAACAAGGGAAGAGAATACAACATCTCACCACCAGCCAACCGATAACTTGCCCCCTCAGCTCGACCAAGCACCGACCCATACCTCCTCCAACCCTGCAGTCCCCCAGCCCTTCCGGCTAACTCCCAGTTACATTCTGGGCATGACGTGCTGTGGTATGGAATACCTCTTTGGTCAGTTTGGGTCAGGTGTCCTGTCTCTGCTTCCTCCCGGCTTCCCCTCCTCCCTGGCAGAGCATGAGCCTCACAAAGTCCTTGGCCAAACCAAAACATCTCTATCAGTTCTGTTCCCAGGCCGAAAGTCAAAACACTGCACTGCACCAGCTACCAAGGAGGAGAAACATGACTGCTACTGCTGAACCCAGGACACTTCTCCATCTAAGCCTAATTTTCAGCATTCTCCTTTTAGTCCATCAATTTCTAACGCACTCGCTGGTCTTAGGCAGGTACATTCAAGTTGCCTTTTTCATTTGGTTTAGTCTTTTAACTTTTGCTGACTTTAATATTAAATTTTATTTAACCAAACTATTACTGCCTATGGCAATGTAGGTAATAGGCTTGTATGCAAAGTATTTACTGCCATTGTATTGGTAGCTGCTGAGAACATGACATTTCCTTTTCAATACTGCTTATTTCTTGGGGCATTTCTGTCCTTTAACTTCCCAGTAGGGCAAATGGGCACTGTTCATCATGATAAAGAGGTATTATATTTTGTTATTCCTGACTATCTCTGTAATACAATAAAATAAGAGCCAACAGACAATTGACATCTGTTAGCCTCTAATGATTGGCAACTTGACTTACAGTCTGTCATTCTATGATTCTGGAATGGCAAATTTTCATTTGCAGCGCACTCTTCCACTGAACTTCATACCCAAGGTCCTTGTTTCTATCACATGTATGTTTGATAGAGGGCATGTTTCAAAAGCAAACAAATTGTGGATTTTTTACATGTCTATGATCCAGTCAGGCTTCTCCATATATTTTGTAAAACTCATACATAAAGTGGGACTTCATATGTTTTTGTGCTTAGTAAGGGTTCTTTTTAAGTGAGCAGAAGAGATTCACATCTGGAAAAAAAGAGCTCATATAAAGAACAGAAAATCAAAGTACACAGGTTTTAGAAGATTTTGTTGCAGTTTTGGTTTTTTCTTTGTTTGTCTTTGTATTTTTTAAATTTTTGGATTTTTTCCCTATATTCATTACATGAGCTTTTTTGAAGTTTAAGTACTTGCTACCAGCCATTCTCCCAGTGTTCTATGTAAGAGTCCATACCAAGCCAAGTATTTGTAATCTAAAAGTATGAAAATATTTTCATAGCTAATAAGAAGAGGGATAAGAGTGTGTCAGATTGATTTTCCACTTCCTTGTTTGTTTCAGGTTTTTAAATATATGCATTTTATCAGTCTTTACCAACAGTTTCTACCAGGTATGTACATGAAGTAAGCCTATCCATTCCACTCATCTCTAAGTGGCAATAGTATCCCATTATGCTAGATCTAACATCTGTTGCAAAATAAAAGCTAAATACTTCTGAAATAGTAATGGAATTTTTATTTATTTATTCCCACCAATATATGACCTTATAAGCTATATTATGTGTCAGATGTAGGTTTCCAAATAAATTATTTACTGAAAAAGAACAGAGTAGAAACAACTGAAATTTTGTTCATAGATATTCCGTGCATTTTATAATCTGCTTCTGTGTTTCAGAAGAATTAACTTTTTAATCTTTTTAAGTGTTGTTGTGTTTTTACTGACTAAATTATAGAAATACATACCTGATCTATCAAAATGGTTCTTTTTGTCCTGGCTGCTATATTATTTCAAATATTCACTCTTTTCATGAACACTGCAGAGAATGTAGTGCTAATAATTGCTGAGCTATAAATTTAGCTAGGTGCTCTGTTTTTAGATAAAGCATCCAGTTTCCCTCATTGTGAAGGTATTGCTGAAAAAAAATCAGGTCAACTAAAAATAAATTTAGGCACACATTATTAGATAATTATTTGGAAAATTTTGTTTCTCCCAATGAATTACTCCATGAGCGCCCCTAAATATTTTTTTGAGGAAGACTCAGAATGTGGGTAGTTCATCTAAGATGGTGGAATAGAAACTGACCAGAAATACACTATTAAAATGATATTTTGCTTACAGAGGTTGAAATTAACCATCAACCTTCTCTTGACCTAAGAGGGAAGCTAAGGTTGAAGCCACTGCATTGTTT
Source organism: Pezoporus flaviventris (assembly GCF_033815535.1). Lineage (NCBI taxonomy): Eukaryota > Metazoa > Chordata > Aves > Psittaciformes > Psittacidae > Pezoporus > Pezoporus flaviventris. Next base: position 44,267,529 of record NW_026892561.1, read on the forward strand.
TTTGGGTTTCTTTTAGGGAACAGTTAGGTAAAAGGAGAGGATTCTTAACACATTTTCTGACTCAAAGATTTTACAGTAAAATCATAAACAAACTGAACAGTCAGGCAGGAAAGGCACATACGCAGTGATATTAGACATAATTACTAATGGCTTGTGGACTGAAATTATCTATAAACCCTTTATGCAAAACTCATACGTCTCACAGAATTTATGTTAAAAGTTTTTGATTTGGGGTTTGTTGTTTTTTTTTCATTTGGTGGATGAGAGACCACGTAAGATGTGAGGAGGTGATTTGCTAAAACAAGGGACAGAAAAGTGCTGTTACAGAATAACTAGTTTAGAGAAGAGTGTCTGTGTCGGCAGTGGATTTAGGATTACTGTGATGAGAGTGAAAGAGGTTTAGGAGTGGGCAGACAAGTGTAATCAGTGACGCTAAGGAAAAGAAGTAATCTGGGAGAGATGGTTTTAGTGTACTTTATCAGTCTGAATCAGAATCAGAGTTCTCTGAAGAGTTCTTCCTGAAAAAGGAGAGAAGAGAAACTGCAGTCATTGTTCTCACCTTATATTAAAGTTAAGGCTGGTAGACACAGACATTCTGTGTGTTTGAATTAGCTCATTCGTCACTTAGAACAAAATCACATAGTCAAGTATAGCAGGATTTTTTTGCAATTATCTTCCTGCCTGTTAAGCTTGAGAATTGTTTTTCTCTTGGATACATAATGACTTTCCCAAGGGCTGAAGTACAAATACAAATTGGATGCACTCTGTATACTCATCAAGAAATTTTGGCAAGAGGCCACCTGGGAGTTGTCCATAGTTACTGGAGTTTCTGCATTTCAGATTCCACATTAATGCTTTCTGGGTATAGCTCATCTTTGGAAGCCTGCACTGCATGAGAAAACACATAATTTTGTCAGAAATGCATTTTGCTTTCATTCTCAAGGAATAATTCTCAGACTTTCACTGTCCCTTGTGTGGCATCTCATAATACCATGATGATTTTCTTTGAATGCTTTTCCTGGAAATGCAGTAAAAAAGTAGTCTAATTAGGAAAAAGTGTCAAGGAGAAAATATTGACATGTACTTAAAATCCTTGGGTTTATATCTGATAATGTGATTATATTTTAAAATAAAATAATTTTAATTTCATAACTTGGGTACAATTCTATAATATAATGTAGTTGTAGAATGGTTTGATATAAAGTATTCATATATTGTGACTACAGCCTTTTTTTTTTTTCTTCTGGAGCTCATAATATTATGCTTCATTTTACACTGTGTTTAAGTAGAATCTGATATCTGACTGCTGAAGACCATAAAGAGATTTAACTTGCAGTTCATCTATTTGTTTATTCTTTGGAATCTGCTATGAACCCACATGTAGGCCTATAAAATAAAAAACAAACACAATGAGTACAGATTCAGAGGAGATGCTTTATACTGTTAATGGCTGTTGGTGTTTGTTGTAGTCCACCTTCAAGAGAAATAATATAAAGTCCATTATGAATTTAAATAAGCAAATGAATCAAAAGAGAAATGACCAGTTTACAGGGAATCATACTAGATGCTTCAGATTTTAAGTGGATAAACACTGTATTAAGAATTGGTAACAGAGAAACAACAGGAATGTAACAAATCAAACAAGCTTAATTTTTGGTAGGCCAGATACACTGTATCTGAAAGGTATGAAGTGCTGCTTGTTATGAAATAGCTGTGTAACAGCAACAGTCAATGTCCGAAGCAAACAAAGGTGTTAAGCTCTGCTCTGCTAAGTAGTTCGGGAAAAGCATCATGCTGACGGAATCCTGCTGTGCTTCAAACAGTTTCAGGTGGGGAACATATTTCACATCCAAGGAACCAGGCATCCTCTGGGAAAATTGAGGTTAATAGATTAACCACCATTTTGGTCAATTAAAAGGTACTCTTTTAACCAATATTACAGTGCAGATGTTTCATTTCAACTACTACTAAAAGTATGCTTGTTTTTTAAATACAGAATTTAAAGAGGTTTTATTGTTATGTTGTAGTAACTACTGAGCTGAAACATCCAATTATAGAAAAAAAAAAACAACACAACCAAACAGTAGTTTTATTTGTTGCTTTCTTTTGGTGTGCTTTGGTTTTGGGTTTTCTTTCATTTTAACAGAACACCACACCTCTGAAGACAGGACTCCATGTGCATGTCCACCTGCATTAAGTTGTTTTGTTTTGTTAGAGTTATTTGCTGTATTTTTTTTCAGAATGAATAGTAAATGAAAACTTACTGCTCTGTGGTCAGCATTGCTACCAGAAGATATTTTATTTGTTTCATTTAGCTTCTTCCATAGGCCAGTGGTCTTTAAAACAAAAAATAAACTCACTGACATATAATGTATTCTAGTGATGATGCTTTAGCATATCTAATGTCAAAACTTCCATTGATTTCAGAATGAGAAAGACTTCTATGGTGTAATTCAAAGCTATATTAATTTAATAAATATTATATATTTATTAATATGTAAGATATTTTATATATATGTATAAAATAGATATATATATATAAAGATATATATCCTTATATATAAGAAATCAAGAAAAAGAGGTAGGAGAAGAACTAGATATTACAGCTCCACACCCACAGGAGATTGTATTTATGTTTTTCTCCTTCAGGCACACAAAGAGAAGATAAATGCATTTTTTCATCTGATGAATTAAATATATTGTAGTCATTCTGAACAACCTTTTTTTATTATTTTTGCTTTTCATTAAAGGGTCTGCGTGTGCTTCTGTCTTTTTTGCATTAGAGTTAAAACTGAAAAAAACCAACCCTCTTCCCTCTAATTCTTATTAAAAGACTTACTTCAATGTCTTGGACTCAAGTATAATTTAAACCTTTCAAAATTACATTTGGGTCTTCTCCAAGTATTTGCTTGTCTTCCCAAAATGCCTTTGATTATATGCACTGCAACGAGAGAAATTTTTGCTGACATTATCTAGGTCACAAAACTGTGAATTTTCTCAAAACATACTTCACTCTGTCTTATGTTTAACATGCTCCATATGTTGATGTTCTCAAATAGGGTTGATTGGGGAAAAAAAAAACAACACTTCCTTTTCTGGAAAAAACCTATTTTTGGAGAAAAAGTAATTCCTCTAGTAATTTCTCCCCTTTGTCAAAAACCAAAGTAGTTGAAGACTGATTTAGAATATGTAAAACCAAGGTTTATTTGTTTGACCTGCAGATTCATTTTTTTCTTGAAGCTATTTGCTTTAAGTATTGATTGGGGCAAGGCACCTGATGTTGCAGATGATTTGGCAGCTGAGGCGGTGTAACAGTTCACTGCATGTGAAGAAGCATAAGCCTTGCTCTTACCATTTGTTGGTATTGGTGGTTGCCTGTCCCCTTTTTCCACCTTTCAGGTGTCTAGCTAGAAGAAAACTGCTTTTTATTTGTTTGCCTATCTGCTGATTTTGCAAAATAAACTGGCTTACTGAGAGGGTGGGTGTGTCTCAGGGATAGCTGAAGGAAAACAGAAACATATGTGAGATGAGTTAGATTTATGAAGTTATTTTAGAAAGCCATGCTTGCCTGCGTATACTGGTGGTTAGTGTTTGGGTTTTTTTCCTAACAGGTAAGAAAGGCACATTCAGATTTGGTTGGGCTTGGGGAAGAAGAGGTTGGACAGCCATTTTATTTTTGATTGTCAAAAGTAATGTCATTAACATCGGGTAAATGTATTGTCTTTGTGCTTTAGTAGCACCAGCTACTAAGAAGGACTAAAAATCACTGCTACTGCTGAACCCAGGACAGTAATTGTATCTGACAAACACAAAATGTACAGTTTCAGATCCCATACGCATACAACCAACAGTACGCATTTATCACACAGAACATTTAAAGTTTTGCTGTACTGGTAACAGAGATTTGTAATGCTTTTTATTCTTTACGTAAAAAGAAGTCTTGAAAGTTATAGTTGGTTTGGTTTTTATTGCAGTACGAACTGAAGATCTTGTTTCCTCTGGAGACTATGAGCAGTTACATATCATTGCAAGAAGAAATTGTTTCACAAACCAGTCTCTTAGTTATGATAGATACCATTTTACCTAAATCCAAGAGTTGCTAATACTTCTTATATGCCAGCAACTAAGAATCTGCTGTCAGTACTTCATAACCACGTTTGTGAATCACTGGACCACAGCTGTAGTGTGCAATATCACTTTGCAGTGATTAACAGGTCTTACAGCAATTTTTTTCATTCCATCTTACGAAATCCGTGGGTTGCTGTAGAAATTATTGTATGCTGAGACAGTACATATATTTGTGCATTACAGAAAGTGTGAAGAATATCAGCTATTAGACATTTACGTTAGTTCAGCATTCTGAAAATGAACCTCACTTCTTCATCAGTGTACTATGTCAAGGGATCCTATTACATTAAGTTTGATAAATAAAAGCATTACAGATTGCACTGGCTGTGTAACAGGCCTGTTTGACAGTGAAAAATTTTAAAATGCCTACTTCACACAGAAAAAAATGAATACAGGCCTATTTTATGTGCCAGATGACAAGAGATAATGATTAATAGACCTATTTAAATGAATAACTGTCCTATGTACTATACCAGCTTATGTTTACAATAGCTGTATATGCAGCAGCTGGCAAACTTCTTCTACGGAGATGTAAAAGATGAGAATTGGTGAAGATAACAAATAACAGCTGATCCAGGCCAATCTAATAGTAAGCCTACACTGCATTTCCAATGACCTCAGTGGAATTCAGAGAAATTAATTGGCATCTCAAGGTTTCCTACACCCTCCCCCCAAATTTATTTCCAAGTGTTCAATGAATCACTCTATTGTAGAATATCAGGTATAAAGATCTAATTTAACCCCAGTGAAACAAAGGTATAGCCAGATTTTCTGTCTTCTGTATGAGATCTTAAGCGATCCGATTCTATTTTTACTTAATAAAGAAGGAATGAACGTGGCTAGCATAGTTACAGAATTGGAGTTTGTGATACACACTTCCATTTCTGTTTTACTTTTCATTTTTCCAGCACTGTGGTAAGAATCACTCATTTATTGCATAGGTGCCTGGGGATGAAGGATCTAGAATTATATTGCTTTTTTATCTCTGTAATTGTAAGGTTAAAAATAATTTTGGAATGAAAGAGTTGTCATTCATGTTGATTTCCATTGTAGTAAGAACATTATATAAACACACTACAATAGTGGTTTCAGAATAATTAGTGAAAAAAATAGTAATTTGGCCAAATTCTGCAAGTCAACTCCTCAGAGAACAAGCACATTTCCATTATATTAATATTGTACCAGCAAGAGTATTCTGTAACTTCTTTTTCCACAGTCACTGCAATTGTTTATAATGAAGAGCAGCAGCTTAAGTAACAAGCGAAATTGTTGAATTGGCATTTCATGCTCAGTTTAAACTTAGCTCTGGTCTCTTGCTAGTTTGAATGTGCCAATATTTTTATAGCAAAGTGAACATGACTTGGGTTTTTTCTGAAGGGAGATTTTTGATTGACCAAACTGTAAACAAGTACCCTTTCTACTGAGCTGTTCACCTCAAGAATAATTAGCAGTAAGTATAAACATTGCATTCTTCCTTTACTTGGGCTACAGCCAAAGTGTCAAAATCCTGCCCTTTTTCACCTGATCCTTGTAGGTGGGGCCCTTTTCAGTGAGCAGGTAACCCTCTGGCTTTATGTATCTCTTGTAGGATATATAGCCATGGTATTGAGAAATAGCTGATTAATGAGTTTCTGCAAGTAATTTGTTCCATGACTTCAGGATTTGTGGCAATGCCCCCTTGGGCTGTTTTCCTTGTTACTAGTTAGAATCTAGAATGTATAATGGGGGTGTTGATCTTTTGCATGATTCACTGTCTTACTGGGTTCTTCTCTCAGAAGTTTTAAATAGGTGAAAAAAAATCTTTTGGTGCCTTGATAAGTGTTAGTTTGCCTTTTAGCTTTTGTAACCTCTGACAGAGCTCAGACAAGCTCAGCAGACTGTGGTGCCTTGTTTTTATGAAACTGTCTCTTGATGACTCGGTGTTAGCTGTTCTTATAAAACCATGTCCATAACTGAGGCAGGTCATTAGAACTGTTAAAATATGTTCACCTTCTCCATTTGAAACTGTAGGTGAAGTTTAAAACTTTTATTTTTTGTGTATTTATATATATATATATATATGGGTTTTTAACACATCTCTTCCTTTTAAAATTACATTCTTTGGGGATAAGCTACTGAAGATAACTTTACCTGTTTGGAAGACTCATTTAGACTTGTTTCTTTCACTTATTGATTTGCAAGCAGAGGTTTGGACTACCAAGTCTAACTTTATTGAATTGAATGTCTTTCTTGAACCTATAACTGTGTATAAAGAGCTGAAGATACACAGGCTTTCTTAGCCTCCTTGCATTAACCCAAACTCAAATTGTGCAATGTCACTTTCACCCAACATGGGACCAATATGTCGAGAGAAGACTAATACCTTCTGAGGTATTTCTGTATCAGTACTGGGAGTTGTGGTGGGTCACCCTCATGTAGCAGCCAGACAGACACTCACCCACCCACCTCACCCACTGGGACTGGGGTAGAAAACAGTATGAGAAAGCTCATGGGTCAAGATTAAGACAGGGAGATGGCTCACCAGTTACTGTTGTTGGGCAAAACAGACTTTGCTTGAGGAAAAAAAAAAAAAAAAAATTGTGATTTAAATGATTTGTATAGTGAGAATGAAAAATACAAATACTAAAACACCTTTCCTACCCACCCTTTCCTATACCACCACCCTGAGATTAGATTTTGTTTATTCACAAATAAGTCCCTTAAGCATATAAAACAGTTTATGTTTGTGGGTTTGGGTTGTTTTTTAGGTACAGTGATTTTTACCAAAGAGACTTCAATGGAATTTATTAGCACATGAAACTTATCACATGAAACCTCTTTAGACAAAGTTTCTAGCTCTCCCTTAATCACTGCAAAAGTGCTACTGTTTCACTTTGTATATTACATGCTAATGGATTGTTTTAATAATGAATTGCTTTGTATATTATTTGCGTTAGAGAGAATGAGTTTATAATCTTATGACACTTTCCTTGGAATCCATGCCAAAGTTAGTATTTTTACTGTTGCAGAACAGAAGTGGGTAGTAGATTCTGAGTCTTTGAACTGTGTAAGAGGAACCAGTAAATCTTTTAAAATGTATGTCTATTGTTCACTCATTAATGAAACCAATGTTTTCATAGGGCTTAATTCAAAATCCATTGAAATTAATGTGGAGAGTTCCAGGTTTAGGTTAAGGTCACAGTCATACAGTTATGATAAGCAAACCCCAAATAACTCTTTATTTTCATCTTGGCTTCACTTCTATAAAGTAAAACTATCATGAGTACATTTAGTATCTCTCTAAAAATACTTTTACGTGCAGCTTCCTGGGAAGTGCTGTAAAATCTAATGCAAAAAGAATAACAGTAAATGGCCAGTAAGCTTGTGATGCCCTTTCAAAATACCTTTTCTATCATTCAAAAGCACCTTTTCATTCTTTGAGGCCTTTTGGCAAGAACAAAGACAACTAGAGAATAATCTTCAGATAACATGTCCCTGAGGCACTACAGAGTGTGGTCTGCAGCAAGAAATGAACTAGCTTTCTTAAAATATTTTGTTTCAGAAATGTACTTATAATTGTGTGGACCAGCACATGTAGTATCCTGCAAACAGCACAAAGCTCACTCATTCATCTTGATGCTATTGCTCTTTCAGGTTTTCGGGGACTGATGAGAGTGGTATCATAGTCCATCCAAGCTTTATCTGTAGATTTGTGAATATGCTGAAAGCATATGCATTTATTCAGAGATAGAGCTGAATTTCCTCTTTTTTATCCTGTGCAGCCTAAGTTTTTTATATTTTCTTGTCTAGTTTTGTTATTTTATTTTAGCATATGCTGGTGCGGGATAGGTGTGTGTGCACCTTCTCCATGCTCATGATGGGTTTTCATCCACCCCCCAAAAAAAAGCTTACTGTGGGTTTTCCCATTTCTGATTCAGTGAATGAAAAATTGTGTGGAAACCTATGTTGTGGGGTCATGAGAGGCAGAATACAAAGGATAATGGAGATTTATATGAGAGTATATAGCTTGTGAAGGTTTCTCTCTCTCAGTGCTACTTGCTCCTTTTGCCTTACATCACACTGGGGAAAAAGAGTACTCTCATTTTATATTAGGTTGTGTTGTGCACTTAAGTAGAATGTGTGTTGTTTTAGCAGACATATTGTAGCAAGCTAATAGCTTTTTTCAGCCTTGCAAGGGACATAGATTCCACACACACACACACACACACCCCCCTTAGTCTTGCCATTTCGTTTAAAGTGCCATTCTCTTTTCTGGGGTATATCTAAAATGGCACTAGGGGTTTTTATATTTACCTTTTCACAATGAAAATTTTGTTGAATTTTAATGTTCTATGAGATTGAGTGTAAAATGCAACTTTTTCTAAATGAAGGTTCTCAGGACAATGAAGGTTCTGATAAGGAGAACTTTCCTGATCAAATTACATCAGTGGTGGCATCTCTACTTCCCTGGTCCTTCAGTTTGTTTGCACGTTTACTCTAATTTGAATTTAGTTCATGATTCTAATCTGGTTTAAGAGAATTCATTTAAAAAAAAATTAGAAATACCAGACATGAAATTTGACAGGTGTAGACAAAAAAAATCTGTTACATAAGAGCATAACCTTATTTTTTATAGCAGTTTTCAGAGTAAGAATTGCACTTTGATAATACTGGCTGATAACCTGCTATGAGTTTCATGATCTCTCATGAACCTGTAGTAGCTATATATCATTTTTCTATGAACAGGGACTTGATGGAAAAGTTATCAATATCATTCAGGTCTGGGGAGGGCAAAAAAGTCACTTGACTTGTCATACCATACAGTTTTCCTGTTATTTTGGTGATTATAGACACATAAAAGACAGATGAAGGACCAATTCACTGGTTTTGGGGGTTGTTTGTTTTTTTTTTTTCCAAGGAATGAAGTACTATTTAATGTGAGTCAGAGTAGAAAAAAATACTGTCTTGCAAAAAAGCAATAAAAATAACATTTGATAGAATGTAAACAAAATACATGTATTCATAGGTATCGGAATGCTAACAGTGTGAGGAAAACAGAAAAGGTCTTTAATTTGTGACATCGTTTTCTTTTTATTAAACTGAAATGTAGTAGTTAGTGGGAAGAAAATGCAGGAGGGAGTTGGAGTTGGTAGTTCAGTCTGTAGATTGAAACTTTTCAAGGTTGTAATCCAGGTTTTCAAATCAATGTTTACAACAGATACAGCACTCAGCCTAGCAAAAATCAATAACATTAATAGATCATGTTATTCAAAGTTATGTGAGTGCCAATTAAGTAAATAAACAAACACAATGAGATGTTGTCAGTGAGAGATCTTGAAAGGAAATGAAAATGACTGAGATGAGAAAATGTAGGTTATAGGAAAAAAGCAAGAATTCAGTCACAAAACCGCTGATTATTAATCAAGGCACATTTGGGTAAAGAACATAGAAGACAGAACTACAAATCTGCATTGAAATCCAGATTGCTCTAAAAGATGTCTTTCGAAGTTAATTTGGAGGTGATTTATACTTGAGTTTTAACATGATGAAACATATTAAAGATTATTTATAAGATAACTGTGACATAGTTTATCATTGTAGAAAATGTTAAGGAAAAAAGTACTAAGTTAGGAGGAAGGACATTTCACTTGGGCAAAAAAGCATACCATGATAAATCACAAGTACAAGAAGTATGGTTTATAATACGGTCCTGTGATATTTCTGAGGGAAAGGGAAAAGAAGGAATGCTTGAACCTTAAATACTTCTGCTTTTGCTCTCTGCTAGATTTCACTTTGGTATTGAAAGATAACATCTCTTATGATGGCTGCTTAGCCAGAGATAAGCTAGTTTCTGTATCATCTGAACGCTTGTCAGATGAAGAATGTCTGTGCCTGCCCCTCCTTGCCTATATTAGTATTACTCTTTGATTTTTTTCTGAGCATCATAACCTCTCCCTTAGTTTTTACGGTTCTACCTTCTGAATGCAATTGCACAGACTTGCAGTGAAAATTCAGGCCTGTGTGGCTGAGAACTTAATGTTTTCCTAATCCTTTTGATTCAGTGGGTAGTCAGATTCACTAATCTAAGTAAACGTAATTCAGATCAGTTAAATTTTTCTCTTTCTGTGGAGATGACTTTTACTCATCATTTTTCAATGGCAACTAGTGGGTTAGGAGAGGTTATGTAAGAAAAGTTCAATGAAGTCTTCCTACTTCAAACTGAAGAAGCCTTTCTTATGAGCAAGGTCCAGAAAATTTACCATGCAAACACCTCTCTCCATTCACTGAGCAAAATCTTGTCATTCAAATGCAAAACATAAAGAATCTGGAATTTTTCAGTACCTGAACATCTTATGAAACAGTACGTGGGAAATACTCACCTGGAGTATTGTGTGCAGTTCTGGTGTCCTCAACATAAAAAGGACATGGAACTGTTGGAACAAGTCCAGAGAAGGGCCATGAGGATGATCAGGGGACTGGAGCACCTCCCGTATGAAGACAGGCTGAGGAAGCTGGGGCTGTTCAGCCTGGAGAAGAGAAGGCTGCGTGGAGACCTCATAGCAGCCTTCCAGTATCTGAAGGGGGCCTAAAGGGATGCTGAGGAGGGACTCTTCATTAGAGACTGTAGTGATAGGACAAGTTGTAATGGGTTAAAACTTAAACAGGGGAAGTTTAGATTGGATATAAGGAAGAAATTCTTTCCTTGTCAGGGTGGTGAGGCACTGGAATAGGTTGCCCAGGGAGGTTGTGAATGCTCCATCCCTGGCAGTGTTCAAGACCAGGTTGGACGAGGCCTTGGGTGATATGATTTAGCATGAGGTGTCCCTGCCCATGGCAGGGGGTTTGGAACTAAATGGTCTTAAGGTCCTTTCCAACCCTAACTATTCTATGATTCTGTGATTCTATGAAATGCTACTTTGCAACCCAATAATTTGTTAGTTTTTCTCTCTATGGTCTTCTGCTACTTGTCAAGTGTACTATTTTCAATTTACCTCTGAACTTACTCACAGTGTCAAGTACAGTTTGTGTTATGTAAATATAGGTTATAAAAGAATTTTTTGTTTTGATACTGTAATATAAATCATATCTGTTTTTCTGTTGCAACTTTTATGAAGTTTATTCAAATGTAAAAAGCTCATGGAAAATACTTGACTTTGAGACCATATTAAACAACTTATTGCAGTGTCACAGTTTTTAACCATGTAACGATAAGCTATTATTGTAGAAAAAGTGCCTTTCATATCTTTATTTCTGTCTATCTTATCTTCCTTTAACTACTGGGTCTCAGAGTTCCTAGCAGAGTATCTGGCAGAATGATTTTCACTTCTCGGTGTAGATCTCAAGTAATGGAAAGTAGTATGTTCTTATGTTGTACAGGAAATCTGTCTTGCAGCAAGGCTGAAAAGACCCAGAAACTTGCATCTGAGTGATCCAAAAGTAGCATTGAAATGCTATTTTAGCACTCCAGGAAGACGAAAGAGCTTTTTACTTTCTTGCTACTATTATAATTTCAGAATGACAAGTGATAAAAGCTGCCTTGGACTGAGTGCCTCCCACAGTTTTTAACAGCATATCTGAACCATATTTCTTTATTGATAGGAGTACAGAAGTTGCTAATTCTAAAAATTGAATTTTGGAGGTGATAGTTGCGTGTGAAGCTTGATGTGCACAAAGGATATAGCAATTAGCTGTGCAGACATTGCTAACATACATAGATCCCCTTACCACAGCTATTTGAATGCCAGTTTGTTCAAACAACTGTCTGTTAAAAGTGTTTAGAAGGCAGGTAGTGTGGCAGAGGATGACAAGGAAGGAAGAAAGCGAGCTAAAGCATGAGGGAGAATAAAAGACTTATAAAAACCTCAGAGTATAGTGACACCCGCTGACTTTGAAATACATTTTGAAGAGGATAGTAGCACAGTGATATATGGAAAAAAGCCCACACAAGTTATAAAAGTACAAATATACTTCTTCCTTGAAAGTATCTCAAATCAATTTTTGCCCCGTTTTTAGAGTCTTAGCAGCCTCCTTGTTTTTCCTCTGAAGTGCTGTATAGCATTTGTTATTGTTTGTCCTTCTATTTATAAGACGTACTAATAAAGCAGACCTTATAATAATTTTATTCTTAAATAAGGACTTTAAAATAAAACTGGAAATTGTGGCTTACATTCTGTGAAACAAAACAGGTAGTTGATGGGATAAACAAGCTATAACACTAAGTTTAGTGTTATTTTAAAGTGTGTTTCCAGCACTGGCATTTAATAATGAATCTGAAAGTTCCTTCTTTCGATATACATTGTGTTTTCAATGTCACCATAAAATTTTTCTTTAGTTTGACTTCTTGCATATGATCCATCACTTTAAGAGAAAAAGTTGGGCTTATCAGTATTGAAAGAGTATATAAGTGTGTGTGTGTGTATATATATATATATAAAAATCTATTAGTTACCAGCTTATTTTTTCTGTCTTCAGAGCAGGCATAATGTGGAGCTAAGCAAAAAAAATGGATTTTTTTTAAGAAGTTTACACTTACATTTTAATGTTTTTTCTTTAAAACCTGTGCTGTTTAATTGTTTTATAATCTCCTGCTCCTCAAGAGATACTTGTCCCAGTCTGCATGTGAGAATAATGAATAACTCATAGATGTTCTGGGACAGGTCTTAAAGAGGTCTGGATATGGGACAGCAATAGTATCTGAGATACTGATACCCTTAGTACAAGCATTTGGGGCTCACTGTGGTGTCTCATATTGTGTACTAGATGCTTAGATTGTGCTTAGAGGATGCATGTGTGACTGTGAAGTTACAGAAGAGCTGTCACTGGGAATGGGGATTTCCTCTAATAACAGGACACAAATTACAGAACTGCCTAGAGCAAGATGATTGATAGAAAGCACAGGAATGTGTCTTAAACTTGTCTCACTCAAGTCTGCACATTGCAGAGCAAACCACTCTTCCTGAAAGGAAGATAGAATTTGTTGTGCAAGCAAAACTAGGGCACATCTACTTTACATTCTAAAGCAGAATAATTTTCCTTTCTCCTAATTTCTCATTTCCATAGAAGAAAAATTCCAAGTTTCTATCAGCTTTGTTAGCTCTTTCTTTAATCTGCTTCACTCAGGGAGCAGCATATTTATCTAATTTAAGACTGTATTGAAGTACATTGTTATGGGGGTGTTACTTTGCTTTCTTGTAATAGTTTTGTGGCTGCTTGGAAGCATCACACTGCATGGACTGTTAAATCTGTTTCACAAACACTACGTTACATGATTTAAGGAGGGCAAAAGGAAAGAGGAAAACTGCACTGATACTTCTATTTCTTTGATGTATTATAGTTTCATACAGGAATAAGAATTTGAGCAGGAGTGTTATCTGTTGCCTATAGGTTAGATTTAGCAGTTCTGTAGCTATACTTTGATTAAAACTCAGTTAAATCTGGAATTTTGCTGAATAATTTGATATAAAATTATAATAATCATTTGACACCCCCAGTGAATATAGCGCAAGTTTATTTTTTAATGTCAGATATAATTACTCATTCAATTTCCATCCATCTCATTTATGTTCAAGAATGGAACCTCAATTATTTCTTTTTATAGAAGGTTTTAAATATGCTATTAAACCATATTGCAATGGGAAACATTTACATTATTCACATAGAAATGGAATGACATGAGGTGAGGAGGGAAATGGTGACAAAAAGATTTTGAAGTGCAGGTCAAATTGACAGCATATGATGTCTATATTTAACAGTACTTAGCATTGGGCAAATATTGGGTGGTTTAATAGGCTTACCTTGACGATCTCTGCTTTTAATGGGAAATTGGATAATTCAAGGGTTTGCAATATTAGCTCAGTAAACTTGTGAAATAAGTTCTTTTGATGGCAGCGACAAGCTGACAAGCATTGTTGGGAAAATGGTGATACTCCCCTCCTGCCTTGTGACAATAAGGCTAGTTAGAAACCTCCTAGACAGCATTGCTGAAAGTTCTTGTAACATTTCCCATGCAATCCTTGTTGGACAAAATTAGTGTTATAATTAACTTCTCCGAGACTGTTTATTTAAAAGGTGCATTGTATTTTGTCACTTCTTGTTACCAAAAAGATTTCTGTATTGTCTCGCTTATTTGCAATGCCCAGGTTGAAAGAATAGCTCTGAAGTTTAGTTACAGGTTCTGGGTGCCTTTTTTAGGTGCCTAACCACAATGTCGTTGCTCAAAATTTCACAATTATTTGCAATACTAACAGTGAAATGCATTTCCCATTAAAGACAGACATAGAACTCTAATGGGTTCAAAATGATTTCACTAGATAACTAGGAATATTAGAAACTAACTACAGTCAATCTTTCCTGAGTAAATACATATCCTATTATATTAGGAATGCTTCCAAAACAGATGCTTTTTGTAGATTTCAGGTAGATTAAGGTAGCAGTTCATTATTATCCATGCTTTGTGCCTCGAAACATGCTTGTGAGATTCACTGAGAGATAATGAAGACTTAGGAGAGGAAAGCAGAACTGCTTTGAGAATTTTAGTTACCCTTTCTCAAACTGTTGCCATAACACACTAATAACTATTCCATGATCTTACTAAATAATAATTAAAATTCCTAACATCTGTCTAGGCTGATTAAGGTAATTATGATGCTTCCTAATATGGAAGCATCTTAAATTATCTTTGTTGCTTACTTCCAGCTCTGAGAACAAACCGGAAACCTTTGCATGACCCAGTTCAAGAACTGTTGGAGCTGGATAAGGTTTTCCACATGTGCAGATGCACACATCTTGTTTTCATAAAGTTACAAGCATGATTACTGATATTTAACAAAAGTTTCATTTCCTAACTCACAGAGGAAGAGCTGCATTTAAAATGTTCTACTGAAACACACAGATGTTTGCTGTATCTTGATCGATTTTGATGTATCCGGAACAATACATTAAGCCAGGCTGTGTTTAAGAGGGCCAGATCAGGGTGTGTTGTAGGCCCAGGTGAGGGTACTCAGGCAATTAAGTCCCATCAGTGCCCTCTGACAGCCGTTTGTGCTCCTTCGAGGTGGTGTTGTGTTTTAAATACGTTACTGAATCCATGCGAGAGCAAGTTTAGCGTTTGTCCCAGCCAGAATAGCGGTGCACTCAGCGGGTGAACCGCAGCTTGTGACCGGACTGCCTTGGTGAGTGCACGTTTTCAGAGCTGTGCAGCCAAGCACTGAGGAAGGTGTGAAGCTGCACACATGTGACTGCCTCCTCGCCTTGCTCACTCCTCCCGCCAGCCACCCAGGGCAGGTGCCTGTCCCTGCTCAACCCTGCCCATCACAGACCCCTCAGCTAGTGGGTGGGGCAGGGTGGTCTTGGGGAGGCAAGCTATGCCTCGGGTGTGGCATCACAGCTTCCCCTGTGCTCAGGTCCACCCGCCATTCGGAGGAACCTCATGCCTGAGGTCTTGCCTGTCCCTTGTGAGCAGCCCCATACTGCTCTCTGGCCCCCTGTACCTACTGCCTCCGATGGGGTGTCCTGAGCAGCACAGGCCTCGCGCAGTCCTCAGGGCTGTTGGTGTCCATCAATGATCGCTTACTCAACCTTTAATGCTGAGGCTCCCAGCTTGATGCCTCAGGTTGCAGTTTCTGAGGTAAGAGAGAAAGAAATTTCCATTGTCTTTTTGTGTTTATTGGGGCTTTGTCAGTTTTGCAACTATAGGGTGTCTGAGGAATTTAAAACTTCCTCAGCATGTAGCTGAGTTGTTTCTGGTTCTCCTTGTTGCTGAGGAAGTTTAGCGTGGTACTGTAGAAGCATTAGTTTTGTTCACCTACGAAGCAGTTATGAAAAGAAATCCACATTTTGCACATCATTCTCAAATACAGTGGGTGTCTTTTTCAAAATGGAGGCAAGTGCAAATCCAGTAGCCTCATGGAACCTCACATGGTGCCTCATGAGCATTTCCTTGGCATCTGAGCCTTGGGGGTGGGAGCTGTACCAGTAGGAGCAGTGGGTGGTGACGGGCCCCCTGCTGCAGTGAGCCCCCATGGGAGAGCAAGCGCAGTGCTGTGCGTTGCTGGCCACCTGTGCTCCTGCGAGGGTTGAGGGCATCTCACCCCTGCCCCTCTGCCTCCTGCTGCTCTGTGTCCCACCCTCCGGTTCTTGTGTGAATACTTTTGATGGCTCTGGTGTTTTTCTGTTTGTGGGATGCTAATATCTGATCTGATTTGTGCGTTCTTCTCCAGAGTGTGCTGGCACATCATACTGTGTCTCTGGTTCCAGTGACTAATCTCTATCCCTCTTGAAACTTGTATGTTTTCATTCTTGGAAAAGTAAACATTGTTTTTTGTCAGTGTATTCTCACCTGACTTCTCTTTGTGTTAGCTTCTTCAGACCTTCAGTTCCTGCCTAGCAAGGGAGGTCGTGTATTTGTAGCTTTCCATTCTGCAAATCAGAGTTTCTTACTAACAAGATAGTTGTAACTTTGTATCTTTTTGTCAGATGTGGCTCAATTTTTAATCGCATCTTTATCCAGTTAAGTTTGATAATTGAATTTGTGTTATTACTTGTTTTAAAAGACGAACTCATATAGCACTGTATCACTGAAGCACATTTTGCCCCTCAGTGGCATGTGGAGGTGGTGCTTACAGGTCAGGACCATAAGGCTGGAATTTTCAGTAAGGATTGAAATAGTGAAGCCATTGATTCCTAGACTGCCTTTATTACTTTCAACTGGATGCCGTCTGAGCTGAGAGAAATAGTGAGGCTGTGTAAATCAGTCATGCCAGTGGTAGATGTTTAAAGTAGCAATGCCTGTTTTTTCCCACCTGTAACTTTTAAAAATTGGGTATTAAATTTCTGTTGATACAAGCCATGCGCTTCTGTATCCTCTTACTCTGTGTTGTGTACCTAACTTCCAAAACTGTAAACATGCCTCGAGTTTTCAGATGTATATTCGCATGTATATGGAAAATGCTTTGAGGCAGATGAAATACCAAAGCTCAGCTGAGTCTTGGCTGGACTGCTACCAGACATTAAGCTACCAGAATTTGTGCTTCAACGTTTTCTACTGTTAGTGTTTGTTGTATTTTGTATATGAGTAGCCCTAACATTTTTTCAAGCGGTCAGTTTTTTCCTGTTGGGAATCCTCCATGCTCCCAAACACACATGATATTAATATCTAAATATATGATATGTAAACATAGCTGTATTTCGAATGTGACACAATGGAAAATGAATTTTCCAGTTTGTTTAAATGTTTCTTTAAATTGGGGGAACTCAATGAGAAAAGAATTTTTAAATGATTCACTAGTAAACTTAAAGTGTGTTTCTGGTCAAAAAGATTGTGATTTCTGCTGTTTTATAAGCATGATGATCTAAAAAAAAGTCAATTGCAAAGGAATAATCAAAATGCTGTCAAGTGAATTTAGCCCCTCTCTGTGAAGGTTCCACTTGCTCACTTGTTGCAAGAAAAGCAGAAAATGAGTGTCTGAAATGGTCTTGTCCATTTTTTTTTTGTATAGCAGCTTAAAATATTTTAAATAAAATTTTGTTAGCACACAGAAGATACATGCCTGTGTTGAAATTAAGGCTTATGGAACCTTGGTTATATGATAGCTAAATCTGTGCATTATATCAACGATTAACTCTCACTTGAGAAATTAGTAAAGACTTGTGTTAAATTACACAAGTTATTTTTTCAAAGTAAAGCAGTATTTTTGCTACTTCTACCTGCTTTGTGTGAGCTTTTATCTTTCCAAAACTAATTATTTTTTTGCTAACCAATACCAAGCACAAATATTTACTGTACTTTTTCAATCTTGTTTCAGTCAGAAGCACAAGGCAGATGAGGAAACAGAACGACTTTCTATATATGTATCACTCACCTCATTTTTTTCTTTAGGCTTTATCTGTTCCCTGTTTTTCCCCTCTGGCAAATTCTTGTTTGTACCTACTCCAGTGTGTTCAAGGGCAGTACAGTGTTTAGTTAGTAAAGAGCGCAAATCTGTTTCTTAAAATTAAACACTTAAAGCAAATAACACTGTTAAAAACAAGAAGTCACAATTTTTGGTTTTTGTGTTGTTTTTTGGTTTTGTTTGTTCATTTGTTTGTTCAGTAAGAAGTGAAACCAATTTGAGACAAAGGTTATTCTGCTTTACTGTCTGAGAGAAATATGGGCTTTATTCTCACTTGCATTATCATTCATTTATTGCAGCCATTAATGTATGAAATGATACTAATGAAAATGTAACATTTATGCCTACCTGCAGTGTTACTCTAAATCAGAATTCAGCCTGTTCAGTGGTTGTCAATCTGTTTTTATTTTATTTTTTTTTTAACTCTTATTTTTTCTGTTGTGCAGGTGAGAATTAGTGATGACTTACAGTACTGTGTCTGCATTAGTTTGTTCATGGTCTGGACTGTTTGTGCTTACTGCAGAACAATTAATCACTGTAGTGTGAGGTTTGCATTGGCTCTGTTATATTTTATGTTACTTTCAGAGCAAAAATCATTGTTTATGTTCTGAAGACTTCAGGAAATTGAATGCCTGATTAAAGCTACCACCATATATGATTTTCTTTTTATGGAAGATGTACACTATTGAGAAATGTAGTGTATTTCTCATTGTGGGTTGGTTTTTTGCTCTTCAGGAGAGATAAAAAAATCCAAAATACATAAAATTTTTTTATAGTCAACTTGGCCAAGATCTTAATATTAGTGTTGTGGAGTTCATACTGGCAGACTGAAACTGAGATGGCTTTGTTGCCTTCTTAAGAGCCTTATGTTTTCTAACCAACATTAATTCTTTTTCAAACAAACATTCGAATGCAAACCCAGTCAAAATTCTAGGATAATTTTATAGATGAACCTTTCCATGGTTAGCTTGTCAGTTGTATTGCCAGCTAAGATGTCCATAAGTACCATTTGCAAGAACAGCTATTGGGAATTTGGTTGCCTCTCTGCTAGAGTAGTTTTCCAGTAGCTTTTGGCTGTCACATAATCTATTTGGCTAAGCGATTATGATAAGATTTTTTAGGTTAGTTACGCATACATTCGCATCCTAGAAATGGAACGTTCTAGAGTAAATCACCCATTGTGTATTATTGCTGCTCAACATGTAGATTAGGACACCTAACATTTCATTGGTAGAAAATTCATGAGGCCTGTATAAATTAAGGTGATTTTTAAAATCTTTTATCCCCTGAAGGCTCTTAGTATTTGCAGTCAGCAGCCACACCATATTTGTGACTCTGTCTAATCGTGTGTAATTAATTAGGTCACAGCACTGCATGTTAGAAATAATGTTCATAAAAGAAACCTAGTTAAGACATAAAGTGAATTGCAGCATTTTTATTGTGTTTAATTTCTGGTTTTGGCAGGACTGGGATTACTTACTAGTTAAGAGTTGATGGATTTTTTCACTGATGTTGTGCTTAATTTAAAAAGATGACATATATTCGTATCAACTTCAATTTGCCAAAGCAAACATATGCATGCTCTAATTGAAAGCTAATGCACCTTTAAAATAAAACAATAGTAACTTTATTTGCTGCTAAAAATATGTCCCTTTATTTATGGAAAATCTGTCAGGCCAAGGATGTGCATAGTGAAGAGTTTATGAAAACAGCTCCTTGAAGCATAACAACCAATCAAACAAAAATAATCTTTCCAAAAAAAAGAAGCTAGAAGCACAGTTGTCTGGTGACTGTGGTTATAACGTCAATGGTATTTGTATATGAAAATTTCTGGTAATCATGTTTCACAATTTAAGCTTGAGAAATGCATATGAACTGGTTTTGAACCTATACATACACAGCTGATAAGTTTAAATTGGTGTCCTTTCCAGATTTTTTTATCCAGAAAAAAGCAAGGAAATCAGCAAGTTGCACTACGTCCTATAAACACATTTCAAGCCTAATGTTGAGAAGTTACTTCAGTGTGATCCATTTTGGTACAAATTAGGAAGTCAAAAGTATCTTTGTCAGCTAAAAAAGACAAACACTTTGGCAAAGTGGAGTCTGCTCTACTTGCTCATGGGGACTGGAACATTATGATAAAGTACATTTAAAAAACTTCCTGTTGTAACTTTTAACATTATACGTTAACACTTGATGCTTTCATGTAATACTTTTCCCTTTTGTTAACAAGAATTGAGTCCATGAAGTTAATGCTATGCTTACTTTGGAAAAAAAAAACAACAACTCTTTCTTATGTTAAAAGTTTTATTTACAAGCTGTAGTAAACAATGAGTTAAAGTTTAGCCTGAAAACTCATGTGCTGCCCATCAGAGTTTATCAGTTTAAGCTAATATCTGAACAGACCTAGTTAGCTGTTAGGTAGAATGGTTGTTAATCTTAGTTTATGTAAGAAAACATTGATTCTTCTAGCAGAACTGGAATGCACTGAGAAGGAAGACAATTTTTCTTTTATCAACTTTTGTGGTTTTGCCTAAGAGAGTTATTGATGATTATTTCATAATCCAAGCCTCAAATCTTTCAAATGAGATTTTAAATTTTTCTTTTGATTGCCTTTTTCTCACTATTCAAACATAATTTCAAAAGTGTGTAATGATGCTAGAAACATCAGAGGTGCTTCACTTCTGTGCAGTCAGAGAATATATGGCATAGTTTTGGTGTTGAGAATTCGTGATCTTGAGCTGCGAAAAGTTGAGAAATAAAATGATGAAACTTATCTACAAGTGTCCTTGAAATAGATTGTTAATACTTCTGTTATGAGAGTGAGGTCAACAACCATCTTTTTATGAGTTGGAGTTTATATTTAAGAAGATGAGAAATTACTGTAGCCTACTGAAGTGCAGTGTAGTGTACTCACAATTTAGATGACAAATTGCTGCTGTGAGTGGAGTAGGTTGCTACAGTATTAAAATTGGAGTAGTATACCCAAATGCAATACAGTGGACCAGGTTAGAGAGGGTTAAGTCGTGTTCTTGAGATAAGAGTAATTACTAAGAGTGGGAAAAGAAACTTGAAAGGGTTTCTGGAATATATTTATCTACTGTTGCTAAGGCTAGTGCCTAGGAGTGGTGCAGGGACCCAGCTGTGTTAAATGCTGACTACAAAGATTAAACGTGTATTTAGCTATGGCTTACAGTCCACAGTGAATAACTACATCTGATTACAGTTTTAGCTGGAATATTCAGGCCAGTGTCCTGAAATGTCAGCTGTTACTTAGTAATTTTTGCACATACACCACTTTTGGTTTTTTTTCCAATTGAGCATTTAAGAAAGAGACAAGTTTAAAAGTTTTACTTCTTATGATGGGTGGTTGTTACAAAAACTGGCATAAACCTCTGACAGCTCCTCTCAAGCGTATGTCTGGGGAGGCAGACCTTGCTGTCTTATTTTTGTTGCAAGAGCCACTGAGATAGTCAGGCTCTGGGATGGGCTGTTTGGACAGCTGGTCCCTCTGTTTCATAACTGTCTCAAAACAGTGAACCAGATGGATTTAGTATCTGTAAAATAGACCTTTGGGAGTCTATGGCAATGAGAGTTTGTAGTGATACAGGCAAAGCCTTATGAGGACAAATGTTCATCACTTACTCACTAAAAGGACCTGATGTGTAGCCGTAATCTTATTTTATTTAGTGTGTACAGAATTAGCAAGTTGCAGAATTTGATGGCTAGGAGTTGTAGCCATAGCCTTAAGCCAAATAATTAAAAATAAGGGTTGTAATGGTGTGAAATAAAAGATCTTTTAGGGGTGTAGTTTTGAATATATGTCCACATATGCCTTTTGCATGTGTTTAGTGTTGAAATTAATGTTATTTGTATATCTCGATGAAGACTGTTTTCTCTACCTAAGCCTGGACTCTGTGTATGCATGATATCTGTTATGTACAATGTACTGTAAATTGAGTATGTAAGTGTATATTTGCATATATTTACATATTTTCTGTTTATTTCACGTGCTAACGGTGAAATTAAACTTTGTGTATATAAAAGACGGGCTTACTGAGAGCTCTTAAGTTGCTGTAATGTAATGCATTTGTCACATAAAGCATTATTTTATTGCAAGTGGACATAGGAGCTCTGTTATAAGACGGACTAGGAATTTTTACCGATTTTTTTGAGATCCTAAATTCTTATGTTTAATATACACTGAACAAGACAAAGGGTTACTAAGAATAAAAATGCATGAAGTATAGCTGCTTAAGAAACTGAACAGAACTTCAGTGGTACAGAAAGTGTAGCAGCATTTCTACCTAGTACTTCCTTAAAGAAAGGCATAGCTGTCTTATCTTTAGATACTCTACCACACCTCTACTTAAACCAAGTACCTTTTGTGGTTGTCCTCATCCAGATTTCCAGCAGCTTCTTTGAGTGAAAATGCTGTAGTAATTTAAAAGATTGCTTTTCTCTCTGTAAAGGAAAAAAAAAAAGAAAATGTTAAAAAAAATCCTTGCATCGATCTATGCATTACTGTTTACATCTTCCTATAATAGTATTCTCCTAAAGTTAAAACATTAACAATTTAATACTATTTGTTTTACTGTGAATTGTTCCAAATATTTTGCAGCAGTGGCCTGGTGACTTTTTTGTTCCTATTTTTTTCTTAAAACAGTTGGGTAATGAATGGAACACAGAGTAGTCTGTAGAAGCTGGTTTGGGGAATAGAAGCAGCATAGCTGTATTAGTAAGATTATGGCCCATCCTAGTTAGTCCTTCCTGAGGGCTATTCTGGCTTTCTCAGGTAGTGCTATATGCTGTTGTGTACATGGCTGTATGTTGATAAAAGCTGTGTAGTGCTCAGCAGAGTCTCGGTGTGCTGCATTTGATACACTGCAGTTATTACTGGGTAGTTTTTGCCTGCCTTTGGGTTTTCTGGATCACCTGTTGTAGGTTTACTACTATTCAGTAGAAACCCTGAGTTCAGAGTCTGCTCTTGTGAGCAAATGAAACGAAGCATGAGTGATGGCTTTGAATCGGGAGCGATAGTAAAGAGATGCTTAAAAATGGAAGTAATAAAACAGAGTAATTTAAACCTATCTAACTAGGCATGATTATCTTGACCCTTACTAATAGCTTTGTGATATTTGTAGGACATATAAGTGGGGGAGTTATGTGAGATTGTACATTAAATTCATGTTAACACAGGAATAATCTCATTGAAATTATACGTTGATGTCTCTTGCAGTTTGTCTGGCAGTATGTTTGACATGCAACATTATGTATCGTTCTGTAATTTCATGTGAAGCAGAATAGGTTATTTAAGCTGTCTGCACTCATATTATTACTCTTCCAAGAGCATTATCACTATCTTCATTAGTGATATCAGCGGAAAACAACCTATCAGTGTGTTAACAGATTATGAATACAGCTGTGTGTTCCAGTACATTGTTCAAAGCAAGCAGCAGCTGAAGTAAAGAAAATCAACATTTTAAATGGCAAAACTGATTACTGGTCAAGAGCAAAGCAGAGAGGAAGAATAGCTAACTGTAGAGTAGACTTTTAGTCAAGAATATACACAATGAAAATCAGAGAGGGTACTCGAAAATAGGTAGGTGTTCTAAACATGTGTGTTCACATGTATAGTCAAAATATTGAAGATTTTAAACTTTGTTCCTGATCTGGTTGTCTGGTTGTAATTTTAAGTATTCACTAATGCCCTTGGAAGTTAGAATTTAGTCTTGCCTATTGCTGGAAGCAAGAGTATTGTTTATATGCTGATTAAAATATGTCAGGAGATTAATGCCGGGAATGGAAACTTGCCTTTTGTTCCTATTTGTCTCTAAAGTGTTATTGTGCTTCTCTTGGTGACTGGAGGCAACTTGTCGCTAAATAACGTCTCTTTATGTGTATGTGCTCTAATTTTGAATCTTGACAGTTAAATTCATAAACAGTTTTGTCTTAATTACAGTAGTTAGGAGGGCATGTATTGACGTGGTCTAGGTTACAGTACTGTCTTGCTGATGTGTAGATTTTAGAAAGATAATTGCAGGTGAGAAAAAAAGATGTCATTGAAATGGGGCTAAAAGTATTGTAACTTGTAGCAGTATGACAGATTTTTAATAATTTCTTAGCATTTAGTTTCTTCAAATGGTCAAGCAAATTAAAGCCTTGGTGAATACAGATTTAGTGTGTTATGCAGCTATAGATATAGACAAATATTGCTGAAATTAACTTCAGATTAACACTGGTGAGAAAGCTGAATGCAAGTCAAGCTTCATGTTAAATATTTTTATAACCAAAATGACAGTGTATATATATACGTTACTTAACTAGTGTAACCACTGTTTCGGTAATTTAAAATGATGCTTTAGTTCTTTATTGCTTAAAATAACAGAAGTAGGGCTCAAATTTATATATATTAAATATATGTATTAAAATATTCATGGGTTATTACAGTAAATTATCTGCTTGTGACATCCTTTGACTGCGTTATTCAATAATCTGAGAACAGTTCTTCCCATTCTGTTGATTTTTGTCCTTTGTTCCTTGGCTCATGCTCCTTGTATTTTGAGTGTGTTAGTTGTTTTGGGGGTTTTTGTGGGTGTTTTCTTTTGTGTATGGGTTTTGGCTTTTTTGCGTATGGTTTTCCTTGGTAGGAAAGGAAATTATCTTAAGAGTAATCTCCCAGGCGGCTCATAATTAGATGGTAGGATTCTGTAGAGAATGAGTTTGTGAGCTGATAATTTGTCCAGCACTAAACAGTCTTGCCACTACATCAGTCATAAACCTATATGTTACTGTAAGCGTCAGGATGCCGGTTGTTTGAATTGCACCCATTGGCAGTCTGGACAATGCTGATCTGCTGATCTGGAAATTGGAGGCTTAAAGGAATTTCATTACCATTCTAGATAACTGAGAAATTTTATTACTGGGGGAAAATAGAGTATGCATTTCATGGCTCAGTGCTTGTAATGGTTGGAGATTTCAGTTCCTCTTTGGAACAGAGGAAATAGGATTCAAGTATGAGATCCTAACTTATTTGAATCAGTAACTCCATTAAAGTTGTATTTATTATACGTCTACTGACAGTGATCAAAGTTCCACTTAATAGAGCACTGATAGTGAAATAAATGAAATAAATAGAGCATGAATAGTGAAATCCATGTACATGCAGTGCTACTGAACAATTCTCCCGCTTACACTCCTTTCCCCATCTTTAAATTCTGGCGTGGGTTTTTGGTTTGGTTTGGTTTGTTTTTTTTTTTTCAAATAATGCTTGTGATAGATGAACCTTAAAAGTAATAGTATTTATGTTAGCAGTTAAGGCATTACCGAGTTATTGACCTGTAGCTTTCAGAAAAAGAATAATCAAAGAATATAGACAGACTAAAGGCATTTTTCTAGTGCGTGCTATGTAAAATCTCAACTATCTTAAACTTGTGAACAAAACTGCAACCCTCACAAAAAGTAGCTTTTTCAGGTTTTGGTATTGTACTCTGAGCAGTCTGGATCTTCTGTATAATCATAAAAGAGTTATTAAAGATAACAGGAATTAACAACTTCCCACAGAGATCGCAACAAAGAACCAATCACATTCGTTTGCTAAGTCTATGAAATATTAGATGTTCATTACAAAGCCACTGGGCAGCATAATTGTGTGAAAAGCAGACTTGACATTTCAGAATTGAAATGTTTCACACAGATCTGAGTTGGATCATTTGTAATATTAATGACATGGGCACATTTATAGGGAGATGCATTATATTCTTTGTGTATACTAGCAACTCCCTACAAATCCCAGTACTCTGCTGAAATTCTGAGTTTTGGAAACAACTGGTCTATTTGAAAGTGTTTGACACATTGAAATAGTTTTTAAATAGCAGGAACAGCTTGAAACATGTAAATAAGAATGAGCCTTGACATTGCCACTGTATGAAACAAATTTTTTGCATTTCTGACATACTACATTTTTCCTGTTTCTTCCAAGCAGGGTCTCATTAAATCCATCCTTTCCTCCACTGTTTTGAACAGTGTATCAAATCTGATCCTTGCCCCAGTGATGCCATTTAGAATTTTGCTACTGTCTTTAGCAGGAACAAACCTTTTAGAAAAGGCATTACTGTAGAACTGTAGAAACAATAATGACAAAGTTAGAATTGACATTTTTAGGTTATCATAAAAAAAAAAAAATCAGTTGTAAACACACATGGGAGGATTTTTTTTTTATAATCTTGATTGATCTTATGGAGAAGTTCCATAGAGTTAGAGAATTTACACAGACAGGATTTCAGCTGTGGTCATGTGGAAAATTTAATGTTTCAATGGAGAAACTGTTGTGGTAGATCTTATGTAAGCGCATGCCTGTAGAAGGAATTATGTTCTGCTTAGCATGTAGGAATGCTTCAGTATCATTTGACAAAATGTGACTTAAATGGATACAAAACACTTGACTGGGACTGTATGAGTTCTAGTGAGACTTTGAAAATGAGATTTGTGTCTCAAACTTCTTGACATTCAACAGGAACATGGCTGCTTTTTCATTTCTCTGGTGTGTCATTGTAAGATTTGATTTATAAGGAGCAATGTTAACTCTTCTGTTTAAAAGCTGTAGTCCAGAAACTCAGCAGACCCAGCCTGCAACCTTGTTTATATTTAATCCTTTTAAAATATGTATGTGTTATCAGCAGTATTGAGTGGATTTATGCGGCTGCTTTATTTTTGCAGGACAGCATAGATGATGGGACTGTTAAATGTTTTTGCCATAAGCTGTGATTTAATAAGAAAGAACAATGAGATAAAAAATTAATAGAGTTGTGGCTTTAGTGGCAGAAATAAGAGTAGCCACAGTGCGGACAGGAACAGTGGAAAAAGTGATGCAAGAAGCCTCAAATACAGAGCTTCATCCAAGTGGTGAACCACATGTCTGTCATAGAGATGCACTTAGACTTGTTCATTTGTTCAGGTAGAAGCAGGAGGCTGATCATTATTTGCAATTAGCAGGCTTTTCACACCTACAGAAGGCTTGCAATCTGTGGTGCAAGTATAAATACATGAACATAGAAATTCAAACATAACACAGGTGGAAGGAAGCATCAGTTTTGTTTCAGCAATATTGGAAAATGTAAAGGAAATATAAATCAGTTTGACTAGCTGAATGAAAGGGGAACTTTGGGAAGAACTTAATTGCCTGTGTTGCTTTTGTCAGCATTCTTGTAGACTGAGACCAAAACTACTCTTAAAGGCACTATGAGTACAAATGGTCAGGAACCTATCTTTATCTTTTATCTATTTCCATTATGATTTTATGCGATTAGGTATTGCATCTATTTTATATGCATTCTGAATTTTTTTTTGTTTTATATATTTTAAATTTATACTTGTCTATTATTTTATACAATCTATTATCTTTATTTTCATTAATATGTCTGAGTCTGTCATCCCCATTGGAATCTTTTGATTGAATAATATAAAGTACCATGGTATCTGAAAAAACAGTCTCCTTGGAAAAGAATGCTTATTCTGAATAGCAACACAAGGGAGATGATCTGGTTAGAAAATAATTTTTTTTTTTATTTTTTTATTTTGTGGCTTAGGAGTTTGTATTAACAACATGTAATAAACAATTGGGTTCTTTTGATGTTACTTACAGGTAGTGTAATGGTGGATATTTAATCAGAAAAAAAGGCTGTATGTATCTTGAAAAGCATAAGACATTATAAACTAGAAAGATATTTTTTTTTTTATGGTGTAAAGTATTGCCCAAGGAAGTTGTGAATGCTCCATCCCTGGTGGTGTTCAAGGCCAGGTTGGACAGAGCCTTGGGTGACATAGAATCATAGAATAGTTAGGGTTGGAAAGGACCTTAAGATCATCTAGTTCCAGCCCCCTGCCATGGACGGGGAAAATTCACACTAAAACATGCCACCCAAGGATTCGTCCAACCTGGCTTTGAACGCTGCCAGGGATGGAGCATTCACAGCCTCCCTGGGCAACCCATTCCAGTGCCTCACCACCCTAACAGGAAAGAACTTCTTCCTTATATCCAATCTAAACTTCCCCTGTTTAATTTTGAGCGCGTTACCCCTTGTCCTGTTACTACAGTCCCTAAGGAAGTGTCCCTCCCCAGCATCCCTGTAGGACCCCTTCAGATACTGGAAGGCTGCTATGAGGTCTCCATGCAGCCTTCTCTTCTCCAGGCTGAACAGCCCCAACTTTCTCAGCCTATCTTCATACAGGAGGTGCTCCAGTCCTCTGATCATCCTCATGGCCCTCCTCTGGACTTTTTCTAACAGTTGCATGTTATTTTTATGTTGAAGACACCAGAACTGTACACAGTACTCCAGGTGAGGCCTCATGAGAGCAGTAGAGGGGCAGGATCACCTCTTTTGACCTGCCGGTCGCGCTTCTTTTGACGAAGTTTAGTGTGAGGTGTCCCTGCCCATGGCAGTGGGGTTGGAACGGGATGATCTTAAGGTCCATTCCAACCCTAACTATTCTATGATTCTAATTGTAACAGCATCATAAATATGAGAATCAATGGCCAATCAGCTTATAAAGGCTACTCCTGTACTGGTGAATAGCTTTTATCTAATTAAGACTCTATTTGCAAGACAAGCTAGTATGACAGATTCATTTTGTTTAATTGCAAGAAGAATATCAGAAATGGTTTGATTCAAGACTGGTGTTTCAGTACCCCAATTCAGGGCAGAGAAGTGAAAACAGTGGCAGGCGCTTTATCCTTTTTTCTCTTTACTGGACTGAAGCAGCAGTTTTAAAGCCAACATATGGAAAGAAATCTTAAGCCAATCCCTGTTTTTAAGGGAAGCATCATTAGTCTTCAGAAAGAGCTGGAAAAAATTGGTTAATATTACTGATAAGAGTTAATGCAACAGTTCGTAATCTTTAAACATTTGACAGGCAATTTTCATTATGCAGGAGGTCTGTCTGAGGGAGAGTGGCTTAAATTTATCATGTACAAAGAGGTCCCACACTAAATTGGGTAACACTAAGCTCGAGTTTTGCCAATTCAGAGATGATGACGATACTGTATTTCAGGGTTGGTTTGGGGCTTCTTTTGTTTTGTTTATTTTCTTTATAGGAAGAAAACAAAACTCTATCAGAGATTTAACTTTGCATTTCCAGCGGGAATTCCTGACATAAATGTTGAATGAAATTATTCAACCTGAAATTTTTGGTAAACAAAAGCTAAATCAAGAAACATGAACAAAGATACAATGTACATCTGTGTTGTCAAGAAAGATTCAAAACTAGTTGATGAGAGCACTTAAAATCCAAAGCATTTTGAAGCTGGAATGAAAGTGAAGACTCCTGTTGGATTTTATGGGCTTTGGATGAAGATCCAGTTCATCAGGACACTTGAAGCATGGGCTTAGTTTTAAGCATATTGACCATTTCATTAATTTAATGGAATTGTTCATGATGTTGAGTGCTTTCAGAGTTCTGTGAGCAGATGTGAAGTTGCTGCATGGGTAGATTACTGTTCCAGATGACCAAGAATGTGGGCAAAACAGAAAAGGCAAGCAGAGAATCTGTTTCAAAAACTGTTTGGCATCCTGTTTCTCAGCGAGCTTGTGTACTGTTCTATTTTTCTGTAACAAAAGTGACTTCCAGTGGTATAATTACCTAAGTGAGGCTGCTCCCAAAATAAGATCCTATGCTTTCATATGTTCTGTAGAGCAGATATATATTCCCTGTGAGTAGCATTGTATTTTTATCCAAGATAGTTATACTGGTTCCACATAGTTGCAGGTTTTAGATTCACAATAAGTTGATAGTCTAGTCATACAGGACGGGAATTCATGGCTATTGTCTATGCATAATATATGCTCCATATGTTATAGAACAGCCCCTAACTGTATTATCAAAGGCTTCTTTTTTTCCCCAAGCTTGATAACCTTTATTCAGGTTATTGTTTTTCAGTATTCAATAGAGAAGGCAATTGTGTCACTTTCATTACTTCAGTGTTTTCTTTTCATGATGTGTTAGTGTAATCTTTCCTCTGTTATTAGCAATGACGAAAAGAGACAGATGTACAGATATGACAACTAGATGTTTTAGATATTTCTGTGCCGCTGTTGACTTTAATATCAGCTTTGAAGGCAAGTCTGGATGACTATTGCATCCTAGTACGGGTATGCTTGCATTTGTGCAGTGTGTGCAAGAGCAAAAAGCATATACAACAGAACTAGTGGCCCTCTTTACTGTAATCCTTTGACCTAGCCATAATGGAAGATTTTATTAAGGAGGGCAGCTTGAATAAGTTTTCAGAGAAGCAGCTAATTTCTAGAAATGTTATTGGTTCCTAAAAAGAGTTCTGTTTCTTGTCTATACATTGTATTTGTGCTCTTTGAGCTGTTAAACTGTACTGTAAGTTACTTGATCCTATTCACTGACCTTATGGAGTGAAATGTAGTACTATTTTCAGAAAAAAGGTACTCTGTGAATGACTTTGAACTTACACTGAATGAACAGTATTTAGTTACCTCTCTTTGGGAGTTAGGGATATAGAAATAGGCTGTATTTATGTTTCAGGTTTTGCTCTGCTCATTTCTGTAGGTTATGGTCAAAAAAGCAATAGCCCCATCATGGAAAAGATGTTCTAGATCAAAATTGGGCTGCTTATCCTTAGTGTAGGCAGCACAGCATCCAGTAACTTTTTGAATTTTATATAATAGTTCTAAGACTATTGGAACAAAATATTCAGATGTCTGAAAGGTGTTCAAACTTGAGCAAAAAAATTGGATTCCTACATATAAAGTTGTTGGGTATTTAGGAGAAATATGTAGACCTTTAAAAAGGTCTGTCCTCCTGAATGAGAGATTGGAATGTAAATCCTGGGTTTACTTATTGTTTGGTTAAAATAAAATGAACATGTGATGGTATCTGGCAAACACCATCTGACATATTCATGATACTTGATGAGGGATTTTAAGGAGGTTTTTATCTAGCTATTCCAGTTACATTTTTTGAAATAACCCACTGCCATCTACTATGGAGACAGGAACAACTGTTGCAGAAAACAAGCTTGATTTAATAATATTTAGGGAGCAATTAATGTCAATGTTCTTGCTGGCAATAGCCTCTAGCTTTGGAAAACTTCTTTTAGGAAAAAAATAAATAAATAAAATTTCTCTGTTGCACTTGAGTTAGTTGGGTAGAAACCAAGCAAGTTATGATCACCTGGGGAAAGCGCAACTGTTATGGCCTGTGGTCAAAATTTTCCAGGCTTCAGGAACTACCCATCTATATTTAAAAACCTAAACAACCCTCTTGTAAAACTCCTATATAACAAATTGCGCAAAGAAATGTATAAATTTATTTTAATCTTTCTGTAATGTAGGTTTCTGTCAGAAATTTCTATGTGCCAAACATTATCTGCATATGCTCATCTGTGTACGTTTATAGTTTCTGTGTAGTTGTTATGCTATGCAAATCCAAGAATTATTCAACTCTATGTTCTTGAGAAGCTGTGTTTTGCTTTTGTTAATCTACTACCCACGTATTCCAAGGGTATAAAGCTTCTGTAACTTTGTTGTTAACTTGCTGTTTTCTCCAGCAGACTGATTTCTGGGTTGGGGTTTTTTTGTGTTGTGGTTTTTTTTTTTTTTTTGTGTAAGTGGAATGCTGATACCTCTGCTGCCAGGCTGACTGGTATCACTTTGTCAGTGATATCACTTTCTGTCTCTGCCAGTGTCTGCCTGCTGTCTCTTCGTAGTGTACCATGTTTGTTCAAATACATACACAAAAAAATAGACCAAATCATAAGTTTGGACTCATTAGCACTGAATCCTGTAAAACTTCCTTCGTCAATGCTGGATTAGATTTAATTTTTGTTAATGTGTTGAAACAAATATTCTTCCATTTGTGAGCACCCAATTAGCCTGATCAGTGATGAGAACATTTGTTGAACTCATTACTTGACTAAATAGTTTTTTAGTTGTTTATTCAGTATGAAACTGGGAAGGAATACGTAGTGCTTATACATCAAAAAGGAATTAATATATGTAGTGCTATAGGTAATAACTGTTGACAGCATACATACTCATGTGCAAGATTGGTGCTGCTAATGTAAACAGGATTATCATACCCTAAATTTAATTAACTGAGGGTAACTGAGGAGGCATATACCACAACAATAGGAGTTCTGCTATATATCCCTCTAGTATTTAATCATTGTCATTGCCGGTGTGCTAAGTGGTGCTTTGTGTTTTTATACATACACAGAGAATTTAATTTTTAGATCTAACATAAGCCGTAGCAAATAGTGGAGCATATGAGTAGAACTATGTAAATTTATACCAGTTGAGCTCTATGTAACAGAGGAATATCTTCATGGAAATACTAGCCTTTATAATTTTGAAGGAAAAACTTGAAAGCCATTTTGAGGAAGGAAGTTCTCTAGCAAGTGTTCACACACACAGAAAGTGTTATGACCTTTATATGACCTTTAGATAAAATCTATAAAGTGTTGACCTTTAATTGCTAAGTGCTTGATAAATTGAAATTTGGCAGAGGGGAAGAGCACAAGAATTCAGTAAAAGGTGGTATGTCTTTAGTGCTCTTTGTGTTATGTAATAACAATTGACATAGTCTTCGGGCAACTAAAGCAGAAAATGTTCCCTTAACATTCCAATATGCCCTAACATAAGTAATAAAATAAACTTTGTGAATATTTTCAGATATATGCTGGCTGTTTAATTAAAAGGCTTCTGTGATCACCTCCATAAGGAAATTATTTGGAAAACTGTGGGTAAGTAATAAGACTGCTAGTAGTTTTAGTCTGTCCCCTACAGTCCTGCAGTTGTACCTTTATATGTCTTTAATTATGAAATAAAAATATTTTCATTTACCCAAAATGTTACTTGAACAAAACTACTTTTCCATAAATTCTTAAGCTGATTTTTTTTCTTATTAAAATCTCCCTTTGTAATATTTTGCATGTGTGCAAATTCAGGTTCTCAGAAAAAGTTAGATAAATACTTTCTTGTCCAGTCTTGCAACTGGAAAATTAATATTTAATTTAAAACTTCCTGTTTCAACTGTCAATGAAAATACTATTTATAAGAAATGTCAGATCTTTTTCATGGACTCACTTTTTATGTTTAAGGGCAGAGGTTATTATTAGATCATCTAGTTTGAGTAATACATTGCAAGAAAATGATTTATTGTCAAAGAAAGGGGTTCTGGACTATGGTGAAAAGCAATAAATATTAGGAGTCAGGCAAACATGATTTGAGATTAGAAGCTGATTTTCCAGATGCTAGCAGATGGTATCTTCATTCTTTCCCTTTAGTCTTCCAGTTTATGTAGTATAAAGCACTGTTTCCATAAGAGGATACTGTTCATGTCTTAGACATATTGATACCTATTTCTCTCTTTAAGAAAGAAAAGAGGAAAAAAAACTGAAAATGAACCACAGAGCAGTTATAGTCTTTAATCTTTTACTTGTTTGTTTTGGGTTGAATGTACACTTGCAGTAAACAGAGAAAATGCTGGTGGTTTGACATCTGAGATTTCAGAAAGTTTCACAGCTTGTTTCCTAGCTGATTCTTGAGCTGCTCTAGCTGTATTCCTGCTGCTCTTCAGCAGTATACCCTTATTTTATGTTTTGTAGTGCGTATAACAACACTGTCCAGCAACAAGTGCAGAAAAACAGGGATTACTGGCGGAACATAGATCGTGTTATAGTTTGATTTTTTAATGTGAGTAATGCACTTATGTCAACCTAAATTGTCTTTGCACTGCCAGATCTTTTTAAATTAAAAAGTTGTGGTTTGCTGTTTGTTTGTTTGTTTTTAAATTAAAGATTTTGAGCTTTTAATGCTGGGATTGGTTCTATAGCCAAGAGAGCCAGTATTGTCTTACAGGAGATTTACACACTCTGGGAGATGCTGACTGCAAACTACAGAATCAGAACATTTCTTCGTACACTTGTACTAATGCAGAGAGAGATCATTTTAAAATCTGTAAAGAAAACTGAGCCTTCTTAAATGTTGCTATTTATTTGTAGAGGCATGACAGGGATGGGGATTCTCTTTTATGTCAGATTTTTGTCTCTGTAGATGTGAATGTTATAATCAATGCTTGAAGAAACAGCATTGATTACTTATTCTTCCTACTTACTGTTTTACTTTCTTCTACTAGCTGAGACACATACCATTGCTTCTAGTCAGATGTGCACAGTTGCATTGCAAGAAAAGCTCTGTGCAGCCATTAGTATGACTTTTTTAGTAGCAGCTTATGTTTGCCTGAGGGTTCTATCATCAGTCTACTTCGGTGAATTTCCTTGTACCTCTATTCATTGTACCAGTACTAGATACAATTTCTGTGTCATAGAATAGCTGCTGTGGACTGCTATCAAGACAATATGACAAGAGCTGTGAAAAAAAATAAAGTAAGAAAACATTAAGTTTTTTTTTTAGCTTGGTTTTCAGATTATTATCACTCAGAAAAAGAGAGAGAAAACTCACTTCACTTTATAAGTGTGGAAGCTAAGGTGAGATGGGAGCAAAGTTGAACCCTATTTCATATATTAACTTTTGGTACAGCTCTTGGGTTATCCTTCTTTATTCCATATTATTCCATCTTTGATCTCCTGTTCTGTTTTTGGAGATGGTTAATTATCTGTTCTCTTAGTCTCTGATGCTTCTGGGGAGATAAGCACAACCCTCCCCCATTTTCCCTTACTGAAATGAACATTTCAGTCTGAAAATAAGGTTAATCTTATCTTTTCTGGTTTTACTATGTTTTGTAATTTCACATAGCCCTTTTACTCCATTGTCACTGAACCAGTCATAGTCCTACTAAGTCCAAGTAACCTGCTTTGACTATCCTACTCAGGCTCCTCAGTGAGTCCCTACTGCTGCTCATTTCTTTTATCTGCCTTCATGTATTACATAAGGAGATGGTGGTTATTACAACTTTTCTTGTATACAACCAGAGTTCAACCTAGCATAACACTGATGTACTTTGGACTAAAACATCCTTTCACAGATCATAGTTTATGCAATTCAGTTGCCATCAACCTTATATGTGTTAAGTCACAGATAGAATTAGGAACTTATTAAGAGGTCCTAGGCTTTCTCAGAATGATTCAATACTGTAGATTCATTATATGCTGTTCAACTGTCTCCACTTGTAAAACTGAAGAATTCTGCTTTTGAATAGTAACGTCCTCTAGCTGACATTACTTTTATACTTTATCAGGAATACGTTTTGATGTGGGGAAAAAATCATCAGCAGAAACTTATGTTTAAAAATGTAACTTGCTTTCTTGACTGTACTGGTATGCTATTGTTTCATTCTGCAGACTATCTTGCCTTACTGCTACTGTGGAATAAGCATCTTTTGATGATGTTTTTTTAAATAGCCTGATCACTGATGATGAGAGAGAACTACCAAGACATCAGGGAAAGATCTGGATACAATATTTTGCTGTAACAAATTACTATTTCGTTGCCACAGGTGAAATCAAAAGCCTTATTCTTTGTCTGGCTGCTTAATAGCTTGAAATTTATAGCTTTATGTCCTTCATCCTTACATTGCTCATGCCTCGTATGTATCACACAGTATCACAGTATCACAGTATGTTAGAGATTGGAAGGGACCTCGAAAGATCATCTAGTCCAATCCCCCTGCCGGAGCAGGAACGCCTAGATAATGTTACACAGGAATGCGTCCAGGCGGGTTTTGAATGTCTCCAGGGAAGGAGACTCCACAACCTCCCTGGGCAGCCTGTTCCAGTGTTCCGTCACCCTCACTGAGAAGAAGTTTCTTCTCAAGTTTAAGTGGAACCTCTTGTGTTCCAGTTTGTACCCATTACCCCTTGTCCTATCATTGTTTGCCACTGAGTAGAGCCTGGCTCCATCCTCGTGACACTCCCCCTTTATATATTTATAGACACTTATAAGGTCACCCCTCAGTCTCCTCTTCTCCAAACTATAGAGACCCAGCTCCCTCAGTCTTTCCTCATAAGGGAGATGCTCCACTCCCTTAATCATCTTCGTTGCCCTGCGCTGGACTCTCTCCAGCAGCTCCCTGTCCTTCTTGAACTGAGGGGCCCAGAACTGGACACAATACTCCAGATGCAGTCTCACCAGGGCAGAGTAGAGGGGAAGGAGGACCTCTCTCGACCTACTAACCACCGCCCTTCTAATACACCCCAGGATGCCATTGGCCTTCTTAGCCACAAGGGCACAGTGTTGGCTCATGGTCATCCTGTCGTGTAACTGGTTGCCATTTCCAGTCCTGGATCAGCCCAAAACCATTGCTGTGGTACGGTAACTGCTGTCTAAATGTCTGTCCCTATTTATGAAGTAAAGTTTACAGTTGTCTGTTGGGCGAGGAAATTGTTCTGTGGCAACTGATCGTGTAACTATTAAATTTTAGAGATGAATTTTAATCCTGGTAGGGAGCAGCCTTTAACAGTAATTCTTTTAAGACTTATAAAGCCTTTAAACACTGATCATTAATTTCCCTTCATTGTATTCTAATTAAAGAAGAATTTAGCATAAAGCCTTTTCATTCCTTCTTGAACAGTTCATTACTAGGTAGTTAGCCCTGGCAAGGGAAGCTAATACAGCAAGGATGCTGTTTTGTCACATAGCAGTTCTGGTTTACAGAGTTCCCATCTTCGCCTGTTTGTTCCTGCCTCTGTTGTACAGTGTGCTGTTTTACAGGTATACTGAAGTGTTTTGTGCAGAACTGGCAGGGACTGAATTAGGACATCTATGAGGTGAAGAATAGTCTCTTTATTTTAACCAGACCTCCTGTTTGATTCTCAGTTCAGCCTTACAAAGAGTTTTGCTGGTACAAGATAAGGAGGGACAATGCTACAGAATCTGTAACTGCAGGTAGGGGAAGACCATTCCTACACTGGCAAAGCTGCCAAAAACCTTGTTTTGTGAATCTTCTCCCATTAGTTGTCTTTTCATCAGACAACCAAGCGAATTTGGGCTGCAGGCCTTTAAAATTGAAATATAAACAAAAGACTTTGTGTTGTTCTCATGTAGTCTGGTTAAGTCCAGAGCATCCCACACCATTTCAAAGCCTGCTTTGTTTGGGTGTTAGGCTGCCCATTTTTGGAGTTCATAATGTTTAATGCTAAAAAAGTCTGTTAGAGTTTGCATCCTGTTATAAAACAAAATAAAAACTATGTGCTTCAGGGTTCAGATTTAGATTGCTGCTAAGTGATTCTTATATGGTTTTCTTTCATTCCAGGAACTTTAAGAAGATGTGTGTGTTTATTTTTTAATATATCTGGAAAGCAATGTAGAGATAAAAACCTAAGTCTAGGGCTAGAAAGCCTGAGCATTTCTTAGTCTTGGAATATAGAAAGTCAGTAACTCTTCTGATACGAGTTCATCACTGCCGTTGATACTGCCGCCAACTGCTGACATTTGCTAGGTATACCAAAGCCATCTAGAGTACAATAGATCATAACATTGGTGGGGACTACCATAAAAATGCCATAGTTTTAAATATTAATCACACTAGCCATATATGGAAGTAGCTGATCTTGAAAAATGTACTGTTCAGTTGAAAATTCATCAAGACATTCTCATTCTGGAATTACAATAGTTTGAATAAAATGGAGTATTAATGGAAACCTTTTGTTGACAGTCATGTTGGTTTACCTTTTGGGGGTGATTCTTCCCTTTAACCCAATTCTTGGTGGTAGTTAATTGAGAATGTAATTGATACTATTGAGAATGTCATCTTAGTTTTAAAATTCTTGCACAGTATTGGTGCCTTTTTTTTTAGATTGAAGAAATGAAAAACCTTAATCTTTGTGCAATTTCATTATTGCACATATGTAGGATTTAAAATCACTGATTTTTTTTAATTTTTTTTTTTTTAGAAGTTTGAGTAAGATACCAAATGACTACTTTGAAGGGGTTCTAGTAATGTTACACTTGATGAAACAGAATGTTTTTCATGCTGCAGGAATGCATGCAGGAAATCTCCATTCATTGATCTTTTTTAAATGCATGAAAGGAGAAGCTTTGTTTACTTTTGTGGCCTCTTGCTTGGCCCCAGTGCCTTTCTGCTTGCCTCCCCCCAGCAAAAAAGTGAGGCTCTAGATACAGTTGCACAGTGCACATAGTTGCCGATTTCTTAAACTGCTGTCTTATATGTGCTGTATTACCTTTAAAAGAAGCTTAAACCAATATTTACAACCTGCTGGCTGAAGTGTTGGGACAGTGGTGGGCAGCTGAAACTAGAGGAAGTGGTAATAGGAGCAATGATACAAGTATGTGGTATAATATTGCTATCAAAACTGATCAATAACTTAGTATTTCTACAGCATACTTACCATAACCAAAAAAGGTTTGATTTTTTTCAGTTTGAGAGTAGTAGTGTAAATTCCCAGACCTGTTCTAATTTCCTATTGTCTTAAATAAATTTGTTTTAAATATGGTTATTGCAAGGTGGGTTTAATTACTATTTATGTAATGTAGTCACTGAACAGTAAAGATATGTTTATTAACTCACAGGGACTATTAAACAAGTGGAACTGTTTTTGTAAAGCTAGCTATGCTGAAATGTTACAGAGACTTCAGTGGAAGTTAAAATATATGTGTACTCGTGTTTCTAAAGGTTACAAATTGCTGCTATTTCACTATGAAGGTCCATGTAGATGCACAAAATAGCATCAGAAATAAGTGGAAAGCTAACGATTTATTCTTATTTATGTGTTATATGTCTTGAAGGAAAGAAAGAATATCTGAAAATAAAGGACTGGGCTATCATTACAATTGCTAGCATTGTCTGATGATTCAGTGTTTCTACGTTCTTGCTGGCAAGCTAGGTGATATGTAGATTTCCTTGTTACAGCTCTGTTATCTTTAATTGTACTTTTTGTTTTATTGTGAAATTGTGTGGGGAGATCCACCCAATTGCTAGTAAAGACACTCAAACAGCTATTGCTATCTGAGAAGAGCTAAAGGGAGTAAAATAATTCTCCCTGATATTGCAGTTTCAATTCTTGTGCTGTGTGAGCACTGTTAAGTGAATTTTGTTCTCTCAGTCTTAGAGCAGAATTACATGTTTCAAAGACTATTGAGGAATAGAAGTGGGTGTTTTAATCTTTTCTGAAAAATGTTATGTTTAAGGCACAACAGCTGGGTGACCTGAACTTGAAAGTGCAGTGATTCATAGCATGCTTTAGCTCTTGACTAGTTTACTGTAGGCTTTCAGACCTCAGCATTCCTTAAGGCTCTTATTTATAAACAGAGATGCTAAGCCAGTGTGTTCTTAGGTATGTAGGGGAAGGCTCTGTGACCAGTTGTATGCCTACTCTTTTTCATTTATAGCTAAGAAAGTATTGCTCGTCTTTCCTGTTAGTAACTAATGTATTCTGTTACCTGGAACTCTGAATGCTTTTTTATTGGAAAATCAACCAAAATATGAGTAGATGATATAGATGATTCCTAATAAGTTTGTTGTTTGTTGTTTGTTTTTTTTCCCTCAAGGTTGGTGTAACTCTGCAGGAAGTGAATTATTTACTTAGATACTGATATGTGATGATTTGTAACCATTGGAAATGGGTGAAGAAAAGCTAAGGTCCAAAGATGTTTATAGTTATGTGAGATATTATTAAAATTGCAGACTGTGGGTGACCCCTTCTTTGGGGATAAAACTTCAGTAGGGAGCATCAATGGAAAGAGTACAGAGGAATAAACAGGTGAACTGCAGCAGAATGTTTGCTGAATTTCCATAGATATGCATGTTTTAAGTGTGTGCTAATTAAGTTCTCTGGTGAAGCCAAAAAGAGTCTAAGGTTTTAATCTGTTTTGGAAGAAATCAATAGAATTGGAAGGGTATGAATTCTTTCATTATGTGGTGGAAATCAAATTCAGAAAGTGCAGTAAATAAATTGAATTTTTAGGTGAATTATGACGTTAAATTCTGTTCTCAAAAGCAGTATAAGCAACTTCGACAAAAGTTGGTGCTTCTAAAGTGTCTGCAACTTTGCTATTAAATGAGAAAATCAAATACATCAGACTTTGAATACATTGACTTTTTCCCACCTAAAACTTGGCTCAATAAAGAAGGAAGCTGCTTTTTCTTTTTTTTACAGCAATTCATAATCACCTATTGTCCATTTCCTATTTCAAAATAGATTCTGCATTTTACAGAAAATATAAAAAAGGCAACAATATACTTTAAAAATTGTGTTTTCTTGCATTACAACACATTTTTCCCTCCACATGATGACCTTTGTTTCAAGTAGAATGTGTAGATTTCTGAATTTTTGTGAAGGGCTATAATTGTTATGCTACTTTAGGGATGGAAATATTTGAATTGCTGATATGAAATGTCAGAAAATAAAAACCTTCAGTTGATTTGAGCACTGAATTTATTTCTGCTGACATTATGATCTACATGAGCATTTTGTCAATGGCAGCATAAGAATTAGCCTAAATTACATTCTAAAGTACTTCAGGGAAGTGAAAAGGTGAGCTTATGCTTTTCTGTTCCAATAATGCCTCATTCTATGGAAAGAGGTGAGTCCTGCAGGTGTTCATTGCATAACCATTTTTCTGTAGATGATTATGCACAGTGTTAAATATGAACAGGCACATACAGATGTAAAACCCAAAATTTTTCATGTTTGCAGTAAAACAAGTTGCTTAAAACTCAGGATATATGTTTTCTGCTGTTCCACTAAAACATGGCTCAGTGTCAGCCTGCTATATAATCATAAGGGTTGCGGGTAGACAGGTCATAGAATAACTGCTCTTAAACTATTCAAATTAATGGTCTTCACCATTATCCTGACTCAGGATTAATTCCGGATAATATGGAAGCTGTTAAGGAAAATCATTACATGATTAATTTCTAAGAGGAGGAATGTTACTGAATGTCATCTAATGTCTTGTGTACATGAATTGTGTGAATTATCTGTACCATATAATTTTCCCACCAAGCGATCCATCCACATATATGTCTGTCCAGTTTAGAGACAAGGATGTCGTGTGGGACAGTGTCAAATACGTTGCACAAGTCCAGGCAGGTGATGTCAACGGGTTTGCCCCTATCCATCAGTTCTGTAGCCCCATCGTAGAAGGCCACCAAATTGGTCAGACAGGATTTCCCCTTAGTGAAGCCATGTTGGCTGTCACCAACTACCTTGTGGTTTTTCATGTGCCTTAGCATGCTTTCCAGGGGAATCTGCTCCAAGTTGGAGCTACTCCTCCTCCCTGTCTGCCCGACCTGTCTTTCCTAAAGAGCCGCTAACTTTCCATTCTAACACTCCAGTCACAGGAGCCATCCCACCATGTTTCCAAGATGCCAATAAAACTATCTAAAAAAAAAACTATACACATAAAACTACATAAACCTATACTCAAATCTTTATAGAGGGTAACAGTGCTTGACTAATGATATTCTTGGGATGGAATTAGAATATCTTTACTCAATGGTAAAAACAACTTGGAAAATATTGTAGATTGTTCCCTGGGAATAGGAAATAATCATTTTATATGTAAGCATCTTGTAAGTTCCAACATGAGAAGTTAATAGAAAGTATGGTATACTGGAAACTACGGCCTGTACAGAATCTTTTATCTCTGTTTAGTCTGTGGTAAAGTGATACAATGATGAGTGACTTTCAACTCCCACACTTTCCTTTCCTGGCATTAACAAATTTTTGTTCAGTGCCAAACTTGCAAGTCAGACAGATTGTACTTTTCAAACTGAGAAGTCCCATTATGGGACTATTTGAAAACTATGCTGACAGCTATAAACGTGTAGATCATTGTTTGCACATTTTCTTCATCTTTTCCTTTGTACTTTGACTCTTGTGATTAAGTTGTCTGAAGCAAGTTGGCAATAGTTTTCTTGCCAGGTCATCAGTACACATACGTATCTGTACTTATATTCATGATACACTTATGACATATTCTTGCACCACCAAATATATTTTCTGTTAGTAATTCATCTACAGTGAGTGAGGCTTCAACTTAAAAGCTGTGTAGGACTATGATTATTGTGGAAGCCCATCACCTTAAAATAAAACTTTCACTACTTGAATACTAACTTACACTGAGTACCTTTTAAATAACAGTATAAAAAGATTTCTTCAGGTTAGGAGAAAAGAATCGGAAAGAAAGTTAACTTGTAAATGAGTCTTGAAACTTTACATGAAACGTTTTGAAAAGTCTGAAATAGCATGTCAATTTATTGTATAAAAGGCTGTGCCATGTTTCCTTATAGAAACAGATTCCCCCCTATTTCTTGAGGCATATTGTAAATTCTTTATTTATCCAACCAGTAGTTAGTATCCGTATGGTTGTTTTTCCTGCCTCTTCATAGTATTCGATAGGCAAGGTGTGACTCTTCCTTGTCCTCTTTTAGTTTGCTTGTGGGTACAGTATACAATAAAGTTCTAGGGGAAAACTAACAAAAAACCAAAACCCTTTTTGTCATTAGCATTCCTTGACTGTGTTTCTATGTTTCTTTTCTCTTTCATAATAAAATCCTCAGAGCAGATGCAGTTTCTTTTTGAGGTGCTCTCACCGCGTTGTGAGAATACTCATAAATAATTCTTAATTGCTGGAAGTATTAGTAGACCTTAGTGTTCCAATAGACTAGCTAGGAAAACTGAACACAGCAGAGATTAGCCAAGAGTGTGATACCTGTTCTGTTTAATATACTTTTTTTAAAAGAAAGGTAATAATGTTGGATATTAAGCATTTTGAAAATTAAGAAATGCCAACAGTGTAATTTAATGCAGTTTTAGATTAGGTCTTTAACAAGTTTAACTGTAGGTCTCTAGCATTATATGAAGCAGAACCTTGTGTAACAGTGTGTGTTTGCCTAATCAATTTAGACTCGGTGAATACATATGTTTATTGTGAGAGTTAATTCAGCCTTGTGTAAATTAACGTTAGGATAATGGTCTGATTTCTTTTCTAATAAAGTCTAATTAAATATTAAACTCTTCAATGCCTAAATATTTTGGACTTCCATCAGAAGCAGTATTATCTTAGATGATTTCCCTAGCATAATGAGGAAGGTATGAAAGCTTATGGTATTAGCATAGAAATTTTTTGGTGGTTTAGGTGTTATTGGGAGGCCTGTAGGATAGAACTAATGATACCCATGGTTTTGTTTGTTCCAAAGCACACAAAACCCAGTTTGTTTTCTGTGTTAAAACAGTTGCCTACTTTATTTTCTGGATAATTCCTTTGGAGGATTCCACTGGGGAAATTTACGCTGCTCCCTACTTCCAAGTTTTCTGCTGCAATTAATAAAGTCTGTCTATGTACCTACTGAGGCTGCAGTAGATCTAGAGACCAGCACGTTGATCAAAAGTCAAAATCAAGATGAAGAAAACCTTTTTTTTTTTTTTTTTTTTCAGTTTTGTGAAACGAAAAATACCATGGTAAAGTTTCTGTGTACTGCTGAGTCTTGTCATGCAGTTGGAAGCACCATTAATTTAAAGTAGGCTTAGAAATTACTTAGAAATAACTTTTACCTTCTCTTAAATAAAAAAAAAAAGGTAAGCGAATCATAGGTGAGTATGCGTTTTGGGTTTTTTGTGGTTTTTTTCGCTATGATTTGAAATGCATGACTTGATGGCTGTAGGAGACTAACTGCCCAGAGATCTGTTGGTGAGGAGATGAAACAGAACACAGTGCTTAAATGTGTTCAGAGAGTATTTTCATACAAAGTAGAATACAATTAGGCATAGGCTTTTGAAGATTTAATTATGACTGGTAAGAAGAAGAATGTTATCAATGTCAAGGTTGAAGGAAGACTAAGTGAGAGCAGCTGTCAAACAGTCTAAGTCCTGATCCCTGGGATAGGGAGGAAGACTAGTAGCAAACTAAACCCAGCACTGAATTGGTCAAGTAAAATCTGAGAGGCTCCACAGCGGTGTATAAGAAAACTGCAGTCCCTCCAATTAATTACATTAAAGGCACAAATGCATACCATCCTATCACAGAAGGAAAAGTAGAGCTATGTTAAGTCACTTGATAAAGCTGAAAATTTATTTTGGGAAGCTGCATCATTTCAAAACCTATCTGCAGCCAAAGGAAAGAGGGTGGTTTTATTACTACAATGAGTCCCTTTCCTTGAACTGCTTCTGGTGCTTTGGAGCAGGTTGTGAGCAGAGTAGGAGAACTACACTTGGTGAGGGCTCTTGATATTTTTTTTTTTTTTATTTATACTTTTAGCAGCAGATAGCTGTTAAACTATTCAGTCATTACATGGAATTTCAGTGTGACGGGTATGTGGTTATCAAACACGGCATAGAATTTTTCAGGGAATGTGGACACAAGGTCCTATTGTTAAAGATGGATAGAGAAGCCTAGCATTAATACGTGTGTGTGAGAGAAAAATTAACTAGATGAAATCAATATGTACAGAACTGTCAGAAAACGCTAAGAAGGTCTAGTATTTTCATAGAAATGACATGGGAATCCACTGGTGCCTCAGCACATGCTGTTCTTCATTTTCACTATGGTAAATGGCCCAGTGTTCTTCAGGTTTCAACAAGGATAAAAGAGATTGCTTTTTTTAAAAAAAACAAAACAAAACAATAAACTTTAATATTTAAAAGTATGTTCTT
The DNA here is from genome assembly GCF_033815535.1 of Pezoporus flaviventris. Lineage (NCBI taxonomy): Eukaryota > Metazoa > Chordata > Aves > Psittaciformes > Psittacidae > Pezoporus > Pezoporus flaviventris. Next base: position 44,312,121 of record NW_026892561.1, read on the forward strand.
TAAGGAAAAAATTGCCAGGGGATCAAATCCTCTATTGTTTTAAATACACTAAAGAAGCTTAAAAAGTGTGAGTACATGAATACAGATGTATTTATTTTAAATAAAGTGTGCAGTTACCATGGGATTGTCTCCAATTTAGTCCTTTTTCAATCAAAGCAAGCACAGCTGCGTGTGTTTCAATTCTGATAGGAAATGTTGTGAATGGTCACAGAGGAAATGCAGAGACTGAATTCCCATCCATCACTTTAACACACTCTGTTTTGGACTGAACTGTGATAAGGAATTCCTGTCACACTGCAGTTTCCAGCTTTCTGAAACACTCCTTTGTATTCTGTCTTTTAGGGGGATGATAGAGGATGAGAGAAGCACAACATGAACATTTTTGGAAACCTGAATGAAATTGCTGTGAATCTGCCTCCGATTCAGCTCCTTGGACTGTATTTGATGTTTCATAAATGATAGGACAAGCTTAGTTTAAAACATGGCTTTAAAAGTTTCTCCCTCTATTTGAATATTTATTTTTTTTCATTGTCATTTGATTGGTGGAAACCTTTGCATTTTCAGTGATCATGTATCATTTTGCATTTAAAAGAGGTTTTCAGGCTACTCATCCTCTGTTTTGCAAAAAGCTGCTTGCTGTTTACAGAAACTGTTAATAAAAAGCCAAAAGCTTTGTTGTCCTTTTTTAATAGAGTATTTTATGTTGCATTCTGGAAATGAAATTAGAGAACACCATCTCAAGTATCCATGTATACTGTGAATATTTTTAGTGGTATTTTTTGTAAAAAATGACCTGAGAATATAAGTGGATATTTCATTCAGTTAGTGAGGGAGTTGAATCTGTGCTTTGTAAATATCTGATAGTAATCCTACTAGTGTTCTGTATTAGAAAGTGAAACAAAGCTCACTCAACCTTTATTTTGTATTAACAACACTTTATTTAAAACTGTAATTCTTCATTTAAGACAAGGCTAGGATTAGCAATGTATTTTGCTCAAGGTTAATTACCTCATTGGAAAGACTTCTTCAGTAAGTAAGCTTCAGGTTATACATAACAGGTTGCAAAGTATCAAAAAACATGCCCAAGAAACACGTATTCATCTTAAATAAAATTTCCTCATTGTTTGTCTTGCCTGTTTTCTTGTGGTAAATACAAATACATCATCTTTTCACTATTAAACTGAACTTCGATTTAAAATATCCTTTAGAATGGTCATGTTTCTGTAATCACTGTTTTGATTAATGTGAATATTTTTCCTTTTGGTTATAACATTTAGAATTTACTCAGGAATACTACTCTATTGCTCTTCAGTTGGGTTTCAGAAATGCATTTCGTAGTAGTGCATTTCTATACTAATATGATTTTCTTAACATCATGTGATACTGGGTATGTCTATTAAAGGATCTTTTGTCTATCATAATATCTGTAGGATGGAAAGGTACTGTTGGGAAAAATAGGCCACTATTATCTAACTCCAAAGGCCTGTGACACATCTAGAAATAACATGTATTTCCCCAAATCCCAAATGTTATACGTTTCTCCAGAGCACTAACAATTAGAAAGTGTTTTATTGGAAGTTTTTATTAGGCTCATTATTTTATTAATGGATTCTTCAAAATATTTATTAATATTCAAGAGGGTTTGGGTAAGTAATTCTTTATGAGTAAATTTTTGTGAATTTTTTAAATTTTTACAAATGAACTATTTAAGGTGGCTGATCCGTTCCACAGATTGAATACACCCCATGTGCAAGAGCTAGTTCAGTGTGCAAAAACTGTGGAAAACACACCTGAAATGCATCAAATCCTCAGAGCTAAGAGTTTTGGTGTTTGGTTGATTTTTTTCTACAGGTACACTTAGCCACACTACTTGCTAAATAGATGCAAACTTTGCATGCCAAGATTCATGTTAATGTGTATTTCAATGTATTTTTGAGTGATTTTAAATTGCTGCACTTCTTGTTAGCCTATTCAAAATAACACTGGGGCGTGTTCAGCTCTGCTGTCTCTATTTCTGTCACAGCAGATAATATGAAGAAATGACCTTGATTTATGTTCAGTTTAACTACCATAGGTGTAATTTGGTAGCCTGTAAGAATTTCCTGTTCCTTGTATAAATTTTGTGCTTATATGAGGTGATTCATTAAAAGACCAGACCTCTGGACTTTACTGATTTTGTTTGTTTGTTTTTACATATGAATATTCTGGAACTGAATTTGCAAAGAGCAAGACTCTACTTCTGAAAGACAGGTTCCAAAACCCTGAATTTATTCGTGGCAATTAATTTCTTTAGAAGAGGATATGATACTGAAGTTACTAAGTTAGTCAATTAGACTTAGGTGGCTTTTTGTCCATGATGACAGGAAGCAATTGATTTTTTGTTTTGTTGTTTTGGTTTTTTTTTCTGGTGTGGTTTGTTTTTTGGGGGGTTGGTTTTGTTTGTTTTTTTTTTTCCTTCCCCTATTTTGGGCTTTGCATTTATATCCTTCGGTTAATATCTTACAACAGGCATTTAGGGTGATCTATGTTGAATGCAGCCTGAAGCCAAAGTGTATTTTTAGATAATAGGTATCTTGAGGCAAAGGCAATGTACGAACATCCTAGTGAAATAATACATGGCCTGTTTTCCTTTTGAGATCTTTAGATTTTTTGGGGGGAAGGTGGGGAACAGAATGGGACTTGGACCCTGCAGCATTTCAGCATTTCTCTGTGTGTGTATGTGTATTAATACACATACCTTTATTCAGCCCAGAGCTCTAAGTGTTTTATTCCCTATGACTGAACTTTATTCTCAGTGTATTGCCCCATGGCCCAAGATGTTGAGATGCAGTTAGCCATTCTACAAGTACACGTACACATTCTATTCTGAATGTGTGGTCTGCAAATCCTTGAACAGAACACACTGCAAGAAGTGGTTTTAAATCATTTCCACACCTCCACTTTTGCTATTAATAAATAATTCAAAAATATACTCTACTCCACTAGCTGCTCTAAAGCATCTGTCTTAGTATAGGAAGGCAGCTGATTTTATAAAGTGCTTCACTGGGATGTATGTACTATTCTTTGATGGTTATAGCTTCTATAGCATTCCTCTTAGATTCCAGCTAACATACTAGAAGATACCTTTTAAGTTATCAAACAGGAAAATAGTGTGCTTAAAGTGCCTTCAGTGCTCCACCAAAGGATGCATACAATAGATATATATATGCATATATATATATATGCATATATATATATATGATTTTTCTGGCCTTTGTTAGACTGCAAAATGTTCAAAATTAGTCTTAACCTTTCTCCCACATCACTGATTATATTATTTTGTTAACTATGTGGAACATAATTGCCACCAAGTCTTGTTGAGAATTATGTTCCTAAAGTTAATTTTTATAGAAGGCCCATATGGTATACATAATGCTGTGATGTGCTCTTCAATTACCTATAAGTGAATAACAGTTTGAAATAAAGCAACCTTATATTCATCCTTAGCATTAAAAAAAATCTGGATTTGTAAAGAAGTAAAAGGTGATATTAAAAAAAATAGTTTGCTTTTCTGCAAAAGAATACAAACTCTTCACATGGTGTGTGTTACGCAAACAGAAATACAAAAAAAACCCCACAAACTTACAACTCTGGCTAGTCTCTCTTCAACCTTCTGATTTATTGTAATAGTAACTGATGACTATTGCCTGGATATTATTACATACTGCTAGGAATTTCTCAGTTCAGTTCCTTCCCCTGAATTTTATTGTAATCTGTCTATCCTAATGTGATGTATTCCAGATAAACTGAGCAAAAAAATCATTCATTATTGGAAATAAGGAGGGAGTTAAAAGCCTCATCTGTCAAGTTACATGAAAATTCTTTATTCTGATCACTCACTTTTTGTGAAATATGGACAATTGCAGAATCCCTTTTAAAAAGAGAAGGGAGAAGTTTCACTGTTCTAATTACAGCTCTTTTGGAAGTACTTAATTATTATCTTTCACAGGAGAGAAAAAAGCAGTGATCATTTCCATATTGTCACCGCTAACTTTGATTAGTCCTTCAGATAAAATTTCAAGAAACACTTCATACGTTGGTTTCATACAATATTCATTATACTTCTAATTGGCAGAATTTAATAATTTAGAGCTATTTAATAGTTTTAATATTTTCTTTATTCAAGTATTATTAATATACTGTGTTGGGCTCAGAGAAGGTCCAGTACAGACATCTTTCCTTTACAGTTTAAGGGTTGCAGTGTTCTCCTCTGACTGACTGTACTTCCTTGCCATAAAAGAAGCATTCCAAGGAATCAGTTTCCCAAATTCAAGATTTAAAGTATCTAACCTAATACCGGATTTACCCATCTAATTGGGAATGCTCATCTGGGTAGAACTTAAGAACAATCCTTCACAATACTCCAATTGTCTGGAATTTAAGGGCAGATTTTGCTCTGCTTCTGCTGTAAGTGAGCTTATAGACCTAATTTAAACTTGCTCATTTCCTTTAAGTGTGAACAGAAGTATTTGCTGAAAAACCTCTCAGCAGAAAAGCCCAATACCTATTTGAAATTACTCTGTAACACATCCATAGCAAAAAGGACACAATGATCAGAACAGAAATGACTTTTTTTTTGAGAAGTTATAGCTCTAATTCAGTGAAGATTGAAAAAATAAGAAAACTGGGCAATTATGATGCCCTTTCAAGGAAGAAAATAAAAATTGTCTGGGCTTCTTGTGATGACTCTGCAATAACTATTTTTCTACATATGTGTAGATGTATAACTGCCCTTATAATGATATAAGCAAACTGCTATAGATGCAAGATTCCCAGATTCAGCTTAAAAGCATTCACAGAAAGAAGATCCTGGAGAAAAGAAGGCTCCTGGGATACCTTCTGTCAGCCTTCTAATACCTAAAGGGGTCCCACAGGAAGTCTGGATAGGGACTTTTGGAAGGGTATGTAGTGACAGAACAAGGAGGAATGGCTTTGAACTGAAAGAGGATAGATTTAGAGTAGATATTGAAAACAAAATGTTTCACTGTGAGTGTGGAACAGGTTACCCAGAGAAATTGTGGGTGCTTCATTCTCGGAACTGTTCAAGGCCAGGCTGGATGGGGCTTTGAGCAACCTGGTGTAGTGGAAGGTGTCCTTGCGCATGGTAGGGGTGTTGAAACTAGGTGATCTTTAAGGTCTCTTCCAACCCAAACCATTCTATGATTCTGTGAAGAGAGAATGATGAATAGAGAAACTGTCATAGAATCATAGAATATTTAGGGTTGGAAAGGACCTTAAGATCATGCGACTGCGCTGCCATGGGGCAGTACTACCTTCAAACTGTCAGAGTGTGGTCCCATCAGCAGTTTGGTGTCCTCATTTCTTGCAAATGAGGGGGCTTGCCTTTGTTGGAAACATAAAAGTTTTAATGTAAGATTTTTCTACTATTTCCCACTGATGCATGAATGAAATATCACTAAGTAATTACATAGAGTGGGAGATTATATTTCTTACTGTGGGAAATTAATTAAAAGTGAGCAATAGGTTAATGCCTATATCAGTGTGTCTGAGGATGCTTTGATTTTCAGCTTAACATCTTTATGATGTGGAAATCTCTGAACATAACTTTTGCCTTCATTTCTGTTAAAAAAATACCAAACAACAAACCAAACTGTCATGGTTTAAACCCAGTCAGGCAACTTGTTCACTCACTCCCAGTGAGTGGTGCCGGGCCGACAGCAATCGAGCCGCCCCCCCCCCTCCCCGGGCCTCTCCCCTTCCCCGCTCCTGGAGGAACGGGGTGGAGGATCGAAAGAGTGCAACTCCCACGGGTTGAGACAAGAACAGTCCAGCAACCAATGTACAACACAAATCACCACTGCTACCACCACCAACAACGATAAGGGAAAACAACAAGGGAAGAGAATACAATACCACCGGCCAAGAAACGAGTCCCACCCGGAAGCCCCTGTCCTTCCGGGTAACTCCCAGTTACCCCCCACCCCGGGCATGACGTGCTGTGGTATGGAATACCTCCCCGGCTAGCCCGGGTCAGGCGCCCCATCTCTGCTTCCTCACGGCTTCCCCTCCTCCCTGGCAGAGCATGAGCCTCACAAAGTCCTTGGTCAGGGTAAACATCACTTAGCAACAACTGAAAACATCAGTTTCACCAACATTGCTCCCAGGCTGGAAGTCAAAACACTACACCAGATACCATGAAGGAGAAACATGACTGCTACTGCTGAACCCAGGACACCAAACCTAAAAAAGAATCCCTCAGAAACAAACAAAAAACCCAACCAAAGAAACTCCCCCCCCCCCAACCAATCAAACAAAGCAACAACCAAACAACCAAAAAAAAAAAAAAACCCCACCAAACAAAACCCAGACAGTAAAGCCAACAGCAATTTCAAAGAGGTTAATTTGATATTTGCTATGTGGAAACAGCGTTACACGGAAATGTAATTAAAAATGGCCAAGTTGTGTATTTATATGTAGCATGGTGTGCAGAAGTTGTATTAGAAAAAAGTAAAGAAAATTCATATGACCTCACTGAGCCTTGGATTTTGTTTCTTTACATTTTGAGGAATATTTGGGATAGAAATGTTGGGGGGGGGGGGAGGGTGCTGTTTCTGGGTTTTTTGGCTTGTTGAGGTTTTTTTCTGTTGTTTTTTCCCCCTTCAGTATACAACTGTCATAACCTGCCGTTGTAATTTTTGGTGTTTTTTTTTGTTTGGGGGTTGTTGTTGTTTTGTTTTTTTTTCTTTATTTGGATAATAATTTTCTATCCTCAATCCCACCAACTTTAATGAACACCAAATTAAAGAGTTTTTTGGGTTTTCTTTTTCATTACAGGGAGGGAAGAAATAGCAATTCAATAACCCTGTTGCCCTGTTGAGCTCACATGTTCACATAATACTTTTTTTGAGAGATTACTGTGGTGTATTGTCCGTGTTTCAGGTTAGAGTTCTCTGAAAGTCATAATTTCACTAGTTCTCATTGCTGATTCATCTGAACTCTTGGAATTTACAGTTGAATCTAATTACATTTCAGAGTTCAAACCTGATAAATGATGGGGTATGCAGGGAAGGAAAATGATTTCACCCACAGATTTGACCTATGTCAGAGATCTTGTCTAAGACTAATCAGCCTTGATTCACAGGCAGTATACTTCTCTGTTTTAAAGGTAGAGCAGCATGGGAAAACTTGAGGTGAAACTTAGAGTGTGGGAAGAATTGAGACATTGAAGGACTTTGTCTTTTGAATAGGCTGAGGAGGCAGAAGATTGTATGAGAATGGCAGATGAGGAAGATGGAAATATGCATTGGGATGTGTCAGGCTTCTATAGAGGAAGATGCGATGGTCTCACAGGGCATGTCACCTCTGGATGCCTATAAGTTTAACAAGACTTCTTCCTTTTCACAAGACTTCAACATGTCAACCCCAATCATGGGCATATGGAATTCCTCCTCTTAAAGTCAAGTAGGACATCACTTACCCAAGGAAGCTGTGAATGCTCCATCCCTGGCAGTGTTCAAGGCCAGGTTGGACAGAGCCTTGGGTGACATTGTTTCATGTGAGGTGTCCCTTCCCAGGGCAGGGGGGTTGGAACTAGATGATCTTAAGGTCCTTTCCAACCCTAACTATTCTATGATTTTGTCAATTCAGAAATTAACAGAAAAACATTATGGGCAACAAATTAATGTTTTGTGGTAAAGAGCCAAGTCATTGAAGATGAAATTTTTTTGACATAAATGTTAGTGTGGAAGTGAACAAAGAGACCCTGATTTTATTCCTTACTATGTATCCTGTTAGCAGCAGGTTTTGACATGACAAAATATTTCTGTAACATCGCTTTGTTATTAATGACAGAAGTTACAAACTGCCTTTCAGACACATTTTCATGAGATATGGAAACTGTGTGACTTTAAACATCCACAAAGCTGTTCTATCAGGTTTCTATCACTTCTGTCAGTTTTTTAACATACTGTCTATAGGGTGAAAGGAGAAATCACATTAGGAACACTTGCGTTTTATAGTGAATGAAACACAAATTAATGCTAGAGCTGTAGCAAAACCTTTACTATTTACAGGCTGGTTTGGAGAGGATTAAAGCCTATGGAAAATGGAAAGGGAAAAGTTTTCTGGGATTTGATGGACTATGAACATACAGTGAAGAGGACAGGGCTCTCATTTGAGTCTCGCAATCATTAGTAATGGATCAAGTGCCTCCAGTGCAATTTTTCTCAGTAGTAAGTTTTCATTGCCAACTCTGTGGCCCACAGTTTATTTCCCATTTCATCAGCACTAGTGCAGTTGAAAAATCAGACAAAAATTGCAGAGGAGAAAAGAGACTGTGCCTGTGTTGGTCTTGATAAACTCAATTAGTAGAAAAAAGTGTTTGTGGCTTTCTGTGTATGCTTTACAGTGATTTAAGATGACACACAGTCATTTCAACAGACTAGTGTTGCTTAAAAGTGAAAACAAAAGGGACAAAAATCTGTGAATGTGAAACAGAAAATCAGTCTGTGATTAGAGCCTTATGCATTCCTGTTGGGTGAAAAAGACAAAATGGTTGGAAGAACAAATTATTTGTGTAATTCTGTTCTATAGCCATGGCTAATGTAGTCAGTTAAGAAAGGAAGTGGTGTTTTGGTTTCTTTTTTAATAAAAAGTGTTCATGTATATGGTGGGGTGGAATCCTTACTGGTATCCTAATTGTAAAATAGATTTATTTTCATACCTGGCTGTTACTTAAGAATCTGTCTCAAAACGTGTAATATACTAACCAAGGTAGGCAGTCCGGGAAATCATAAGCTGCTAAGCAGTTTCACTGTGGATCAATGTTTAGAAGATACATTGACTGAATGCTGTTGGACTGTGCTTCCGAATTTTTAGCTTTTTTTTTGAAACGTGGACTTATTTTTGAAGTACTTTTTCAGGACAGTGGGATTGAAAGACAGAAACCTGTCTTTCTTGTTTAATCTTGTTTAATCCATAGTTTATATTTCATAGACAAAAATTCCATTGACATTATTCTTGAGTAATCAGAAGTTTTCTTTGCAACCAGGAACAGTTGCTTTTTGTAGGGTAAATTCAATAATAATGTTTTACAAAACTTCTAGAATAACATGTTAAGAAGACTCATAGTGCTTCTGTGAATGTGTATTTTTAAGAAATATCTTTACTCTTCATCTTCAGTGACCCAGGGTAAGGCCTGGACTTTTATTGAATATACTGATATCAAAGCAATCTTTGGCCTGATTTCCAAGATGAAGAGCAGTAGGGTTTCTTTGGGTGTTAACTCTAGTACACTACTCACAAGGTTAAATCAGAAAACATTGAGTATTGCATTATAGTTGTGTTGCAAGCACAATTACAGATACTTTAATTGGTTATTGGAAAAATAGTAAAACCATAACTAGAAAATAATTACTTTTAACTTGACAGAGTTAATCCCACAATTATGTCTATTCTCAATATAAAATCTGCAGGTCTGGGCATGCAGTTTCACATGTCAAGGGAGTTGTTACTTGGAATTACATGCAAGTAATTTGTTTGCCAAAGATGTGAACCCTGACTAACATGTTCAAGACTGAGCGCATTCCCTGCTGTTTACTTGTTAAACTCACATCTGGCTCACTTTGTACTTTTGTGTTGTTGAGTTTTCGTGATTGCTTCACTTGGGTATGAAAACAGGACACAGCTGCTGAGCTCTCTCGTCTTGCTAGCAGTTAAAATCACCATGAGTTTGGTCTGCAAAGATAAGAAATAAAGAACAATGTTTCTGTGTGTGTTTGTGGGTCTTACCTCTTGTTTTACCATGAGGAAAGTCATACTTTCATATAAGGCTCAGACACAGTATTTGAACATAAATTCGTGCAACTTCTATTAAGAAAATCCTTATTTCTAGGAAATTGCCTGCATGAGATTGAATGAGCAATGAATAAAATCCAGGGATGACTTTTGAATTTAAATTAAAGGAAGCTGCTGTTAGTTTTATTTTTGAAATGAAACTTAGCCTTACACAAAGGAAAGATGTACCCTGGAGGATACCATGACTAGGTATTAGAAGGGCTTCCTTGCAGCAGCTGAACTGAGTGTTCGTTGGATGGCAAGTCAAGAAGCAATGGTGCTCTAAGACAGAAATGTAGATGTTCAAGATTTTGAAGTTTGATTTATTACTGATAAAACTGAAGTTAGATTCCTTAAAATCTCAGATTCTCTGTTAGTAATTTGTTAATTTACATTTTGCTACTCTGGCAGTCCTGATGGAAAGTGTTTAACATATGCTGCAAATTTTCATTAAGGGACCACAGAGATGACTTATTATGGAGGGTGGGTATTTACTTGGATTTTGATTTCTGAAGGAAAAGCATTTGACTTATCCAAACACTTAACAGTAACATTGCTGTTATGGTTTGCTTGGGCGTTTTTATTTTGGGTTTGGTAGTGGTTGTTTTGGGAGGGTTTTCTCTTCCTTATGGAGTTCACTGTTGCTATTAGTGGTAGACTTAAATTTTAAATGTCTTTTTCTGAACTCTTGTTAGGGTTTGGACTTCTGGGTTAATTCCTATTTGTGGTAGAAAAATGAAAGGCATAACACAGTTTTCTGCTTTGTTTTAAATACTGTTCTGTGAGCAGCTGAGACTTTCAACAATATATCGATGATATAGAAGGGAATAGGAATTTCTAAAACCTGAACGTGTTGGGTTGTATGGATAAGTTTAAAGTTGTTGGTATTTCTTGGACATTGGAACACAAAACTTGGGTAAAATGTCTCAATTGCAGAATATTGCATCTGTGCTTTTGATGTTTCATTCCCTGTGTAAATGAGTATAAAATGTCTCTTGGGCATAGGCATATAGAGCAGAAATAAGATGATTAAGAATATCTGTAGCTCTCATATGGCTAATTCTTTTTCTCTTCATGAAAGTCTGCAAGAACTTCACATTTATGTGGAAAGTACTTTTGAGTACACTCGTAATCTCCATAAACTGTGCATGTACCTGTACGTTATGTGTTTGTTCCCTGGCTTGATACTCAGTTTGCTTTCCTGAAAAATAAACTGGATGACAAGTTAATCAAAAGTAAGGGTAAAAGAAATGCTTCTTGTGTGCCTTATACACAACACAGGCTGTTCAGGACTAAAATAAGTTGAGAGCAAATACCAGTTGTTGTGGTTTAAACCCAGAAGAAGAGAAATAATAGCTAGTAGAGATTTCTTTTCTAAATCCAGTTCTATTCCTAGAATTAATTTTAAGTGATAATATGATGGAAGTGAAAGAATAGTACTTAAAGAATTAATCAGAAATTCTCCTTTAAGGTATTGTTGGCAAATAAAGACTTCAGACATGGTGCTCAGGTGCCTATTTGCATTGCTTTGAAGATGAGAAAAATGAAAAGATACTTGTACCTTTGCACTATTCAGTTGTGGTATTACCTGTTGCGTGGAAACAGAAACAGTAACATTAGTTTAGCAGTATGTTTTTAACTTTATAGTACTATAAAAGTTAGTTTGAAAACATGAATTTTGGGCATGATGCATTTATAGAAAAAGTGAGCATAGAATAGTACATGAACTGCTTAAACTCTTCTTTTGCCCACTACTGAAGATATGTTACTAGGCTCGAATGGATATTTGGTTTAACTCAGATTTGTTTTGTGATGTCATAAGAATCTAAAAGGAAAAATTTCTTTTTTTTTTTAACCTGGGCTTTTTTTGTTTGTTTGGGTTTTTTTTTTGGGGGGGGGAGGGCTTGGGTTTCTAGGGGGTTTTTTGTTTGTTTGTTTTGGTGGCATAAACCTCCTCAGAGGCATTCAGAGCACTTCCAAGTATATTTCTATAGTCTTCATATCAGACTTTCTTACAAAATAGAATGGGTTTTAATTATGTTGTTAAATTATGGAACTAAAATGTTGACTAAAGTAAAGCTTCTCCTGTAAAACCTTAAAAGACTATATTTATTATGTTCTTATTAAAAAGTTAATTGCTGGAAATGCTTGTCTCTAATTGTGACCTTAATTCATGGCTTTCTACCATCCCCAATGTCTGCCTTTTAGATTATATGAATAAGATTATATGCACCCATGACTAGAAAGTAGGAAGGACTTGTAATCCAACTTCTAGGTACTTTTTTGGTATTGTAAGAAAACTAATCTCATCTGAATAGAAGCTAAACCTCTCTAGAATATCTGAAAAATTCCACAGACCTTGAAATTAAACTGCTGTGACTTCCTTTATGGTGTAACATGTGACTTCAAAGAAACATCCTCCCAGCCACAGACTGATTTTGGACAAATAGGTCTCCCGTCATCTGAAATAGCCAGTGCAGTGAAACTATTTTATTGGCACATGAAAGGAAGCATGGTTTTGCTGTTTCAGAAATGGGTATGCTGTCAGTGCCCACTGCTGCTATTTGGCACCAAAGAGGTATGCCACATGGAGATCTGCTTACTCTGCTTACGCATATTGATTTGAAAGCACTGATGGCAATGAACAACTTAACTGCTTTTTCAGATTAATAATAAATACATATCTGCTAACAATTATATTTAATACATAGAGTACTGCATTTCTTCTTTCAGTACCTCTTTTTTTCCCTTATGTTGTCTATTTTGGTATTGATTTTTTTTTTCTTATTTATTTATTTCAACCTTTGCATCCTAGAACTGACTTCAGTAATTCTGTTCAGGTGATGTACTTCTGGTAGAATTCTTGGAATCAAACTTACCAAATTGTTTTTTTAATGACAGTTTTCCTCTGGCGTGTTAGCTGGTGAGTTTGTGCAATATGTGTTAGAAACTACATTGCTTTCTCTGGGAAATGGTTTATTCCTATAGCAATAACCCAAACACATTGTATTGTCAGAGACTGCATAAAATTCAGTTGTGGTGCCTCTGCAAATTTTTTTCTGTACAGTGAATCAAAATGTGTCTTGCTGAAAGATCATGACTAACTGGCCTTGGTAGTTTCATAGATTTTGTAAGTTTAAGCATTAAAAATGTGCTCTGCTATCTAAAAATCGCAATAGCTTTTCATTTTCTCTCATTGTTACAAAGAGCATTTCAATAGATTAGGAAGATGATGAAGAATTCTGCTGAATTTGTGGATGTTGAGAAAATTCATGTTGTACTGTTATTGACCAGTGTGTGTTTATATCAGGTAATAGCTGTTGCATTGAGTATATGAGCAGGATACAAGGTCTAAAAACTTATTTCAGTTATTATTAGTGCATACCAGCTTATGGTACTGCCATATATCATATTTTAAGATGATGTGATGTACTATACCAATTTTTGTGCCTCAGAATTTTTAAAGATCCATTTGGAAAGGTCAATGGAAAAATCTGATTAGCTTGATTCATTGCTATTTCAATAAGTACAGAGCTCATGTTACTGCACTATATATTATTTAGTTTCTTTTTCTTCCACTCTCTCTCTACATTCACAGAACCTAACTTAGCCTGATGCCCTACAACTAACTCTTCTATTTTCAAATAAAGGGATCTCAATCTGAAAATTCCACTGGTGAATGAATTATTGTCTTATTATAGTATCCAAATGTTTTATAGTTATAATGATGTCCCAGTAATAATAATAATCTTGGACTACTCCATATGACTTTCTCACCTTGACATATTCACTGGAATGCAAAGTCAGTGGGTAATTGCCTCCCTTGATGTCTGTGTGAAGACTTGCTAAGAGATCTGTAGTGATGGTTTCTTAATCTGCCCTTTTTTGGCTTTCTCACCAGCATGAGGGGAATAGCAGGTTCCAGGGAGCAGCAGGACTACATACAAAGCTGCAGCAATTACAACTCAAACAGGAGATGTATGTGAATGAGGGAACCTACACGTCTAAGAGGTGAAAAGAGTACCAACAACTGCAGGTAACATGAGGGGTTTGGTGTTACAGCTTTTGGGGATTAATTATTGAAGGGTGATTGAGAAATTAGTGGCCCTATGTTAATATTTTGTAATTGTCTAATATTGTGGTTCACGTGTTGCATTGCTGATATGGATCCTAAATATATAGTTCATGAACTACTGATTAAGAGTTGCTAATAATTCAAACTGCTTTGACAGTGGATTGATTTCTAGGTTTTGAATTGAGTAGTTTTTCCTTGAGATAAAGTACTTAATATTGATTAGCACACTCAAAAAAAATTAGCAGCAATGGTTGAATGCCTGCCCTACTTCTGTGTGGTTAGACTGACTTGTTGACATTTCCCTAGCATCTTTCATTGTGACTACTCTTATTTTAATTTTCTTATAAAAAATCCTAACCCTTATTTCATTAGTGACCCCCACAGAATGCAAAGTAAATTCCAGATCTTCATCATAAGCTTTCAGTTAAGCAGTCTTTGTCTAGAAATCAGTTAAAAGTTACTGTATTTTATTTCCACTTCTGTCATGATGAATTTTGTTTAAGAAAAAACCCAAACAAATTACAACCAGTCAACAAAAAAGTCAAACCCAAACCCCAACACACACACCCCACCTCCCAGTTACAATCTTTTCTAGGCAGTAAGCTTGGGAGAAAAACAAAAAATGGAAAACACTCCAGTCTCACCTGTTATTTTCCAAACACAGTTGCCTGCCTTAGGCAGCTGCTTCTCCTTCTCCCAGTAATTACTTGGCATTCTAGATATTTCTCTCAGGACTTCAGTAAAACTGCATGCAGAAAGCCTGACTAAGTGGTCACAAGGGTCTATTCTGGCTCTAAAAGTCCAAAAAATTACTGATTCCGGAAGGTTGCAAAACCCATTCAATTTCTACTGGATCAACTGGAATTGAATGTACTAAGACCTTTGCAAGGAAGTACTTCATATAAAGAAGCCTTCAAAGATTTAACATGCTTTAAAAGGTGAGGGTGAATCTGCTCTGATTAACAACACTAAATGAAGTTGAACTGACTGCAGTAATCAGATGCTGACAGCATTCACATGAAAGTAAAGATAACCTTCTGGATAAAAGTAAAGATAATTATCCAGGAAGTTATTTCCTTGATGGTTTCAGGCTTTCAGAGTTTGTTCTTTCTGTATGTATCACTGGCTTCAGTGGAAGTTCCTGTCATGCTGAGACTCCAGAAATCAGCATGGGCGTTGTTTGTTAATCTTGCACTTACAGAAGACATCAGGAAAAATTCTAGTTGACTTCAGTGAGTTTTGAGTTGTGATCTAAATCTGGTTAAATAGTCTGTGATACTTTTTTAACATTAATGGCAAGAAGAGTATGTTTGTTTTTTGTGCCTCTGTGAAGGGTAAGGTATGGGGAGGAGAGAGAGCAGACAGTTTTAGTTATTCAGTCTGCTTAGAAAGTTTCAGATTCAGGGTTCTGAGCCCTCGTGATGTTTTTAGTTTGTGAACTGATTTATAATTATTTTTCTCTGTGTTGCTCAGCCATACAGTAACACCCAGTAGTTTGTGTTTATTTTCCAGTAGATTCAGCTGGTGCTGGAATCTGAATTGTGTATTTCTGAGTCTCTAAGTTAACACAAAGGTATTAAAAAAGAACTAGGGAAAAAAAAAAAGAATCTTTATAACAGCTCTTTCCATTATAAAAATTATATGTGTTATTATGTATTTTATATCTATCACATATATATAGCAATAATGTCATGGTATGGAATATCCTTCTGGTGATTTGGTGTCAGCTGTCCTGGCTGTGTCCGCTCTCAACTTCTTGTGCACCCAGAGCCTACTTGCTGATGAGGTGGTGTGAGAAGCAGAAGAGGCCTTGACTCTGTAAGCACTGCTCAGCAATAAGGAAAATGTCCCTATATTCAGTACAAATCCAAAACATAGCCCCTATATTAGCTGCTATGAAGAAATTCAACTCTATCCCATCTAAACCCAACACAATTATACATACACCTATGTATGCAGAACAGATATATATCCAGAAAAATCTCACATGAATATTATGTTTTTAAACAAATCTAAGTAAGAAATGAATGGATGCTTTGGTTATTGAAGATCCACCCAGTGAAAGTCCTGCTAGTTCTGGGTAACAGTCCTGCTAGTGTCTGGGTGGGACAATTGGACAAGAATTCACTGTCTGTTGGACACATACATTAAGAATACTTTGATTCATAACATTGTTCTTGTAATGATTTACAAGCAATTAAGTAAACTTCAGAGTTTTCCAGTGATGTGTGGTGGTCTTTTGGGGTTTGAGAAAGGTGAACTGTTTCTGGCATATCTTCATATATCAAAAACCCATGGCTGCTAATAATTTCTAATGCATCTGCACGAATCAGTGAGAAACACTTGGCCTCTGCTTGCTTATTTTAAATTAGGTTTAGTATTGATTGGAGGTGGATATAAGCTGTTGGGACTTGGGCTATTTGCAAAGCATGTCTCTAATCACTAATAAGCATTACTGCTAGAATTTTTTTGGATCAGAAAAGCTTTAGAACTGGTAAAATAATGCATTTGATGAGAGTTGACCTTTCTGCACTTGCATGTTATTTTTCTGAATATATATTCTTTAAAACTTAAAAGAACTGAATTATTATTTATTCCTCCCCCTGAAATGTGTCCCATTTTTTTTTCTGTTTGGCAGCAGTTATTCTAACTACATAATATTGGAATTTGAAATTATTTGGTTGTATACATTGAAAGAATTTGAAAACTGTTTCCTCATTATATGGAGAAAACTTTCATAAGCAAGTTTGTTCTGATATTTGCCCTAATAATTGCATAAATTTGTTGCTTCTCATTGAGCAAGCTCTGTTTCTGGAAGAGTTTTCAAAAGTGTACCAGAAAAAGAACTGCAAACTTGTCAAAGTACATTCTATCTAGAATTGAAATGAATCCAAATTTGTGAGTCATCTATTTTTAATTGTCTTTCACTGTGGCAGAGCAAACAACTGAGTTTTGAATGTGACACAGCTGCAGAAACTCTCAAACCACAAAAAAGCCCCTGACAAAAAGCCCTGTAATGATAAACTGGTCACTCTAGATGGTTATCTAAGCCACCTTCAAAGCAAAATGAAAGAAGGCTTTATTTACATTAAAAACTAGACAATTAACAAAATTAACAGAAAACCAACCAGCCAAACCATACTGTTAAATGGTAGGTGCCTTCCCAAGGGGTAAGACATGAGTGGACATCATCTTTTTTTTAGAAACCTATGTCAAGTTAAAGTCAGGAAACCTGTGAAGTTAAGTTTTACTGTATTTTGAAACAAATGAGTGGCATTTTCACTCATGGAAATATTGGAGAGTATGTTTCAGTGGAGATGAATTTGCTCGACAAAAGTAATATTCTGAAGGATATGCTGCTTTGCTGATTTTACCTCCGTAAATTGTAACGTTGACTCTAGCAGCTGCTTGCAGATCTTTTTGTTAGTACTGCACATCAGCTAAAATTTCTGTGGGAATGGAGGGAAAAATTATTATTACTATTTTGTGCTGCCACAGATACATGCAGGTATACTGAACTGCTGTGTTCAGATAAATGAGAGACAAAGTATACTCAATCATCCAAGAGCAAGATGATTCTTCCAAGTCCAGTGGTAATACTTCATAGCTTTTTTTCACCCCTCTTGAAAGCGAGGTCTTGCAACTGCTTAGTTGTTTCCTTTTCATATTGTGGCAGGCTTCAGTAGAAGGTCCAGGCAGTGCAGTGATGGTTGTATGTGCTTCAAATAGGTGATTTTTGCTTTAATATTAGAAAGAGATTTATCCAGGAATACTCTATAAAAGAGAACGTGTATGTTGGTGCTTTTCTTTGTTTCCTCATTCATACTAAATTCCTTCAGTTATATTCCCAGTTTTTCTTTTTTTTTTTAATGTGATCTCTTCAAGAATATTTTTTTCCCTCATACTGTACCTTCTTTATTCAAGTCCATTTATTCTTTTCTGCTTATTCTTCCATGTCATGCATGGTTTGTACACTTTCTCTGTCTCCTGTTCTTTGGCTATATAGCTGCCAAATAACCCATGGTTTCTCATACCCTATTGGTAGGTGCTTTGATGGTCTAGTTTTCAAAGCTGAAACCTCTTTCTTGATCCTGTGCCTTTCAGAAAGTATTAATCTAGGAACAGAGAAATGTGCCTCTTTTTTTTTCCTTCCACATTGATAAATAGTAGTTCAAATAAAGTAATAATGTGCCAATAGAGGAAAAAATGGTATGAAGGACTGACTCTGCTTTCGCTCTATTATCACTTGGACTTTCCCAGAAAATTGGGAAAGAAGACTAAAACTGTGTAATGAGAAAGCATGCTTTGGTCTTCCTCCCTGCAACTTTGCCAGGTGAAATGAATTTACAGAAATTGCACTTGGAATTGTACCTTAAGTGGAATACGTGAATCATAACTTCTATATATGTATATACAAAGTTTCTAAAACTAATGAGAAACCAATAAACTGACTTTTTTAGTGGCTTGTTTTACTGTTTCCAACTTTGACATATGTACAGGGTGATGTCCTCCTAAATTCCAAGTCAAATTAATTAAATTAGTGATGGTAATACAATATGAATTTTTAAGGAAATATTTTGTATACAAGAATAACATGCACAATAGAGTTTGTGATGAGTTGACTGATATTAGGAAGTAACAGACATCATTAAAAAGAATAATTAGTGGTCTCTAGGAGATCTAGTCTTCATCATATTTTGAATGACTGAATTACAGGTTCAGGGAGGTATTTGATGAATTTATCCTTCTTGTTAGGGTAGATTTTACTATGAGAAACTTAAAGTGAAACCGAAGACTTATAAAAAGGTTTAGGCTTGTACTGCATTTTCGAAAATCTCTTCTTTTAATGCCGGGAGGCCATAATCCTACAACAGAACAGTGAAGGCTGCCCTCAGGAGGGTGCTAATGTTCCCTGAAGGTAATGAAGCTAAGTACCAGGACCTCCCTACCTGACCAGGCCTGTTAATACAGAGACCAAAGGAAAAATCACTCGCCGACCTGTTTTGACCCATTGTAAGGAATAAGCAAAGATGTATTAAACAGTTCCTTTCCATACACTAACTTGCTGAGGAAGATGAGAAAACAAAGGGGTTTAAGGCAGTGATCTGAGACTTTCGAAGCATGCCCCAACAGAGATGGAGATTGCAGCCAAAAGATAAATTTAAAGCAACTGCAAAGTTTTAATTTTACATAGCATCATAGAATAGTTAGGGTTGGAAAAGACCTTAAGGTCATATATTTCCAACGCCCCTGCCATGGGCAGGGACACCTCACACTAAATCATGTCACCCAAGGCTCTGTCTAATCTGGCCTTGAACACCAATCTTGCATTACAGTCAATCTTATGTTGTTAAGGGGAGAAATTAGTTTAGCAGTAGATTCTCAGAGATGAAATAAAAGATAAGACTTTCTGCAGTTGATCTCTGTTGCAATTATTTTCAACAGTACGCATTTTTACTAGGATCTAACTAGCAATATTTGTACAAACACTTGCATGCATGTGGAGTTTTGGAGGAAATTTATTTTTGAACCGGACTATTATCCCTCTAAATGCCTGGGAAAGAGAAATGGGCTTGAAGTAAGAATAAACAAGGGGTCTGTGTATACTGTGTCTTGTGATTCTGTCATCTAGAGTACTGTACAGCTTGTGTATTTGAAAGCGAAGCTAAGCATTCATTTAATTGTGTTGGAATTTTAAATTGTGATTAGTCTTCAATATTAGACTAGCTGAGCAGATGCTGGAGAGAGGTGTTGAAAAGAAAACTTGGTAAAAGTAGGGCACAAGCCACAAATTAGGGTCAGAGGAGATGATTTCCCAACTAGAAGGAAGTGCAGCAGGAGGGCCAGGAGACCTCCTTGGATGGATAAGGAGCTGCTGAGGAAAATTCAAATGAAAAAAGAGGCTTATAAAAAGTGGAAGCAAGGACAGGCGGCCTGGGAAGAGTACTGGGATGTTGTCCGGGAAGCTAGGGACCAGGTTAGGAAAGCTAAGCCTCAGTTAGAATTAAACTTAGCTAGAGGTATTAAAGATAACAGGAAGGGATTCTACAGGTACATAGCAAATAAAAAAAAAAGACTAGGGACAATGTAGGCCCCTTCTGGAAGCTGTCGGGAGAACTGGCTACACAGGATTTGGAGAAGGCTGAGGTTCTGAATGACTTCTTTGCCTCAGTCTTCACTGGCAAAGGCTCTGACCACACCACCCAAGTCTTGGAAGGTAGACACAGGGACTGTGAGAATGAAGACCTTGGGCCCACTATAGGAGAGGACCTGGTTCAAGACCATCTTAAAAACCTGAACATGCACAAGTCCAGGGGACCTGATGAGATCCATCTGCGGGTCCTGAAAGAGCTGGCGAATGAAGTTGCTAAGCTGCTGGCCATCATATTTGAGAAATCATGCCAGTCAGGTGAAGTTCCCGATGACTGGAAAAAGGGAAATATAACCCCCATTTTCAAGAAAGGGAAAACAGATGACTGAGGGAATAAAGTAAGGGCAGTCAGTCTCACCTCTGTGCCTGGCAAAATCTTGAAGCAGATTCTCCTGGAAGGCGTGCTAAGGCACATGAAAATCAACAGGGTGCTTGGTGACAGCCAGCATGGCTTCACTAAGGGGAAATCCTGTCTGACCAATTTGGTGGCCTTTTAGGATGGGGCTACAGAACTGATGGACAGCGGTAGAGCAGTTGATGTCATCTACCTGGACTTGTGCAAAGCATTTGACACCATCTCACATGACATCCTTGTCTCTAAATTGGAGCGACATCAATTTGATGGATGGACCACTCGGTGGATAAAGAACTGGCTGGATGGCCGCACACAAAGAGTTGTGGTCAATGGCTCAATGTCCGGCTGGAGACCAGTAACGAGTGGTGTCCCTCAGGGATTGGTGTTGGGACCCGTCTTGTTCAACATCTTCGTTGCTAACATGGACAGAGGGATTGAGTGCTCCCTCAGCAAGTTTGTCAGCCAAGAGTATATCAGTATGAAATGCATTTCGTCCTGTACCAGAAAAGGCACTCCAGTATGGACTTGGATCAGGAGCTGACTTTACAGCTTTGTGGCAAAAGCATGGACTATAGATTTCTGTTTACCAGTCTAATTTTTGTAAATAACTAGGTTCAGAAAGGGTTCATATGAGTCGTATATTTAGACACGACATACAAGCATTAAAAGATGTTTGATTAGGAATATTCTGTTAATAGTCCATTGGCCAAAAGGCACAGTTAAACTGAACGCTTTAGAGCTTAAAGCAGTCTTGCAGTCTAAGATATGTTATTTCACCCAGAAAATGATGTTATGCTATTCTCTGAAGAGTACTCCAAATTATGCATAGTGGAGGTGGTTGTGCTGTCTCCAGCTCATGACTTACTGAGAACTGTCATTATCTTAGTGAATCACCCCTCTGTAGGATGCTGTCTGCTCCCACAACATGTGACTGGAAGACCTTGACCTGACTTGCAGTATAATTTCAGGCCCCTTTACATGTTTAGTGTCCTCTGAAGTTATCAAACTCAGCCCCCAAATCTTTATAGCCCGAGTTTTGCAATTTTTCTGTGACGTACTAAGCCAAAAGTAGCTGAGAAAATTGTCAGTGCTCAGTGCTTTAAGATAAATAATGGCTTGTTCTGTATCGTACTGAAAAGCATAGCTATATATAGAACCTCCAGTTTCCCAGAAAATTAGGCTGCAAAGAACTGAATCTTCTAAGCAATTAGGGAGACTTTTGCGAGAGACTGGGCTTGCTAATGCTGATGAAAGAATGAAGCAAGATAAATATTATTTTCTTAGGGTTTCTCCGAAATGCCAATCTGCTGAATAATACTCATCTAATACTAATCTTGCTGAAATACTAATCTGACAATCCTCCAGCAGTATCTTTCTGTTCCCTATAGTGTGTGTGCTCTCAGGCAGACATTTATATGGCTGAAGGGATGATGAGAGTGCAGCTGGGGCAGGTGGAAGGGAATGCAGACTGAATTATACTGGATACTGAGGGGCTGCTTGGTGGTGGCTTGTGCTAGTTTTGGAGCAGAAATTTGAGTCCTGATTTTTCTCTGCCAAGTTCCAGTTCTCTCTGTTGGCTGAGCTATACCTCATTGCTTCACTGATGAGGAATCTTCACATTAGATACATAAGGCAAATGTGAACTCCCATGTATTGTCTTGATACTAAAAAGCACTGGATTGAGATAAACACGCCAGTCAGAGTTAAGGTAGGATCATGATTTATTTTAGATGATTCCATGAACCTTTTGCTCATCTGCACACATAATTGAAAGTCAGCCCGCTTTGTAAATGGCATTTTAAAGAGTCTGACATTTAGTCAAGGTGACCATCAGCTGGTAACTTCTGAGAAATCAATAATGCAAATAGTGGTCTGTTAGGAGAAATACCACTCTGAGGTCATCTTTAAAATAAAACTAATTTTACTTGTACCATTTCTCTCTCCTCCCTCTTTTTAGCCAAAAGGAGAAATTGTCACTGGTTTAATACGTAAGCTCCGTGACACTGATGTGTCTGCTTATATAGACAACCTACCAGTCAAAGCTATTATTTTGCTTTAGTAGTATAGGTGAACAAATATTCTAATAATTTTAATTCTCAACTTGCATATTTATCTTTTGTTAGTAGTGAAACTGTCAGTCTAATAAATGAAAACAAGGGCAGATGACTTTGAATTTAATGGTCTGAATCCTCTATCAGCATGCATACTGTTAATATGGGTATACTATTTAACAAGATAGTCTCAGTCTCCAGACCAAGAAGGATATGTTGCTTTCATATCCACAAGTTAAAGCCCACATAGGTGCCGTGGTTTAAATCCAGTCAGGCAACTAGTTCACTCACTCTCCTCCTTCTTTCCTTCCCCCTACTCCCGGAGGGACAGAGAGGAGAATCGAAAAGAATGCAACTCCCACAGGTTGAGATAAGAACAGTTTAGTAACTGAGGTATAACACAAATCACTGCTGCTACCACCAATGATAATAATGATAAAGGAAATAACAAGGGAAGAGAATACAACACCTCACCACCAGCCGACTGATAACTCGCCCCCCAAGCCCAACCAAGCTCTGACCGATACCTCCTCCAACCCTGCAGTCCTAGCCCTTCCGGGTAACTCTCAGTTACATCCTGGGCATGATGTGCTGTGGTATGGAATACCTCTTTGGTCAGTTTAGGTCAGGTGTCCTGTCTCTGCTTCTTCCTGGCTTTCCCTCCTTCCTGGCAGAACATGAGGCTCACAAAGTCCTTGGCCAAACCAAAACATCATTGTTATCAGCTCTGTTCCCAGGCCGAAAGTCAGAACACGGCACTGCACCAGCTACCAAGAAGGAGAAAAATGACTGCTACTGCTGAACCCAGGACAATAGGTCAACAGTCTGTCAAAGAAGAAGACGTAATAAGGACTATACAGTCTAACAATAATTATGGGTTTCCTGATGAAAAATAGTTGATCTTCAAATAGAAGTCATATTTTAATTCCAGTTTGTACTATTTCTTTCTTCATAATTTATATATTAATGCCACTACAATGTTACACAGAAATTTGTTCTATACCACTCTTTATACATCTATAGGAAGCCCCTTCCTGAAAGGGAGGAAGCTTTTACAGGAGTCATATGAGAGAACGTACGTGTGTTAAATTCTTTAGCAGCATCTGAGTCTATTAGTTATGGTGAAGAAATATGGAGCTGAGAATTGCACAATACACTGAGGATAAGTATAAGCCAAAAAGTATGTGAAATGTTGTCTATTGTCTCACTAAGGCTATGGTAAGAGGAGTACTGTAAAAAAATGAAACATCACATTTAATATATGTGCAGCTACAGTGTAAGCAGCAAATAAATATAGATTTTATGCAGGAAGATGCCCTATAGTATTCCCCACCTTTTCTGAGAGGTTAATAAAATGGAGCTTTAGCAAAACCAGGACACATCTTTCAGGGCTTTCAGCAGGTTTTGGAAGCTGTGGAAGTTTTCATAGAGTTTTGATGGACTTTCATTGGAGTATGGTGTAGTCATGTCTGCCAAGAGTGAAAACATCATTGTTCATGATGAATCCGCTTTAACAGTTGGTTACATTGGCTTTCAAAAGTCTTTAGAAAATCCAAAACTGATGACTGATAAGTGTGCAACTAAGTCCTTTTGTTATAGTGTCTACAGGTTAAAAAGTTAGGAAGAAGAGATTACATATCTGATACATAATTTGTGGGGAAGGAAAGACAGAAAGCAGTTGACAAAACATAAGCATAGCCCTTGCCTGCTCACTGTGCCTTTTTACAATTAACTTCCAGAACTGAATGCCAAGAGGTTTTTGTTGCCACCCTCTGCCCCAGGATTTCTGGAAGAGACTGTAGATGCTTGTGGCAGTGTTCAGCTGCTTTGTTAGAAAGGCTTTTTCACTTATTTAGTGGAGCTCTTAAACATCACTTTTTTAAGTACTTGAATACCTTATGGCATCTAAAGTTAGGCATGTACTGAAGTAGCCTACTCAGCTGTCTCTGTAGGATGTGGGGAAAATGTATGTGATAGGTACACTATATTAGAAGAATCAGTCTGTACTCTCATCATTATATAAAATACTGGGTATCTCTATATTAACATACTATTTTGAGTCAGGAACATACTTTCTGAAGGAAATCCCCTCCTTACAGGCTGTGCATTGAGTGCCATCATTGAGGCATGAGTCAGAGCTGGGCAGATGTCATCAAGGTCTCATGTGTTGCTTCTGATTGGTACCACTCCACAACAGCATAAAATACGGAAATAAATGAAACAATGTATTACAGAAGTGTTCTATAGACAAGACTTATTTTTTGTGTTAGTATGAAGTTTATCCAAAGGAATAGTCAAAAGAATTGTACAAATTGTTGTCACAATCACTCAGTAGAAATTCAATAATTATCCCATCCAGCAGCAGTAGTTTCCTACAGTGCTGGCAAGTTGGCTCTGTTTAATTTTAATTTCATTTCTTAAGTTACCTGGATGAATGGATGAGGCAAAGCCACAGATCTGTCAAGCTATGGACTTGGCAGTGTATGAAGCTTGTGGTTCATGGTTTCCCACTACTGTTCCCAGCATCTCCAAACCTGGTGAGATGGTAGTGCAGCCTTTCCCAGCAACCCAGGTGAGCACTTGGAGTCACTTTGTGTTGGATGCCAATACTCTTTTATGAGTGTGCTTTCTTCTATATGGATACATTAAGATGCATATAAAGGTACTAAAAGGTTATGTAAACTGTTACCATAGCAGGCAGACTGTCCCTGTGAAAGCGGTGTTTCAGGACCTGTTAATAGTCTTGACTCATGAATGCCATGAGAGATAGTCAGTTGACCAGATTTTGCAATGGCAAGATTGAACAGTCTGTTCAAGTGCGCTGATATTTTCTGGGTAGTGTTGTCACTTCTCATAACTGCGTTTGGTAAGAGAGAATATGACTTCCTCAGTGAATGGACACCCTGGAGGTGGTTCAGCCTGTCATGCTAGATAAGAAGTGTCCTTTCCCTCTATAGTAAAGTTCATCTATGTGTTCAACTCAGTTAAAATTAGACAAGGAAAGTTTAAAAACCAAATCAAACTCTAACAACTTTGCCTACATGAAAAGCTATGTTATGTGCCAAAGTGGATAATACTTGATAACCATGTCAAAATGCTTGATTTGAAATTTAGTATATAAATGCAGTAATTAAAAAATTAAAGTCTTTTGGATATAATGCTTTGAAAAGTGCCTTTGGCAGAAAGTGCCAATGTAAAATTGATTACAATGTGTTCAGGAGAAAAAGTTCAGTGACCAATGTTCCTTCCAGTACCTCTCAGCTCTTAACTATGTTAAAGAAGGATACTGAAGATCACATATCAAACTGCATTTGATAACGATTGATCTTTAAGGATCAAGCCTCTTCTGAGGCTTACTGTAAAGATATAGTAGTTGTAACACTCCTCTGGTTCTGTGATAGGCTCTAAATAATTGATGCAGATGTTTATTGAAAAGCAAAAGTGAGCTTTAAACATCACTACTTTTCACTTCTCATTTTAAATTGGCGTGAACAGCACCTAGGAGTTGGGAAGTCTACTAAGTGTTTTGAGTAATACAGAGGGGGGTTGTTTTTTGGTTTGGTGTCTGGTGTGTTTGTTTTGGTTTTTTTTTTTCGGTTTTTGTTTCCTCTCCTCCCTCCGCTTTTCCCATGCCATGAAGCATCCTATAGATTTGGTAATCTTAACATCTGTGCCTTACCTTAAATCAATGTATGTTGATTTCTGCACTCCTTTAGGGAACCTTTTTCTTTCTAAAGTTTCCTTTCACTGTGCATTTTCATTCAGCATGCTTTTATTAGTGGCTTACATAGCAGTGATCTATTTCACTAGTTTGCTGTTTCTCCAATAAAAGTGATACTTACTGGTTTCAGGGTATTCTTTTGGTCTCTTGTCTCCATGTGCGGCTTTCCTCGCATTTATTTGTGTATGCGTGTTTCATTGTGAACAGTTAATACATAAGCATAAGTACTGAAACTTGAAAGTGCTCATGGTAGGCTTTATATCACCTGTCTAGCTGCATGCAGTGGGAATTTTTAACAATTTAGAACAATGAGCCTAAATCAATAACGTAATTCTGATACTTAGCACTAGGTGATTTTTCTAAAGAAATAGAAAGTTTCTTCCTGATTAGATTATTGTATATTATGCTTTGTGGGGTGTTTTTAATTACAGTTTTAAATGAAAAATGCCCAGTATATATGATAATTAATGATACCCACTCATATATATATATATCATTGGGTTTATACTCTTTGACAAGCAATTGATTGGGACTAATGCCTTTGTGACTTTTTAGGTGAACGAAAACATTTCTGTAAATAACAAGCTACTAGTGTGTGAAATTTAGTGCCACCCCTTTTGATAGCTGGTTTATAAGTAGATTACTTATAAATAAAAATGTCTAGATTGTGCCTATCAAGTGCAATTTGGTATGTAATGTTCAGTGTCCTTTTTTAACATAGTTAGAGCTGAGAGGTATTGGGAGGGACATTGTTTACTGAACTTTTTCTCTTCAACACATTGTAATCATTTTTACATTGGCACTTTCCGTCACAAACAGCTGTGTTTTGTGTTGCTCTGTCATTAGAAAAATCAACCTTTCTCCAGAAAGCCTGATGTGAATGAAAGTGATTACTATTTCCTAGAACACGTTGCAGCTAAAAGAAAATGTAATTGCTTCAGACTGGAAAGTTAACCATAACAAATGTTGTCATCTTTTATCAATGTTAACAACAGGTGAAATAAAGAAGAATAACTAGCATTTTCTTGATCTTATGCAGTGTGTGTTATAATTGTCTGTGACAGGGTAAACCTGAGGCTGGTCCTGACCCTTTTTTAATCTATTTATTTGTAGGAAACAAGAAAATAAAAGCCATGACTTTCCCATATTGGTACCACATGCTTTGGGACAGTCTGGTGTTGATTTGCTTGTCTCATGAATAAATTTTCCTCTTGAAATAGCTCTATCAGGTTCAGACACAAACATTTATTTGCTAATGATCTAGTGTACTACTATATCAAAATCAACTCATATTAGTCTGCAGATGAAATATATTTATATGGTAAAGTAATTGTGGTTACAAAGAGATACTGGGTAAACCCCCCTATTTTGTATGCTTTTCTAAGGGTAGTTGACTGATGTGGAAGATATGATTTATGAGCTTCCTGCAATAAGCAGTGGCTTGAAGGCTTGAGATACTAAATAATGCATACAAGATGAAAAATATTTCTTTGGGGGGAGGAGAAGAAATTTCTCTGAATTTTTGTATGACTTGAAGTAACAGGCTGGTCTTGCATCATAAATTACTTTCATTAGTAATCTGTTGTGTAATCTGAGGCAGACTGGCTTTTCAAATGTATAAATTAAAGAAATAGCTTGAGAAATTCCATAAAATTACTGGCTTACATTCTTCCTTGCTACAAAGTTTCTGTGTAAGGTTGTATTAACTTGTTAATGGGATAGCTGAAGTTTCATGGAGTTGTCTTGTGTAGCCTCTATTTGTATTAGACAAATACTACATGTCCTAGATACCAGCCACCTCTTATGTAGTGAATCAAAGTGTTGCCTTTTAATTTCTGAAATCAATTCCTATATTCTTAATGTTTCATTTCTTAGATGAACTTTTGGCCGTTCAGCAACTCCCTGAAATGGGAAATATGTAAGATATTATTTCACTTACCTCATCTTTCACCATAAATATTATGCTTAGAGATCACAGAGACTGTGTTTGTCATCAGTTATGGTGTGTTTTAGAAGGATTTTTACAGATAATTCAAAATTTTATATGTTTATGATTACTGCAAGCAAAGCCCATATGGTTTGATGCTCTTCATTTTCCAATCATTTTCTATTTCTTCTAAGGAAAGCAGTGCTTATGTAAGCTGTCTGATTTTGAGGCCTGGATTAATAGCCTTATACCAGAATTAAGCAAATCTCTTGATATGGTGTGCTCATTTCAGATACCTGCCGCATTTAGCCCAAAATCTCTTGTGGTCCAGTCAGTTCATGTCAAGTCAGCAGAAGGATTTTGCTTGTTCTTAATACAAAAAATACAATGGTGTATTATCTATCTACAAAAATGACTTGTTTATTTTCACTCTGATAATTATTAGTTTGTCTGTATCTGTTGATTTGTAAAAAGTTCTAAAGCAGCCAATTTGAGAGTGTGTTTGTGTAATTTAAGTGAACCTTTCAAGTGAATCCAAAATCTCTGGGTAAGTGAACTTCAGAAGTGAATTCTATTCTTTAAAATAAATTCTGTGTAGTTTCTGTGGGTGTTTTGGTGAGGTTTTTGTTTGTTTGTTGTTTGTTTTTTTTTTTAAGACATCTGTTAAACCCTTCGTTATCACCCTAATCCTAATGGTATTTAAGGATACAATTTATTGAACTCATTAACTAAAATACTGTAATCTTTATATCAGGTAGTATTTTATAGGGGCATATAAGTTAAGGAAATTTAATGGTGCTCTATACTCTTTTTTTAAATATAGTTTTTACATTGTTTTAAATTTTCTTTTGAAAATGCATGAGAACTAGTATTTATAAGACTACTAGTATGAATAACAAATATATTAATCTGCAAATATATAAAATAGAAACTTAACGTTTTTTGCCACATCTTTTCAAAACTCATGGCATCTTATCAGTCACTATGCTATGCACAAGATTGTAAATAGTTCATTTGTGTAAAATGAGATAATCCGCAAGGAGACCAGCTGTGAAGGACACACTTCGGATTTTAGGCAACCTACTCAGGATTTTCAAATGTTTATTTAGAGTCCAGAATTGCAGATTTTTAGGTGAACATTTTTGAAATTAAGATGAGCTCAAACTTTCACAGGAAGTCTTATCAGAGTTCAGTATTAAACCCAACTCTCAGTGCCCAATGGAACAGTTGAAAAAATCTTCCTTCTAGGTTTCAAATCCAATATTACTGAAATTGGAGGGATGAGCACTGATAGCTTTTGGATTTAAGGGCCTAGCCCTGTAGTACTTGCCCCTTTCTTCAGGTGAAGAATGTCCAAGATTAGATGCAATCTTTCACTTATGTTAAGTCAGCTTTGTGTAATTATGGAGTCTGAGATACTGTTTTGTCATCATCACCACCTTAGTGACTTACCCAGTTACAGTACTTTGCTACCTACAGAACACTCAGATCTCTTTCCCTAATACATGAAGAATATATCCAATTTACTAGTTAACTGAAGCATTTTGCAGCAGATTGTTTTGGGTTTATTCCCCCCTCAAATCCAGGCAGTGCTACAATTTAGAAAAAAATGATGAGATGATTTCATCAGGCTTTAGCTTGCCGTTTGTTTTACTATGTTTTATTAATAGAACAGCATCATGCATAGTATATACTTTGAGCACTGCTATAAATGCTTGATCAGGCAGAGATACAGGCACTTGGAAAAAGGGCAGAAAGTAGTATAAACCAGGCAAACTTCCGGTTTCAAATTTATAACATAAATTTAAACAGCGTTTACATGATTTGTAGTTTCTGCATTAAAATACAGGCATATTAAGTTATATGTTGAATTCTTGGGAAAGACAAACGGGTACATCTAGAGGAACTTCTAAAACACTGTACTTGACTGCAGAAATTCCTTAGTGGTCCAACTTTGATATATTTATTGTTGTCTCACTTCTTGCACTTTCTTTGTCTGATTGAAATATATTTACCCAGTCAAGGAATTAAGGTATTGATCTGTGTTAATAATAATCCTTACTAGGCAGCCAGTACCTTATTTCAAACACGGATGGTAACTGGCAAAGTGTAAGCACCAAGAACAAGTGTGTTGCTGTTCTCTAGGTGTCTGTAGGATAGCCATTTCTATTTCAAGATGGAGAACTACAAAAAAAAATCTGAGAATTTACCAAAATTAGGAAGTGTTAGCTCCTCAGTGTTTGATAAAAGATTCATGCATATTAATTAATAGCACTTTAAGGTAAAGCAGTTTTTGCTTGGAAGCTGAAGTACCTAGAAGGATCTTCAGGGCAGTAGGAAGCAGGAAGTCTTCCCAATGAAGTAGGAAAGACTGAGTATTTTAATTGCCTGGTTTGCTGACTGTCTTCTGGTTACTCAAAGCTGATGCTATCTGCAAGTGTATAATATTTTACAGCTGTTTGAGATAGGGCAATAATATGATAGATACAGTTTGAAATTCACAATTTCACAGTAAGACAGTCTGCAGCAACAGCCTCTAATTTAGATACTAATCTGAGAAAATAATTGTGAGAATGTTAGCTAAGCAGCAGTAAAACAGCTAGATGTAAAACTGCGAAATACCTGGGAAACACTTTGCTTGAAATAATACTAGATGTTACACAATGAAAACTGCACACTGGATTTAAGAAAGTTTGTCCAAATATTACAAGACTGCCTTTTTCAGGTCCCTTATTCTTGATAAACTGGAAAAAGGGAAGACCATATACCCACAGTACCATAATCATTGTTTTGCTACTGATACACATGCAGGAAGTATTTCTACTGATCTATCAGCTAAGCTCACATTCTCCACTCTGAGCTATGAAAATATCAGAGGAAAGATTACTCAAATAAATAAGCATCAGAATCTAAAGCTGGGTAACCGTTTTTTCTGTTAGAGTAACATCTAAAATGAAAAAATGAAGTGAAATATCTGTAGTCAGCACATAAAAGATACTAATGTAACTGGATTGCTACTGCAAGGAAAGAGGAAAAGTGATTTGGGTTTGCAGTCAGTGAGGTATTTTCTTCTAAAATGGAAAAGAATATATCATTTTAGGATTCTAGGAGACATTTCTGCCCTTCATACAATATCCGGCAATGCTCCTTTATGCCTCAGTGGATGTTACTGCTTACTTGGTAGTGAAGTGGTTTCTAACTTCACTTCCTTTGCTATTACAATGTTTGTGGGTTGGTTTTTTTTGTTTGTTTGTTTGGCATTTTGTTTGTTTTTCTGGGGGTTTTTTTGGTGGTTTTTTGGTTGGTTGATTGGTTTGGTTTTGTGGGGGTTTTTGTTTGGGTATTTATATTTTTTTTCGCCTTTTCATATTTATAAATGCAAATAAGAAAGTAAATAATAAACTGTAAAATAAAATATGTAACTCAAGAACTTCAGACTTAGCACATTGAGCAGTAAAGGGTGCTTCATATATGACAAACTGTCTGAAGTTTTGGGTACTTTGCTTGCCCTTTTCCTTCCTGTCAAGGATGCTACACAATATTTTGGGGGTTTTAGCTGTTTTCCAAGCCAGGGTTTATGAAATGGTTGATATTATAAACGTTTCTTTGTAAATTAATTTGTATAATGAAAAATAAAACAGTTCAGAAGTGGAAAAGGGAGTAATACAGAAATAACTGCTAAAAAACAAATTTTTTTTTCTGAAAAACAATCTCTGCTGTTGAACTGCTTTAATGCCTTTGAATACAGTAGGGAAGTGAGTAGTGAACTAAATACTTCCTATATTTATAAATCATTTGCAGTAAGCTCACACTAGTGCTTCAAGATTCTCCAGAAAAGCTCCATACTAATGATAGTATGTTAATTCTTGTCTCAGAAATTATCTAGCTTGAATAGACTAGTAAAATGAAGTGTAGATTGCAGATGAGGCAGAGAATGTTGTCTCATTTTTCCTTGTCTGTCATAAATACACTGTTCACCGTCAGGGATCGGCTGTTTCTGCCATTCCTGATAACGAGCCGCTTTCTTCTGTCAAAATGAAAGAGTTGCCGGTGATGATGTTGGATAATACTTAGAGACAGACCAGTATCGCTATACATTGCAATAGGATCAGAGTTACTGGTAATTCAATTCATGTATTTTAAAAGTCGATGCAGTAATAACATTGATTTTAGTGCCAGGGTTGTGATCTCACAGTTCATGTTATAACTTCACTGCAAGGCACTTCAGTAGTATGCTTGCATCTAGTGTGGAAATAGCCTTCCTCATGCATCTCCGCTGACCCCTATTCTAAGATACAGGCCACTTCATGACCACACACACACTGTTGGGCAAAACAGAGAGTACATAATGTACGTAGAGTCTTGATGCATGTTGTAATACTGCTGCCATACAGCAAGTGAACAGTTGATTTCTTTCAGCTTGTTAGTGAAGAAATCCTATGCATCAATGACTGGTGAAAAAAAGCATAAAGAAGGAATAATTACTCAGAAAAAAAAAAAGTGTGCAGAATAACTGTTACTTTGCAAAAGTATGATAATGCATAAACCTGTGGTAAATGAGTTAGGTGAAAAAGAACCTGTAGAGAACTTGCCTTACATATTCATGACTTCAGAAAACACTAACTCCAGAGGAGTTACTATGAGTGAGATCCTTAGAAGAATATAAATGGTTAGAAGTTTGGCAAAGATTTTATCCTTAAACCTATTTCTCTTCAAGGCAGGGTCCTTTCTAGATGTTTGGCAATAATGTATATTCTATCTATAAATTCTTGCAGGTGTAAAAAATTAAAAACATCCAGAAAAGACTAAAACCCCTTAAACTGGTAGATGTCCAGTTCTATGTAAATGTACAGGGGAGTGTTTTAGACTAAAAAGTAAAAAAAATCACCCTTATTTTTTCCAAACTTGTTCTCAGCCCTCATCTAAAATGTTCAGATGAATACTGTGAGCCAAAT
This sequence comes from Pezoporus flaviventris, assembly GCF_033815535.1. Classification (NCBI taxonomy): domain Eukaryota; kingdom Metazoa; phylum Chordata; class Aves; order Psittaciformes; family Psittacidae; genus Pezoporus; species Pezoporus flaviventris. The sequence goes on from NW_026892561.1 coordinate 44,345,190, forward strand.
TGGCAGGTGGCATTGTGATACAGTTGATCATAATTTAAAAATGAAATGTAGAAGTCCTAGAAAAGTTTTCTACTACTTGTACTATTGTTCTCATTCAGATAGGGCCAGGTTCCTCAAACTCTTATTTGTACTTCCTCTCACAAAATACCCTTCCTTCCCTCAAGAAAGAGAGGTATGGGTATTATTACAGTTTTCTATCAGCATTTTTAGTTAAACTTAGTCTTTCATGTTTATGAAGTCTTATATCCTACCCTCCTCTATGTGTACTGTCTATTCATGAAAGCAATGCTCTAATACATATTCCAAGTGACTCTATACCCTGGACTTTCTAACTTTTTCTAATCCTTGTATTTAACTTGTGTGTTTTGATTCTCCTTCTGAAACCAGTGATAGAAGTAAAATACTCGCTGTCTCCAGGATTCAGTAATATAATTCTTGTGACCTTATTCATGGGTATACCCATTCATGTATTTCTTTTTAGATTCCTGCGGTGGCCTTACTGCCACCAATTATTCTGAACAACAGTAAGCTTAGGATGGGATTCCAAGTTAGATGTATAAGAAATATAGTAGAAACAAGGTAGATACTAAAAAAAAAAGTATCTTGGTATTTGCTCTTTTAATTAGGATTTAAATCTATTTTAAACATTTGAATGCTTTAATCTCATTAATTCTTTAGAAAATTTAGCCTTGTAACTCTCCCTTTTGGGGTCATTTTGTGCACAGCTGAACATATCTGAATAAGAAAAAGAATCTGTTAGCAGAAGTCACACAACTTTAGGGGTATAATACACTTACTTATTGGCTAAAATATTCAAAAGATATCTAGGACTTAAATGATTTACTAAGCTGAGCATTAGTATGCTTACTCCCTGGAATAAGATACCCAAAATGTCTTTGCTGGTAGCTATCAGTCAAGAGGAAAAGAGTTGGCCTCTGCGGCTTTCCAAAATAGATTTGTGATGTTACTGACTTGCCATCTTCTGCCAACTGCCTGTTAATTTGTTAGGGTTTTATACTTCACCATGTTAGTGTGTTTTTTTTTACTGTTGTAAACTAGGATAGTTGACAATCCCCATTTCAACAATTCTACCTGTGAAGCTGGTCTTACCTTTGTTTTGTATGGCTCTTCTCCACAGACTCCCTCACAGCTTTCCTACTCACAATCATTCCTGTAGATGTCTCAGACAAGATACCTGACTGAGGCCATGGATCCTTGGAAGATGGACGGTTCTGGGGGATGTGGGGTTTCCTGATATATGACTTTTTCCTAACTACTAACTAATAGTAGTTAGAGCTATTATATGAAACACAGTAAGTTAAGATTTTTAAAAGGTTTTCATGTTTCTCACACAGATTAATTAGAGATTAGCATTTGCTCTTGCCTTTTCTGCCTTTTGATAGTAAAGTTTTTTGGATGCTTGTCAGAGTATTAAGTGCAATGATACTGTCTACTTCAGATTATAATTCATCAGTTTTTCCTTTATATCAGAGTATAATAAATCTTTTGCCAAAAACTTTTTTTTAATATTGATGTATAACAAATTTAGTCTAGGGAAGGGGTATGTGGGCTGGACAGAAAAATATTTTTGGATGCATTTGAAAGCTTGCAGAAAATTCCCCAAACCGTTTCATTTTATCTTAAACTCATGTACTGATCAGGCTGTTGGACTGAAAGGTAGTCAGGCATTGGAACAAGTTTCCCAGGGAAGTGGTGGAATCAGCATCCCTGGAAGTGTACATGAGGCCCCCAGTGACATGGTTTAGTGTTGGACTTTGCAGCCCTGGGGGAATGGTTAGACTTCATATTAAAGGTATTTTCCATCATAGCTGATTATTTGATTCTTTTTTCTATTTCTAAGTCAGTAGTCCCCATAATGTAGACTTTACAAAGACTCTGGTGTCTGCCAACTTCTGTTTTGGGATAATTAATAGACTAAGCTATAGAGAACATAAATTGTTAATGGAAAGTATAAGGGGACCCGTGTTTCCTCAAATAAATAAGGGAGGCCATAGCCCTGGAGAATGTTCCATGTGAGAATAAACATTTCTAAATGAGCCTGAAACTTTGAGATATCATTATGAAAACTGAAGAAGGAACAGTATGGCAGCAGCTTTTCTCTGTGTTGGTAATCAATCATGCTGCAGGCATTCTGTACCAACCAGTTTTCCCTGCATGGTGTGAAGGAAATGGAAGTCTACACTGTAGTTCAAGTGACTGTCAGTCCCTAAAATGTCAGGCATGGATGTGTAGAATGGTCTTTATTGTGTAAGATTATTTTATTTATTTATTTTTTCCCCAAAGCTTTGAAAAACAAGATTTTGAATCTTGTTGCTGTGGTCAGTGATAAGGCTGTTTTCACTTTGGGTTTGGAGAGTGATATATAGAGTATCTGAAAAGCATTCTAATGTTACATGATTAATAATGGCGAATACAGTTAATGAGTAGCATCTGGTCTTCTAGATTAAGAACTTAATAGAGCTGCCCACTCTTGAGGGTGAAGGATGTTTGTGTATTAATGGCAGTTGCAGTTCTGGTGGGCTAAACCAGCTATTTGTTTCTTAAAAAGGGATTCTGCTTCAGTGAAACTAGCAAGGTTCTCTGATTAAGAGCTGATTCTGTCATTCCCCTTTCCTAATTTTATCAACACATTAGTCTGATGCTTTGAGGTCCATCTAGATGCATAAAAATGATGGAGTGGAAGTTGCTGTAAGTGGGTCAGCTTGGGTATTTGACAAGTATTGTCATTTCAAATTTTACCTGTGGTTACCCTGACAGTTAATTGAGTGAAATAGTTGTCAGTCCTTTTATAGCAACATCATGAGTAGTTTCTATTCAAAAGCTTCTTGCGTTACTAGTTCAGGTTGCACTTTGCTTTACACTAGTTCAGGCAGTCTGCTGACTTGGAAGCACAGTGATATTGATTGCAGCACTGAGTGTGCTGCGTGAGGGAAACGAGGGTGAGGAAAGCAGACATGTCCTGCCACTGAGTGGTGATGGAGATGTGCTGCAGCTATTGCTGCATCTTCATTACTATAATTAGTGTCTATGCTGAAATGGGTAGGTGAAGGTTATTCCAGGTAGATGAGATGGTTATGGTCGTTCCTGTCTACCACTTTTCCCTTTGCAGTAGCTTCTATTGGCAGACAGTGCCTAGCTATTCTGGTTCCTTCCATCTTGCGTTTCTTGTTCTCTTCTACCTGTATCCAGATGCACTGATTTGATTCTCTTCACATGCCTTTTAACCTGAAGAAGCAGCAGCAGCCTTGGCTCACAGTATTTTCCTTTCACATGACACTGGAGGCATGCACTTATTTCTAGAACATGTTGGCACTCACTTACTCTACTTTGAAGCCAGTTGCTTCTCTTTATTCTTTTCCTATCTTTTTCAAAAGAAAAATTGTGTAGCTTTTAACAAAATACTTGGAAGTAGCAAATGAGTGACATCTTCTGAGGCTATGAAGATATGAACTGAATGTATTTGCAGTGTGACTGTTGCAGACAAAGCACCTAATTAGAAAAGTAAGCCATTTCTGTGAAGTACTGTGCTGATAGGAAAGCCTTTTTTTTTTTTCCCTCTTTCTAAAATAGAGCTGGCTTTGGAGCTGTGTCCTTGTCATTCCAATATCAGTTATTGCCAGTATTTAGTGCGATGGCTATTTTCTGTTCTAGTCATATAAAATTAAGTTTTGGCATGAGTGTGATAGTAGTGCTGTCTTCTTTATATTTATATGCTATTCCTACAGCAACAGTAAAAGTTTACATTCTGTGTTTTGTTAGAGGGACATAGAAGAATAAAAATACCTGGATGGAATTACACTTGTGGTATCATCTACTTAATTTCATCATGGAACAATAAAAAATATTAGCCCACCTGTTTTTGAGAGCTGTCACAAAAGGCTGTATGTAGCCCACATGAATATCATGTTTCAGAGCCCACCTAAAATTATAATATAAAAGATTTCTCTTATAGCAGATGTCTAAGGATTTTATAGAATCATAGAATAGTTAGGGTTAGAAAGGACCTTACAATCATCTAGTTCCAACCCCCCTGCCATGGGCAGGGACACCTCACGCTAACCCATATCACCCAAGTCTCTCTCCAACCTGGCGCTGAACACTGCCAGGGATGGAGCATTCACAGTTGCCCTGGGCAACCCATTCCAGTGCCTCACTACCCTAACAGGAAAAAATTTCCTTCTTATATCCAATCTAAACTTCCCCTGTTTAAGTTTGAACCCGTTACCCCTTGTCCTATCACTACAGTCCCTAATGAAGAATCCCTCCCCAGCATCCCTATAGCCCCCCTTCAGATACTGGAAGGCTTCTATGAGGTGTCCACGCAGCCTTCTCTTCTCCAGGCTGAACAGCCCCAACTTCCTCAGCCTGTCTTCATATGGGAGGTGCTCCAGTCCCCTGATCATCCTCATGGCCCTTCTCTGGACTTGTTCCAACAGTTCCATGTCCTTTTTATGTTGAGGACACCGGAACTGTGCACAATGCTCCAAGTGAGGTCTCACAAGAGCAGAGTAGAGGGGCAGGATCACCTCCTTCAACCTGCTGGGCACGCTTCTTCTGATGCAGCCCAGGATACGGTTGGCTATGTGGGCTGCAAGCGCACACTGAAGCCGGGTCATGCTCATTTTCTCATTGACCAGTACCCCCAAGTCCTTCTCCGCAGGGCTGCTCTGAATCTCTTCTCTGCCCAACCTGTAGCTGTGCCTGGGATTGCTCCAACTCAGGTGTAGGACCTTGCACTTGGCATGGTTAAACTTCATGAGGCTGGCATCAGCCCACCTCACAAGCGTGTCGAGGTCCCTCTGGATGGCATTCCTTCCCTCCAGCGTATCAACTGAACCACACAGCTTGGTGTCATCGGCAAACTTGCTGAGGGTGCACTCAATGCCACTGTCCATGTCAGCGACAAAGATGTTAAACAAGACGGATCCCTGAGGGACACCACTCATTACTGATCTCCAGCCGGACATTGAGCCATTGACCACAACTCTTTGCGTGTGGCCATCCAGCCAGTTCTTTATCCACCGAGTGGTCCATCCATCAAACTGATGTCTCTCCAGTTCAGAGACAAGGATGTCGTGTGGGACAGTGTCAAATGCTTTGCACAAGTCCAGGTAGATGACATCAACTGCTCTACCGCTGTCCAACAGTTCTGTAGCCCCATCATAGAAGGCCACCAAATTGGTCAGGCAGGATTTCCCCTTAGTGAAGCCATGCTGGCTGTCACCAAGCACCTTGTTGATTTTCATGTGCCTTAGCATGCCTTCCAGGAGAATCTGCTCCAAGATTTTGCCAGGCACAGAGGTGAGACTGACTGGTCATTAATTCCCTGGGTCATCCATTTTCCCTTTCTTGAAAATGAGGGTTATATTTCCCTTTTTCCAGTTATCGGGACCTTCACCTGACTGCCAGGATTTTGTTGCAAATGAAGTTATTTAATTTTTGCTTTACATCCAGTGTAAATAGACTATGTGAATAATCGATAAGTTCTTTATGCATCAGACTCACGTTACTTCATGTTAGTCTTTTAAAGAGGTTTCTAATCTATCTGTTCTGCTCCTTTATTAGAAAACATAATATTAAATTTCTTTACCATCTTTCTTTAAGGTATAATGTCCAGTATTCCAGAGAAAATTGCCCCAGGGATGAGTCTCTGGACTTACTGCCTTACTGTTACCAAACCTGTTTATTCATGAGACTTCCATGTGTTTCTCTTAGTCACGTTACTCCTTATTGCTGCTCATGCTGTTTCTTTAATTTAGCATAAATATCCTCTCCCAGGAATGATAATTCTACCACACCTGGTTTTGGAAGCTACAATTTGTTTGTAGCTTTGTTTTATTATATAGATAATTTTAATAAACACTGAATCGCACCAGACTGAAAATGAGAAAAGCCTTAGAAACTCCTTTGGATGAGTTTTCATGGCTCAGGAGTAAAAATTGAGTGATGCAAAGGTATCTGAGAACTGTTAGGTGCTAGCATAACCATGTAAGCTTTATGTTAATCATAGTTTACTTTTTACTATGTATGAGCTCATTCTGTCAAAATCTTCCACATTTCATGCAATATGTTTAAACCCTGCATTTTAGTTTAGTGATCAATTCTAATTTCTACTTGAATTTTATAGCTTCCTTCTGAAATAACTGTATTCACAAATATGCCAAAATATTCACATTCATCTGAATCATCTCTCTCAATGTGTTACAAAAATTATATCATGGCTAGGTACACCTCACAGTGGAGCTCTCTTTGTTCGGTGGTGGTTTATAGAGCTAGTCAGAGCTTTTAATAGAGTATGCTCACTTAACTTCATTACTAATACAAATGCAGTGCTTATTTTACAGAAAATCTAAATTAATGGTTCAGTTCAAGCTGAAATTAAGAAGAAAAAAAGAGGGGAGGGAAGGGTACAAGAAATAATAGTGCTGAAACAAAGCATATAACAAACAGCTGGTTAAAGGAGGATTTATTTTCCATTATCCGCAGTGAAGACAAAAGAGCTAGGAAGCAAGCTTGAATAGCTCTCTTCTTGATGCTAAGATGCTGCGAGTTGAGGGAATGCTGTTTGCCATAGGGAAACAAAAAAGAAATTTACTAAAATTCAGGTCAATTTAGTAGAAGTTGCTGGAAATAAAACATTTTCAGTATTAATTTGCAAGTATCCTGAAAAGCTTGAGCCAAGTGATTTAAGTGAATAGGAAAACTACAGGGGTTTTAAAAAATAATGTTTATAATTTAGCTGCAGTAGGTCACAGAAATCTGATAAAACTTTGCATATACATTATATACCTGAAAATGGGCATCTTCAGAGTGGACTTCAAATTAAGCATGTGAACAGAAAAATATACAGGATTTTATTTTGCATTTCCTGGAAGGGTGTTAATGCAATCCAGGAATTGAACAGACTTGTGAAATAAACTTTTTTAGATTCTGTTTTTCACCTAGGATACAAAAGCATAGTGGGACTGCTGTATATTTGTCATGTTTATTCAGAGATGCTTTGGACAAGAACTCTGTGACTGTTTTTGTTTGAATTACATGGAAGGTAGTTTTCTGGAAAACTTTTGATTGAATAACTCAAAGCTATTATTTCATGCATCTGAATATCATTGGAATTTTTAGACCAGACAAAAAAGCAAATATAGAAATATTTATTCTAATCAGTAAAATGCTTTTATCTTAAATTCTATCCTTCATGCATGATTCAGTCTATCATCTTCTGTTTAAATATTTGTTTATTTATGTCTGTTTATAAAGTATTTTCAGTTAGCACAACAGATACTACTTATTAAAAGCTTATATGTAAGAAAGAAAAATAAGTTGATAACATAGCCACTTAAGATACAGTTGGTGGAGCAAATAGGGAAGATTTTCTCAAAGCTTAAATTAAAACCTCTCAGGAACACAGGGAAAATACTCCCATCCTCCACACTCTGATGAAGAACCTCACTCGGATGCGGGATTTCAGTCCTCAATTGAAGTCTAAGGTGGATAATGGCTCCTGGTGTTCTGGAGTTTATTTGACTCAGGTTTCCCTTTTGCTTTAAATAAATTTATCATGTAGGAAAAGTTTGTGGTTGCAGTTTCTCACTGTAGTCAAGGCATTTGCTTATTGAAGGTATGTGAAATACTGCTGCTTACCAGTGTTTTTTACTTTAACAATTAAATACTGCTTTTGTTGGGATTCATCTACAAAGCAGGCAGTTGGCAAGTAACAAGTTAGTGTCTTTCTTGAAATTACTGAGGAAGCCTTGGTACTAAAATGCTGCCATAATCATAGTCTATGACTTTTAAGTTGGTAAGAAGTTTCTTTGACAAGATTATTTAAAGAGAAGATTATTTTAAAAAAAATATTTCAGGTGATTCGATCAGAAAACCGTTAAACCTGTGGAGGCAGAGCAGCCATATCCACAACAGCTGTTCTCAGGAAGCCTTCTGTGTTAGGAACTATTATTGGAAATTAAAAGTCAAGTAAAACAAGTGTGTTCACTTGATATCATGTGTGCCCTCCCCCCCCAGTATGGTATAAGTCAATGAACTTGTCAAGCCTATTGCACTGCAGAAAAGCAAATAAGGTTGCAATAATATTACACCTAATAATATTATTTGCAGTTAGATTTTAGGAGTTTGTCATGGTGTCCTGGGTTCAGCAGTAGCAGTCATGTTTCTCTTTTGTGGTAGCTGGTGCAGTGCTGTGTTTTGACTTCCAGCCTGGGAGCAATGTTGGTGAAACCGATGTTTTCAGTTGTTGCTAAGTGATAAAATCCTCCTTTAACCAGCTGACCAAGGACTTTGTGAGGCTCATGCTCTGCCAGGGAGGAGGGGAAGCTGTGAGGAAGCAGAGACGGGGCGCCTGACACAGGCTGGCCAAGGAGGTATTCCATACTACAGCACGCCATGCCGAGGGTGGGGGGTGACTGGGAGTTACCCGGAAGGACAGGGGCTTCCGGGTGGGACTCGTTTCTTGGCCGGTGGTATTGTATTCTCTTCCCTTGTTATTTTCTCTTATCACTGTTGTCGTTGGTAGTGTCGGTGGTGATTTATGTTGTGCATTGGTTGCTGGACTGTTCTTGTCTCAACCCGTAGGAGTTGCACTCTTTCCATCCTCCTCCTGTTCCTCTGGGAGCAGGGAAGGGGAGAGCCCTGGTGGGGGGGGGGGGGGGGGGGGCTCTCGATTGCTCTCAGCCCGGCACCACTTACTGGGAGTGAGTGAACAAGCTGTCTGGCTAGGGTTTAAACCACGACAGTTCTTTTTGGCACCCAACGTGGGGCTCGAGGGGTTGAGATAATGACAGATCTGACCGGATTAATAGTCACTCATCACAATGCTGATCTATTGGCTCTCAAGGTTGTTCCTCTTGATCTCATAGTTTCAGTATATCGTATCTTACATCCACCTGGTATTTGCTTTATTAGTGTTTTTCAAGTGTGGGGCTTGGGCTAAGGTTTTTGTCTCATTGTACTTTATGGTAATGACTTGTAATACAGTAGAATCATTGATCATGAAACTGATCTGGCTTATGTTCCCAGTGTGGTCACCACCTTTATACTTTGGGAGGTATATAATAGAAGTGCTTAGCAATTACACATCTTTTTTCTCCTTCTCAGGTGCTCAACCTGTGAAGGAGACATCCTTTTACCCTCCCAGTCGTCCCCCCAGACCATTTACATTTGAGAGTTTTGAAGTTTTTGAATGGCCTTTTAATGCTGTTGAGACTTGTTTGCTGATGGTGATGGGAATCACCACGCTAGCACGCATACAGAGTGTTTTGCCCACGACTGATTTCAAGAGTTAAGCAGAGTCAGGTTTGGGTCTTGTCTGGAGTCAAACGACGATGTAGGAGGACCGAGAGATTTTCCCTGAGGCTGGACAGCCATGAGTGGCAGGGTGTGTGGGATAGTATGGGCAAGTATCTAGGTCAGTGGGCCCCTCCAGTACTTTGGAATTTCACTACCGAACAACTGCAAAATCCAGAAGAATTAGTAAAACACTTAAATGAGGTGTGTGGTCATTCTGGCCATACCAGAGATGGACAAATCATGGCAACGTGCTGGGGCTTGGCCTATGCTTACATGACCTTGTTCAACACTATCCAGCACCTTCAAAAGGAAAAGAATGTCGGCACATCTGAGGGCAAAGCAACAGCCAGTGCAGCTACTCCAGCTCCAAGCACAAAAGCTTCACCACCCCCAGCCACAAGTACAGTCGCTACTCAAACTCTGGCTGCAATGAACAGCGCAGCTACCCCAGTGGCAAGTACAGCAGCTGCTCAGACTTCGACTGCAACAGACAGCGCGGTTACCCCAGCTCCAAGCACAGCAGCTGCACCACCCCCAGCAACAAGTACAGTTGCTACTCAAACCACAGTGCTAATCACTGCAGCCAAACCAGAGGACCAATTCATACCAATATTGGTTGCCCCTGTGTGCAAGAGAAAAAGCAAAAAAGAGGCAAGAAGGGTGAAGCGAGATGAAGAAACAATGAATTCACCACCCGGTCCAGAATCTGATCAGGAGTCTTCATCACATGACGAAGAAGAAGAAGAAGAGGTAACTTCTTGACCTCGGACCTCAACCGAGCTGTGGAATATGCAAAAAGATTTTACTCATCAATCAGGGGAGCACATCATCACCTGGTTACTCCGATGCTGGGACAATGGGGCCGATGGTCACGAACTAGAAGGTACAGAAGCCAAGCAGCTGGGATCACTTGCTAGAGAAGGGGAATTGACAAAGCAATTGCAAGAGAGAAAAAGTCCCTCAGCCTTTGGAGGTGGCTCTTGGCAGCTGTGAAGAAAGGTTTCCATACAAGGGCGATGTTACAAGTCGTTCGGCCAAGTGGACTACTATAGACAAAGGCATCCAGTCCCTGAGGGAATCAGCCATCGTAATAGATGATCTATCATCTATCTAGATGATCTATCACATCAAGCCGAATAACGGGGATACACCCATAGATCCAGATGAAGTTGAATGTACACGACCCATGTGGCGAAAACTTACATGGAATGCACCGTCATCATATGCCCATTCATTGGCAACAGTAACCTGAAATGACACAGTACCACTAACAGTGGATGAAATGGTTCCTAAACTCTGAGAGTTCGAAGACAATCTCACCCCTTCCATCATCTCAGCTGCGGAAAAACTGTCCCAGGACCTTGAACAATTGAGGGACGATGTATCTGATTTATCCAGCTCCTCACGTGTACCAACACACGTCTCAGCTATTAACAAAAGGGATCCTGTTGTTTGAGAGAGGAGATACAGGAGATACGGGCTACCCTATGGTTTTACCTGCTGGATCACGGAGAAGACATGACAAAGTGGGATGGAAAACCTACTTCAGCTTTGGAGGAACGGGTGAGTGAACTGAAGAGTTGAGCAAGAGCCAAGACTGATCGTCCCATGAGAGCTACGGCTTCAGTCTCTGGTGAGCAGTTTCCCAGATGGAGTGGAAGAGCTGATTTTACTCCAGCTCCTGTGATAACGAAGAATAATCCCTTTCACCATGACTTAAGTGTCCAACACTGTGATGACCATTAGAGGGGCCCTGCCTCCAGCCAGGTGGAGGTAGGGGACAATCGGATTTACTGGACTGTGTGGATCAGATGGCCTGGCACATAAGTCCCACAGAAGTATAAGGCTCTAGTAGATAACAGTGCACAGTGTACCCTGATGCCATCAAGCTGTCAAGGGGTGGAACCCATCTATATTTCTGGAGTGACAGGAGGATCCCAAGAGTTGACTGTGCTGGAGGATGAAATCAGCCTGACTGGGAGGGAATGGCAAAAGCACCCTATTGTGACTGGTCCAGAGGCTCCATGCATCCTCGGCATAGACTACCTCAAGAGAGGGTACTTCAAAGACCCAAAAGGGTACCGGTGGGCTTTTGGTATTGCTGCTTTGGAGACTGAGGAAATTGAGCAGCTGTCCACCTTGCCTGGTCTCTCAGAAGATCCCTCTGCTGTGGGGTTGCTGAAAGTTGAAGAACAACAAGTGCCAATTGCGACCACAACAGTGCACCGGCGGCAATATCGCACCAACCGAGACTCCCTGATTCCCATCCATCAGCTGATCCGTAGACTGGAGAGTCAGGGGGTGATCAGCAGGATCCGCTCACCCTTTAATAGCCCTATATGGCCAGTGTGAAAGTCTGGAGAAATGGAGAATGGAGACTAACAGTAGACTGTTGTGGCCTGAATGAAGTCACACCACCATTGAGTGCTGCCATACCGGACATGCTAGAACTTCAGTATGAACTGGAGTCAAAGGCAGCCAAGTGGTATGCCACGATTGATATTGCCAATGCATTTTTCTCAATTCCTTTGGCAGCAGAGTGCAGGCCACAGTTTGCTTGTACTTGGAGGGGTGACCAGTTCACTTGGAACCGACTGCCCCAGGGGTGGAAACACAGCCCTACCATTTGCCATGGACTGATCCAGACTGTACTGGAACAGGGGCAAGCTCCAGAACACCTGCAATACATTGATGACATTATTGTGTGGGGCGATACAGCGGAAGAAGTCTTTGAGAAAGGGAGGAAAATAATCCAAATCCTGCTGAAAGCTCGTTTTGCCATAAAACGGAGTAAGGTCAAGGGACCTGCACAGGAGATTCAATTTTGGGGAATAAAATGGCAAGATGGATGTTGCCAGATCCCCACAGATGTGATCAACAAGATAACAGCAATGTCTCCACCAACTAATAAGAAAGAAATGCAAGCTTTCTTGTGTGCTGTGGGGTTCTGGAGAATGCACATCCCAAATTACAGTTCAATTGTAAGCCCTCTCTATCATGTGACCCGGAAGAAGAATGATTTTAAATGGGGCCCTGAGCAACAACAAGCCTTTGAGCAAATTAAACACGAGATAGTTCATGCAGTAGCCCTTGGACCTGTCTGGACCGGGCCAGATGTAAAAAATGTACTGTACACTGCAGCTGGGGAGAACGGTCCTACCTGGAGCCTCTGTCAGAAAGCTCCAGGTGAGGCTCGAGGTCGACCCCTCGGCTTTGGGAGTCAGGGATACAAAGGATCTGAGGCCAGCTATACCCCAACTGAGAAAGAGATACTGGCAGCCTATGAAGGGGTTCGAGCTGCTTCAGAAGTGATTGGCACTGAAGCACAGGTCCTCCTGCCGCCCCGATTGCCCGTGCTGGGCTGGATGTTCAAAGGCATGGTCTCCTCTACACATCATGCAACCGATGCTACATGGAGTAAATGGGCTGCACAACGAACTCGAATAGGAAATCTCAGTCATCCAGGCATTCTAAAAGTCATCATGGACTGGCCAGAGGGCAAAGATTTCAGAATGTCGCCAAAGGAGGATGTGGTGCGTGCTGAAGAGGCCCCACCATATAATAAACTGTCAGAAAGTGAAAAGCAGTATGCCTTGTTTACTGATGGCTCTTGCCGTATTGTGGGAAAGCATCGGAGATGGAAGGCAGCTGTATGGAGTCCTGGACGACAAGTTGCAGAAACTGCTGACGGAGAGGGTGAATTGAGTCAGTTTGCTGAGGTGAAAGCCATCCAGCTGGCCCTGGACATTGCTGAACGAGAAAAGTGGCCAGTACTTTACCTCTCTACTGACTCATGGATGGTGGCAAATGCCCTGTGGGGGTGGTTGAAGCAATGGAAGCAGAGCAACTGGCAACGCAGAGGTAAACCCATCTGGGCTGCTGCACTGTGGAAAGATATTGCTGCCCTGGTGCAGAACCTGGTGGTGAAGGTATGTCATGTAGATGCCCATGTACCCAAGAGTCGGGCCACTGAGGAACACCAGAACAACCAACAAGTGGATAAAGCGGCTAAGATTGAAGTGGCTCAGATGGACTTAGATTGGCAACATAAAGGTGAATTATTTTTGGCCCAGTGGGCCCATGACACTTCAGGCCACCAGGGCAGAGATGCAATATATAGATGGGCTCGTGATCGAGAGGTGGACTTAACAATGGACTCTATTGCCCAGGTTATTCATGAGTGTGAAACATGTGCTGCAATTAAACAAGCCAAGCGGTTAAAGCCTCTTTGGTATGGAGGACGATGGTTGAAGTATAAATATGGGGAGGCCTGGCAGATTGACTATATCACACTGCCGACATCCCACCATGTGCTTACCATGGTGGCAGCAACCACCGGGTGGCTCGAAACATATACTGTGCCCCATGCCACTGCCCGGAACACCATCCTGGGCCTTGAGAAACAGATTTTGTGGCGACACGGCACCCCAGAGAGAATTGAGTCAGACAATGGGGCTCATTTCCGGAATAACCTTATAGATATTTGGGCCAAAGAGCATGGCATTGAGTGGGTATATCACATCCCCTACCATGCACCAGCCTCTGGGAAAATCGAACGGTACAATGGGCTGTTAAAAACTACACTGAGAGCAATGGGTGGGGGAACTTTCAAGCATTGGGATGCACACTTACCAAAGGCCACCTGGTTGGTCAACACCAGAGGATCTGCCAACAGGGCTGGCCCAGCCCAGTCAGAACTTTTACATATTGTAGAGGGGGACAAAGTTCCCATGGTGCATATGAAGAATTTGCTGGGGAAGACAGTCTGGGTTATTCCTGCTTCAGGTAAAGGCAAACCCACTCGTGGATATACTTGGTAGGTAATGCGGGAAGATGGGGAAGTCCGATGTATACCTCAAGGGGATTTGATTTTAGGGGAAAACAGCCAGTGAACTCAATTGTATGCTGTTGCCTGCTGTGTAATACTTTTATAGCCCATCAACTAGATGTCTCCAGGTCACCAGCGACTAGCGCTGACTTCCCTCCAACCATCATCCCAACAGAGAATGAACTTTGATAGAACTAGATGAGTTCCGCAGTAAAGGAACAACCAGCATCAGCAGACAACGATCCAATACTGCACACAGCCTTTCCTGCCCTGAATGATTGTTACAACAGATGGAACCTGACATCATGGACCGAATGGACTCAGCAGCATTATAGGGATTGGTCCATGCACTAAGAAAATGATTTTTTATCTCTTGGTCTGTATGTATATGGATGTGTATATGTGGGAGAGTGATGGTGTATTGAAAATGTGGGATCTGAGCATGACATGAATGGTATGGAATAAGGGGTGGATAACGTCCTGGGTTCAGCAGTAGCAATCATGTTTCTCCTTCATGGTAGCTGGCGCAGTGCTGTGTTTTGACTTCCAGCCTGGGAGCAATGTTGGTGAAACCGATGTTTTCGGTTGTTGCTAAGTGATGTTTACCCTGAGCAAGGACTTTGTGAGGCTCATGCTCTGCCAGGGAGGAGGGGAAGCCGTGAGGAAGCAGAGATGGGGCGCCTGACCCAGGCTAGCCAAGGAGGTATTCCATACCACAGCACGTCATGCCAGGGGTGGGGGGTAACTGGGAGTTACCCGGAAGGACAGGGGCTTCCGGGTGGGACTCGTTTCTTGGCCGGTGGTATTGTATTCTCTTCCCTTGTTATTTCCTCTTATCGTTGTCATTGGTGGTAGCAGTGGTGATTTGTGTTGTACATTGGTTGCTGGACTGTTCTTGTCTCAACCCGTGGGAGTTGCACTCTTTCGATCCTCCTCCCCATTCCTGTGGGAGCAGGGAAGGGGAGAGCCCCGGGGGGGGGGGGGGGGCGGGGCCCTCGATTGCTCTCAGCCCGGCACCACTCACTGTGAGTGACTGAAGAAGCTGTCTGGCTAGGGTTTAAACCACGACACATGGTAACTGTAATTAAATGTGATCTATTAAAAAGTGTGATACTAAGTGTGTTATGGTAAACTCAAAAGGTATAGTAAACTTATTTTTAACTTTTTGGCTGAGCATTGCAGGAGAGAGAACAGAGGGTTGCAGATACCAGTCTGGAGGAAACAATGAGGCATGGCTGGCCTGGCGGGCAGCAACCATAGCACAGCAGCCACCTCAGCCAGAGAGCTGGAGGTGGGATGGGAGATTGGAGAAGAAAATGTTTCACCAGGAACAGCTTGAAAAGAAGTTTCAGTGAGAACAGTGAAATCCCCCTAACATGAAGGATACATGGGAGATGGCCTGTAAGGGTTTGATTGACAGTAAATGTAGCACCTCTAGTTGCTGTGGTTTTAGTTGCCAGCTTGGGTTAAACAATGATAGTTATGGAAAAAGGAGGGGGAAGTCTTCAGATAAACTTGCAGCCTGTTAAAGGACAGTGTTGATTTTGTCAAAGACCTGAAGCATGGCAAGTCTCTGGACAGATACCAAGAAGTCAGGAGCTTGTTTGTGGAAACAAGACTTGGACAACAGCTCCTTGTAAAAACAGAAGTTAATTGCATTAACTGTAACTTCACTATCAGTACAGAATAGTGTCCCTTCATGTAGAACTGAAACTCTTCTGCTTGAAATCCGTGTAAGGGGGGTTTGACTTGGCCTGTATGTACTTACTCTGGTTTATTCCCAAATTCAGAGCTTATTGATTTACAGAGAAAGTTGTCAGTAAAGGGCAGAAGGGTTTAGGTCTTTGTTTTTGTTTTGAAATATAGTGCAATAAATAAATCTTGGTAATTTTTTCCTAACTATGTAAAACCTTGTGATTTATTTGACAATATAAGGAGAATCTTTTCACACTAAATTTGGAGAAGTTATGTTTTCAGTTTGAGATGCATGAACATGTTTCCACTGCAAAGATGACCAGGGACTTTGGCTTCTGCTGCAATATTTAATTTATAATTTTGCCAATGACAGCTTCCTATGATTTTACAAAAATAAACACAACTTTTACCTGTTAAGAATTCTTCCCGTTTATGTGGTTAAAACTAAAGCATTATTATATCTAATTTATTTTTGGTCATGTGTTCTTGAGCACATATTAATTGTAGGTTCTAAATAAGAATATGTTGGTTTAATTCTCACTCAACTAATTTAGTGCTCAGATTTAGCTGCCCTGGTTTTCCTTGGTCTGTCCTTCATTTTTTAATTTTCTGTTTCTGCCTCTTAAAAGGTGCTTTAAATTGAAAACTGGTAGTCTAAAACTTAGCTCCATTTAGTGCTTGTGCATTAATAGTTGAACAAAAGTCATCATTTGGTATTGTGAAAGAGGAAGATATACATCACTGCATATTACAGTAGAATGCTGGAAGCGAGCAGTTTCTGTATAGCATACATCCTTTTTGGATCTGTGCGCTGCCAATGATTTCTACCATTTCTGTGGTAAGTTTTTATATGTAAAGCAGCAGATTAAAAAAAAGAAAAGACAACCTGGATAGCTGATATTACAGCAGACTTAACCTGAAAAAATAAGCACATTGATTATAGGATTCAGGGGTGAATCTCTTTGAGAGATATAATGGATCGTGTACAGGCTTTTTTCCTTGGGGCTCTAGATAGTGTTGCTTGCTTCACTTGTGTCCTTTGCCTTGCTGGTACCCTGATATATCTGCCTGTATTTCTTTGTAGCACAGTATAGCATTTACTTCATGTACCACTGATTTGAATTTTGCCTTTTCTGGTAAATAGGACAACTTTACCTACTTTGGGACTCTCCACTCTTGACCAGAATGTAAATCTTCCTTGGAGAACAGACTATTGACTTATACAGAGGAAATTGTGCAGAGGAGGTTGCAGTACTGGTACCTTTTGTTCTGTGTCTGAGCAACTCATGCAGCAAAACTCAAATGCATATGTTGAATGAATTGCAGATAAAGAGAGTTTAAAATAGTGAAGCATAAATGCTCAGTTGTTTTTGCCATGCAAAATCATTGTTTCTCTTGGTGTTAATATATTCATGTTGTTAATAGATGTAGCTAAACCTTGTTTGCAAATTTATTCTGATCAGCATTAGATGAAGTATTGCTCCAGTCTTTAATGTTTCTTAGGAATCAGAATACCTTTTTATGGAGTGAAATCATTTCCATGTAATAATCTTGGCTTTTAGCCTTAGTGACTTTTCTTTGTGGGGATGTTTGAGTACAGGTTCCAGTGATCCATTTTGTAGCAATGGAACTAACAGCAACAAAAGAAAAGTAAGCAAGCTAAATAAACTAAATACTAAACTGTGTGGTTGAACATCACTTAGTTTGTAGCTTCTCCTTGTAAAATGACAAGGAGATAAATTCTGGCTTTGAGGCAATTTTTTTAGAGATCTCTCAACAGGGCAAAGAGAGCAACCTTTCCACAACGCCTGGCAGGAACTCCGGTGGCTTGCAGTGAAGAAATGAGCACCTGTACCTCTTCAGAATTTGTTTCTAGTACTGGGTATCCGAAAATAGCAAAAACTACAGAAGTGTCTGTTATTTTATCTTTCATATGAGAACCTGAATAATAGGAGCTGTCCAGAGAATAAAGCAGTATTTTTAGTTCACATGTAGTGCTGGGCTCATATAGTCATGTAGGTCTTGGTTAAGTTGGAGCATACAAATACGTGCACATACCCTGTTTGGTTTGCAGCCTTTGCTCAAGGTCTTACTTGTGATATTCAAAGCCTGATTTCTAAGAAGATTTAGAAATATGTCTGATCACAAATTTGAGATGGTGACTCTCTAAGACTACCCGCACTGTTAGCAAGACTACTTGCATACTTAAGATTTGCCTCAAATCTTGACATTTAACTTAAGTACAGGAATTAAAATAAAAAGAATGGTACATATGACTGACGGGTGCCTACAGATACTAAAGAGTGCATCAAATGGTTTGAGTAAGCAATACAAAATCTTAAAATACTATAAAGCATTACCTGCAGAAAGAAATTTCCTTAACTTTTAGGAACCCACTTGAATTTAATAGTGGAAGTAAAAATTATTAAAAAAAAATCTTATCACTAAAATACTGAACACCTGTTTGTTTTCTTTCTTGTGCTCTGTCACTTATTTTTTTTAATTTACATCACTCAATTCTCGCTTCAAAATAATATTTTTGAAATTACTAATACTTCTTTATAATTAAGGGTATTCACTTGATCTGTGCTTTAGCTTCTTTCTCATTATGAGTTTAACAGGCAATAAAAAGGTCTTCGGTTAATATTTTCTTGAATTTCTATACGTTCTTGTTGTGATTTAAGCCCAGCCAGTAACTCAGAACCAGGCAGCTGCTTGCTCCTTCCCCCTGTTCTTCCTCCCCTGTTCCCGGGAAGGGATGGAGGGGAAAATCAAAAGAATGTAACTCCCACAGGTTGAGATAAGAGCAGTCCAGTAACTAAGGTATAACACAAACCGCTACTGCTACCACCAATAAGCCAACCATATCCTATGCTGCATCAAAAGGAGCATGATCACCAGGTTGAAGGAGGTGATCCTGCCCCTTTACTCTGCTCTTGTGAGACCTCACCTGGAGTATTGTGTGCAGTTCTGGTGTCCTCAACATAAAAAGGACATGGAACTGTTGGAACAAGTCCAGAGAAGGGCCACGAGGATGATACGGGAGCACCTCCTGTATGAAGACAGGCTGAGGAAGTTGGGGCTGTTCAGCCTGGAGAAGAGAAGGCTGCGTGGAGACCTCATAGCAGCCTTCCAGTATCTGAAGCGGGGCTATAGGGATGCTGGGGATGGACTCTTCCTTAGGGACTGTAGTGATAGGACAAGGGGTAATGGGTTAAAACTTAAACAGGGGAAGTTTAGGTTGGATATAAGAAGGAAATTCTTTCCTGTTACGGTGGTGAGGCACTGGAATGGGTTGCCCAGTGAGGTTGTGAATGCTCCATCCCTGGCAGTGTTCAAGACCAGGTTGGATGAGGCCTTGGGTGATATGGTTTAGTGTGAGGTGTCCCTGCCCATGGCAGGCGGGTTGGAACTAGATGATCTTAAGGTCCTTTCCAATCCTAACTATTCTATGATTCTATGAATAATAATGATGATGGCTTGATTTCACGAACAAAGATTTGGAAAAGGCTTTACCCACGCTTACTACAAGCACGCTGATGACTAAAAAGACCAACGTGGGATAGGCGAATCTGGTTGCAAAAAGCACAGCGAACATTCAGGATGTTGCCAAACAAGACGCATCTGCTGGGTCAGTCTTGAGCGACCTGTCATGAACCGCCCACATGCAGGGTTGGGTCTGCGATTTCCAGTGGACCTTTTCACCTGCCAGTTTTTCCCTCACTTGTTGCTACACAGTTTTCCAATAGCGACTAAACCCTTCGGGCCTGTGCAGTGGATTTTTTTGGTGAGGCACAGCATGCATGGAACTGGCCCCACCCTTTACACCTGAGGTTTATCTGCCAGGGCCTAGCGAGCTTGGATG
The DNA here is from genome assembly GCF_033815535.1 of Pezoporus flaviventris. Lineage (NCBI taxonomy): Eukaryota > Metazoa > Chordata > Aves > Psittaciformes > Psittacidae > Pezoporus > Pezoporus flaviventris. The sequence goes on from NW_026892561.1 coordinate 44,364,899, forward strand.
GTAGCAGCAAAGTCCTCAGGTCTTAGGTTTGGTTAGTGAACCCTTCTCTTAGATGGATGGCCTTACAAGGCTAAATGAGCTCCATCTGCCTGGGTTTGAAGTTTGAGTTGTCCTTCTCCTAGGATGGTTGCCCGAAGGCTAGTGAGCCCATCCTGCCCATGGACATGCTTTGTCTGACTCTTCAGTTGAGACCTGTCTGGCATGGGAGACCCTACCGGAGGCATATGCCACCACCAGCATAGCTGTCAACCTCACAAGGGCACACAAGCTCTTTCCCCATGACAAGAGGGTGTCTGTGAAAGAGGCCAATAAAAATAATGATAAGGGAAATAACAAGGGGAGAGAATACAATCGCTCACCACCCCAGCCCTACCCGAGCAGTGATCTAGCCCTTCCAGGTAACTCCTCCCAGTTTATATACTGGGCGTAACATGCTGTGGTATGGAATGCCCCTTTTGGGCTGGTAGGTGTCCTGTTTGCTTCCTTCCAGCTTCCCCTCCTCCCTGGCAGAGCATGTGCTTGAGAAAGTCCTTGATCAGAGTAATCATTACTTAGAGACAACTAAAAACATCAGTGTATTTTCAGCATTGTTTCTAGGCTGAAAGTCAAAAACAAAACACTGCACCAGTGACTAAGGAGAAAAATGACTGCTACTGCTGAATCTAGGACAGTTCTATATGAATGTAAACTTCTGCACTTAAAATTCAATGACAAACTTGAATATGTATGTTTCAGTAGTTCTGTAATGTGCAGAGAAACCTCAGCTTCCCTGCAACCAACCTTGCAACCTTTGGAATTGGGCCAATTTAAACACACGGAGTGACCTGGAGCCTTTTAACAGCAAAGTGAATGGTCCAGACAGTTGCTTGGTATATATATAGTGATTAGGTCAAATTAATGATGGGAATTATTTATTTTGATGCAGTTTACCTCCTTGATTTTACTTAACTTTTAGGAAGCTGGTCACAACTCAAATATAATGTTAGTGCAAGATTGGCATGAAGTAAAAAAACAAAATCCTGCAGCATTTGTCATGAAGGTTGTGCTATATTGCATTGCTGGGTGACATATTTACTAAACTTGACTAATCAGCAGAAAATATACATAATGTGTATATTTATATGCATACATGTGTACATGTATAACATTTATAAACACACAGAACAGGGTCAAAGGCTTGGATTCCTCCTTTCTTTTCTAATCTATTTACTCACTGTCCCTTCTTTAATAAAAAAAATGTGATCAGGTTTGTTGAAAAACAATCATCAACAGAGGATGAGAATTAATTCTGATATCAGCTGTGGATGTGATAGAATTTGCTACTAAAGTGTATCAAATCAAAGGAGTAATTTGGCCAAAATGAGACAATATCTTCTACAGGTATGCTTACAGGCATGTTTCTGGTTTATGTTGAATAGGCATTGACTGTTAGAAAGTTTAATATAGACTTTCATATCTCAGCAATAGTCGCCTAATCGCCATTTTGTAACCAGCAGTGGAAGCTGTGATGGCCTCTTGAGTTCATACTCTGCTAGTTATTTGCACTAATACAATTTTCTAACGCATAAAATGGAGTAATGTATTTTTCTGATTGTAGATACCTAACAGAAAACAAAAGCAAAAATGTTTTTTTGACTATTAGATAGCTGGAGCATTCATGAAATAAACACAATAACAACAAAGGCTTTGTTTGTGTCCTCTCAGCTATGGCATTTGCAGTTAATTACTACCACTTTCCCCTGAGGTGCACTGGCAAAACACTCATTAAGAAGGTGCATCAGCATTGGAGTGTACTAAAGTCAGTATATTATCTTATATGCTAGCAGGAAAAAAACACAGGGGAAAACAGGAAATAAGTGGTAATCAAATATGCCAAATAAAGAAACATAGAAATTTGAAAGCTGAATATTATGTTTCTGATCAGGTTTCTAAGACAACATCATTATACAAAAGGTTAAAAATTAATTTCAAAATTTATTATCATTTTAGTGGGGAGTATGAAAACTCATTCAAGAGCAGTGCTTGCAGTAAGTGGGAAATACTGTCTTGGAGTTGTTTTGTTTCTCATCTACATACTCCATGAACAAATAGATCTCTTGGCCTTATTTCTGGGAATGAAACCTACTTCTTAAGCTTTTGGAGGCTATTGTGATTAAAAACAAAAAAAAAATCTTTTGTAATAAAGGGTGTTCCAGCCCTTTGCTAGTTCTTTTTCTGAACTCTCCAAATTCCTTCCTAAATTGGAGACAAAAAAAAAAATAGATGATCAAATTCTAGCAGCAGTCTGTCTAGTACTGAATATTAAGGTGCTACTTATATTTTCATTGATATTGTCAATGCCTCTGTTGAGAAATCTAAAAATTTCATTCACATTTCTGGCCGGGTTTTTTTTTGCACATTATTAAATGATTAAGCACTACAATCTATAAAATGTTGCACATTATCTTATAGCCTGTCTTGTATGCATATTTAGTATGTTTCCAACTGTAAACAAAAGGTGTCTTGACCTTTTCTGTGTGAGTATTTAGAAGAGTAAGACCCCTGAATGCTTGTGAATAATGAGAAGTGGGCATTATGACTTAGTGGGGGATTCACATACCTGCAGTTGTATTGATATTAGATTTTATAGACAAGAAAGAAAAAATGAATATTGTAATCCTTAAAGGATCTTGCGGGGAGATATACCTACTACTCATTTTATATTGTGGAGGCATTTCTCGTTTCGATGTCTGAAGGGAATTTCAAAATGGATTGATTATTCTCATGCTGTGATTTGATGTCTCTTTTGCTTCCTGTTTCTTGTATGTGGACTCTGAGAATACTGGCAGTGGCTCTAAAATGATTATAGGAAATGCATTGAATAAAAGAGAGCAAATTCCTACAAGCACGTTAGAGACCAAATTCAGATATATGTTTTTCTGTTGTATTTTCTTTTGTGTGTCCCTTAGGGTCTTAACCTGATAAGGTTTCTCTAACAAAAACAGTTTGAATAACTTTGCTCTTTATTTGAAAACTGGTGCTGCAACCTGGCAAACAACAGGAAAAAAGTAAAAATATGTATACCAGGGGGTTTACAGTTTAGCTTGTAGGTTGAAGTGTGTGTGTGTGTGTGTGTGTGTGCAGAAAAGCTTTGGTTTAGGAACAGATATTTTAAGTATGTGAATTTTTTAAGAGGGAGGCAGAACGTTTTTCATCTTCACCCAAAGTTGGCTATGCAGTGACATTATTTTCTGTTATTTTCAGTAGTGAAAATTATACATATTTCAGGGATTTTTTTGAGGGATGGTTTATTTTTCATGAAAAGTAGGTACTGTTGCTAGAGACATCTTTTTATGTCAGAGGTATGAAATTTCTAAGGGAAAATGAAAATACAAAGTATGCTGGGAAAATTCAATGCATAGAAATTATACTTAAGTAAATAGTTTTGGAAAGAAGTTGACTGAAAGTTATCCCCTTAATTTATTAACTGATTATGAATAGGCTGCTAGAATTAAGAAATAGATGTATTATAATGTTATAGAGTAATTGAAGAATCCAGTGCCTAGGACCTAGATAGAATGAATTTGACAGCAGGAAAATCATAGTACATTGGTATGTTTGTGTCCTAAGACAGTGTGTGCTGTCCAAGCCTCCACTCTGTTCTTTATCACCACCAAATCTAGAGCTAACTGATGAAAGTGGTAAGGAGGATAAATTTACAGACAAACCAAAGCAAAAGCACACGAACACACAAAAAAGCAAAATGACTGACAAAATACTTATTTGGACCAGCTGATTTTTAGGCCATCAAAAATATCCACCATTTTGAATTAAGCAAAAAAATGCTGCTCTTTCTAATTCCAATCTGTATGTTCTGAATTTTATATTTGGCAACTGAACCAAAATCCTGATTTTTCTGTTAAAAGCTGAAAATCAAATACCAGGAGACTTGATTTTAGCTACCACAATACTTCCCAATATTTCCCTTATGTGAAATCACCTTTTTCCTACTCAAATAACTTCTTTTTTTTTTTTTTTTCCCCCACTGCTGTTTAGTATTCAGAATGGTGTTCATATTATGCCTCTTTTTTTCCAGGTTTTCTGAAAGATGGTTCAGGATTTCTGAAAAATCCTTATCCTAAGTTTTTTACCCTTAAATATGTGAAGTTTAATAGTAATTGCAGTTGTGTCTGAATAATTTTTTAATGAAAATCAGGCTAAGAAAACATTTTAGGAACCCTGCATGCAAATATTGGGGAAAGAGAAGGGATATTATCTGAACCAGCTTTTGCACAGTACTGTTCTGTTTGGGTCCTACTGATTATGAGGGTTGTCATTCACTTCTTTCAATGCTGGAGCCTCCTGTCAGATACGTCAGTCCATGATGCATCTAGCAGTTCTAGAGGAGCAATACTGCAGTAATGGCTGTACAATAGTTTTAGGAAACTTCTGTGAAACATTATGACTCTGTGCGAAATTTGGGTTGCTAGTGATTTTATTTGAAAGCAACTGTATTTTTTTAAATCATACTGGGTTTTTGTACTTTGTATTGTTACTGGGTAACATGACATGACACTCCTGTGTTGTAACCAGGCTTCAGTTGTTCATTTTGCTTTGTTTCTTTCTTCCGCATTGCGTAGTTAAACTTGCACAATAAGAAAACAGTCTGAAGCCTTGGGTCCTTAGTGCCTTTTCTGAATAGCTGTCTTGATTAATGTGAATTGAGTGGTGTCCTCAAAAAGGAGGAGGCTCAGTGTTGTTTTTCTCTTTAACTGGATGTCCTTGTGATGTGTTATAGTAAAAATACAGTTATGATTCATCCCCAAATAAAAGTTTGTGCTTTTTAAACTAATAACAAGGTTCCTATGCATGGATCTTTTGGTAGGAAATGGGAGAGAAACAAGAAAGTGTATTAGAAGATCATAGTTTGATTGAGACAAATTTATTATCTATTCAACAGGGTATTTTACAAAGAAGTACAATTGTGCAAAGAATTGGAGAGAATTTGTCTGGGGATACTGAGCCTGTCTCTGGTTGCTTAAGATCAAGTGATGTGAATTCAAAGAAGATTGAGTCTAAAATGTTATGCCTTTGAGGTTAAGAGGGAATATACAGCAGGGAGGATGGGGGAATGAGAAATGTCAGAGGGAGGGAGGCTTAGGGTGTTGCTACTTCACCAAAGTGTGAATTGTGTTGTGCCTCTTAATGAAAAAGTAGGAACCCCCTGTAAAATACTGTTGCATGAGATCCACACAGTGTGCATGTGATTTGAATTTTATAACTATGGAAATGAATTTCCTAGATGTAGAAAATTGAGCACAAATTCATTATTATTCACATGAAATTTTCTGCTCATGGACCTGTAATGTGACTTCCGCTTTTGCAGATGTTTTTATACTATGATATATTTGCATAATATTTTGAATAAGTAGCCTTTAACCTATTCATTTGATCATGAGCTGTTGAATTTGCTCACTTGTTATTAATTATTTTATAGTATGTAATTGGTTACTTAGGTAATATGCCATGGCTATTTAAATGAATGAAAATTTAGAGATAGTGGCTTGAATAGCATTGAACATAGTCAATAATGAAAACTAATATATTCACTGCATATTTGACTATAGTCAATAACCAGTTTTTATACATTTGTAGCTATGTGGTATGGATAATATTAATGTGTTTTACATAAGGAGTAATTTTTTTCTCATTGTTAATGCAAGTAGAATATTGATTTGAGCTTTTTTATTACATAGATGTTGACCATTTAGGTTAAGCAAAACAAGTTTGAAAGTCTTGAACAATTTCAAAGAGACCAAGATCTCAGACTTAGGTTTCTGTAAATTCTGTGAAAATGAGTAGCCTGCAGGTGAAAGGATGCCATAACTGAATACCTACAGCTGCAATTGAGGCCCTCAGCTGTTCTGAGAAAGAGCAATTAGCTCTCCTAAAGGTTGCTGTCAAAACGTACAGCTCTGAACAGGCCTTGATCCGCGAGGCTGGTTTAGCCTTTCAAATGCGTAGGAGATTTTGAGGAAACAAGAGAAGAGATATTATGAGCAGAGGCAGTATGGCTGCAAGGGGTCATATATAAATAGCAATGAAAAGTTAGGACATGCATTTTGGGTAAGGGAGGATTTCAGATCAGTTGTTCTGCTAAGGTACGATTTTGGGACTCCAATGTGCCAGATGGCATCAAAAACATGTACTGATGATTTTATCCCTGCCTGAAGGAGTTTCTATTTTTAATGTGAAAATAGAAACATAATATATAGATAAGTTGAATATGTGAGAGAAGTAATGAGAAAGTTACAATTAATGCAGTAAGAGATTGAAATGCAAAGCATAAATGGATGTGAACAGAGAATTTTAATCAAGGTCACAGTACAAAACAATGCAAATTTATTAATTCTTGGAGTAAATGCAGAAAACTCATTACTGTCCCATATCTATTATTTCAAGGAAATTATTTCTGTCTAGAATTGAATCAGATTAATAGAGTTGTGTTTCTTAACATGAGGTTATGAATTAGAGTACAGTAAGTGTTCCTGTAGAGAAAAATTGTGCTGGTTGACAAGAAGCTCAAACTAAGCCATCACTGTGTGCTTGCAGCCTGGAAAGCCAGCTATGCCCTGGGCTGCAACAAAAGGAGTGTGGTGGCAGGTTGAGAAGTGTGATTCTCCCCCTCTACTCTGCTCTCATGAGACCCCACTTGCAGTATTGCAGTCAGCTCTGGAGTCCTCAACATAAGAAGGTTGTGGACTTGTTTGAGCGAGTCCAGAGGAGGCCACGAAGATGCTCTGAGGGTTAGAACAACTCCATAAAGACAGGCTCAGAGATGGGGCTTGTTCAGCCTGGAGAAGAGAAGGCTCTGGGGGCACCTTAGAGAAGCCTTCCAATATCTAAACGGGGCCCACAAGAAAACTGGAAAGGGACTTTTTACAAGGGCATGTGGTGACAGGACCATGGGAATGAGTTTAAACTGGAAGAGGGTAGACTGAGAGCAGGTATTGAGAAGAAGTTCTTCGTTGTGAGTGTGGAACAGGTTGCCCAGAGAAGTTGTGGATGTTGAGTCCCTGGAAGTGTTCAAGGCCAGGTTGGATGGATAGTGGAAGGTGTCCTGGCCCATGGCAGGGGGGTTGGAACTAGATGATCTTAAGGTCCTTTCCAACCTAAATCATTCTATGATTATATTAAATGCAACATCATTTAGATATCTGTGTAGATGTGCAAAGATACCAGCCTTCATTGTTACCATCCAATTTTAGGACACTCATAGTGTTAGGACATACTCATAGAATCATAGAATCGTTAGGGTTAGAAAGGACCTTAAGATCATCTAGTTCCAACCCCCCTGCCGTGGGCAGGGACACCTTACGCTAAATCATATCACCCAAGGCCTCGTCCAACCTGGCCTTGAACACTGCCAGGGATGGAGCATTCACAACCTCACTGGGCAATCTATTCCAGTGCTTCACCACCCTAACAGGAAAGAATTTCCTTCTTATATCCAACCTAAACTTCCCCTGTTTAAGTTTTAACCCGTTACCCCTTGTCCTGTCACTACAGTCCCTAATGAAGAGTCCCTCCCCAGCATTCCTATAGGCCCCCTTCAGATACTGGAAGGCTGCTATGAGGTCTTCACGCAGCCTTCTCCAGGCTGAACAGCCCCAACTTCCTCAGCCTGTCTTCATACGGGAGGTGCTCCAGTCCCCTTATCATCCTCATGGCCCTCCTCTGCACTTGTTCCAACAGTTCCATGTCCTTTTTAGTCATATATGTCCTCATATAGTCATAGTCTCATTGTACTTATTTTGCATTGGTTTATTGGATTTTTATATACTCTCTTCCATTCTCAGTTACTTTTTTCTTAGCATTTCCAAAAACCAATGACATTTGCCCAAGAGATAATATACATAATATGTAGAAGATATCATGTATGGTTTAGTTTTTGGGCTGCCTGGGCATTACTTTAAGTCTGTAGGGGGCATTATTTAAAGGTATATACAGACCAGAAGGAGTAGAAACAGTTAAGAAAACATACCACAGAATCACACTGAGACAAGAGTAGAACAGAATTCAGAAATCCCTATCTGCTGCACAGAACTGTGTTAAAGGTGTCTCAATGTTAAGTCCTCTGAAGGGTAATGACTGTTCAAAAATATCTATATTTTTTAAAGAATTGTAAAAATTATCAATTTTATGGGGATTTTTGTCCCTATACATGCATTTAAATTTCTTTTTCTCTAGCCATAGTCTTTTTATGGTCTTGCTAGTAAATAGTTCCAAAGAAGATTTTCTTTTTTTTTAAATTAATATAGGAGAGAATATACACTTTCTAAATCCTATGTTTTTTACCTGTAATTATACCTACAGTTTTTTTTCATCTGATTGACAGAAGAATGAACTGAAACTGTTGTGGTGCTGTGACTCTTTAAGTGCAGTCCAGATCAGTTTTATAAAGAGCATTTTGCCAAGCTCATTTCTTTCTACCCCTTTGCTGTTTTCTGACTATGAAATATGTCAGTGTTTGTTTTTCACAAAGTACTCCTGGCCGATCTAACATGCTGAGGCCTGTGATGCACTAGCTATTATTCTGTATAAAACCATCATGGCTCAAGATCCACCTGTCAGAGGATACTGTAAAAGAGTATATAAATTACTGTCTATATACATAAAAAAAAAAAAAAAAGAGGGGGTGGGATGGGAGGCTTCTCCTTACACTGATGGAGTTGAAATCAATGGTGGATGTCTCTCATCAGAAGTCAGAATTATAATGAGGCTGTATGAAGCATCCCATCTTTGGAGTAAATCTCCAGCTGCATGTGAACAGAGGTGAATTACATTGTATGCATTATCTGTGAAAATAATACTGAATGCACAATAAGAATAGTTTAAGTATTTCCCCTTTTGGAGGAGGAGGGGGGGAAGCAAAGATTTCTTAGCAAGTTTAAGAGAGGGTAGAATCTTACTACACTTGGTTACTCGGGCATACATACTATAGCAATGAAGGTGTCTCATGACAGTATTGACCATGGCTGCTCATCTTGACTCACGCTGATTTGCATGCGTGATCTGACAAACTGACACCAGCTGAAACTTAAAGGGAGGACTTGGTGTGCATATGAGAAGTTGATTTGTATTAAAGATATTGATCTAAGCTGTTTCAATCAGGGAATTGTTTAGTGGTATCTTCTTGACACATCTACTGAAGTTAATAAATTCAGAAACTTCAGTGCTGTAGCAACAATCAGAAGACACTCTTAAGTTCTCAACTGCAGGTTGTATCAGGTAAATTGCCTAGGTGCATTCTTTCAAATTAACCTAATAACAGCAGACTTGACATGTGTATTACCTTCTGTTCAAAAGGAAAAGTATAACGTAAGGTGCTGCTCGTTCTGTGAAAAAGTAGTAATGGGAAATTGATGCTAGTGCTTACTGTGATAATTGCAACTTCTGTGCTCCCATGGTGTTAAAATTGAGTTGTAAGCAAAGTAGAATGTGGAGATTGAGAAAAGCCAGAACTGAACAAAACTATTCCCTATTTTAAAGGAATAGGTCCTCTTCTTGTTTGGGTGTTGCTGAATTACTAGCCAAAAACTTAGCTTGGTTGCAGACTGGTCCTGTGGTTCCATGTGCTGTTGTGGTCAGTACTGTCAGCTCAGTCTCCTCAGAGTTGTTTCACAGGGGAAACAAAATATTGCAGCAAGTCCTGTTGAAAACCATCAGATGCACAGTGCTCTGAATCAGGTTTGTTATCTAATCCCTTTTACAATGCAATTTGTCATCAACTAATGCTGTGGGGTTTGGAATATTCTGGAGGAACTAAGCAAGAGAACAAGCTTTCTGTGTGAGACAGGGTCAATGTGTTTAAATTCATATGCTCTAAGCAATAATGATATTTTAAATCATATTTAAAAGATTGTTATGGAAAGTATCAATGCTCTGACTGAAGTTATAGTTCAAGAACTTTGTTACTGATGCCAACATGCATAAATGTGTCAGCTGACAGATTATGATCTAGTGTTGTCTATGGGAGTTAATGGCAGAGCAAGCATTTGTTCTGGTCCCAGAAACGTTAAAACTTGGAGAACTGCACGTGTGTTAAATTTCCAGTAATTACTTTGACTCATTCTCAAGCTTCTTGGAGCCTGCTTGTTTGATAGATTCATTTGGAGGAGAAAATGGCTTTACACTGAATGACATGCAGAAATGTGATTTGGTAAAATAAGGAATCATTTGTTGCATATTGTTCTGCAGCCCATCATTGTTCTACATGCCTTTTAAGTTGGGTGCAAGTGCAACCAATGAACTTTATTTCAAATTTTATTTTTTTCTTATTTAAAGTTTTTCTTTAAACCTATTTAAAGCAACATAAAAGAAGCTCAGGGTTAGAAGGAAATTAGTCCAGTGATTGTGTGAAACGAATCAAATCATTAAGAATAGATCTGAGGTGTCTGTTTGCTGCAAAGTGTTGAGTTACAAGCCTTGCTTGGTGTGTGTGTGAATTGGAAAAATATACATTGGAAGCAAGCTGTTTAGCAGAAGTCCAGAAGCTCTTAAAGGCTTTCAACATGATGTGATCCAAAAGAAAATTAGGTATTTCTGTGTTTGAGTTACTGTAAAGAAAATATTTCTGTTGCATGCGTACATGCAAATTGTGTTATCATTTAACACCTTGATGGTCCAAACAAGGCTCTGTTGTTATCAGAAGCAGTGTTTGCAGGAAGAGGCTATGGGAAGGTTGTACATGCTTGTTCCAAGTGTTGGCTTGTGTTTTCTTCAAGGGAGAAAAATTCTGAGAATGCTGACATTAAATTAGACAGAGTTTCCCCAGCTGAGATGCAGGAAGAGTTGAGAGAATAATTTTGTTGGCCTGCTGTGACCATCACCCTCTTTTCTATTTAGGTGTATATTTCTGTTACAAAAGCTACCCTTGTAGCTAGGTTGAAATTTCAGCTATAAGGAATTTATTAAACCTTTTAAAATGCATATATCACTGTGGAAGCATGGGGTGGATGTCTGCCACGGAGATAGGTGGTAGTGGACTGATAGATATTGCTGCTTTTCACTGTGCAGTGGGAATTTTTATGCCATTGAAGACTACAATTCCCTGCATTTAAGCTATTAATCAGTTAGTTTTGTGCTGATTGTTAGATTTTTAAAAATATTTTGTTGGACTTTATAGCTGTGTTAAACATACACAAAAATGCTTCAGATTCAACGCAAGAAGTGTTCTGAATTAAACTTGATGTCTGAGCTCTTGTCATTCATCCTTTCTTATTGGACTTTATAATGAAACTGAAAGTGCTGAAGCTTTTCCTGCAGTGTAGCTAACATAGAAAACTTCATAAAATCTGAAGCCATCAGGAAAATAACTGCAAGTCAGCAGTGATACACCTGAATGTCATATCTCTGGTTTATCAATCTTTCAATCTCCTTTTTCTTCTAATTTCTTTTTTCCACTGGCTGAGGAAATAGCTCAGAAACATAAATGCGTTCTCAGGCTAAGCAGATTTGTTTGTCATTCACACAGTCCATAACTGCTGGAATTTGATCTGTTTTCTGTGCTATAAGACAGTATATCTTTTTACTACAGTATTGTAGAGATCCAGAGAGAAACTTCCAGTGAGAAAATGAAAAGGGAATAGGCATAGGTTTCCTACATTTAGTGCTAGCTTTTTAAGAAGTTCTGAGGCTTGGTAATTAAAAAAGAAATAAATTGAATTAATCCATAAATGTTAGGTGGGTTTTACAGAAAATATACTAAATGAGAGTTCAAGTCCACTAGTTGCAGAATAAAATACCTAATGGGGATCTATGGGTATATCTGACTTGAAAATCACTGTAACCTTGTATTTTTCAGCACTTGAGAGAAAATCATTTAATTCCCTTACCGTAATGACATGGAACATTGTAATTAGCTGATGCTTTAGTGCTATGAAAATAAATATTCATATGTATCTCCTGTTTAAAAGAAAATAACTTCATTGCTTTATATTCAAGTATTGGTGGTTTTATCCATGAAACAGGAGGCTCTGCTCATACTGCTATTTTTTCCCATTTATTAGTTGGCATTCACATAATAGCTTAGTCATTGCAGTGTTCTGTTGTGTGTATGATTTCTGGTAGATAAGACCTTGAGTAAAGTATGTTTTTGTGGTTTGAGTGCAGTGCAATTTCCTTGTGTGTGTCTGTAAATGCCCCTTCAACATTTTAAGTAGACAGCATTTTCAAAGGGGGTATCAAGGCTTTTAGGAAAGCTTAAAATCAGAGATACAGATCCATATTTTAGTAGATTTCTAATACAGTATATTTTGGAATTATTGTTTGTTATTGTATTGTGGTGTTCATGAAGTATTGTGAATTCTAACACAGTGTTTTTAATGTGAATGCAGTGGGTTTTGCAAGGATTATTTTTTAACCAGGGAGGAGTAGAGCAGTTGGATTACTTTGAGGACTTTTTCCATTTTTCATTTAAAATGCTGTGCTTACGGTCTTGTATACTTTTGTATAGTTAATAATATGAATAATGTGAAAGCAGCTTTTAATTCTCTTCCATGTTCCACATATGTTCCCTAGTGTAAAGTGCTGAAAGAGAAGATAAGGGCATGTAGTAAAAAAGCCCCAGATTATAATGGGATGGCTCAGGTGTTGAATGGCAATTTTCTGGAGTGAAAAATAGATAACTAAAAAGGATAATCTTAGCAGTCACTGGGAAGGGAGGAGCATATTAAATGGCTAGGGAGTAAATAAATTAATTTGTGGTGGTACCACTCTCACCTAAAACAAATACCTCTGTCCTCCGAAACAATAGTGTTTGATATTCAATGTTTTGCCTTTCTATAAGAATGCAAATTTAAAAATGCCTTTAAGAACTAAAATCCATTCATTAACAAGTAAGAGAAGCAAATTCAAGTGTTGACATTGAGAATCCCTGTTTCTGTAATAAAAATAAAGGAGAAATTCTCATAGGTATTTTTGTCTGTTCTCAGTATTTTTAAAAACATCCAATTCAAGATAATTAGATAACAAAATTTGCCTATATTTTGCAATCCTACCCCCTTTTCCTCTCTCTTTTTTTCTTTCTTGTAATTTCTTCAGCTTAATTTTAAATGCTATTAATGTCCAGTGACACAATTCTGTTAGAGGTGTAATGTGAAACCTGTATTCTGCAGTCACTCAGAGTTGATGAGAATAAATTGCAATAGGATTATTCAAATGTATAAAAGTTAAAGTGACCACTTCCTAATCCTGAATCAAGATCAAGCATTGTTTTTCTTATTTTTGCCTAAATTTAATTACATACCAATAACACTTAGACTAGCAAATTCCCAAACAGAGAAAAGAGTTAAACTAGACCTGCTGCAGCTGTATATTGATTATAGCATGTTTCAAACATTTACTCTTTCAACAATTTTGATATACTCAAGTCTGGATTTGAATATTTACTATAGGGGAGGAGAGCGAGAGGGACCCACACATGTTCATGTGTGTACCTTACCATGGACACACAACTGCAAACACAGCATTCTTCAGTCGTTTCTCATGCCCTTGATAAGCTGATGCTCTTCCAGGCTCCAGAAAGCTATACCTATGGCTGTATGTCCTAGAGACTTTGAAAAGATGTTAGTGTATGAACTGGCATAAGGAAATTTTTGTCAACAGGCAGTAGGTTCAGAGAAACTAACAAGCTTTTAGGCATGATTCAGATTTCTTTTTGCTGCCACCTTTGTGCATAAGTGTTGTAACTTAATACATGAAATAATTTGTGACAGGCACTCTGCAAGTCTCTTTATTCACATTTTTCTGTTTGACTGCTTAAGTGATGGTCCTGATTTCTTGAGGGTAAAACATAGAATGGGTATACAATTTTGACTTTTTGTTATTGTAAAAAAAGACATTGGAAATAAATTATTTACACTACACACAAGATAAAATTCTAGTTTAAATATACTGGGAATATTTTTGATGCTTTTAATGTGCCAAATGTTACAAGATCTTTCTGAAAGATCTAATTGCTAATCTGTATGCAGACTATAGAAATGTGTAGCCTCATTGTGAAAAATCTGCTGATTTATTATTTAATACTGATCTTACTCTTTGTAATAAGAAAGTGAACTGAAAGAAGGAGTTTGAGAACACTGAAGGGCAAAATATTTTGAGAACTATGGGGATTAAAATGTAGTGCTCTTTTCATGTTGTTTGTTACACTGCGTATATGTTTTAATAACAGCCTGGAAAGAATTATAATGTGCATCAGTTAAAGATCAGTTTTTAATCTGATCAAGCTCTCCTTTTAGGCAGTATCCATTTACCTACACTTAAGGAATATAGATTGTATATGAAAATTTCTCCTTGATTAGCAAAAAAAAAAAAAAACAAAACAAAAACCAAGGAAAAAAAACCCACAACAGTTTAGGTTGTTTGTTTTGGTTTTTTTTTTGGGGGGGGGGTGTTGGTTTCTTTTGCTTTGGTTGTGGGTTTGGGTGTTGGTTTTTTTTCTGAGGGTGGGGGTGGTTTGGTTTTGTTTGCTTGGTTTTACCCTCCTTCCATAACGGCATTTATTTTTGTAGGCATGGAGAAATACAATTCTGGTAGATACCCTCTACAAAAAAACAGCTCTTCATGCAATGCATTCACTGGGCACAGAATTAAGCAACAAGGACTTTATGAAGAAGCTAGGCACAAACAGAAGGGGAGCCGCCCAGAATACTCCAAGCCTGAAGCCTACAAGTGAGCCATATTGAATATTTTCAAAACCTCAAATGCATTAGTTACAATTTACACCTGATAAGTAATGGTGGGGAGAAAAGTGAGATGAGTCTATAAAGTCAATTTTTTTTTTGCAGAAGCTTAACAGTTATGGGCAGTGGGATGGAAATGGCAAAAATCAGGCAGGTTTCCTGGAAGTCCTTTTGTTAGGAAGTCCATGATCTACAGCATCAGCATGACTGTTATCCATGCTGTCTTTGAGGTTTCAACTATGAAGTTAATGGAATGGATTGTGAGAAAGCTTGTACAGATAAGCTCAAGGCAGGAGCTTTGAGTCTTCTGGTAGTTACAACTCTACTGAGGAAGAGTGGATTTCAAAGTCTTATATAGGCTGAGTTCTTCTTTTCATCGTTTATAATGTACTTCTTGCTCCAGGTAGGATGTTATTAAAAAAATAAAAAATTCAAAAGCTCTGTTCTAAACACTCATGTAAATACTGCTGCAAAATGAGGACAGCACAGTTTCAGCAGTGATGACTGTAACAATATAATAATGGGAAACAAATAGGTGAAGCTGCAAAGCGTTAAAGGAAGTGAAGAAAAACAGCTCTTGTGGGGAGGAATTTTTGGAAGAAGAACATTCTTTCCAAAAGAATTATCTCTGGTTCATTGCAGATAACCTTTTGTTTGACAATCTGGAAAGGAACTTAATGCCCCACAGGAAGCACTGCATTTTGAGAGCGTTTCTGTGCTCAGAGGATTCTGAGATGCTGTCAATACACAAGTAACATTGTGTTTATTCATATTGAAATTGATGGGGAAAGCAGAAATCCTTAGGGGCTTTGAAAAAAAGCATGCAGGGCCAAGGAAACTCATTCTCAGTGATGTGATTGTGTGCTCCTTAGTGACATCACCTAAGGATCAGTGATGCCTTGGATTTAATTTTCTAGCATTCATACAGAAAAAGCTCATTAAAAATGCCAATGCTACAGACAAGGTAAAAAGCTGGAAATCTAACCACCTGACAACTAATTTATCTGCTAATGATTTATATTCGTGGCACATTTAAGCTACAGACTTCAGTTATATATGCTGTCACCATACAGTTTATGGTGGAAAAATGAGCACCAATACAAAGTTTATAGGTCCTAGTAATAAATAATTTTGTTGGACTGATAATAGACCATTGTGATTAGCATAGGTTGGCTTACCAGCTCTTATCCCTTGACAGAGGTTCTGATTGTATAATTCTTTCTGTCCATTACTGGAATATTGAACTACAAGCTCACTTGTGTTCAAAAGCCATCACATTCAGGACCTTACTTCTCTGAAGCTGTATTTTCTGCTTAGACCTCTTCTCTGTCAAGCCAAACTGTCATACCTTTTTGATGCCAAGGTAAATTACCATTCAGGAAGTTGAAAGCTGGCAAGCTTTCCAGGCTGTAAAATGCTTGGTTTCAATCAGCTGCTTTAGGAATTGTCTGTCTTAAGTATTTTGTAGACATCTGTATATGTCTTGTTGAAACTTGAGAAGAAATAGTTGCTGAAGCTGGTTAGGGAATCAGGTGGTTGTGACAAATCTGAGGAACAGGTCAAAATTAGTATATATTGATCACAGACCCAATTCTTATTTAATTCAGAGGATTTTACCACCCTGAATTCTGTATGATAACAAATGCAGATGTTGTAACTCAGAAAAACTAATTATGTTTTTATTGAGAAAGACGAAGTTTAAGGATTTTCAGAGTTTAGAGCTTTTACATTAACCACTCGCATTAACCATTGAAACTACACATTCTGAACTCTACAATGGTTTGGTTTTGGAAGTGCCATGACACAGTGTGGATAAGTTAGAAAAAAAAACAAAAAACAAACAAACAAAAAACTAGAGTGATTATTTTTGGTGGGAAAAAAGATAAAGCTGTTCTTTGACAAGATGGCAGTATGGACGATCTGAATGCTGCACTTGGCTTTCCGCATGATAATGTACCTCATGATAATGTAATCCGTGCTAAGCAGGTTAAGAAAGCAGACAACTGCTGCTATGTGCAGTTGTGATCTGAAATAATAAATTTGTTGCCTTAACATCACTTAAAATAGTTTCCTTACTCTGAAGGTTTGGCTCACAATTCAGTGGTTCTACTTGAGAAATAAGATAATATTCATAACCAGGGTGGAGACTTGAACTCTCCAGCTCACTTATTAATAAAATTTGAAGATTGGGTTGAGTTCTGGGCTTGCTAATACCCAAACCTAATTTAGTCCTTGAGCAGCAAGATGAAAGCTGACTGCTGTTTAAAACAATTTGCGTGCTCTGCTTAGGCATAACCTGGTAGCAGTCCTTTCACCTGCATCTCTATTCCTTTCTGAAATGCGATGACTAGATTATCTTCTATGATGTAGTGATATCTTTGAGACACTACAGTTGTAAATATTGAACTTTTTTGAATTTTTCATGGAGCCAGCCTCTGTTTCACTGTATTGATTTCATAACCAAGTTATGAAGTTTTTGGTTTGGGAGATTACTTGGATAGAAAAAAAAACAAAAAGTTAATTTGATGTATACAGATGAGCAAAGCAGTACAAAGTCATTTTATTGTTTAAAAATTAAAAGCTGGATTTCAGTAAACACAATTTGCTTTCATAGATATTTAATTAGTTTAGAAAAACTGGTAAATTGGAAATAAACTTCCTCCTTTCCTTGCAGCACTTGTGAATATTTCACAAGCATAAATACTAACAGAGTGCTGATACCAGTGCCAAATACGTTTGTCTGAGCCAAGCGTAGCTCAAATTCATAATGAGAGTTTTCCAAGCTGCTCAACATGTTCCTTTTCACATTCATTTGACGTTTTTCTGGCTTGACTTTGTTCTTGTGTGCAAGTATTCTGTGCAGTCTTTAAAATCACCAGTCTTGCAATGTTGGCAAAGTAAATCTCATGCTTGCAAAGTTAGAATTAAAAAAAGTTCATCTGTCCTTTTCTACAATAGAAACCCACATACATAAGACCATACAGTTGAAACATGCAAGTGGTGCTGAAGGAATAGCCTTACATATTTTTCCCCTCTTATCTTTATACCAAAAATACATTTGCGCATCTGCTCACATTATAGTTAAATATCTTCTGGTTCTCGTCTCCACTCTCTCCACCCTTTTTTTTTTCTAAGGTAGCAACCTAATAAGTTGTTGCATAAGTTCTTTTCTGAGAAAACTAATTTATTCTTTCAGTGTTAGATTCTCCTGTTCATACAGGATCTGTACAAGGCATAGGCACAATCTGAGCCTTAAAATCTTGGCCTCTCTGAAGCTGGTGGGAATTTTGCCAGTGAACAATGGGATCAGGTTTTCAACCAAAGTGTTTGGACAAATTTAAATCATGCCTAGACACTGCAGCTTCTCTGCACAAGGCTAAATTCCTCCCAGAGGACAGAATAGTAAACTAATATGAATCTTGACATGTAGTGGTTTCCAGCAGATGAGACTGGAATCCACCAGAACAGATTTGATTTTAATTAATTTCTTGAGTTGTTTTATGTGTGGAAATGCCATAGAGGCAGGAAAGAGGAGGAATTAAAAATGTATGTACATGTAAATTGGAAGAAGTGTTTCCTATATATTAATAAGAATTCTTTTTTAATCTTTTACCAATATTTCCACCTTGCCATAACTATCATGCTTGTTACTGCATGAGAACAAATGTACGATACATGTATGTAATAACCACTGTTCTTAAGCTATTTAACATGAATGCACAAGTTTTTTTTCATGGTATTGCTATGGATGGTATATTTCTTGGAATACAAACTTGGTCTTGAGCAACTATGAAGCTGAAGATAAAAGGTGTTTTATATATATAAAGTATATATATATATATATATGTAACAACTTGTATATTCAAGAATAACTTAGTATGACCTGATGGTATTTTCCTTGTTCCTGTTGTTAACTCCAAATAGCAGTAATAGTTCTTCAGTACTGGAGTTAAACCACCAGGTTAGCCTTCCTGACAGTCATAATTCTCTAAGAATATAAAGACCTGTTCTAGATCATTGTTTTTAAACTGAGATTAGATGTTCGCTATACAACATTATTTGAAGGAGAAACTTCTTTATTATTGAGGATGCTGGTTTGAATCCTGGACTTTGCAAAACATGCTTCTCTAGGCAAGTAAAGTCATGTTGTTTCAGTCTTGCTAACCTAAGTAAGCTTTGGCTCAATAGCACATTGTATCATTTAACAAGCTTTGTAAATTTTTCTCATTTTGGGTTTTGTTCACCAGATGAATGAACACTGAATTGCTTTTTACTCCAAAGTTTATGGTGGAAGCTTGCTGTTTTCTGACTTTTTTTTCTGCTTAGACTATGAATGTACTTAATTTGATTTACTGCTTGGCTTTAAATGGGGATTCTTGCTCTAAATCATCTGTGTAGACCGAATACCTCTGAACTTTTCCTCCACTAAACTGAATCCCTCAGGATTCATGTGTTTCCATAACTCTTTTGTTCTTATGCAGTTTGCAATATTGGTCACTAAAGTTGGGAGTACCACTTTTACTCATGTAAAAAGTGCTATGTTCCATATTAGAGAGACCCCTAAATAAATCTGTAGCATCATTCTAACAAAATATGTGAGGGGGAGATACTTTAATGAAGTGCTTGGGTTCAGTGCCACCAATTAGGATGCTTCTCTAGCTGAACATACTTGGTCTGTAAATGTTGATTTAAACCAGCTTTCATAAAAGTCTTAAAAGGGTGTTTCAGTAACTCTTCAAAGACTACAATTCATGCTGGAAGAAACAGTCAAATGCAAATTTTTTAGGACCTGCTTTTCAAAAGCAGTGCTGTGTCACCTGCTTTCTGTGCACAGATTTATTATTGATGCTTACTTTAAGGTACATGTAAATTCCAGGGATCCTTAGCCTGTCTGGATAAATGAGTAAATAAAGGTAAGAGCTTTTGGTCTGTATCCCCCATACATGCAGCAGTCTCCTGGTTGTAAAGTTTCACTGGGCCATGCTTCATTTTTTCTGTTACCTGTTAATAATTTTGATCAGTGTTGTCTGATTTCTTGTTTCTGTTCTGGTGTAACAGCACTAGCAGGCTGTTGATCTGGAATATACAATCTTAGTAGACACTTGGCTAGTTTCCTTCTCACTGATGTGAACTTCCTCCCACTAGAAGTCCCATTCAGTCAGCTACCTCCCCCACAACTTCTTGACAGTAGAATCTTGTTAACGGGGGTCCTGTTCGCCTTTTTAGAGCCGTACCATTATCTTTTAAGGATCCATCTATTGGAAGCTTTTTTGATCAATACAGAAAATTAATAACTGTAGGCTCCTAAAACTATAGGGTTCTAGCAGTTCTTTATAGCACATCAGATATAAGAACAGATGAAAACAGTAAGAAACAAAACTAACAGCTTATATATTGCACTTTAATGATTTAAAAAAAAAATGCTACTGAATAGTTTAAACTTAGATATCAGATTAGACTTCAGAATTGAATAGGAAGTTTTTCTGTATTAAAGATCAGTGTTTTTCTCTTGCATTTTTGAAGATGCAAAGATTTAGTAAAAATATTAACTGACAAGCATCAGAAGTAATGCAGATCTGAACTTAATACCGCAGTTCAAAACTATATCTTCTTTCATGTGCTGTTGGAACAGTTTTTAATTTCTGATGAATTCATGGAGTTTCTATGTTCCATTTAATCCAAACTGAGCACAACTGAATAATGGATAAACAATGCAAGGAAAAAAAAAAGTAAGAGGGGTTTGTATGTAGCACTGTGTAAAAAACCCTCTATATTTAATAAAGCTCTATGACACCTGCTCTATGATACCTATTAGCTTTAAATTTGGATTTCTTTTTTAGAAGAACTTTTGTTGAATATTTAGGGAAAAAAATAATCAGTTGTCTGATAATAAGCTTCGCAATATAGAGATTTAATCTGGCAAACTCTGCTCTTGATTGTTTAATTTCTGAAGATGTCAGAACTTTCTTGTAATTATCTTGATTTCTAAAGTAGTTTAAATATTTCCTGTTATTAATTTCTATTCTTGATTTGAAGGATGAGTAAAAATAATTTAGAAGAGCTTTTTATTAATATCTGTCTATTTGTGTTATGCACTTTGTATGAGCAGACTATCTTCCTCCTCAATCTATAGATCTGAAAAATGCCAGTGAAATAGTATTGACTATAATTTAATTGTTAAATGATGTAACATAGTCAACCAAACATCTGTATAGAATAGGTGATCTGTGGTAGTTGATTGTTTGCTTGTAACTCATATTTCCTTTAACTATTTTAAAACAGTCTGTAATGAGGATTCAGGAATCAGTAATGCCAATAAATTATTCTGAATGATTGATATTGAATCCTAGGATTTTCAGGTGTAGTAATTTTCAGTTCCTTCTGAAGATTTAAGCTATATGTTTGAGACTGTATCTCCTGGAAGCAAGCTTGCTTTTCCTACTGTAATAAATATATTGCAGCACACTGAAAAGCAGAACTAGTCATCAAAATATTCAGTTTAGGTCTGGAGTTTTTAGTGTTATTTAATCTGCTCTAACACAAATGAAAAAGTATCCTACACCTTGCACAGTGCGGGGTGGGCTGGTAGGCTCTGCTGCAACAAGTTGAGTGTGTCATGGAAGCAATAAAGTCAAGGGTCCTTCTAAACTAATCCCAGAGGAGTTGCTGTGACACATGCAGTTGTGTGAATGTTGTCATGTTGTGAGTGTCAGAATGAGCACTACATGAATTACAGATGTTTTTTCCCCTTGCCTTTGCAAACAAGATGGTGCAGGTGAGTTATGCAGACTACTCATTTTCCATCATAAGAGCTGAGGCTGTGCTGGCTGCACTTGAAGGCAAGATATAAAACTTAGTGGTCTAATAAGGAGATACATGTGATTATAAAATGGTCTTTTATTTTCTTAATCTGTTCTTCTTATTTAGCCTATTTAACTAGGTCTCTGTATGGAATGTGGTGATTGAAGTACATTTTGGGGATCATGTATACCATGTTTTGGTAGGTTGCTGAAGAATTAATAGTGTTAAGGGTGCTTAATGTATGTATTTCTTTTTTAAGTCTTCCACAGCTAAAGCTGTGGCAGATTCCATTTATCTTCTTTCTACTGTGTGGGGATTAAAAGTAAGAGAAATGTTATGTGTTACTAGAACTACTTAGTTGTGTTGTTTTTTCTTTGTGTAACATAACTTCTGACAGCAACTTCTGTGTGTGATTGAATGTTTTTATTTTTTTTTTTTTTTTGGTTTTGAGGGCTGAATCTAATAATAGCAAATTAACAAATGCATTCACAAAGTAAGCAGTTGAATCGCAATACAGTAGCTCAAATTCTTTTTCCCCACCACGTTTATTGAAAGTACCAATGCACTTAGGTTGTTATCCACTGGCTACTGTTTGGAGTATATCAACTTGTTGATCCTTAGGAATTACTGATTCTTTAACCAAAGTAGAAAAAATACAAAATCTGAGAGGGGTGAGGTTCAGAGATCAGTACTTTATATGTATATTGTATTAATATGATATTGTAAGCCCAGTGGTGTACTCTTTCTGTATAATATACTGTAAAACTACAGAAAGCTTGCAGGATAGAATCCAGCATGGAATTCAGCACAGCACAATTAAATCAGCATGGATTTCAGCACAAGTTATGTCAGTGTTCCAAACACATGAAATCTTTGCAGCATCTCAGGGTTAGGATACAAACTTTAATGAGATCCACTTGAGTGGAACTGCTAGGATGAAAACCAAAGCCTGTGAGATTGTAATTATGGAAACTGGCAAACTGTGAGATCAGAAATAAACTGTGACTTCCCAGTATGCATGTGATGGTTTAGAAAAACATACTCTGAAAATACTTCAATATTCTGTTTTGTTTAAAAACAGCTGCTTTGAGTCTGAAGAATTTATTTTATATATAAACACTGGACTAGAGCACATGGGGACTCTGCACCTGACGTCTTTGTTCTGTTACTTTGCATGAAGTTAGAATGTTCTCTTGGGCTTCTGAGTGGTCCAGAGAAATACAGTACCATGAGTCTGAGTAGGATGAGACTGATGGCACTAGTCTCTGAATGTGAATAATCTCTGAGGCAAAGAGTCCAGATTAAAGATCTACTTGATAAAGGGAAGCCAGAATTAAATCTCATCTCCATTAGGCATTACTGGAGTTCATATGTGCTTTTTTGTGGGCTAAAACCAGTTTGATCCACAGCACCAGAACCAATTCTTCTGGCTTTTCCAGCTGAGTGTTATATGGTGGCTTCCAGTCCACTCCAGCTTGTTCAAATGACTGTTAACTGTTTATGTGCAACCTGTGAGTCATCATATTCCTCTAAATAGCTGTAGACTGGCTGCTATTATCTTCATTGGGTAAACAATTGTATACAACTATGGCAGGCAGGCAGCCACCACAAAATACTTTGCTGGATCAATCCATCTGTATGTATGTTTGGGTATACAGCAAATAACAAAGTCACAGGTTTCACCCTTCATTTTACAAACCGTATTTCCAAAACACAAGACGGAATAAAATCTTTCTGAATGCTGTCACAAGGTGATGCCTACCTGCAAGCACTGCACAGACTTTGTCTGCCTCTGTCTATCTCTTAACTGAGCCGGGAAAACAAGCAAATCACAGGTAATTGTTACAGTAGAGGCTTACCTGAAAGTTCTGGCCTAAGTCTATGCTGCTATTTTAGCGCAGCTAGCATGAGAACTATGACTGTTTCTAGTTACTTTCAAGGGCCTTGGCTGAGCTTTGTGAGAGTCACTTTGAGAGACTCCCTTTGACCTCAAAGACTGAAACTCATGGCGAAGAAAAAATGTAACTTGGTCTTCAGTTTTATACTCATTAGCCGAGAGTGAATCCTCCCAGAGCAATTTATGAAAGATAATGAAACAACTTAATTGCCATTAAGATGCTTCAATCTGCATTCTTCTCAGTTGGCATTCAGTCTCAATAAAATTGAATCATTATTTATTTCTAATTTTAATTCTTAAGCTAAATTGTTTACCAGAAGGAATTTTTACTGTCTCTCTCTCTCCAACAACAATCTATTAAGCACAGCATAAACACCGAAAATAAATTAAAAGCAAATTGAAGCTTTTTCTGACTTATTGAACTTGTATTTTTTTCATATAGCTATTCTTATGCAAGGCAAAGATACTCAATTATTTGCAGTTAATTGTATGCCACTGAAAGAATTTAACCTTCTATAAACGCCAAGTGGGGGGACACTGTACATGGAAACTCATACCTGGTGGAACTGTGAGACTTGACTCATTTACATAAGTTGTACATAATAATCTAAAATAGTCTTAAGAAGTAAGGAGAGCAGACGAGTTACCTGGACCGGGAGAGCAAAAATGAGAGGGCAAAAATGATGGCACAGTGGGTTCTGACAGGGGTATGGAAGGTGGTAGGGGTGGGTCCTCTTCTGCTTCTGTGCTCTTCCTCTGTCCTAGGCAACTGCATGCTTTGTTCACGTCTAAGTCCAGCCATATCTGTGCTTGAGTCTTGGCGCTACTCTGACTTCATTGTCTTATTGCAGTTTTGCACCTGCTGAATTATTTTGTGTATTTGACTTGGTAGAACTGTAGCTGGCATGGAATATGTAGGCTGCTTTTTCAGCCTATTGCTACTGTGTGATTAATATGAGATACTAAACTTATGCTAAAATGCAGGGAACTGCCCTGCTGAGAATTTTCTTTTTAGATATGCAACAGCAGCTGGACAGCTTTTTTCCACTGGTAGTGATATGATACAGGGGAAAAAGGGCTTGTGGTACCTGATTCCAGCATGTAAATACCAGTTTAATGTAAATCAGTGGTGTAGGTTTATTAGGCATAATACAGATACTTTTATAGAGAAATGTATCTAATAACATGATCACATAATTAAAGTAATTTAGCTTATTAAAATTGTAGGCATTACAAAGTGCAAAATGTAGAATTCTTGCTTTCTTATATATAAAAAAAAAAAAAACACAACAGAAATCCAAACCAAGACAAAACCCTTTTCTAGTTCAGTTAAATAAAAGGAATAAATGGGTTAAATTCTGAAAACTCTGAATGTGAGACTCAGAGAGGGTGCTTTACATATCTGTGGTAGATTTACTATTCACAAAGACAGGATTCATGGAGTACTGCACTAGAGAAATCACTGCATTAGGATTATACATATTAAATACCATCTCAAGGTAAAATGCAAGGTGATGAAATGCTAAAGACTGCAGAGCTAGTATTAACTGTTTTATGTTTCTGTATTTGGCTGCCCAAGACAATTTTGTTGCTCCAAAATAAAATGTGTTTAGGAAAAGGAGGTAAAGTTTGGAACTTGCTGGGGTTGGAAAACTATTCTCTGAAGGGATATATTGCCTTTTATATGATTGACAGGTTTGACTGTGGGAGGCATAATGTGCTATGATATTGCAATTTCAGTTAGAATGAATTATGCTTTTAGAAAGATGGGTGCAGTGAATAAATGTAGGTAAATAGCAAGTGATGCTTTAGGATAGTAAACTTTATACATTTCTGCATAACTACCTTATTTTCATTAGTCAGGTAATATTCTGTATTTTATTATCGCCAAGGAAAAATGAACAGATTTATTAATTGAAGATTAGTGCTTAGACATACTGGTGATCCATGTGCATATAGATCTGTACTGATGAAAAAAAAAACCCCAAACCATTCAGCTGTTAATATATTAAATGCTAATAAAAATTAATGGTAGGTTGAGTATTAGGTAAAAAACAGTGATAGGAAAGATTATATCCAAGTTTCATAATAAAACCTAATTTTACAGTATTTTAAAACCACCTATTCTGTACACTCACTTTGTCTTCCTCATCTCTCTCAATATTCATCCTCCTCTAGACACAAAGTATTTGAAGACAAAAGCAAACTGCTCGAAACTGAAACTGTTTCAAGTCTGGAGAAAATGGAGGAAATAGGGGAAAACCATAACTCCATTCTGTATACACCATTTTGTATTTGAGAAGATAGACCAAGAGACAGCCAAGAGTTCTAGAAGGTTTTTAAACAGCCTTAGACATACTGCGATTTAGAGCACAAGCTCATCATGAGCCCATGATTCTTGCTCTGGATAGGCAAATCAAGTAGTCTTTGGGCTGTAGATATTTTCCTTTGGAATTTTCTTTCTCTAAAGTAACAAAAATTGGATACACTCAATGAAGGATGAAGAGGAGTTATCCTAACAGAAGTTAAATTTTAAGCAAAACTTGAGTAAGGTGAAAGAAACAGGTTCTTATGTTCACTATGAAGCAGGGAATTGATTATGATTTTATTGCTTCAGTTCAAGTGTTAAATACAGCATTTATGATAAATGTTTGGTCATAAGTTCCTTTTTCTAATCCCCACTTAAAAATTGAGCAGAATTTGGGTTCAGTTTTGTAAGTAGGGATTCTAAGAGAGGTCATTGACCAGAAAATCAGAGGTTCATTTATATTAACTTCTGGTCTCTTTTCCCTTTTTTTAAAAAAAAAAAAAAAAAAAATCTTAATTTTCTGATGTATTCCAGAAGAACTAAGACAGAATTCTTTAATTGAATCCTACAGGGCAAGTTATCTCAGTAGACAGGTATGAGGACAAATTATTTAATCCCAGTAGCAGGTAAAACAGAATATAGTCTAAGAACATATTTTTGATCTAACTATTGTTCTACAAAGAAAAAAATACAGTCAGCTATTTCCTCTATTTCAAAACAGAAAACTGAGCTATTAGGACAGTGAAATTTAGCTTATGAGTGAAACTTAGAGGGGTGAATTCTTCTCCCCAGGCAATAGGAAGGCATTAAGAATTCTGGGAGAGGTGTCACATACTCTTTGCAGAGACTTTTGTACTGAGTCCTAAGCCCATTCTAGGTTGAATTTTCCACCAAATTTTTGATAAAAATCTTGCAACAGACTATTGGGGAAACTTTGGGAAGTACTCTGAACAAAGACTGAATAAATGAGTATTCTAATGTATTTTTAAACCCTGTGGTTACTGAGGTCCATCTGTAATCAAAGCATTAAAAATGTGAGAACTTCCTCACTTATTTTCAGGCACACTTTTTCCACTTTTCTTTTAGATATTTATAGCAGAAGTCAGCAGGTCACACATGTTCTGCAGATGTGTATATCAGTAGTCCAGCTTTTGAGCTTTTAACATGAATTTGGAAATGAGGAAAAAATGAAAATTACTGCTCAAGCAATTTTTGAGATGTTTAGTTTTTCAGAGATTTACCTTAATATTTAGCCTTTAATTTCTGTACTTTATCCAAAAAAACATTTACTTAATGTTCAATATTCAGAACACTTGTACAGATTTGTGTAATATAAGTGCAAGTGCATAGACAGTGAAAAACCTTGTAGTTGTAAACACATACAGAGACTCTGCATATGTACACCTTGGCAGATAGTATACATATCGGTAGATCTTCCATGCAACACAGGCTTTGTTAAAAGAATGTCAAATTCCACAGAGAATAGTTACTGTTAAGTAATTATATCCATTAGCATGAAGGACATTCAGCTTTATCTTACCCATTTTCTTGGAGAGGCAAAATTATTATCTCTTAACTACCTGACTTGCACTGTCATATCTTATTACTTGACCAATTTAACAACAAGCAGGGCAAATATACTACAAAGCCAAAGCTCTCAATGATAATTAGTCAAAAGTAGATAAGGAAGAGAACATTTTAAGGCTGAAAGAAATTGTGTCTCAGAAGGGAAGCACCATTCAGTAACAGGATATTTCTTATTTAGGAAACACTTGTAAAATCTTTGTATTACAGAACTACTGAGTTTTCACTAACTTGTGCAGGCATTTATATTTCCTCTGGCTCCTTAAAATCTCTAACAATCATTTCTGCAGCAAGATACAATTTTATACTTCACTGCAACTGCTTCTGGTAATGATTAGATACTTTCAGGGTAGTGATATGCACAGCAGAAGATACTTCTGTGTGACTAGTCCAGTCACAGAGAAAATGGGTGTATGTGAATACACTAACGCATTTTTTACCTAGGATCATCATCTATCTTAAGATAACTGAAAAAAAACCCAGATTTAGTGTAAGATGCCTACAGAATTTTTTGTTCTTCAAAAGAAGAAGTTAATTTAGTTAGTGATCCAGGTTACCTAACATACACCTTTAAGAGTTGTATGCATAGCATTTCTTAAATCTTTTATTGTTAAGCATTTTTTTTTCAGGACTTGATTTTAACTTAAAATATCTATGAGTAATCTGGTCAAAACAATCAGATTTGAAATGGAGAAATTTTTTTTTTTTTTTTTTTTTTTTTTTTAAGATGGTAGCTAAATGGAACTGTTTTCTAAAGTTCTAAAACAAGATGATGTACTCTTTTTGCATGAAGTTTGAGTAAGATTGCTATTCATGTCATATGTCTTACATGGGTATTCTGCGTCCCAATTCCATATACTTATATATTGTCTGTTGCCAAGAACAGACCTCAACCTTGGCATCTGCAAGACAGACATTCCCATATTTCCCAAGTTCCTAGGCACAGATTTACATTGAGAAGCATGACAGTTATTGTGATAGTTCAGGCCTCAAGTGGTTATGAAACTTAAGCAGGTGGTTAACAGGAATCAGATGTTTGAGTCGCTTGTTGAACAGAGAATGTCACTGAGCAGTAGGTGACATTGCTCATTTTATAGAATCCAGAGTAGTTTCATAAAGCAGGGATTCAATCATGTAATTTTTTTTTTTATTTTATTTCTTAATCCTAAAATTCTTTTTTGACTCTGGAATTATCAGTGTGATTGTGTATCTATTGACAAGAGAGTGCAGAGTTGTGTTCTACATTTTATCCTCACTCAATAAAGTCAGCAATAACTTTAAGAGCAAAGTCAAGAACTGAAGTTCACACTGACTTAAATTCCCTGTCTGCTTAGCTGCAGTTACAGTCTGTCCCCATTCTCTTTTCATTACTTCACTGTAGGACTTTCACATAAGAACTCTTGGACAGTCTCAGGACAGTTTATGGTTTGTTAGGGAAGGAGACAGTGGATTTAAAATTTCTGAATGGTTCAGTTTCCTGCTGAAACAACTGGTCTTTTTTATAAAAGATGCACCTTTCCTAGATCACTAGAAGCAAAAGATACAAATTTCCTGAATGTTAAGAAACCCCTGGTAAGTCTCTCTTGCTGTTCACTTGTGAGTATAGCTTTAGCTTGCAGTATACCAGCATGAGTAATTTTTATTATCAAGACTTCAAAATAAAGGAGAGAATGCATAATTGTACACAGCTTTGGCTGAACTGTCACGGGTCCTGCTGAAACACACATGAATGCTTCTACTGAGTATCGTTTGTATTTTAATATAGCAAAATACGTTGGAAACTGTAATAGAGGAACCATATATCTCAACAGTTAAATCAACAGATATAGACTTTGATACGAGTCTTCTGTGTAGCAACAAAACTGTCAGCTAATGTAAAGATAAATAACTGTCCCAATTTACAAAGTAAACTAATATTGTTAAATTGTTGCAAAAGTGAATTAAAAAAAATCTCATGTAGAAAGTTTTGGTGACTGCAAACCTGCAAAGATATTTGTGAAAGCAAAGCAATAAAATAAGTAAGTTAATTTTGATACCCTACCAAGAAACATGTCAGTGGAAATTTCCCATAGGAATTATCATGGTGAATTGAAAAGTCAGAATCTATGTCTGTTGGTTTCCGCATAATCTGGTCAGCAAAAATGTTATCCTTCTAACATGAAAAATATTGTCATGTGAACATGTAAATTTGCATCATTAAACCAGCATAAGCATAGGCATCTATAAACATTTAACAAACAGGTTTAAGATTTCTAAGATCAAGGAATTTACAGTGAACATTATTTTTATGTTTTATGTAGATTCTTATGTCTAAGAATCTATGTCTTACTCTTTAAGTTATGCCATGAAAAGATGATAATTAAGCCAGAATGTATGCTATGCCAGGCATGCTACTGGATGTCCAAAGATCATGTGAAGTGGACCAACACCAATCAAATGTCTTTTATACATTTCTGAAAGGCAAAGTTCAGGAAATGTAATCTATCACTGGATTTAGGGATTTAATGTCAGAGAATTATACGACTGTATATGTTCTGTCTGACAGAACAGGAAAAATTTAGACCTAAGATTAGAGATCAGTCAATTATTTCTTCAAGGCACTAAAAAAGTATAACTGCCTTTCAAGTTAGATTCTGTGCTTATGTTCTAATTCTTTGATATTCATAAATTTCATAAAATGCCTGAGGTCATAATCTCAGTCCAAGTCTGTTAATTTGGATTAAATAATTAGTTATGCACACTATTACAAAATGGCAGGTACATTTTAATGCAACCTGTGAATGTTCTTTTTTCATTTTTCATGTAAATGGAAGACACTTTTTCAGTCATCCTAAACACCAGCATCCAATATGTTAGTATATATTTCATAACTTCATAAGCATTTTCATCTTGTGCTGCTATATTTTTTACTGATTACTGGTGTAGAGCCATATAAGTAAACACACCTGTGAAAATGTGTAGCATTTTCTATCAGAGGTATTTTTAAAATATTTTTACAAGTCTGCATGTATGCTAGATAATAGAATGATTATATGGTATCAGATGGAGGGTTGTTTCTCTACTGCATTTAAGTGTAATACCAGTAATCATACTCTATCTGGCTATATTTTGACTTCTAGTACTGGACTATATTTATAAAGTTTGCTAAATGACTGTGACACTGTTGGGGTACTGACTTGAGTCGTTGCAGAGTTGAAGAACGGGCCATTTTTTTTCCAAAGGAAAAAAAAAATCCAGTTGATCTAGACTTCTATTTTACGTAATCAAAACAGGTTTTTTATCAACATCTATTTCACATGAAAGTCAGTGTTTTAAAATTCATGTGGAAATCAACTGACTTCAGTTTGAATATTAAGATTAGTAATCCTTATTTCTAGAAGGAAATTATAGGTTTAGATTCTTGAACAGTACGATTCCTGTAGCTTTAAGATTTGTCAAGAAAGTGAAAGTATTGATAGGGTTGTGGATATTAATGAAATCCTGAAATCCTACACTGGTAAATTAATTTAAGAATTGCTAGTGATTGTTGCAGATGCCAGGAATTGACTTTCTATAACCAAACACTGATTAAAAGGGGAAGAAAAGTGGTTTCTTGTGGCTTTAGATTTTTGCTGCTAATTTGTATTGCAGGCTTTCTTCAATTAGAAATTAATCCAGAATAAACAGTGTTGATAGTGTCACCACTAACACTGCTGTACCATTTAAATAACAATGCCAAAGTTATAGGAGGAGTGGCATTTTGTTCAAAGTTGATCACGTTTTTGTAATTGTTGCATGTCTTTCTATTGGGGGCTGTAAATATTGTGGTGTGTCGTGGTTTAAACCCAGTCAGGTAACTCGTTCACTCACTCCCAGTGAGTGGTGCCGAGCTGACAACAATCGAGGTCAGTGTCCCCCCCCCATCCCCGGGGCTCCCCCCTTCCCCGCTCCCAGAGGAACGGGGAGGAGGATCGAAAAAGTGCAACTCTCACGGGCCGAGACAAGAACAGTCCAGCAACCAATGCACAACACAAATCACCACCGCCACCACCAACTACAACGATAAGGGAAAATAACAAGGGAAGAGAATACGATACCACCGGCCAAGAAAATGAGTTCCACCCAGAAGCCCCTGTCCTTCCGGGTAACTCGCAGTCACCCCCCACCCCGGCCATGACGTGCTGTGGTATGGAATACCTCCCTGGCTAGCCCGGGTCAGGCGCCCCGTCTCTGCTTCCTCACAGCCTCCCCTCCTCCCTGGCAGAGCATGAGCCTCACAGAGTCCTTGGTCAGGGTAAACATCACTTAGCAACAACCGAAAACATCGGCTTCACCAACACTGTTCTCAGGCTGGAAGTCAAAACACAGCACTGGACCAGCTACCACAAAGGAAAAAAAACATGACTGCTACTGCTGAACCCAGGACATTATCCACCCCTTATTCCATACCATTCACGTCGTGCTCAGATCCCACATTTTCAATACACCGTCGCTCTCCCACATATATACATCCATATACATACAGACCAAGAGGAAAAGATCATTTTCTTAGTGCATGGACCAATCCCTATAATGCTGCCGAGTCCATTCGGTCCATGATGTTCCAAGTTCATTCTCTGTTGGGATGATGGCTGGAGGGAAGTCAGGGCCAGTCGCTGGTGACCTGGAGACATCTAGTTGATGGGCTATAAAAGCATTACACAGCAGGCAACGGCATACAATTGAGTTCACTGGCTGTTTTCCCCTAAAATCAAATCCCCTTGAGGTATACATCGGACTTCCCAATCTTCCCGCATTACCCACCACGTATATCCAGGTCCCTGAGCAAAAGCAATCCCACGAGTGGGTTTGCCTTTACCTGAAGCAGGAATAACCCAGACTGTCTTCCCCAGCAAATTCTTCATATGCACC
The DNA here is from genome assembly GCF_033815535.1 of Pezoporus flaviventris. NCBI lineage: Eukaryota > Metazoa > Chordata > Aves > Psittaciformes > Psittacidae > Pezoporus > Pezoporus flaviventris. The sequence goes on from NW_026892561.1 coordinate 44,397,105, forward strand.
ACGGGAACTTTGTCCCCCTCTACAATATGTAAAAGTTCTGACTGGGCTGGGCCAGCCCTGTTGGCAGATCCTCTGGTGTTGACCAACCAGGTGGCCTTTGGTAAGTGTGCATCCCAATGCTTGAAAGTTCCCCCACCCATTGCTCTCAGTGTAGTTTTTAACAGCCCATTGTACTGTTTGATTTTCCCAGAGGCTGGTGCATGGTAGGGGATGTGATATACCCACTCAATGCCATGCTCTTTGGCCCAAATATCTATAAGGTTATTCCGGAAATGAGTCCCATTGTCTGACTCAATTCTCTCTGGGGTGCCGTGTCGCCACAAAATCTGTTTCTCAAGGCCAAGGATAGTGTTCCGGGCAGTGGCATGGGGCACAGCATGTGTTTCCAGCCACCCGGTGGTTGCTTCCACCATGGTAAGCACATGGCACTTGCCTTGGCGGATTGGTGGCAGTGTGATATAGTCAATCTGCCAGGCTTCCCCATATTTATACTTCAACCATCGTCCTCCATACCAAAGAGGCTTTAACCGCTTGGCTTGTTTAATTGCAGCACATGTTTCACACTCATGAATAACCTGGGCAATAGTGTCCATTGTTAAATCCACCCCTCGATCACGGGCCCATCTATATATTGCATCTCTGCCCTGGTGGCCTGAAGTGTCATGGGCCCACCGGGCCAAAAATAATTCACCTTTATGTTGCCAATCTAAGTCCATCTGAGCCACTTCAATCTTAGCCGCTTTATCCACTTGTTGATTGTTCTGGTGTTCCTCAGTGGCCCGACTCTTGGGTACATGGGCATCTACATGACGTACCTTCACCACCAGGTTCTGCACCAGGGCAGCAATATCTTTCCACAGTGCAGCAGCCCAGATGGGTTTACCTCTGCGTTGCCAGTTGCTCTGCTTCCATTGCTTCAACCACCCCCACAGGGCATTTGCCACCATCCATGAGTCAGTAGAGAGATAAAGTACTGGCCACTTTTCTTGTTCAGCAATGTCCAGGGCCAGCTGGATGGCTTTCACCTGGGCAAACTGACTTGATTCACCCTCTCCTTCAGCAGTTTCTGCAACTTGTTGTCCAGGACCCCATACAGCTGCCTTCCATCTCCGATGCTTTCCCACAATACGGCAAGAGCCATCAGTAAACAAGGCATACTGCTTTTCACTTTCTGACAGTTTATTATATGGTGGGGCCTCTTCAGCACGCACCACATCCTCCTCTGGTGACATTCCGAAATCTTTGCCCTCTGGCCAGTCCATGATGACTTCTAGAATGCCTGGATGACTGAGATTTCCTATTCGAGTTCGTTGTGCAGCCCATTTACTCCATGTAGCATCGGTTGCATGATGTGTAGAGGAGACCCTGCCTTTGAACATCCAGCCCAGCACGGGCAACCGGGGTGGCAGGAGGAGCTGTGCTTCAGTGCCAATCACTTCTGAAGCAGCTCGAACCCCTTCATAGGCTGCCAGTATCTCTTTCTCAGTTGGGGTATAGCTGGCCTCAGATCCTTTATATCCCCGACTCCAAAAGCCAAGGGGTCGACCTCGAGTCTCCCCTGGAGCTTTCTGCCAGAGGCTCTAGGTAGGACCGTTCTCCCCAGCTGCAGTGTACAGTACATTTTTTATATCTGGCCCGGTCCAGAATGGTCCAAGGGCTACTGCATGAACTATCTCGTGTTTAATTTGCTCAAAGGCTTGTTATTGCTCAGGGCCCCATTTAAAATCATTCTTCTTCCGGGTCACATGATAGAGAGGGCTTACAATTGAACTGTAATTTGGGATGTGCATTCTCCAGAACCCCACAGCACACAAGAAAGCTTGCGTTTCTTTCTTATTAGTTGGTGGAGACATTGCTGTTATCTTGTTGATCACATCTGTGGGGATCTGGCAACATCCATCTTGCCATTTTATTCCCCAAAATTGAATCTCCTGTGCAGGTCCCTTGACCTTACTCCGTTTTATGGCAAAATGAGCTTTCAGCAGGATTTGGATTATTTTCCTCCCTTTCTCAAAGACTTCTTCCGCTGTATCGCCCCACACAATAATGTCATCAATGTATTGCAGGTGTTCTGGAGCTTGCCCCTGTTCCAGTACAGTCTGGATCAGTCCATGGCAAATGGTAGGGCTGTGTTTCCACCCCTGGGGCAGTCGGTTCCAAGTGAACTGGTCACCCCTCCAAGTACAAGCAAACTGTGGCCTGCACTCTGCTGCCAAAGGAATTGAGAAAAATGCATTGGCAATATCAATCGTGGCATACCACTTGGCTGCCTTTGACTCCAGTTCATACTGAAGTTCTAGCATGTCCGGTATGGCAGCACTCAATGGTGGTGTGACTTCATTCAGGCCACAACAGTCTACTGTTAGTCTCCATTCTCCATTAGACTTTCACACTGGCCATATAGGGCTATTAAAGGGTGAGCGGATCCTGCTGATCACCCCCTGACTCTCCAGTTTACGGATCAGCTGATGGATGGGAATCAGGGAGTCTCGGTTGGTGCGATATTGCTGCCGGTGCACTGTTGTGGTCGCAATTGGCACTTGTTGTTCTTCAACTTTCAGCAACCCCACAGCAGAGGGATCTTCTGAGAGACCAGGCAAGGTGGACAGCTGCTCAATTTCCTCAGTCTCCAATGCAGCAATACCAAAAGCCCACCGGTACCCTTTTGGGTCTTTGAAGTTCCCTCTCTTGAGGTAGTCTATACCGAGGGTGCATGAGCCTCTGGACCAGTCACAATAGGGTGCTTTTGCCATTCCCTCCCAGTCAGGCTGATTTCAGCCTCCAGCACAGTCAACTCTTGGGATCCTCCTGTTACTCCAGAAATATAGATGGGTTCCGCCCCTTGACAGCTTGATGGCATCAGGGTACACTGTGCACCGGTATCTACTAGAGCCTTATGCTTCTGTGGGACTGATGTGCCAGGCCATCTGATCCACACAGTCCAGTAAATCCGACTGTCCCCTAGCTCCACCTGGCTGGAGGCAGGGCCCCTCTAATGGTCGTCACAGCGTTGGACACTTAAGTCGTGGTGAAAGGGATTATTCTTCGTTATCACAGGAGCTGGAGTAAAATCAGCTCTTCCACTCCATCTGGGAAACTGCTCACCAGAGACTGAAGCCGTCGCTCTCATGGGACGATCAGTCTTGGCCCTTGCTCCCCTCTTCAGTTCACTCACCCGTTCCTCCAAAGCTGAAGTAGGTTTTCCATCCCACTTTGTCATGTCTTCTCCGTGATCCAGCAGGTAAAACCATAGGGTACCCCATGGCGTATACCTCCTGTATCTCCTCTCTTGAACAATAGGACGCCTTTTATTAATAGCTGAGACGTGTGTTGGTACACGTGAGGAGCTGGATAAATCAGATACATCGTCCCTCAATTGTTCGAGGTCCTGGGACAGTTTTTTCACAGCTGAGATGATGGAAGGGGTGAGATTGTCTTCGAACTCTCGGAGTTTAGGAACCATTTCATCCACTGTTAGTGGTACTGTGTCATTCCAGGTTACTGTTGCCAATGAATGGGCATATGATGACGGTGCATTCCGTGTAAGTTTTTGCCACATGGGTCGTGTACATTCAACTTCATCTGGATCTATAGGTGTATCCCCATTTTTCGGCTTGATGTGATAGATCATCTCTACGATGGCCGATTCCCTCAGAGACTGGATGCCTTTGTCTATAGTAGTCCACTTGGCCGAACGACTCGTAACATCGTCCTTGCACGGAAACCTTTCTTTCACAGCTGCCAAGAGCCGCCTCCAAAGGCTGAGGGACTTTTTCTCTCTTGCAATTGCTTTGTCAATTCCCCCTTCTCTAGCAAGTGATCCCAGCTGCTTGGCTTCTGTACCTTCTAGTTCGTGACCATCAGCCCCATTGTCCCAGCATCGGAGTAACCAGGTGCTGATGTGCTCCCCTGGTTGACGGGTAAAATCTTTTCACATATTCCGCAGCTCAGTTGACCCCCGAGGTCGAGAAGTTACCTCTTCTTCTTCTTCTTCGTCATGTGATGAAGACTCCTGATCAGATTCTGGACCGGGTGGTGAATTCATTGGATCTTCATCTTGCTTCACCCTTTTTGCTTCCTTTTTGCTTGTTCTCTTGCGTACAGGGGCAACCGATATTGGTACGAAGTGGTCCTCTGGTTTGCCTGCAGTGATTAGCACTGTGGTTTGAGTAGCAACTGTACTTGTTGCTGGGGGTGGTGTAGCTGCTGTGCTTGGAGCTGGGGTAACCGCGCTGTCTGTTGCAGTTGAAGTTTGAGCAGCTGCTGTACTTGCCACTGGGGTAGCTGCTCTGTTCATTGAGGCCAAAGTTTGAGTAGCGACTGTACTTGTCGCTGGGGTTGGTGCAGCTGCTGTGCTCGGAGCTGGGGTAACCGTGCTGTCTGTTGCGGTTGAAGTTTGAGCAGCTGCTGTACTTGCCGCTGGGGTAGCTGGGCTGTTCATTGCAGCCAAAGTTTGAGTAGCGACTGTTGCTTTGCCCTCAGATGCGCCGACATTCTTTTCCTTTTGAAGGTGCTGGATAGTGTTGAACAAGGCCCTGTAAGCATAGGCCAAGCCCCAGCACATTGCCATGATTTGTCCATCTCTGGTATGGCCAGAATGACCACACACCTCATTTAAGTGTTTTACTAATTCTTCTGGATTTTGCAGTTGTTCGGTAGTGAAGTTCCAAAGTACTGGAGGGGCCCACTGACCTAGATACTTGCCCATACTATCCCACACACCCTGCCACTCATGGCTGTCCAGCCTCAGGGAAAATCTCTCGGTCCTCCTACATCGTCGTTTGACCCCAGACAAGACCCAAACCTGACTCTGCTTAACTCTTGAAATCAGTAGTGGGCAAAACACACTCTGTATGCATGTTAGCATGGTGATTCCCATCACCATCAGCAAACAAGTCTCAACAGCATTAAAAGGCCATTCAAAAAATTCAAAACTCTCAAATGTAAATGGTCTGGGGGGGACGACTGGGAGGGTAAAAGGATGTCTCCTTCACAGGTTGAACACCTGAGAAGGAGAAAAAAGATGTGTAATTGCTAAGCACCTCCATCATATACCTCCCAAAGTATAAAGGTGATGACCACACTGGGAACATAAGCCAGATCAGTTTCATGATCAATGATTCTATTGTATTACAAGTCATTACCATAAAGTACAATGGGATAAAAACCTTAGCCCAAGCCCCACACTTGAAAAACACTAATACAGCAAATACCAGATGGATGTAAGATACGATATACTGAAACCGTGAGATCAAGAGGAACAACCTTGAGAGCCAATAAATCCGCATTGTGACGAGTGACTATCAATCCAGTCAGATCTGTTCTTATCTCAACCCCTCGAGCCCCATGTTGGGCACCAAAAAGAACTGTCGTGGTTTAAACCCAGTCAGGTAACTCGTTCACTCACTCCCAGTGAGTGGTGCCGAGCTGACAACAATCGAGGTCCGTGTCGTCCCCCCCCCGGGGCTCCCCCATTCCCCGCTCCCGGAGGAACGGGGAGGAGGATCGAAAGAGTGCAACTCCCACGGGCCGAGACAAGAACAGTCCAGCAACCAATGCACAACACAAATCACCACCGCCACCACCAACTACAACAATGATAAGGGAAAATAACAAGGGAAGAGAATACGATACCACCGGCCAAGAAAACGAGTTCCACCCAGAAGCCCCTGTCCTTCCGGGTAACTCCCAGTCACCCCCCACCCCGGCCATGACATGCTGTGGTATGGAATACCTCCCTGGCTAGCCTGGGTCAGGCGCCCCATCTCTGCTTCCCCACAGCTTCCCCTCCTCCCTGGCAGAGCATGAGCCTCACAAAGTCCTTGGTCAGGGCAAACATCACTTAGCAACAACTGAAAACATCGGCTTCACCAACACTGTTCTCAGGCTGGAAGTCAAAACACAGCACTGCACCAGCTACCACAAAGGAGAAACATGACTGCTACTGCTGAACCCAGGACAGGTGCTAAATAAAATCTTAATTTCTCTTACTAAATCATGCACTGCCCTGTGTGAGTACATATGTATTTAATGTGTTCATGTGTTTTTCATATTATATTTTGGATTTTTCCCCACATCTTACGGAACGTATTTTTCCCTTATCCTTTACTTTGGGAAGTGAATAAATGGGTGACCAACATACATTTATAGATGCATCATGTATGTGCTGTGTACAGGGACCTAGCTAAAACCTCTTGGGTCAAGCGTCCAGCTGTGAAAAAATGTTAGTGAAATGACAATATAACTGTAGAAAGGTACTGTACTTTGTTCTGTCTTATTCTCAAAGCATATCTGGGAGATCAATAGGGAAGTTGTCTTCTGTTAGCTGGATTCTTCATTAATATTGTGATTCAGTATACTTCTCCCTTAGTGTAATGGGGTTTCAGTGTCATGCAAAATCCAGCCTTGATCTAACATAATGACAGATGGTATAAAAACACACAGTTGATTCCGTGGATCTGTTTTACCTTGATAATATCTTTAAGTCTTTTGATTTGGTAACACCTGACTGTGTTCCATATTTTTTGTGGATTGTTTAATGGATTTAATTTCTAGAAATCAGAATATTGAAAAAATGCCTTTATATACATAAAAAGACACATAAAGAGGGTGCTCTTTGATGTTTTGGGATTCAATTGATTGGGTTTGAGCAAAACTGCTTCCTTGGTTTTGAAAAATGAAAAACCCCTTCATGAAACAAGTCAAAATGTATTAACAGATAAATACCACATTGAGTAATGATGTATGCTTTCCATATTTCCATATTGTTATATTTCTGGATCAGACCTTTTATGGGAGAGGTGGTGTTGTGCTAAAGAAAAATTGATTTAGAGTACAGAATAAATGCCAACTGACAGCATATCAAGTTGTGAAATCGAGCAGAAACAAATATACACAATGAAGAATGACTTTGTTTTATAGAAAGAAGTTGCAATGACTGCAAGCTGTGCCAGACCAAACACCCCAATACTCTAATAGTCACCTGACAAAAAGCCATGCAGCTGCATGTTGTGAAACAGAAAACTCAAGCTCAGAAAATCTCATTTAGCATGGTAAATAAATGACTTTCTGTTCTTATTACCATTATTTTCTCAACTGCCTTGAGGGATAGTGCAGACATGACTATCTTTCGCTACCTATGAGGAAACCCTTTTGAGATTATTATTTTAGAAGCAAGTATAATGTTGTAATCTGGGGGAAAATGCTAGTGTATGATCAGAATAATTGTAGTTTTATTTGCTTTTCAGTTTACTAGTTTAATACTTTTATTAGTTTAATAGTTTTATTACTCCCTGGCTATTTTGTGTTATAGGAAGTGGTTTCAATAAATAATTTTATTAGCAGGATTGATCATCTTATTCAGATGGCATTTCAGCTGAAAGGTAGTGGGGAATTATTGAAAATAGTACACTAACTTATTAATATTTTGTACCTGTTTTCATTATGCATATGCTGTGGTAACTTTCAGTCTGTTCTGGAAGGATACATACACAACAGTTGCACTGATTTCTGCCTGGAGAATACAAAATGAGGGCTATTGTTATTTCTTATTGTCTTGTTTGTTTCCCAGAGCACTTTGCCTTATGAGATGCTGTCCTGGGTGCAGCAGTAGCAGTCATTTTTCTCCTTCTTAGTAGCTGGTGCAGCACTGTGTTTTTGACTTTTGGCCTGAGAACAGTGCTGATAACACTGATATTTTTAGTTACTGCTCAAATGTTTAGTCTGACCAAGGACTTTCTGAGTCTCATGCTCTGCCAGGGAGGAGGGGAAGCTGGGAGGAAGCAGAGACAGGACACCTGACCCAAACTAGCCAAAGAGGTATTCCATACCACAGCACATCATGCCCAGGATGTAACTGACAGTTTTCCGGAAGGGCTGGCTCACTCCTCAGTCGGGCTGAGTATCGACAGGTGGTATTGCATTCTCTTCCCTTGTTATTTCCCTTATCATTATTATTATTGCTGGTAGCAGTAGTGGTTTTGTGTTATACCTTAGTTACTGGACTGTTCTTATCCCAGCCTGTGGGAGTTACATTCTTTTGATTCTCCTCCCCATTCCTCTGGGAGTGGGGAGTGGGAAAGAAGCGGGGGAGTGAGCGAGCGTGACTGCGTGGCTGAGTTTAAACCACGACAGTTTCATACAGTAATCCTGAACTCCTAATTCCCTGGCCTCCTTATTGCATCTCTATAATAACCAGGTTGTGTTTGTACTCTAATAAAATGTAACTCATCTGAATAAATACACATCACAGTGGATCAACTATCTGTTAAATACAGTCAGTATCAATTTTTTGTTCTGATATAAAAGATCTTTAATCTGTAGCATTGCTTCCATATAGTTGCAATTTTATTTTCTCTTTAAAGCAAAAGCAGTCTTTTTTCAAATTTCTGTAAATTGCTTCTTTTTAATGATCAGTTAGAATCATAAAATCATGGAATCGGTTAGGTTGGAAAAGACCTTTAAGATCATGGAGTTCTGCTGTTAACCTAGCACTGCCAAGTCTACCACAAAATCGTGTCCCTAAGCATCGTCTACACATCTTTTAAATACTTCCAGGGATGGTGACTCCACCAATTTCCTGGGCAGCCTCTTCCGATGCTTCACAATCCTTTCAGTGAAGAAATTTTTCTTAATGCCCAGCCTAAGCCTTTCCTAGCACTTGAAGCTGTTTCCTCTTCTATCACTTGTTACCTGGGAGGACAGACCAACACCCACCTTACTACATCCTCCTTTCAGGTAGAGAGCAATGAGATCTCCCCTGAGCCTCATTTTCTCCAGGTTAAACAACCTCAGTTCTCTCAGCCATTCCTCATAAGACTTTTGTGCTCTGGTTCATTCACCAGGTTCATTGCTCTTCTTTGAACACATTCCAACAACTCCGTTCTCTCTCTTGTAGTGAGGGGCCCAGAAATGAACACAGGTTTTGAGATACAGCCTCACCAGTGCTCAGTACAAGGGGATGATCACTTCCCTGGCTCTGCTGGCCATGCTAATTCTGATACAGGCCAGGATTCCATTGGCCTTCTTGGCTGCCTGGGAGCACTGCTGGCTTATGTTCAGCCTGCGCCCCCAGGTCCTTTTCCACCGAGCAGCTTTACAGCCACTCTTCCCCAAGGCTGTAGTATTGCAATCGGTTGTTGTGGCCCGGGTGCAGGACCTGGCACTGAGCCTTGTTGTTCTCATACAGTTTGCCTCTTCACATTGATCCAGCCTGTTCAGATCCCTTTGTAGAGCCTTCAAGTTGACTAACAGTGAATTCCTTTAGGAACAAGTTGTTAGATTGAATGTGAGTGAATGAATTAAATATAGTAGTTTTTCATGTACAGTAGGTTAGACTTTTGTGTGCAGTAATTACTTTTTGACCAGTACTGGTAAATTACAAGCTAATTAGTTAATACAATAGATGTAAATTGTTAAAGGAGACATTTCTAACAGGAATAAATATTCTGAAAGAGTTCTTAAAGCTCCAAATACTGTATTTCTGACAGAGGGAACTCTTAGTCAAAGGAAGTTAAATATACAACCACATAAATGGAGAAACATTTTATAATATCTATCTGAAATACTATAAAGATATTACTAGTCAATGTACTATCATGGCCAGTAAGACTGTTAGGATGGATTGAAAGGCTGTATCCATGGGTAAAACAGAGGCAAGGTAGATGGTAATTGCAGATAATGGGCTAAAACCAAAATAAAACAGAGCCTGGATTTTGAATAAAATGTTTAAAACCCACGGAGAAAAGCAGTAAGTGAAACAAAACCCATTTCCAACTTACACATTTGAATAGTGGAACGAAATTATGCTAATCTAACATATCTGCCTTATTGTGCTATTCCGTTCATTATGCTGCATGCATAAGTATGAGATGGTTATTATCCCTCTGATAATGGTCCTTACTTATCTGCTTCAAATTGGTAGGCTTTTTCTGAGCACTGCAAATGCTGTCTTTTGAAGGATCTTGTTTGCTGAATGAGCTTTCTCTGCTTGTCATATTGTATTTTAATTTAGTTTTGTTTACATCATGTAAAATGTATTGCAGATAACATTTACTAAATTTTATTATGTTTTTTGATGCCTACATGTTACTGGGTACCTCCCACATCATCTCTGGAGAATTCCATTTCCAGTTCCTAAGAATTATGTTGCAGAATAAAAGTCGGTCATGACTGGCATCTTGTCTCTAGTCGATTAGCAGTACTGGGCATTTCAGAGAAAGATTCAAGCTGTCCTCATAGTGTAACTGATTATGGCCCTGGGAGGTATTTCATAGGGAATTGTTGTTGGTGATCATTTCACTTTAAGTGGCCTTAGTGCTTTTCTGATTTGCATTTTACTCATCACTGTGTCTGGTGTTAATTTTTGGGGTAAGATATTTTTCCCCTGCTAAATATTACTATTTCAGGTTATTGTCTGAAGTGATCAGCATTTTGCTAACACCTGTTACATGCTGGTCACACAGTGAGATGCAACTTTGTATTTTCAGTGAGGTCCAGAAGCATCCTGAAAAATTTACTGTGACATGATTTATGCCCTGAATTTCAAAAGCAGTTTATTAGTCTAATCCTGAGCTCTTCTTAAGTTTAGTCTTGAAGAGCTATTATGATCATGCCTCAGTGTTACATAGATCTAAAAATAAGATGGGCAATTCTGTAAACCTGAAGTGATCATCCTAGCCTTTCTTTCTCTCTTGTGGTTAGCTTTCATATATTTCAGTACTTTCTGAAATATATCCCTTCTAGCACATTTCAGCATGAGGGCTAGGAAAAGCTTTTCTTTGCGTCCCATGTTAAATTAGCCCTTAGATACTTGGTCAGTCTTCACTTGGGAGACAGGAATTTGAGCAACCTTGGGCAAAAAGTCCCCTTGGAATTTTGGAACTTCTGTTGTGTGTGGTTGTAAAACAGGGCATTGTACTCACCTGGTAAACAAAGATTCAGAGAACAAGCTTGTTGGTGAGGTTTAGGTGACCACCAAATAGTTGTCAGTGAATGCTGAAAACAGAATGCTGAAAACAGCCATTAGACTGGCTCTTAAAGAAGCCTGAGTGCGAGACGACGTGTTTATGAATTGTGGGTTTCCGATAAGTAGTGGATGGTCAGCTTAAGAGCATAGTGTCTCAGAATATAAGGGAGAAGAGAACACTGACTCCTGACTAAGCTTTCTGCCAGGATTTAGGTATGTGAAGTAGTCCTTGTGGTTTGTAGCTTTCTTTTAGATTTAGAACATCTAAAATCTTCTTATGATGTATTTTAGGATATCTAAGTATCCACTTTTTGGGTCTCATCCTAAGTACTTTACTAAAGCACAACCATAACTATTTTCAGAGGCAGTAATGCTTCCTCACAGATGCTGCATGACCATTTTTATTCCTTAACTGTCCAGTCAAAATCTACTCTGAAAATGTAGCTGGAAATTTGGCTTCAATTCTTAGAGATGTAGTCTAATCAATGAATTCTACAGCTGCCAAGTTTTAGAAATTTTTATTTTGGATCTATATCAGAAGCTTTGCATTGTGTAAATGTGTATAAAAGGCTTTTTTACACTTAATCAGTGACACATAACCCAGATTTAATCATGGTTGGCTTTCTGCAGTGGCCAAATCCTTTTCTACTGGATGATGACTGTCGAGTCAAATACCATTTAGAGCCTTATTCTGCAAAGTGCAGATTAATCTGAGAATGGTGTGAGAATCTTCTCATTTAATCTGGCAAGAGCACTGCAGGTATGGAGCACTTGACAGTGCTGACTGGACGCACTGAAACAGAGTAGACCTAGGTTAGTTGTATTTGCCTTTAGAAGAGCATCTACCTGTAGCATAACTTTCTTCCTGTTGCACCTTTTAAGATCTATCAGTGCATAATAGTAAATGCACAGACACCAACTTTCAGTTTCTGAGACCTTCTTTAGCATTTTACAAATTTTATTTTATTTTTTACAATGCAGATGTGTCTGATGAAAAACAGCTTTAAATTTTGAGTGTTTTGTTGGGAAAATCACTGAATTGGATTAAAGGGGTCAGAATGCACTCATCAAAAAAATAACTAGTTTCCAGACAAGTACTGTGCTGGATTTATGTTGGAAGTGATTTTTTAAAGGGGTAGAACACAGGATTTCCAAACCCATTTTGAAGTACTTCAGCTTTCACATGTAAATAACTGAGAAGGATGGTCCTAAAACAAGCTAAGTTGAAACAATCCATCTTTCCTAAGCAGTCATCTTTGTAGCATCAGTTACTGTAAATTATTTACTTTTGCTTTTGAACAAGACAGATAAAACAACATAACAGTGCATATTGTAGTCTTGGGGTCATCTGTTATAGCAGAAATTATTCTCTCAAGGGCTTTTCTTATATTCAGAAGAAAAACAAGAGGCTCCTGTTCTTTTGGTACTTATGAGAAGTTGGAACATCTTGCCATGAATATAGATTAGCATGAATGTTTTCAGGCATGAAACACAAGTGTGTTTGTTAATTTGCCAGGATGCATTGACTCAAAGTGTTTCACAAGTTCCTAGACAGAGGGATAGAAATGGAATACAATTAAAGGCTCCCTTTATAATACACAAAAATCTTGAAAATTAGTCTGATCTGTCCTCTAAGGGTGCGTTGTTTGGGTTGTTTTTTTTGGTTTTTTTTTTGCTGGAGGGTGTGTATTTTTAAACTGTTCTTGTGCATGTGAAAGTAGCCTGCATGATATATTCACAGACAGTTATTAATTCTCTGCCTTGAAAGAGCATTAAGGCAAATAAAATTTGCCTCAACATTTTTGTATGCTTTTAAAGTGGCAAAGAAGTTTCTTGATTTCTTGGTAATAAAGGAAATAAAATACTAGGAGTAATATTTAAAACTTTCTGGTGGCATTATTCCTGAGATTATTTTAGGTATTTTTTAATCAATTTTTGATTTAAAAAATAATCTATCTTCTTTGCTTATATTAAAGCTAGCTTTCTATAGAGTTACATTTAGTTCCACTTGCTAGGAAAATGTATTAGCATGATTTACCAGTAAGCATTTTTACTTTATCTCAGTAGTTCTGAGCTCATCCTGATATTAAGGTGATACCAGCATTTGTATTCACTAATGAGCGTTTAACACTAAACTAGAAAAGGGAAATAAAAATACAACAAATACCAGATATTTCATACATAACAACACTGATTGCTGTCAGAGATCCATTTAATAGGTAATCTCCCACCTCTAGTTATCAGATCCCAGATGGATTTGTATCCTTATCATAATGGACCTAGCGACCCAACCAGTTTTCTTCCCACTTCCGTATCTCACAAGTATATTTACACCACCAGCTTGGCTACAAGGATACTATAGGATACTGTGCTGAATGCTTTTCAAGAGTTAAACTACATCTGCTGTTCTCTTCCTCTTCGCAAAGCTGGTCGTCTCATCAGCTGTGGCCATTAAGTTTGTTATGTACCCTTTGCCCTTGGTAAGTCATGCTGGTTGTACCCAGTCATCATTTTATTATATGCCTGAAAGTGGTTTCTTCTTAGACTAGCTCCATTACTCTCCAGAAAGCGAGGTTGGGGTGACTTGGCATACAACTCCTGTTAATGCCTTTTGCCCATGGGTGTGATGTTTGGCATTTTGCAGTCATCAGAAACCTTCAGTTCGCCATGACCTCTCAAAGCTGATACTGAGTGTTCTCACAAAGCTGTTTAAGGTTTGATTTGTTTTTTTTTATTTCCCATGTCCCACTGAGGGACAGTATCTGATTTGAAAGAATGTAGAACAGAGACTGGTTTTGCTTATTCACACAAAATATACCATCAGTAGTGCATTCTCGTGAATATGGCAGAGAGCTTCAACAATGATTTTCCGGTTCACTGACTATTGCTTTAAAGAAAAGAAATGCAGCATAAGTATGACACTAACATTAAATTAGAAGACCCCTTTTAATTTTAAATTTAAGCTTAAAAAAAAAGTCTTTTTTAAAAGCCACTGTTCTTTCCTACAAGCTCTTAATAACCTTTTTTCTTCCAACAAATAACACCTGATACAGCATTTCAGAGAGAAAAATGTATGACATTTATCCTCCCTTATTGTGTGCAGACTAGATGCAGAGATCGCAGGAGAGAAATACTTATATTAAATGTTGTTTGTTAACAGATTTTCACTTGATGGCTTCCTCATCTCTATTCCTTTTTCTCTCATAGGATGACTGAAAAGACCTTTATGCTTAGTAAACCTGAACTTAAATAGGAGTGGTGTTTCGCTTTACATTCTGTCAATATGTTTAATGAATATCTACTTTGTGTCAGAAATATACATAAATAAAACAAAAAATATCTGTTACTAAGGTTGGTGACATCTTTATTTTTGATAAAAATTATCTGGAAAGACTAACAGCAAGTGCACTTCTATTTTATCACTACTGTAAAATTTCTGTGAGTATGTGTAGGACATATGTATTAAGTTCGACTTTTACTATGCTTTACGTGTGCCACCTGGGACTTTGTTTTGATTCGTTCATTTAGGACCTAAGCAGAAGTGCATGGAGATGCTTGTAAGCTCTCCCATTGTTTGCAGTGGGTTTTAAATCCAAGTCCATATTTTGTTGTTTGCTCTAAACAAAAATTTAGTAGAAATATTAAACATTCAAAACTGTAAGAATATTTTTGAATGTATTGACACCAGCATGTCTTAGCTTTGTTTGAAAGAATACTGACTGAGCAATCTATGAGAAATTTGTAAATTAGTTATTAAAAATCTTTATAGTGTTATTTTAATTCAGTTCATTCCAATTTATTTCGGTTTTAATTTTAACTCAGGAAAGGACCTGAAGGAGCCATAAGTGAATGTTGTTTGGGCAGGTGAAGAGGGAGAATTTTCTTCTAGTTCTTTTCAATTTTAGTTTTCAGTCTTTTTAATATGCCATCTCTTGCTGACTAGCAAACTTGCCAGCCAAGTTTGAAGGTTTCCATCACCACTTATAGACCTGTTTTTTCAAAGGTAAGAACCAGTGAGTCTTATCTCTGTGTGTATTTATTAGATCTGCACTAGTGTGTGATAAATAATTGCACCATGTGAAGTGGTAGACAGGTTGTTTAATCATCTATGAATCATAAACGTGAACACATACACCACATTTCTCTCTATTTTCTCCCAGTCTTTTCCCCTAAATTATGGTTGCTTAAAGCAAACACGTCGGTATAAATAAGAAACATCCTATTTTATGCAACCTCTTAATTAGAAATGCTGTGTGTGTAGACCTGTTATTCTGATAGGAGAGTCTGTTGGCATTTTGTTTTCTAAACATGCCTGTCTCTCAGCCTGAAGTATTTTTGCTGCCTAATCATTAAGGAATTAATTCAAACTCAGCTTATATAAATTACAGAGGTTTTCTATTGTCTGTAAAAACTGGATCCTAGGGCACACTTCTCAGTGGGTGCAAAGGGTGTAGTTCTTGTATGGTATTTGCAATGTTTCAGGGACTATTGCAGCTGGGGTTTAAAAATTATTCTGCCTCTGAAATATCTCTGGGATACTCTTGTTTTACCGTCACCTTAGCTTGAAATGTAGGATGGTATACACCTAATCTTCTGATTAACTGTCAAAATTAGTTAGAATCTACAAAGATATTCCTCATTACTCTTTCATCAGGGAATGTAGCTATAGGACAAGGGGTAATGGGTTTAACCTTAAACAGGGGAAGTTCAGGTTAGATAAAAAGAAGAATTTCCTTACTGTGAGGGTAGTGAGGCACTGCCTCAGGTTGACCAAAGACATGGTAAATGGTCCATCCCTGGCAGTGCTCAAGGCCAGGCTGGACAATGCCGTGGATGACATGGTCTAGTGTGAGGTGTCCCTGCCCATGGCAGGGGGACTGGGACTAGATGATCTTAAGGTCCTTTCCAACCCAAACTATTCTATGATTACTTTTCTTTTGTAAATAAATAAACCAGAAAATAATACATTTAGCAGCACTTTAGCAATTAACTCCATTAATATTCAGTCAAATTAGATTTGTGAGTTAATTCTGCATTTAAATGAAGGTGATAATATATACCTTGCCACATGATTGTTTCAAGCTGTCTGCAGCCTTAGGCAGACATTCTGTACCTGCCACATTTAAAAGGTTAGCTCTGTATCTGGAATAATGTTTACAGCCTCAGGCTCAAATTTGACTATGTTTTTCTTGATATCTACTATTTCAAGGATATAAAGCAACTATAAACCTGTCTAAGGAACCTGGTCATCCTAGTTTCTAGCTGTTCTGCAGGTCTAGGATGTTGTGAAGTAGTGGAAGTAAGGGGAGAAAAATCTGGCTTTCAGTTTGATTTCTCTGTTGATTAAAGAAATATATATTTGCATGGCTAAAATATTGTGTTCATTTTTCAAAAACAAATTTAATTTTGGGAGGGGGATAAGAGGAGGAGGGAGGGAAGGAGTGTCTGCACTGACTTAAAAACATACTCCAGGGAGTATGGTAACATGTTAATCTATTATTGTCATTTGCTTGGGTGACAAAGAGCTACTTTATCTGAGCAAAGAATGCTTTTTCAGATCACTAAGATGGAATTTTTGATAGACTGCAACTTCTGAAATCCTGCTGATTCAATCTGTTTTTACCTCTTTTCATATTGCCAGCTAAGAGGAGATTCTAAAAAGGAACAATTTACTAAGTGGAATAAAAACAAAAGGGAAAACAAAGTCAGCATTGAAGGTCAGTTTCTTATTCAGAAAATTGTATGAGAAATATAGTTTAATATTCTGATGGTTTTTGTGTCAGGGATTCAACGTTTCTTATTTCTAACAAGAACAGTAGAAAACTTAATCATTAAACCCTAACTTATTCTTGAAGAGTTCTGGGAGATTAGTTATTCATTCTTGCAGTTATAATGGAAAAATAAATGTGACATCTTGAATTGGAAGTGGCTGAGAATGTTTTTACAGGCAGTGTGTTATGTTTTTAAGTGTGTTCAGTTCCCTTCTATCAACCTTAAACTCTTTCAGGCAATCAAAATACATTTTGATGATTGATGTATTGACCCTTTGCTAAGTAATTCTATTTTTCCACTTGAAAATTAAGACTCATTAATCACTCATGCTCACTGAAGTCAATAGGACTGTAAGTCAAAGTTTTGAAAGAGGTCTTATACAATTGTGTATTCTAACAAAACTAGACTTGGAAAAGACTTGGAGGCCTCACTATCACTTAGAAAATTCTAACATGAAGGTGAGATCTTGACTTGTCTAATTTCAGCTAGGTGCTCTCAAGAGTCAATTGAAAATTGTCATGATTCATCCCATGTATGTTAGATACCTGTTTTAGCCTAGGGTTGCATCAAATAATTTCATGAATAATTGCTGCACATATACTAATTGCTACTGTTCTTTCAGGGACACACAGCTTGTATTCAAGATGCTGTATTTTTAATGCAAGTATATGCACAGCTGGAGAACTTCTGGTTGTGTATTTTTATATAGCAGTGGTGAAACTATGTATAAGATACACATACTGCACATAAAGCAGGTTATGCCATTTAGATGACAATTTCAAAATGCTTGTCTATTGCAATTATTCTTATCTCAAGAGCTGTTGAAAACTTACTTAGAACTCATATAAGTTATCAGAAGGAAAAAAAACCCAGCCAAAAACCAAAACAAACCCCCTCAATTTAATCACTTCAACAAGGCAAAACGCTGTAGCAGTAAGAGATTGTTTGGCCTACTACCCATTTGAGTAGGTTTTTGAAATCAAAGCAAGTGTTAACCGTCAAAAGTTTTTTCTCTTCTCTCATCTCTTGTCACTGAGATGAAAACCTCATTTGGGATGATGGGTACTTTTGCAAAGGCAATTAAATGTAGGCAGAGTTTTTAAAATTTGTATTTCATCCTTTTTCTGTGTGGATAGGGTCATAGTATATTAAATCTTCCTGAGTGTATGGTACAGCATTTTGAGGTTTAATGTAGAGACTGTGGCAATCATATTCTTATGTTAACAGCATACAGTGCAGTTAATTGTTTTTATTGGAAATAATGTGAATGCAATATTCACTTCCAAGGGAATTTCACTCTTGTTTGGCATCAATTAACTTGACATAAAAATCATTTATTGCAATTCCCATGTAAAGTAGAAATATTTATCTTATGTGGAAAATTATTCTTAGTTCTTTTGATTTTTATGTTGATGTAATTTTATTCCTCTGTAACTAATTTAACATTAATTAAAGTCCAGATTAGCATTTCAATGCTAATACATCGACATTGGGAATTGCTAGGATTTTCTTTTTATGCAATTTAGTTGGCATATGTAGTTGGGAATCAGGGAGCACTCTATTTTCTTGTTGGAAACTTGATGGAACTACTTTTCTGTCATACTCTGTGTTCCAGAATAGCATAGAGGAGGGGATTCTTTATGTCTCAATTGACATCCTTTAGAATAAGTGTGAAAGTATCAAGGTATTACTCCAGCCTCATCACTGTAGGATCTGTATTCTCCAGAACTGCCCTGAGCAATGGGACTAGATTCTTCTCAGTGTAGGGGTCTCCCTCTTCTTTAAATGAGACTCTGTGCTCATTTGCTGTTACCCTTCAAAGATGCAGTATTCCCTGAAAGGTATAAATGCAAGTACATAGCTGGTCATTATCTCATTCTTGCCACTACACATAATGATTCTATTTTATTCTTGAAGGAAACATTTCTATAGTCCTGTCAAATTGAAAAGCAGATGTCTATTGTCTTGCATTAGTGTAAGCACTAGAAATTCAATAAAGGAAATTATTTGTTCTGTTAACCTTGAAAATTCTTGAACTGTTTAACTTCTGTTGTATTATGAAAGAATCATAGAATAGTTTGTGTTGGAAGGGACCTTTAAATGTCATCTAGTCCAAACCCCCTACAATCAGCAGGGACATCTTCAACTAGATCTATGATATACAAAATGCATAAATAACATAGTTATGAATATGCACAAACTTAATTCAGCAAAATGTTACTAGAAGTCTACCCCAGTTGTGCATCTTCAAGCAGTGGAGTTGCTGCCAATGACTTTGCAAAAACAAACTGGAAATACTGCTGATCATACTGTCATAGTGGCACAAGAAGGTAATTGACTTTGTCTTACAATATGTCAGTTCTGTGCTTCTAAGAAATTATTTTTATTTTCTATTTTCTTTCATTATAATGCAAGTGCAGGCCACTGCAGGAGGAAGGACCTGGGATATTCACCCAGAAACTCCTGACTCGGTACAGAAAATACTCTATTGGTAAAATAGTTAAAGCAGTATCCACATAGGCCCTTCGGTCCACAGTTGCCCTGAACAAGCTGTGATGCCTAATTGTCCTGACTGGAAACAGCCCCTTGTCTTGCCTGTGAATAGCCTGTGAACCTGCTGCTGGTTTTGAGGCTGTTTGTTATTCAGTGTATGTTTTATGCAGAGAAGTTTGGTTTTTTTGCATTCAGATTGTTCACTTCTTGTCCAAGGAATGACTTAGGTTACAGATAAATTCCCCCGGAAATCTACTTCTCAGTTGTTCAGTGGATACATATGAAGAAGGAGTAATATGAAAGTTTGCATATTCCATATTCATAAAATGGGCCCATGAGTAAGACTGCTTCTAAAAGGTCTTAATTTATAAAATAAAAATTATTTTCCACACTTACATATGTGGCTGCCAGAAATGACACAAAGACTGAGTCTAAATTACTGGAAAGGAGTATGATGGGGAAGGGACTTACTTTCTAAAGATGGGGATATTTCCATTAGTTTCAGATGGTAACTGTATGAATATTTCTCATATTTCATAGAACTTTGTCATAAAAGTCTCACTCTAATCTGCATCAACAGTGTCAAACTACTATTTTTGACAGCCATTCAATTTGTAATCCTTTCTTTCCATCAGTAATATTCCCTAGGTGCTCAGTTATTCAGCAGCTACTGGATAGTACCTTTTTATTGTCTTTAGCAGGATGCTTATCTGACTGCAGTCCTAAGAATCCAGCTAACAACTTGGAGGCAATTTCAAAGAGTTAATGACAGGTTAAAAACAGAGACAATTCAGTTGTGCAGAATTCCTTTTTTATCGCTTGATAGACTATGAGAGTGTTAATTGGAGGATGTTAGTAGTACTGATTGGTGGAAATGAAAAAGGAGTCAGACCTCATCCTGAGGAATGTAGTACTTCTACTACTTCTGAGGGAGTAGCAGAAAATTAGAATGTCCCAGCAAGGCAAATTACAGCAGTTTGGAAGTTACAGAGCAAACAATGTCTCTGGGCAAAGAGAAGAATTTCACAAAGAACAGTGTAAGAGAGTGTAAAAGAAGAAAACTGTCTTGGAAAAATATTCAGAGGAGAAAGGCATGAGAGGGATGGCTGTCACTCATAGCTTGATTTGAACCCAGAAGTTAACAGTGTTACGTCAATCTGAAACTGGTTCTACTGAGTAGAAAATGTCACCATCTTAACAAAAATGTGTTCCAGCAAAGCATGCTCCCAGAACTTGACTCAAATGGGAATTTTGCACTCATCTCTGAATAATGCCCTTTTTCTTTTTTGTTTTTTGTTTTTTGGGTTGGGTTGGGTTTTTTTTTTGTTTCCTGGTACTCTTTGAAATAATCAGAGCAATTTGAAAAAATTTGTCCCAAGATTACTTCTAAACTTTTCATCCTTGCTGCTCTAATGATGGCAGATTTTGAAATGACACAGAAACCCAGAATTTGCCATATAACAAATTTGAAATCAGTTTAATTGTGGCTTTCTTTACATTAGATATTTCATTGCAATATGGTAAGTAGATTGAGGCGATTATGACTGAGACTATGCATATCTTTATTATAAGTGATTCAAGGGTTTATTCTGATTACTTGTTCCCTTGATCTACTGTCAGCATTTGAACATATGGTTTGAAGATTTCTGAAGGGAAAAGTTACTAGGTGCACTGTGGGTGACTGTGCTAGTTAGCCATATGCTGCAGTGCTTTCGAACAAAAGCTGCTGGTTTAGTTTCCTTTGAAAGGAATTCAGTTGTGTGCACCAGAAGTGCTGTGGTACCTGCATGTTTGTTATTTGGAGACATTTAGGGCATCTTTATCTCCTATGTGTAGGAGACATCTGACACTACAGTACTTCTCCAACTCCCTAAGACAGGCACCAACTGCATATTTATTCCTCATATGACGTTATTCTGTTAGTCCAGTAGTTCGCTGTGTGGTAGTGTGTTTGCCTGGACAAGAACAAAGCACCTAAAAGCAGAATAATTGTCCAAGTTTGTGACAAGCACCCTTATCTCTTAGTGGTGTTTGGTAGAGCTGGCTGTGCCCCACTAGGTACTACTGCTGATGACTTCTGTGATGGCTGAACTGCTGCATACAAGTATTTTCTTATGAAAGCATAAATACTGGTATGCAGTGCCTGAGGAAGAAATCCAGCTATCCCATGAGCTTGCTCTACTGTGATACAACTCGTGCTACTCAGCAGGTAAATTATTCATTGTTATTCTCAGTTGTCTTGTCAGGTACTGCACAAGCATTGAAGGAGAGACACTCCTCCCAACCTGGAGGATACAAAAGTGATTTCCATGAAATTTCAAAAGCAACCACTGGCAAAACCGAGAAATAAATTCAAGACTACAGCATTTCTGATCACTACCTTAATCAATAGCTATTCCACTCTGACTTTCACCACAGCACTATATCTAATCTAGTTCAGTTATAAAGCTGATACATAAAGATTTTTTAACAACCAGATGTTTTGTCAGTCTCTGCAGCAGCAAAGCTGCTGGTATGTATCCATGGGACTGTTCTGCCTTGAAAATAGTGTTGTGTCATGTGTTAATGATATGTTTTGCAGTTGTTAGACATTTTGAGGATGAAGTAGCTTTGTCTTTGTTCAGTGTAATATATTGTATTAAGAAGTAAACAGCCCATGAAACCTATCATTCTGTGATAACTTGAAAGCTATGACCTGCAGCAGGGTAGATTGTATAGCTAACCAAATGCCCAACTTGTTAAATGAGCCTTTATTTACCTTGAAATAGGATACATTTGGAAAACAGGCTATTTCAGGTAACAGGCATTTAGCCTTCTGTATACTTTGTTTTGAACTTTTTGTACTAAATAAAGTGTCGCTTTTTACTGTGAAAGATGAGACAGTAAGTGAGACATAGCTTGTGTGATATTGCAAATAGAAAATATAAAAAAACAGCTGAGATTTTTTAAATAATATTTAACAGAACACATTTAAATTGGTCTGAAATAAGTAGGACAAGCTAGCAAGTGCTGGGGAATTCAACATGAAAGTTTGATTCAGATCACATGGATAATTCATACTCCACATTATTTCTCCTTCTAGTTCAGAATAAAAGTCATGCAAAAATTCTAATCATGCTATAAATTACCAAATTCTCCTTATTTCTCCTAAAAATAGCTTTGTTTTTCTCTGCACCTTATTCTTTAACTAGAAATGTAACAAAACTATTGTTTTATGCTTTTTGGTTGGTTTTGGTTGGTTGGTTGGTTGGTTGGTTTGGTTTGGTGGGATTTTTTACAGTGCTTTCATTGTTCTTAGCCCTTACAAATACCAGTTTAGTAAATGATTTTCATCCAGGTCTTCTGTCCTTGTTAAGGTTATCCCATCTTTGTTAGGGTTTGGACCAAAGTGCTTTCAAGTCAATAGGAACTGCCCTGCTTTCCTTACAAGATATTTTTTGAAGAGTCATTAGATTTAATTACACTCCATATAACTATAAAACTCTTGGTTTGAGAAGTAGGTCTGGTCTGTGTTCTAGAATATTGATTTTAATTTTAATGAAGTGAATTTATTCTCCTCAAAATTATGTAATTCACTTCACTTGAGTGTTTCCCCTCTGTCCGCAAACATGATTATACATTTATGCAGTGTTGCATAGGAACATGTGGCACTGAGGTACGGCATAAAAAGTATATTTGATACAAGTTTGACTACTTAATTATCTGAAATAAGGTCCTCTAAAAATTTTGTTCTGCTCACTGCAATAGGAAGTTCTGTAACTGAAATGCATTTTGTAGCAGACTGAATAAGAAATATTTTGAATAGGTTTAAACTATTTTTACGGGTGTGATTTTTTCATAGACATTAATAGACATTTCACCTGTAGAGTTAGACACTTTTCTTGCCAACTAGTATGTTGAGTTGAATGCAGTTTCTGCACTCATGCTCTGCATCAGATATATTCAGTCTTAGAAGTAAAATTAATTGTGTAGCTTTATGTCATATAATTCATGCAAAACTTCTTCACAAAGTGCTTAAGCTTAGGATGAAAGTTGCTTGATATGTTTATTAAAAAATCATTCAGCCAAATCAATTTCCCCTCACCTCCATTCTCTAAGCAAGAAAAAGTGTCAAACTCTTCCTAACTAAAACATACATCACATGCAGTAAAAAGCAGCCTTATCTATAAAAACACCTGCAAAATGAAAATTTGGTTTATTAAGTATTATCATTTCTCTTCCAACCTTTTCTCAGTGTCACTTTTTGAGTAAATTGCTGTTGTGCAGCGTGTTTTAAAATCTGTTCATTATCTTCCTTTCCACAGTTCTTTAGGGTAAAGTTTGTTCTAGACCTGTGCACTATTAACTTAACCCTTTGTTTATTCCCTTCAATTATGCTTTATACTGTCGAAGAAATAACTTTTTAGTGTTGCTAATAATTTCTTTCATATACAATATAGGATTTCTGTTCTTAGAAAATTGCTTTATAGCCTATACAGTATTTAGGTTAATGTAGTGTCCTGGGTTCAGCAGTAGCAGTCATTTTTCCCCTTCTTGGTAGCTGGTGCAGTGCAGTGTTTTGACTTTCGGCCTGGGAACAGAGCTGATAGTAACGTTTTGGTTTGGCCAAGGACTTTGTGAGCCTCATGCTCTGCCAGGGAGGAAGGGAAGCCAGGAGGAAGCAGAGACAGGACACCTGACCCAGACTGACCAGGGAGGTATTCCATGCCACAGCACATCATGCCCAGGATGTAACTGGGAGTTAGCCGGAAGGGCTGGGAGACTGCGGGGTTGGAGGAGGTATCGGTCAGTGCTTGGTCGGGCTGAGGGGGGCAAGTTATCGGTCGACTGGTGCTGAGGTGTTGTATTCTCTTCCCTTGTTATTTCCTTTATCAATATTATCATTGGTGGTAGCAGCAGTGATTTGTGTTATACCTTAGTTACTAAACTGTTCTTATCTCAACCCGTGGGAGTTGCATTCTTTTCGATTCTCCTCTCTGTCCCTCTGGGAGCAGGGGGAGGGCAAGAAAGGGGGGGAAGTGAGCGAACGAATTACCTGACTGGGTTTAAACCACGACAGTTCTTTTTGGCGCCCAACGTGGGGCACGAGGGGTTGAGATAACAACAGATCTGACTGGATTAATAGTCACTCGTCACAATGCTGATTTATTGGGTATCAGAGTTGTTCTTGTTGATCTCACAGCTTCAGAATGTTGTAACTTACTTAGAGCCAGTATTTGTTGTGTTGGTGTTTATCAAGTGTGGGGCTTGGGCTAAGGTTCTTGTCTCACTGTGCTTTATGGCAATGGCTTGTAACTCGGGCGGGCTCCAGCAGCAGGGCGGGACGGACGTGGCTGTGGACTTGTACCTGGCCGTCCGGCTGCTCTTCACCGTCCTGGCCCTCACCCTACTCTCCATCTTCGTGAGGCTGCGGGGAGCTGAGGGGGAGCGGCCCCGGGAGCCGGCGGCAGCCGAACCGGCCCGGGAGAGCGGCCCCGGGGACCAAGCGGCGGCGGGAGCGGGGCCGGAGGCCGTGCGGGGACGGCTGCCGGTGGAGGAGGTCGGGGCGGTCGAGGAGAGGAAGGAGGCGGCTGCAGAGCAGCGGGAGAACGCGGCGGAAGAGCCGAGGCCCGCGGAGGAGCCGAGCCCCGCGGAGGAGCCCAGCCCCGCGACGGCCGAGAGCATTTCCCGGAAGCCGCCCGCCGAGCCCCAGGAGGATGCAGAAGACCACGCAGCATTTCCCAGCAAGACAGAGGAGGAAGAGCTGGACTCAGGAAAAGAGAAGCTGGCGGTGGGAGAGCCGGCAAGCACAGCAGCTACACCAGCCCCAGTGACAAGTACAGCAGCATCGTTTGAGAGTTCTGAAGGTTTTGAATGGCCTTTGGGTGTCCTTGGGACCTGCCTGCTGATTGTGATGGGGATCAGCATGTTGGCACACACACAGACTGTGTGCTACCCACAACCATTTTGTCTGATCTCAAAAGTTAAGCAGAGTCAGGTTTGGGTCTTGTCTGGGGTTAGACGACGATTCAGGGGGACCAAGAGGTCTTCCCCAAGGCTGGATAGTCATGAGTGGCAGGGCATGTGGGACAGTATGGGCAAGTATCTAGTCCACTGGGCCCCTCCGGTGCTTTGGAAGCATCGGAGATGGAAAGCAGCTGTATGGAGTCCCCAGCAACAAGCTGCAGAAACTGCTGAAGGGGACAGTGAATTATTTTAAGCCTGGTGGGCCCATGGCACTTCAGGCCATCAGAGCAGAGATGCAGCACAAAGATGGACTCATGATCGAGGGGTGGACTTAGCAATGGACACTATTGCCCAGATTATTCACGAGTGTGAACACTGCACACAGTCTCTCCTGCTCTGGAAGTCTGTTACAAGAGATGGAGCCTGACATCATGGACCAGATGGACTCAGCAGCTTTATAGCTACTGGTCCATGCACTTAGATAAGAGTGATGGTATATTGAAAATGTGGGATCTGAGCATGACGTGAATGGTATGGAATAAGGGGTGGATAATGTCCTGGGTTCAGCAGTAGCAGTCATTTTTCCCCTTCTTGGTAGCTGGTGCAGTGCAGTGTTTTGACTTTCGGCCTGGGAACAGAGCTGATAGAGATGTTTTGGTTTGGCCAAGGATTTTGTGAGCCTCATGCTCTGCCAGGGAGGAGGGGAAGCCAGGAGGAAGCAGAGACAGGACACCTGACCCGGACTGACCAGGGAGGTATTCCATACCACAGCACATCATGCCCAGGATGTAACTGGGAGTTAGCCGGAAGGGCTGGGAGACTGTGGGGTTGGAGGAGGTATCGGTCAGTGCTTGGTCGGGCTGAGGGGGGCGAGTTATCGGTCAGCTGGTGCTGAGGTGTTGTATTCTCTTCCCTTGTTATTTCCTTTATCATTATTATCATTGGTGGTAGCAGTAGTGATTTGTGTTATACCTTAGTTACTAAACTGTTCTTATCTCAACCCGTGGGAGTTGCATTCTTTTCGATTCTCCTCTCTGTCCCTCCGGGAGCAGGGGGAGGGCAAGAAAGGGGGGGAAGTGAGCGAACGAATTACCTGACTGGGTTTAAACCACGACATGTAGCTTTTCAGCCACACCAATATTTTAAAAACTTTCTTGTAATTTTACTCACTACATGCATCTTTCTTACCTTATTTAATGAAAAAATTCTTTGGAACATGTCATTCAAGTTCTGAGGTTTCCATATAAATTTTATTTTGCTGGGATCTGTGATATTAATCTGTAGAGTTGGCTGTGCAGTCATAACCTATATCGTACAAAGATCTAAGAATAAAAGGCATCTTTGAACAACAGTTGGCAGTAGAAGATCAGAATTTGTTATCTGTGTGTAGGTGTCATGAGCATTGTACATTGATAGCTCAGTTTACAAAGCACCATCTATATCCTGTACTTGAAATATTATCAAATGGTTATGAGATTAAGTTAAAAGCAGTTTATATGTCATTCTCTGAGATAAGGGAGTGGCAGTTTTCTCTGAGGAAGGCAATCCCTCTCAAGGTTACACAAAAAGACTTAAGCCAAAGAAGAGCTGAGCTTTATGGAGAAGACCTGCTTCTGAAGTTGCTTCAGAAAGGTTGGACCCTGAACTGCATGCTAGAATGTAAATGTTGAAACAAAATGAACCATAGTTTCACTTCTAGCATGCTAACTGGAGTACATACTTATTAAAAAGCTGTTTCTGAAATGCACATTCAAACTCAGCAAAAGCTTTGGGTGGAGTGGCATGAGAAGTAAAAAAGGCCTTGACTGTGTAATCACTGCTAAGCAGTAACAAAAACATCCCTGTGTTATCAACACTGTTTCCGGCACAAATGTAAAACACAGTCCCACGCCACCTACTCTGAAGCAAATTAAAACCGGCATAAGAGTATAGCTGAAAAGCAGCATAGTACATTTCATGGTATGTTGGATATCAGGTTTGTTTAATGCTGTGATCAATCTAACAAGAAGTTCATGCAGTAAAAGTGTAGCTGAGAAAACAGGACCAGAACTCACAAAGACCACGCAAATATTATTGGCTTGGCTTGACCAGCTAGCAGGTCTTCTTCTCTGTTGACATCTGCTTTACTAACCTCATTTGAAGAAAGCTCTCACTTCTATATGACACAAATGCAGGTTTTGATGCTGATGATATTGTGGTCAGTTATCTGTCAGTTTTAGCAGTCACTGTTATTACCTTGATCTCTATTTACTCCTCCATTAGTCTGTTCAGGATGGCCATCTTTAAAACGTCATTTTAACTTCTTATTTGAATATGCCTTCTTAGCTTCTTATTTGAATATGTCATCATGTGTTTCTTATTTCATCATATTGACATGGGATTGAAGGAGGTATTGCTGTAAACTTAGGAGTCTCCTTTTATTACTGTTTACTATCAAAAAGCTATCACTGTTAGTAACATGGGTTCTTGCCTGCTAAAAGCAGGTCCGTTAGATGGTTTTCATATTGTTTGACAGTGACTTCATACAACTGATATACTGACAGCTGATTTTGAGAAGAGAAATACTAGAATAGTTTTATTCTAAGCATTAAGACAAACTAAACTGCTAAATTTCTATTTCTGCTAGTCCACTTAAAAATTGGCTAATGAAAACTTTCACCTTTGTCCTATCCCTGTATTTTTCCTGACCCAAATAGACTGATCTTTCAACGAGGTATCAGCAAACATATCACACAAAACTTTATAGAAAAAAAAAAAAAAAAAGCAGCAACACTTTTGGGGCTAAAGGTAAAAAGTTATATGATACTTGATCCCATGCTCTCATCCAGGTTGCTTTTTACTGAAGTCATAGAGTTAAGATTTTTCTATTTATTATCTGGTATACATTGTCATACTAAGGGTTATGAAGATACTCAGTGAAGTGATTTTGATTGCTATTTCCCATAAACATCCTGGAAACAGATACTGATTTAAGTTTTCTCAATATGTAAGTCATTAAACAAGAGTGATAAAATTATTTCTGCTAGTGGAGAGTTTGATGTTTAATTCTGTTCCCATTCTGTTGTGAAGGTCTTATGTTCTTCAGCTGCAGATGGATTGGTCTTAAAATACTACTAAGCTTCACAGGTGAAACTGCTTCACTGTTAGAATGAATTTTATAGTGAGACTAGGTTCTCCTTAGATTTCATTGTGAAATAATTTGTCTGTAGTTTAAGCCAGAAGCAGAGTTTAAAGCCTGTTTTCTCATGTGCCACTCACTGGGAAACCCATTGAACAGCATGAGAATATATTTCTGGTTTTAAGCATTTTTTCCTGTTATTTGGGAATTGGGCCCATAGCAAAATCTGGAATACTTTTTAACTGTTTCCAGTTCTCTCAGTAAAACCCTTTTAACATTCTTGGGCTTGCCATCCTGTGCGGCTGCAGTATCATGCGTCTTTATGGAGGCACTTCAAAATGAATATGGGTGTTTTCAAACTATAGCGTGCATTTGCACTAGGAGCCATATTTTCTCTGGGTATATTTTATAATCCAGTAACTTTATATGGGCAGTACAGTGTCCATGAACATTGAGAAAGTCAAGCACCAACTCTTTAGAGTTAGAAAACTGGCAATGAAGTTTTATGTAGAGTGTCCATTTTATATAACTGCCTACTGTAGTTTCAGTAGGAAGCTGTCACTGGGAGAAATTGTTTCTGCACTGCAGTTTCATTCCTTCCCAGTTTCATTCCTTGCCAGTTGTATACAGATTTTTACTTCTTTTCAGTTTGGATTGTAGTGTGAACATTAAACAAATAATATACCGTTTGAGCAGACAAGGAGCTCTTTACAGCTAAATGCTCAGCAAGGGCAGAACTTGTATTCTAGATATTTAGTGAAACTAAATAGCCTTAGTGAAACTGTTCAGATGTAATGCTTCTAGAGAATGAGCTTTCAGTCTCAGTGTGGTTTGACTAATGTGAAATTTCAAGATAGGGAACAGTCAAAAGATGTCACAGCAATCTGCAATTGGTATTTGACATGCTAAGTACTTCTTAGATTAATTCATCTGATCAAGGATCACTTCAGTTCTTCAGAGTTTAGCCTAATATGGTCCTGTTCTTGTTCCATGTGTTATTACAATTAAATTGTTACTTATGGGTCTCAGTCTTTATTTAGAGTCTCTATTCTTTTTAGGCTGTTACCTAGACAATTAAATCACGTTGAGATTCACCAATCTGGGCATTCAACTCATGTCAACAATTCTGAAAAACACTTAAATAATTTAAATGTCTGTAATCACAGGCACTTCTGAATGGCAATGAATTTTCTTTCTTCCTGAGTAATCTTCAGTAATTTCTAAATTCAAAATATCCTTAAGTTGTGTTGTCCCTCTGTTGCTGATTAGTCTATTTGCCATATTTGTAATTGGGCAATCACAATCATAACTAAGTGTAAGTCCTCACTGGGGAAGTAGGTAATAAAACCAAGATTGTTCACAAAGCTGATCAGCCAAAGAGGAATGCTGCCAGAGCAGCAAATCTGGGGCTTAGCATTTCCTAGTTCATTCTGGTTCTCACCACTCTATGCAGGGCTGAATGACAGGTGGTGATAGCTGTGGTTTGAAATTAGAACCTTCTGTGTTTCCTATGCCCTGTAAGTCTGCATTCGTGTTATTTTGCTTATCATTTTTTCAAAAGACAGTTACACTTCGTGGGAAAACATGAAATATATGTTGTGTTCTTAGTTGCTCTAAGTTTCCATGATACTTTATAATGATAGGAAATGGATTTTTCATCTCTAATTTATACCTACTTGAAATCTGTTCCTCAGAAATAAGAAGTTTTTCTAAATTAAGGTTGAAAATGAGATTCCTCTCAAATAGGCACATTGCACTCTTTTATGGCTTGTGTCATGACAGATTTTTGCCAGGTACAGGATGAACTGGTTGCATTTGGATTTCTATGTAAAGTGAGGATTCTTGGCTTCTAGGAAGTAACCATTATTTTCTTTTAAATTAGGGTCTTGATTGCTGACACTTTCTGCTGATTGCTGAAAGTTAAGACAATTCCTTTCCTAAGCAGAAAGATTCCTCTCCCTTCATGCTTACTGGCATCAATCTACCACTTAGGGTGAATGAACAGTCGCTTTCAGCCAGACTTTTGGGCAGTTTGGAAAAATTATTGTCTCTGTAGATTATTTCCACACAGTACACTTCCAACACACACCCTGCATTTTACGTAGTTTACTGAACTTCACTGTTCAATTATTTTAGTTGGGTTGTATTGTAACTGAAGGTTTGCTTTTGATATATGAACAGTGATCTGTTTCTAGGCGTCTAAGAGCTGTAGGGACCAAATGTGAGCTTCCTAAGAAACATCTGCAGTAAATATCTGGAACAGTCCAGTTTCTTATGCATAGACATAGAGATTTAACGTTTATATGATCTTTTTGGATGCATCCTATTTTTTACACTTTGCTATAAATAAACTGCCAATGAAGGCTTGTTTGGATACTAAGACCTACCAGGTTTTGGGAGCATTAACCTGCATTTCATGTTGAAATTCATAATAGGTTAGTGTATGGTGCTGGCTGCAGAAGAGGAATTTCAAGTAATTCCTCTTTAGCTATTTCTGGGTCAATTGACTTCTATCATATTTCCATGTAAAAACTTTATAAAAGAAGAATTTGAGGTACCAGTTCTTAATTGGAATGGTTTTAAAGTAGAAAAATTAGGGATTCTCTCTTCAGCCAGGGGATATTATACACTTGAAATGTCATGTAGGGGGTAAAGCTTGGTGAATGATATCTGCAAGAAAAATGTATGGTAGTTTGATAAATACTGTCTGTAAAAAACACTAAGTGACTAATGTCCATATATATTTACTGTGCCTATAATATTGCCAGTACCAGACATTTCAATTTTATAGATTCTCAGTAGCAAACATAATGTTTTTGAAAAGAAAAAGTGTATTTCCTTTTTCTCTGCTGCTAACCCATGCGTAACAGATTGCACAAAGAAGATGCTCTTTTCAATGAAAGGGTGATATTAGGAGCTGCTTCTAAAAGTATCAAATCTAACTTCACATAACACCAGAATACTGTAAAACTGGGAAACCTAACAACCTTGACCTAACAGTTAAGTAAGGCTTTCATACGTTATGTTAGGAGCATTATGGTTATAACGATGAAATTACAGCATAACTAATTATTGTTTCTGATTTTCCTGAAGGAACTGGTAGGTTCAGTTTGTTGGGGTTTTTTTTCCCTCAATTATAAAATACCCAAGAGCATTGTAAAATTAGTAACCCTAAAATTAGAATTCTAAACAGAACAGGTAAATTTAATATTGCAAGATCAGTTATGGATTGGCACTTCATGGAGATTTTCCACATTGATAGAATCATTTAATCTTAGACTAATTAAGGTTGGAAAGCCTCTGTGGCACTCATTTGGTCTAACTTGCAAACTAGATCAGAGTAGTGGGACTCTGCTTATCCATGTTCTGAATATCTTCATGTGGGGTAATTCCACATCTCTGGGCAAATATTCACAGGACTAGAGTAGGACTAAAGTGAGCGTGGATCCCTAGTTTTCTGTAAAAATGTCCAGCCTAGCCGATCCTATAATCTGCCTGCAAAATGTTGTTGGCGACAGCATGGTATATAACACCATGTGAGTCTGAGAGGACTGTTTTGACCCAGATCACATGTGGGTATTTATGATACCCACCACCTCATACTGGGATGGCAAAATAGATATTTAGCAGCATAACTCCACAGTCTTAGAAAAAGAGTCACTACTAACGGCTGTTTTTCACAGCTGGTATTTGCTTTACCAAGACTCCAAATCTGTGCCAGCAGATGTGTCTGATAAAAGTACAGCCTTGGTGTGGGAGTGTGGTACTTAAATCATTCAAGAGCCAGTCAGCCTCAGCTGCCTTGCGGTCAAAACAGCCACTTCTGAGGAAGGTTAAGGCTTCATTTTGAATTTATAGAGTGCTTCTTGAGATCATGAGCTTCAGTGTAGTATGGAGTTATCACTGATAGTTATAACAGAAAGCTTTTGCGATTGTTTGTACTGGTGGATTATCACTACTTTCAAAGTTTGAATTTAGCTCTCAGGTTTAGGTCAGGGATCTCAAGGCTACAAGAGCATTTTGTTGACTATAATATTTAAATTGAAAAACTTGTGCCTGTTTATGTAAATATTTAAGTTAACGATCTCATTGCTTAAATGAAAACAAAACCATGTAGGATAATGCTTTAGCTTCATTAAAATACATTGACATTTTCTATTAATTTGCATCTAGTTTTTTTCCATGGATTTTTATCTGTAATACTGAAGTAAAACGCAATCCTGAGGCATAAAATCCAGTCTCCAGGCCTTTAACTTTGGACTAAAGGAAAGCTAAAAACAAAGCCTAGGATAATCAAAGGTAGGACTTTGCTAGTATAAAAAAGGGGGGAGACATTTACTGAGAAGCAAGGGCCATAATAACCAGAAGGCAGGTTCTTTCCAACCCCAGTGAGCTTTAGAGCCAGCCTTCTTCCTGATGTGAAAAGCGCATGTTACGTGTAGAGAAGGATTTCAGGAATACACTTTGAATAAAATCCTAAGCCCCCTTTCTCCAAAAAAAACATTAAGCACAAGGTATTAAGAGAAAAATATGTTTTTGAAATAGAAAATTCCTTTACAGACAGGTATATCACAAAAGAAAGTAAGTCCATGATGACCTGTAAAAGAATTAGCAATTATTTATAAATATGAAAGCATTTGTAATGCTATTAGAAATGACTTTGTAGAAAGAAAATACTTTTGAAATTAATATGAGACAGACAAGATTAAAATGCAGTCCAGGTATACTTTTGCTTTTGCACCTGTCATTTTGAGCCACCCTGCAGCAATATATATATATATAGGGTAAAGTAGTTCGTGAGAGAATGTTTCTGAATTTTAATGACAGCTTCAGGGTTTTCATGACCTGTCAGCTCTGGAAATAATACTACCGGTTTGTAAAAACTTTCAGTAAAAATCGTATGACAGTAATAATAGTGGGCTATCTGTACAAAGAAAAAATTGATTAAATACTTAGGAAATGTTAAGTGCTAACATTGGTAAAAGCAAGATTGAGATATTTGCAGTGATTCAAAGCAATAGCTATTGGACAAATATAGTGTATTTTACAGCTGTAATTTGAAAACAGCATGTGGCAGATTGGTATAATTTATGCCAAAGTGTATTTTTATTGCATAACTCATTACTCTTTCCAGAGGGAGCCAAGAACATAACCTTCCATATGTACTACTGAAAATCCAAGTAGTTTCTTATCAATTATCTTATGTACATGAGTAACTTTGAAACTCTAACCCATTAGATGTTTTTATCTTGTAATTCTTCTCTTTTGGAAGGTGAGTGTGTATATGTATTTTAATGTCAAAAATGAAGGAGAAGGTTGGAGATTCTCTTAGGAAATCATTTCCAGACAGAAAAGTTCATGGCAGGGATTTGGGTGATTTCTGAGTGGTGTGTGGTTTTCCTGCTCATTGGTGGGTTTTGGTTTTGTTTTGTTTTGTTTTTCTTTGCTTTCCTTTTTTTTTTTAATAAAGGACCAACAAAAAAAAACTGTCCATTTTGAAAGATTTGACATGGCAGACAACGATTTTTGTGTATTTATTGTTAAGAAGGTGCTTGTCTTCAGAGAAATAACTCATGTCAAGAGTATTTTTTGAAGTCAGTCTTAGATTCATACTGGCTTTAGGTAAAGTGCTTTGAAACAACTAAAGTTGGTCAAGAATTGAGCTGAATAGTGAAGACATTTTCTTTCCCAGTCACTGAAGTTCTTATATAGTAGACTAAATAAAACCACTCAAGGGTAAATATATAACATTTCTTAGTAATCAAAAGGTATGAAAAAAGGACTTTGCTTATCAAAGACTTAACAGATAGCTTTGTAGGATACTGTGTCAACAAGGAGCTGCAGCTCATTACGTTAGTGTATTTGCTAATGCTCTGCAGCATGTTTTCAAATTAATACCAGTAAATTACTGTAGATAGATTTATCATGAATATGTGAAATATTCAGCAAAATATTGTTTTGTCCAATGGATGAACAGACTTTAATTGAGTCAAAAATCTGCATTTCTGTCAGCAGAAAGGAATTTTTTCATTACATTCTCTGTGAAACATTTTCTATTTCTTTTCTATTTTTTAGTAATTATAGAGTGGTTTTGTGAGCATAGTGATTTAAAAATTATGTTTGAGGTATTCAATGGAAAGAAAATACACCCCTGATTTTATGACAGCAGTCACTTCTAGAAGCATGAATTAGTGTTTCCATAAAAAATGCACTTAATATGGTACTTTTAAAAGGACTGGGATCTACACAGGAACTGTCTCAGTGTAAGTGAACAGTGTGCTGCAGTAAAGAAAGCCAGCAGGCTGCATAAACTTCAGGGCATCACCAGCAGAGAAACCTTGTCAGTGTTCAGTTTTGGTCCCTGCTTTACAAAAGATGATCAAAGGACTGCATGAGGAAAGGCAGAGAGAATTGGATCTGCTCATCATAAAGAAAAGAAGGCTCCAGGGAGACCTGATCACTGCGTTCCAGTATTTAAAGGGTGGCTACAAAGAAGATAAGAGACTGCCTTTTTACAAGGAGTCACATAGAAAAGACAAGGGGTAATGGGTACAAGTTATTTATGGGGAGATTCCGTTTGGGCAGTAGAAGAAAAGTTTATACAATGAGAACAATCAGCTACTGGAATATTTTCCCAGGGAAGCGGTGGATTCCCCAACATTGGATACTTTTAAAATTCGCCTGGACAGGGCACTGGACCACTTTGTCTAGTTCATACTTTGCTAAGAAAGGTTGGACCAGATGATCCTTTTCCCTTCCAACCTGGTATTCTGTGATTCTTTGATATGACTGATGTATAGTAGAAATCCACCTATGTGTATTTCTCTCTAGAATAAGTGGTTTAATGGACTCAGTCAAGAAAATAAGGGAAGTTAATGGCACAGTTTAGAAATTAACCTAGATTCAGGCCAGTGTATTATTTAGTGACCCTTGGTTTCTCCAGTAAGTGACTAAGTCTCATTCTGTTCTATTTTTTAAAAAATTAGTATTTTTTCCATGCTTTTAACACTTGTTCCATGCCATTAATCGGTTAGCTTCCTCAAACTTGTCATAGAATCATAGAATGATTAGGACTGGAAAGGACCTTAAGATCCTGAATTTCAGGATAGAAGAGGTTTGATAATCATTCACAGGAAGTCAGTCTTTTCTCCTTTTACCAGTAGTACTGTTTAACATGTTTTAATAAGTGGAGTCTTCAACTTTGAAAATAAGTTGATTAGTGCAGTCTTATAGGTGTTTGTAAACCTGAAGAAGACAGGGAGAAAGGAACAGAAGACATATTTTATCAAATCAAAATAGAAGTTGGCTAGTCAAAGGTGATTAAGTTTATGCTTCAGGCAGCATTTACTTGTTAAACTCATTCTTTTGACACATTATAAAATGCAGTGAAGGCAACAGAGAATTGGAGAGTTTAAGTAAATCTGAAGTTTATTGAAGTCTTAGAAATACCAGTTTGTGTACATAAAGAATTTGAAACACAAGTACAGACTTTGTTATTCCAGTACTGTGTTGACTTAAATAGGAATAATAAAATTGTAAACTAATTGAATTGTTGTTAATCAAACAAAGCCATTTTGGTTGTTTATATTCAAATTTGTTTACTTCTTTCTTGTGTTTGAAGTCCATAAATGTTCAAAATCTGCTTCAGATTTAAATAAATATATATGAACTCTCCTGTATTCCTGAAAAGTGAAATAAATAAGAATTTATTGTCAAATGCTGGTGAAAACAGCAGAGTTTATATGGTGGCATTTTAGAATCGTAGAATCATAGAATAGTTAGGATTGGAAAGGACCTTAAGATCATCTAGTTCCAACCCCCCTGCCGTGGGCAGGAACACCTTATGTTAAATCGCATCACCCAAGGCATCTTCCAACCTGGTCTTTGCTGGTACATCTGTTCCCATCATCCTTAGAGTTGGGCAAGCATCTTCTACTGCACAATAGCAACTTTTCCTTCTGAAGCTCTAATAACAGTAGATTACTTAGTGATGGAAATAGGTTGCTTATCAACAGAATGGGTAGTGTTGCAAAAATTGTGGTAAACATGTTCATCAGAGAAGACATGGATGCCAGAGATAATATTAGATATTGGATAATAATACATATCTCATATATACTCAATGAATGAGAAATCTTAGGGCAAGGCTGAAAGATAAAGTTTTGGGAATTACCACTGTCATTCCACGTACCCCTATAGAAAAACTGAATCATAACAATACAGATTTTCATGCTTTCTCTTTGTGACGTATTGTCTATGTTCTTTAGTTATTTACCTTTCTTTCCAGAATTTGGTGTTTTCCTAAAAAAATAAATAAATAAATAAATAAAACCATATGTAACTATAGCCTTCAAAGATTCCTTTTTTTCGGTTCCCACTTTGCTCTCTAGAACATAGTGAATTATTCAGAGCAGTTAAGACTTAGTTTTCTGATTTTCTTTCTAATATTATTCAACTTTACAAGGCAGAGAGCTCTCATTGCTGTGGTCTTAAGCTAAGTCTGATGTACACTGCATGTGAAAATCTATTGTAAGAGCATTTTTAAGAACCTGACAGAATAAACGGTGAATCCATTGATCCCTTGTTTTAGAGCCACCATGTAGTATATATTGTTTCCTACCGCCACTTAAAAAAACCCAGTTCTGTGGTGCCTGAGACTTGAGGAATGTTTATACATTTTAGTTCTTCCCTGCTTGGGGCTTCTCGTTCCAAGCAGCTCCTCAGTGTAGCAGCAACTTAATTGGACAAAACTGAAGCACAGTTTATGTAAACTTGAGCCTTCTTAGTGTTAAAGTTGTGTGAGCCTTTTTCTCTTCAGGTGCAGCAAAATCAATTAAGTATCACCATATACAATTCGCTGGTCAGCTTCAATATACTCCAGAAAGTGTATTTTCTCAGTCTCATTACTGTGAGACCTGTCTATCTGTAGGCATTTTTTTATATTTTTTTCAATGGAATTGCATTAATCAATGATGCAAGATCAAGAAATCAATATATCAGTGCACAGCTGAGTTAAATATTATAAATTATCCATGAGGTTGTACCAGTACCCATTTTAACAAAGACAAAAAGACATCTTTGGACAAAAATGAATTTTGTCTTTTACCCAGTTTATAACTGCATCTTTAGTGGAAAATCAGGTCAGAACAAAAACTGGAAAACTCTTCTTCTGCAGCTGTCAGGAGACGAAAAGTAATAGTTTTCTCAGTCTACTTCAATTTGTTTGTTAATAGCCAACAGTGAAAATGGTTTGAACATTTTATTAAGGATCTCATGGTTTGAGAAATCTGTACCTGCCCTTTAGTGTTTTTATAGTGTGTGACAAAATGTATCTACAGAATTATTTTTATATTAATATATTATGTATGGATGGATCTGATGCTCTATATTCCATTGAGTTGGGAAAAGGGATCTTGGGATATTTGTAACTTCCACTGAAAAGAGACACTATTTTCATGGACTTTACTAGGAGTTTAGTAAAAATATTTAGGCTTACTGTATTTTTAAATGTAGCTATCCTGACATTTGTATTTCTGGGAGGTTAGTTATTCCTCAAGTGACTTATTTATTGGTAAAATGTTTATAAAAAGGTCCCTGCTTTCTAAGTGATCATCTAAGGTAATCTATCTCTGAGAAATTTGCTAAATGAGGATTTTTACAGCTGTATCTGCAATTGCAAGAATTAGGATATCACAAACTCATCAGCTGATCAAGCTTATAGTGAATTTCTTAACTTGGAATTGAACCCTCATGCCAACTATAAGAGTAAATAATAATCGGATCATCATCATGCAGAGCATGGACAAGGCAGGGCAAGCTGATAACCAAAACTGATCTCAAACTCTCTAAGTGCTTTGCAAGTTGTTGAAATAAATTTTGTTGTAGAGATATGGAGGATTTTGATGTAAAAAATCAGGTAAAATATTAAAATTCTTCTGTGCACCATTGTTGTTTTTTTTTTGTTTGTTTGGGTTTTTTGTTGTTTTGTTTTGTTGTGGTTTTTGGAGGGGTGTGGGGGGGTTGTGTTTGGTATTTTTGTTTTTGTTTTGGTTTTTTTTTTGGGAGGGTGTTGATGTGTGGTTTTGTTTTTCTTGATTTTTTGGGGGGGGTGGGGGGTGCTTCTTCAAAGAAAGCTTTAACAAAGACATTTCAAAAAAATATTTTGACTTATTTTAGTAAGATTTCTTAATGTAAGATAGTACTCTTTATTCCCATATGGGGTTTTTTTCCCTTTTTTGGTGTTTTTTTTTGGGGGGGGGGGGTTTCCTTTGTTTGTTTAGGGGTTTATTTATGTTTTTCATATAGACATTGCAGTCTTTTTCACATAATTCCTAATAAAATGGACTGCTACTTTAATGGAATTACTTTGATGACAAAACACAGTATTGCCAGGAATTAAAAAAAAAACAACCAACAACCCATTTGTTGATTGTTTCTGTTTTGTTTTTTTTTTTTAAGAGGAACTTAATCAACAAGTACCTAAACTAGGTGAAGGTTTACTCTTTTTTGTTAGAAACTGCTGACAACAGTAATATCCATCTGTAATATCTTTGCTCTCTGCTGTCTGCCAGAGCTCTAGGTAAATAAGAATCCTAATTCCTTCTATGAAAAAAAGCAATACTTAGGAGAGTATTTAATTTAGTAATTTCTTTAATTTGTCATTTAGAGTAACTTCTGAAATTTCATTAAGCTTGCTTCATGTAGCTGTCCTACTTCAGATTCCAGGTATGTGTCTTCACTTATTTCACAGCTCAAAATTTTGTTACTAGTTTTCAAGGCCTTTTTTTTTTTTTTGCTATGGAAATGAACAGGATGACATTTTTGTGAAGTACTCAATGCCATTAATTCATTAGGCTCATTTATTCAGGAAGTTTATTTGGTACCACTAATCTGAAAGGAAAATGGCATACAGAATCCGTCAATCTTTAGAGACAACAGGAGAGAAAGATATTTTTTATAATTATGTATACTTCTGCATACAACTAAGAATGAGTAAAATTTATGAGAGAGCATTTTATGAATTTAAGTCTTTCAAGTAGATTCCAAGAAAAGCGGTAAAATAATATGATCAAGGATTGCTTTAAAGGAAGATTGGCTAGGAAATTAGAGAAAAGAAAATCTCTATTTAGAACACAATTTCAAGAAAGATGAAATTCTGGGGCTTAAGTTTCTGAATTTTTAGCTGAAACCAAAAATACATTTCAGTAACTTTAATATATAAAATTGTATCTGGAAAATACATATTTTAATAGTCTATAAAAATACCAGTGATTATAGTATCATAAGTGTCCCTGGATTTTCACATGCCCTCGGGCAGTTTCAGAAAGCAGAATAAATATGAAGTATCCTTCTTTTGGAGTCAGGAACTAGCCCATGATAAATTGTATGTACATCAGCAAAAATACTCCAGATGTTCAGGATGTTGAAATCTCATTAGAGAGATATATATCCACCACTTTTCATGAGGTTTCAAGTCTCCTGTTGAAGAAAAGTCAGCTTATTGTGATGATCTTTTTGAGTAAATTTCTAGAAACTGTTCATGTGGATCATAAAATCATAGAATCGTAGAATAGTTAGGGTTGGAAAGGACCTTAAGATCATCTAGTTCCAATCCCCCTGCAATGGGCAGGGAAACCTCACAATAAACCATACTACCCAAGGCTTCATCCAACCTGGCCTTGAACACTGCCAGGGATGGAGCATGGATTTGCCAGGAGATCTCTTTCTCGAGCAGTTTCCAATCAATGCAGAGCTTTTTTAACTGCATTTTTAGAGTAACCTACCCATTTGATTAGGAGGGTTCTTGAAGGGCACTAGTTTTGTCTGAGTGAGAGAAAGCCTTCGGAAAATGAATTATTGGGATTTTAAAAGCTCAGTGAAATAGCAAGACTGAATAGAGTTCTTTAAGCATTAAATTAAACATAGAAATTATCTATGTTCTAAGGTCTCAACGTTTTCTGGTGTGATAGATAATATATGCATCCAGAAGATCAGCAGTTATGTGAAACGAAATACCAGAATAATATTTGTTATTCCTTTGATGCCAGTGGATGCCAATAGTGAAAGATAATGTCAAAGTAACTGAAGAAAAAAAATGGAATTTATTAAAATTTCTAAGTGTCTGTGACTGAAATATGTTTCTCTTTCATTGTTTTCTAGATAGTAAGAAAGTAAAAATTTACACGGGTTTGGTGCAGAAAAAAATAGCATGTGTGTCATATTTACAAGACAAAATGACATGATAATGACAAAATGACAGAAGTTCTGCAAAATCCAAGACCATCAGGCAGTACCTTAGGTTAGATTCTCAAACCAGTGAAAACAACTGACTGAAAACAAATCACTGCAGGGGAAAAAAAAAAGTCAAGCCACTAAATGCAGTTCCGTATAACTCAGCTACCTTCAGTCGCACTGTTAACAGAATATTTCAGGTCATAGGGTGGATATATGGTAGAAATAATCAAGAAAAAGTGGTTTATTTTTTCTTTTTATTTACCTTACCTCTGTAATTTAATTTTTCAAGTCACTGCAAAGATCAAGAAACGGGTTTTTGAATAGATGCATAATGATTAATGGGTGTCTTTTCCTATATGAAAGCTTCTTTCTGACTCATAGAATACCAGGTTGGACCTCAAGAATCATTTGGTCAAAACTTTCTTGGCAAAGCATTAACTAGACAAGGTGGTCCAGAACCCTGTCCAGCTGAATCTTAAATGTATCCAGTGTTGGGGAATCCACCACTTGCCTGCAGAGATTATTCTAATGGCTTATTGTTCTCATTGTATAATTTTTTCTTCTACTGTCTAATTGGAATCTCCCAATAGTAGCTTGTATCCATTGCCCCTTGTCTTTTCTATGTGACTCCTTGTAAAAAGGGAGTCTCCACCTTCTGACATTTAGTTTGTCTGTTTGAAAAACTGCTGTGTCACATACTTGCCATCATTGCTACTAGCCACCCTTGCAAGCTGACTTGCAGCTTACACCTTATTCCTCTACTGATGCCCATGGGTCCAGTTCTGTAGTGGAGGTGCACCATGCAGCTTTTGAAATAACATGACTCTTTGCAGAGCTCCTTAATAACTGTCAGGATTGTTGGCTTTTTCCTTTCCAGGTTCTGGTTTTTGTTGTCTGAAAACTACTGTGCCACTACTGTTTCCTGATCTTTTGTAAAATTAATATCAACCTCCTGCCTCCATCTCTGTGTGGTTGGAGGATTAATTAACGTTCATTACTGGTGTACCGTGGCAGTGCCTCTGCCAGCCCAACACTGTTCTCTAGTGAGTAAAGTCTTACGTTGCAAGTTCAACATGAATCTCAGGACTTTGGAGATAAGAGGTTGGCAGAAGAGGAAGAAAAGGGAAAGCTGCTAACAGTGTATCAAGCACCCAGTTCTGCCATCAAACTCTTGGAAACCTTTGCATTTGAATGTATAGGCTGTTCACCTTAAATTCAAGGCCATATACTTTAGCTTTCTTTGTTGTTGCCCTGGACGGTTTCTGTATTTGC
Source organism: Pezoporus flaviventris (assembly GCF_033815535.1). Classification (NCBI taxonomy): domain Eukaryota; kingdom Metazoa; phylum Chordata; class Aves; order Psittaciformes; family Psittacidae; genus Pezoporus; species Pezoporus flaviventris. The sequence goes on from NW_026892561.1 coordinate 44,438,906, forward strand.
TCTTACCAACTTAATTGCTATAATAGAAACACAAAACTTTTTTTTTAGTTAATTAGTATCTTTTCTGTGAGCAAGTAGTGCATTACCATACTTTTACTGCCTGTCTTTGAAAGTTTGTGAACAGCAGGGTATTGAAGGAGTGTTTAAGATGCTTGTTTAGGGTCACATTAGAGCAAAGATTGTTCAGTTCTTGCTCCTTAATGTCAATCTGTTCTTGTTCCTTTCTGAAAACATGGTGATGTTTGAGTAGTTGAAACTATAATGCAGACTTCTGTCCAAGGGGGCATGTACAGAGAACTTGAAATCAAATTTCAGATGAACTGATGAATATTATTAAGAATCTTAGGTAATAAATTGTACTTAACATTGAATATTAGTCCTAAAATTATGTTTACATACTGAGAGATTTTGTTAGAACCAAAAATCTATCCATTAAGGCCCCAAATTTACATTAAATTAAAAGCAGTACTGCCAGCCACTTGTAATAACTCTATATTGCATTTTCACCAAGAAGTGAGTTAGTAAATACATACATATTAGGATTGCAGCACTTTGTTTTAATCTGTCTATATTGTAAATTATGAAGAAATTTATGTAGATAAAGAGAGTGCACAGATGCATTTCCTTCAGCAGATGCATGCCTCACTGTAAAGAATTTTTTCTGAATTTCTAAATAGCCCTAGACCATACAAGAAGAACAAAACTAAGAGATGCCCATTATGCATCAGAGAGTGTTTCTTAATTTTCCTATCAAAGAACAAAGCCTGAAAACCCATCAACAGCTGTTCTGAGAGGGCTTTATTGTAACATTCAATCACTTTGATGGAATAAATTTTTACAGGCTAAAATACTTTCCTTCTGATTATTGGGAAATGTATTTTGATTCATAAACTTTGTTTAGAAAATCCTTTGCGTATATGCTTTATGTTGTCATTGCTGTGGCTTTGGATATCTATTCCACTTTTTCTGATCTGTGTAAAATGGATAAAAGCTGAAGTGATAGCAAATGCTTCCATTAAATGAATTTACAGTGTGAATGCCAGCTGGCCACTGTATTTCTAAACAGACTGTTTAAGTCAGCAGAAAAGGAAGACAAACTGTCCTAGAGCTGACAGTATCAAGACCATCAAAACAAATGAAGTATTTGTCCTGTTCTGATTAATATTGTATTCAGAACAGAACATTACTATTGGTGTTAAAATCACATCAGTGGCCTAATTTGGTCATCTCAGTCTTTGTAAATAACACATGTTCATAACATTAATTGGAATTTGAAGTCATTAACTGAAGGAGCAAATACCTTCAGTCCCTCCATCAGACTTAACCTCCACCCACATTTCAGATTTAGTCTGGTTTCACCTGACCTATAGTCATTTTTCATGAGTGTCTTGTCTGTCAGATTACAGATACTGAGTGGTCATAGATTGAAATGGGGAAAAATGTCCTCAAGGAAGATGGTGGTTCTAAGGTTTTGGTTTGGGGGTTTGTTGTTTGTTTTTTTTTTTGGTTTTGTCTTTGTTTTGTTTTGTTTGTTTGTTGTTTTGTTTTTTTTTTAATTCAGCCTCCAATGTATTTTCTTTCTGGTCCTAACCAACTGCTGTGAAAGTGAACATTTGGGTGTGATCTCCGTGAGTCATTCTAGCATCTGCATTAATCAGCATTCATATCTCCAGTAGCTGGAAACTATATAAACCTATTCAGAAGGAGCATAATGAAATGCAGCTTAGTGGTCAAAGGTTTAAGTTACTATGTATTCAAGATTGACCAGGTCTTTTAGGTCTTCCACTGAAATATGCTTCACTTACCAACTCTTAGGATGTCAGATATCTTGAAAACTTTTGAAATCGCAAGCAAGAAGGTGTTTCAGTGACAGGTGTTGAGGCATTTCTTCCAGCAATATCTAATCCCCTATAAATCTCTTAATGAGTTCAGAGTGGGCTCTTACCTACTGGTTGAGAGAATAAGGACTGAGAGGCCAAACTCTGCCATAAACATTTCTAGTGTATCATAATGACTGGACAGTCCAATTTGTAGGCATCTAATTTCCTCCCATTTTCCTGAGCATAGGTACACAACAAGGGACCATGGATTGCAACAGACAGCACGAGCACATATGCCCTTCCAAAGTCATCATTCCAGTAACCTTATTCTGTTTTTTATATAGCTCTTTAGTGCCAAAACCTGTTTTCAAATGTAATGAAGACATTTAGGCACGTTGGCACTCAGTAGAATTTAGGTTAAGTAGCCATGCAATTTTTAAAGTGTTGTCTTCTAATTTGCCAGGACACTTGGTAGTATTACCCGTTAACCTGTTTTCTGTGTGCTATTTTGAAAATATCTTCCCTTGATATCTCTAAGCTGTCTTGTATTTTGTGTGTTTGTGTCAGCTGAACTTTCTAATAACATATTAGTGATTATTTTACTTACTTTATTTCAGGTATATGATAGGGTCAATTTAAACTAAGTTAAAAATGTCAATATCGTAGGTTAAGTCCTAGTTATCTTGGCATACCTATGTGAGAATCAGTGGCACTTTGCCTACTTACACTTCTGGGGGGATACCTGGGCAAGGTTAGTGAACTGTTTTTCTTGATTGTCCCCTTAATCTTCTTATATTTTCATTTACAGATTTTATTTGCCACACAAGTATTTGTGTTTTCTGTGCTTACATTATAGTTTTCCTCAAACCCCTCCTCTCCCTTCTTATATAGTCTAGCTACTTTTAGCCTCTTTGTTTCCAACATAAACCCTAATTCAATCTTTGAAGAACTACCTTCTAGAAACATAAGTTCATGGAAGCATATATATATAAATCTTGGCAAGTGCTTTTATTTTTTGAGTAATAGAAGGTAACAGAAGAAAACATGTGGTCACCTAGTTAGAAAAAACTTTTCTTAGACCACAACCACGATGTAATAATATACTGATTGCATTCCAAAAGTGACCTCAGCTATGTTTTTTATGTAACACTCATTTTGGTGGGAGAATCAAGCACTTTGATCACTTTTACTGTTCCTCATTCCTAAATGTACATGGAAAGTTTTTCATTAATGTGAAACATGCAGAAACACTGAAGTCTCTGCTTCTGAGATGATTACAGGTTTGCAGTCCTGTCTGTGTACAAAGTCAGTGTAAGTATGGGATATCTTTACCAGCCAGGATCTTGCTTTAAAAAAGAGCCATTTAAAAAGTTTAACATTTTAAATTTTAATAGACTATTTTCAGGAAAGTTAAAATAATTATGGGTAAAAAAGCAGCATTGTACAGTTTAAATCCTCCTAAAAGTGAAGGTCAACATGGGATTCTGAGACAAAAAAAAACCACCAGATTAAATATTTTGAACAAAAAATGCACTTAATAATGAAATCTATAAATGGAAACCTCTTCTATGTTGTCTAATGCTAACACATGACATTTTGCTGTCCATATAACCTTTAGCTTTTCTGTCAATATTATGGTGCTGCACCAATTTCAGAAAAGGCATTAAATGCTGTCAGAATGAAAAGCATGATTTAATATTAAAGCAATTATTATCCTCTTATGATGCAGGAATATAGTAGGCTTTTAATGTATTGAATCAAACTCTTTCTGCTTCAGTAATTGTGTTGCTAAAATACATTTTTTTCATAGACCTATAATTTAATAAGAATGAAAGAAAATTTTATCTCAGGAATAAACTAAGTGGTTGCAGAGAGCCGCAGATATTCAGAGAGCATTTGTTGCAGAGAGCCGCAGATATTCAGCAAATTATAACTGAAGGGTCCCAGTATTGGCATCAACCTAAGGTTTGTCGTTTATTTTATTTTTGAGATTAAAGCAAGCTGAGCTTGTAGATTTATAAAAAATAAGGGGTCAAATAGCAGCAGCAGAAACCTCATACTAGTGATTGCATAAACATTATATAAGAGACATAGGATCGTAGAAAGGTTAGGGTTGGAAAGGACCATAAGTTCATCTACTTCCATCCCCCCTGCCATGAGCAGGGACGCCTCACACTAGGCCATGTCACCTAAGGCTCTGCCTAACCTGGCCTTGAACATTGCCAGAGATGGAGCATTTACCACTTCTTTGGGCAGCCTGTTCCAGTTCCTCACCACCCTTACAGTAAAGAACTTCCTTATATCTAACCTGAACTTCCCCTGTTTAATTTTAAACCCCTTGTCCTATTGCTACAGTCCCTGATGAAGAGTCCCTCTCCAGCATTCTTGTAGGTCCCCTTCAGATAGTGGAAGGCTGCTATGAGGTCTCCACACAGCCTTCTCTTCTCCAGGCTCAACAGTCTGTCTTCCTTAGTCTGTCTTTTTATGGGAGGTGCTTCAGCCCCTGATCATCCTCTTGGCCTTCTTCTGGACTCACTCCAAATACCTCCATGCCCTTTTTATGTTGAAGACACCAGAACTGCACACAATACTCCAGGTGAGGTCTCACAAGAGCAGAGTAGAGGGGCAGGATCACCTCCTTTGACCTGCTGGTCATGCTCCTTTTGATGCAGCCCAGGATACAGTTGGCTTGCTGGGCTGCGAGCAAGCACACACTGAAGCCGGCTCGTGTTCATTTTCTCATCGACCAGCACCCCAAGTCCTTCTCCGCAGGGCTGCTCTGAATCTCTTCTTTGCCCAACCTGTAGCTGTGCCTGGGATTGCCCCAACCCAGGTTTAGGACCTTGTACTTGGCTTGGCTGGGCCACCTCTCAAGCTTGTCAAAGTCCCTCTGGATGGCATTCCTTCTCTCCAGAGTATCAACCGAACCACACAGCTTGGTGTCATCAGCAAACTTGCTGAGGGAGCACTTAATCCCATTGTCCATGTCACTGACAAAGATGTTGAACCGAATCGGTCCCAACACCAACCCCTGAGGGATACCACTCGTTACTGGTCTCCAAGTGAACATTGAGCCATTGACCACAACTCTTTGTGTGCAGCTATCCAGCCAGTTCTTTATCCACTGAGTGGTCCATCCATCAAATTGATGTCTCTCCAGTTTAGAGACAAGGATGTCATGCGGCACGGTGTCAAATGCTTTGCACAAACCCAGGTCAGCTGCTTTGCCCCTGTTCATCAGTTCCATAGCCCCATCACAGAAGGCCACCAAATTGGTAAGGAAGGATTTCCCCTTAGTGAAGTCGTGTTAGACCAACCACCTTGTTTTTCACTTACAAAAGAACTTGTGGTATAATTTCCAATTATGAGGCATGATCTCTGTGTAATCAAACAAATTTCTCATCTCCAGATTCAGTCCGTCTTGTAGCTTTCCTTCTTTTTTTATTTAATCTTTATCTTCGCTTCCAATGTGTAATTTGTATGCCGATTTGTAGATGGAATGTAGAATCATTTTTAAGCTGTAGGCTCAACTTTGCATAAGCAAATGTTTGTAACAACAGTTTTTAATATTCAGAAGTACATGGCTGCTTATGCTTGTAACTGTGTATTGTGCTGCTTGTCTGATCTGTTTTAAAAGCTTTCTTTAAAACGGGATTTACAGCAACAGCAGCAAGAAAATTATCTCTTGCAGTTTTAGATGCCTTTTAAATCTTACTCTCCTCTCTTTTGCTGGGTCTTCTGGTATCAGTGAGAATTTTGTAAAAAGTAGTGGAAGGAAATCGCTTCAAGGGTTTGCTCTCACTTTCAATTAGGGATGTTTTTATTATACTTCAGTATAAAGCTAGTGACCATTGTTAACTTCATCTCATATTCCTGCTGTTTATTTGAACAGAATGGATAGCAAACAGAGTTTATGAAGACATGAGAATAAATCCTGGTTTTGTCATCAATGGTGTGTAGATACAAGAATCTGCCAGAGCAGATCGTTTTGCAAAATGAACGTATGAGCTATAACATCTCAGGTTATGTCTGCACTGTAATGTACTGGGGAAAAAAAAAATACAGCTAGTGTTAAATGAGTTTCTAACGAGCTATAGTCTGGCTGTGGCAGGATGGTAAATTATCCTCTCACAGAGCTGGGCTATTACAAATAGGCTTTTACTATCAAAACCAAAAGTTGATTATCTCTACTGTGCAGATGGGCAGGAGACCTCAGTGCTACATCTAAGTTTGCGTCAGGATGGCAATGGTAGAAGATCTTGCACTGCCACCTGCCTCAGGGCAACCAGAAGGTCCAGAATTTCTGAGCCAGAGCTTTAGATTTATCTAAAATATCCTGTACTTGGTCACTAAAGTAAACATCTTGCTGAAAGCTTAGTCCCTCCTGTGTTTGTTTTACCTAGGTTTGGAAAGTGTCATTGTTTTGATTCAGCTATTTATAAAATTGATGCAACTAGCTGACTTGTGAAGCAGTTTGGAAGATTAGTAAAGTAGTTATGAGAGGTGGTTCAGTGCTGATTAGGTCCCAGTTATTCACCCTTGTCATTAACTACCTTTTTGAAGAAACTGACCTTCCCTACTTCTGAAGCTTGGTTCTGAGAGCATTTTGATCCCACTAGCCATGAAATAATTCATGTAACAATTCAAATGTGTGAAATTAATTTTCAAACTAAACTGGCAGCTGGGGTTCAAATCTGCAAAAAGAGATACTGCAAGGGCAAAAAAAAATAAAAGAAATTTTCTAGGATCATGTACCACAGGATTGGTTAAAAACCTGTTTATTATCACTGAGTTGATTTCGGAAATGCTATACTTTTTACTTCATTATGAAAGCTGTTTTGGGAATTTTAGTTTAATTAAGCATGTCAGAATTGACTGAACACAGAATATGCCTCAGACTGAAATAAGAAAACAAAACTATATACAAATACTAAACAGGAACATTTCAGAAGGTGCACAAGTAGTTTTCATAAACCTGTTAGTTACAATGTAAATGGAATCAAAACCTATGTTAAAAATTGGTTATACTTATTTATTTTGCTGTTTCTAGGGGCACCTTATTTTTTTAAATCAGGTGAGAGCATTTCCATTAAACTTCATTTTTGCAAGTTGCTGTGATAACATCTGCAACAACACAGTATGTGCTGGCCTTTTAACCTCATAGTAATTGTGAAATGTACTTGTCTTGTGCATGTACTGTCTTCAGTGCAGCAGAGAGAGTTTGCTTTTAACCATGACAAACACCGTTGCCTCTACTCTGCAAAGACAGCTTTGCTATGAATAATCTACAATAGCCAATTCAACTTTATGAACAATTTTTGTAATTGTCCTTGATTAATTTATATACATCCTGATAAAAGGTTTCCCTAATCCCTGCAATAAGCCTTTAAAAACTCTGAGCATCCTCTCTTCTAAAAAAGGCTACTACCTAGCTCTCTCTGTCTTCTAATTGGCTTGTCTCTGGAACATCCCCTCCTGAAATTATAATGCCCTAAAAGTTCCCCTTCCTTGATAAAACAGTGAAATGCAAAATGTTATAAAGTGCAGCCTGAAATACCATACTTTTCAGAGGAGGAAGGATTTACAGCCTCCTTAAGAAGAGGCAGACAGCAGAGTTTCTAGCACCACAAAGCCCAAGGTTTCACAGTAAAACCCTTCCTAAACATGAATAGAGGAGATTCACATTCAGATGATGAAATCATTAGAGATGAGAAAAATGTCCCATAGGAAGGGGATTTAAAAGGTTGAAAGTGCTTACTTTTGAGAAAAAGTGTGGAGGATTAAAAAAAAATAATAATTTCATATATATATGTAATGCTGTAAAGGTGATGATTATTTCTGTTCTGTCCCAGTGGTCTGTTTCCAGAACAGAAGAAGGATGTAATGAAGGACATGTTTAAAATGTAAATACTTGTCCTTTTTAAAAAAATAAGAATTTAGAATAAGGTTTTAGGATTGCCATACACTTCCTGAGTCCTAGACATAATCTGGTGTCAAAAAGCATGGAAGGATGAACTCTGTCATTCAAAATTGATTCCATTTTTTTGGGGTTGTTTTAATCTGGGATTGTTACCCTTAGATTTAAAGTCAACCATTTTCTGGCACAGTTTGGCTTGTTTGTTTTTTTTTTTTTCTACTTAAGTATAACCATTGGAGGCAAAGTCACAGCACATTGTTTTCTTTTGGAAAAATAACTGTTGTGTTCCATAGATATCCCTGTGGCATCTCTGACAAGAAATTATTTCTCTGTGAGTATGCAGCTTGATTGGTTAGCACACAAAAGGAAAGATGCAAAGGGCATATCACAGCCACTTTTTCATCTTAAAATTTTCACTTGATCCAGGCAGCCTGACTGATTTTTCTCTCTTTATTGCTATTTACTATGCACCTCAGATTGAAGCACGTGCACAATAAATCACTGAAGATGCTTGATGGAAGGTCAACCGAAGGTATCTGGGCTCTAACAGCACAATGTATGAGTTTTGGAGGTAGCACATTCATATCTGTAATGCAGTCAAATTAAACGCAGTATCAGAAGAAAAGCAAAGAAACTATTTCCAGCTTACAACTATTGCCATGATAAACTTGAACTTTAAACTGTTTAGTGTTTCAGTTACAGTGCTGTTAAAAAAAAAAAACAAAACCCCCCAAAAAACAAACAAAACAACTAACCCCCACAAAACCCCCACAAATAGAATATTATACTATTATAGAGAAGATGTGTATTTTCCCCAACTCTAAGATGTTTTTATTTTTGATCAAGCTAGTAAAGTATTTACCTTCAAGCTCAGACTTATCAGAGAAAATATCATGCCTATTATTGAAAAGTTGAAGGAAAAGAAAATAAAAATAGTTCTGTAATCTTAACTGTAGTGCTTGCTGTTGCTCCCTCTATCGTAAAATGCAGACCTTTGTCAGAAACACAGGAATCTGGTTGACAAAAAAGAAGGCATATTAGTAAGAACTGAAGTGATGCAGGCTTTAAAGTAAGTGGATGTATTCAAATAAGAGATGAAATTTAATTAAAGCTGATGTTATTACTAGCTACTATAATTCCGTTTGTTAGCAGGAAAACATTAAGGAACTATATTTAGCCAGATTGAGCAAATGTTTTATATAATTACTCTACATGCACAGTCAGAGGGTATAATCAGAATCACACATTAGACATTGGACTGTTGTATTCTACTGCTGGAGACAAGTAACTTGGGAGCACGTGCTGCCTTCACCAGTGCTTATGGGTAAATAACTAAGACTTCTTTAACATGCGTCCATTTCCCCTTGTGGGCAAATCTCTGCTTAATAAATAATTTTTTCCTCTGCCATTAATGCAGTTGTGTTTAAAAAGAAAAACATCAGACTTGAAATACCTCTGGCATGCCTGCTAGGATCCAGTAGTGAATGGTCCTTATAATAAAAAATACATTCCTTCCCTAATTTTAGGCTTTCTGCAGCCTAAGACAGACAAAAATCAGTCACTACTTGTGTTTCATGAAAGACTGACATTTTGAATAAAGTGGTTGCTTTTCAGAGCAAAAGTAGGTTTTTCCGCAGGGAAAAAAAAAAAAATTGAAGGAAATGAATTTAAAATTGTTTTGAAATTCTTTAAAGTAAGCGAATTTAGGAGTCCAAATTGCAAGGTTCCTGGCTTAGCCATAATGAGCAGCTATCAGATCTAGAAAACTGATAAAATCACCAGGATCTTGTAGCCATGGCTGAACATAAAGATTAATAGCTTGGGAAGATTCTCAGATGTGATGCTGTAAGGCTGAGAACAAATCTTGTGAATCCTTGGTATGACTGAGACCATGGGAGTTAATGAGTTCAATACCAGCTCAACAGGGCTAGTGAATGTTAGGAATTCTCTCAGCTTTCCTTCTCTAAATCCATAAATGAAGCTTCTAGGGCTTCCAGGCAGCATGAAAAGTTTTGAAGCCTTGTAGTCCATCATCTGAAGGTTGGGACAGAAAGGGGAGTTATTTCGTGCCATGGATCTTTGAAGAAGTGGTATCCTCAACTCAAATTCTGTCTTTTTGTCAGGACCACACAAGATCTCAGGTTTGTACCCAAATGCATCCCTGGCCCTAATGTAGGAGCATGAGGGACCAAACCATTGATCAGTCTTGCAAGCAGCATGCATAGTGGCAATGTTCAGTCACTGCTGCCTACTATTAATCGCTCTTTCATTACTGTGTCTGTCTTGCAAAAATGCTGCCTCTGGTGTAGGTGCACTTGTTTTAGGTTTTAATCAATGTACATGGAAACACATTTTGAAACAGAAATTTCAAAGGTTACCAGCATGCTTCCAAGACTAACAGGATAGAGACAGCCCATTTGAAACATATATAAAACTTGTTTTATTTTTGTCTTAGAAGTTTAAATGCCAGGCTTTGTAGGTTGCTAGAGAAGGCATTTAGGCTCTCAAACCCCTGCTGCAGTGCTTTTTTTTTTTTTTTAATTAGGTAATCAGATAAGCTTCAAGGCTACATGAACTGAAAATGCTCTTAAAAATGAATATTATTTCTGAAATCAATTATGGTACAATAACTGTAACAGGTTTTATTTTAGTATCTTTGAAGCCAGTAGGATTTGTATATAAATGTGTATTCTCAAAGTAATGTGGGAACTGATTTATAACTAAAATCTTGCTATGCAATAAAACCTTGTTGAAGTGTCTTCTGTATGTTGTGGGGATACTGTGAAAAATCTGAACCTAAACTTAGATCCATCAGTATCAAATTAAGCAAATACAATAAAAGTATCAATACATTATTGGTCCATATTTGGTACAGGTTTTACCTTTGACGATGCAAGGTTTTTTGCTTTCTTTCACATGTTGTTTTTTTTTTTTAGAATCAGTGGACTCAAATATTTCATTCTCAATATCTGCTTTATACCCTAAGTTTTCACTCCTGAATTTACCAATCATGTCACCAAACGTTCTATCTCTGAGCTAAAGGGTAGCTATTAAATTTGAAAGGTATTCCTGTTCACACAATCCACTTAATCCCCACCATAAGTAGAGCTAGAGGCCCTCCCTGGGCCTGTAATTACCTCAGGGGTGTGAAAGAGAGTCTAAGATCAATATAAAAATGTTCTAAGCTTCTAAGTAACAGTCCCAAACACCATAATTTAGTATTGCAAATGGGTTTATTCTGGGACATTACTTTCTCCCAGAAGGCATTGGACATGACAGCATTAAATGGGGATGGGAGAGCCAGCTAGAGCTGCTTTCTTCAAAGTATATCTGCAGTCGTCTCATCAGCAGACTTTCTCAATTGCTCCTTGTCCAAGTGGTGCAGGTGACTTTTCTGGAGCCACATATTTATCTGCAAATAAACCTTTGCTGTGTAGAGTCTGCAGCATCCAAAAAATAATATCTGTTTTTTGCTCAATGTGGCTTCTTAATAAGTATTTGTTAATATTGCATTAAGTTGTATTTTCTGCAGATGCCCATTTTTAACATACTCCATTATGTCACTTTGCTATGTATTTTAGATCTTCACTGTAGCTTTCTATTTATGGATTAATTCCCTCAAGCTGTTAACTGTTTCAAAAGACCTTTTTCATTCTAACACCATTCATACGTTTAACAGAAATACATTTTAATTTGTATATGTATTTGAAGAGTTCTGTGCAAAAATATAGAACAACCAAGAATATTAAAAAGTATTCATTCTGATGAATGATTTTCTAAATTGAAAAACAAGATGATACAAGATTTTGTATTATCTGCTTTCTGTTTTCAAGTCATATTCTTTTAGATGCATATTAAAAACATCCCCAAGGGCTCCTCAATAGCTCTTTACCTGTTTTGCTGCCGTTATTAACTCTTGCATGCTGGCAGCTCTTGCTTAAGAAGTTATCGCTAACATTCACTGTCATCATTAAGAGACAGCTTTAAACTGATTGGAATAATTATCAAATGGTATGCTATCACTCTCAGCTGAACAATAAATCATCCTGACTTACACTTTGTCACCCTCTGAAGCCTGACCCTTATTTTATCAATCCACAGGAGAAAATATATCAGAGAGGAGTGGATAAAAAGAAAAATAATTACCTGAATGGTCTTTAATAGATATAGCTGTCTTCAGAGAACAGGGTCAATTTGAATGGTAAAAAGTCAGAGAAGTTTTGTATATGGAAGCTAAGGAAGTCATTCTTTGAAATTATAATACGTTGTATCTTAAATTATATTCCTTAATCTACATCATTATGTAGAGTAATGCAGGTTGTCCCCACCCAGTAATTGATCTGCTCATATTCCAAAATATGCAAATTGTTTTTCTGCTGTTAGTTGTTCTATTGCAGGTAGGAAGATAGTTTTACATTCTTTCCCTGACTGTGCTCCTGCTTAAAATAATATCCCTCATAAGTATTGTACTGCTTGTCACATACACAAAAAAGCAAAACACCTAGAAAAGCTTATTGGCAGAAATGTCTGATCTCAGAGAATTAATGAGTATAATTCAGTTTTAAAATGTAACAACCTTTCTTGCTGTTTGTATTTTAAGACACCTGTCCTAATCCTCAATTCCTAAAACATAAAAGAAATCTAGGTAGCTGTAATTAAAAGTCCAAGAAAAATTCCAGAGGCTCCTGGACTAACAACAGAAAGTACATCTACAAACAAACTGTCCAGATTTCTATTTTCAGAGTCATTCATGGAAACAAATGGACATTGAAATGCAGAGAATTTAGGTTTTATCTTCCTAATGCCGTTAGTATCCTCCTGTGAAATAACTTATAAAACCAACTGTGCAGCAACATTAAGGGTAGAAAGCAGACATTTCACTGTATGCATGTATGTGACCAAAACCCCCCAGTTTGTTATGAATATATGTACAAGAAAATACATTGTTTTATTAGCTGCAGAATTTTAACTGTGTTAGTGGAGTAATAAAAAAAAAAAAAAGCAAACAAACAAAAAAATACAACCAAATAAACCAAAAACCCTAAAAATATTTTTCAGGATTGCTCTTATAAGTCAGTTGTGTCAGGTTGTGAAGTATGAAGCAACTATTCTGAATTACACGTGTTTTGAGGGACATACATTCACACAAGTGCACAGGCTTCTTGGTAAAGAAGGCATGGCTTGTCAATGACTACAGTTAAGGCTGCCTATTGCCCAGCAGACATGAGGTCAGCATGTATGTCATCTCATTGACTAGAGAATGGGAAGGGATGAATTTGTAAATGTGCCTTCTGGTAGATGGGAGAAAGGGAGTGTGAATACAAGCTGAAGATTTAAACTTGTTCCCTTCAATTAAGTTACTTGGTTCCTTTCAATTAAGTTAGAAACGCATACAATCTGTTAGAACATCTCTGGTGAGAGCATAATGTCATAAAGTGCAGTAATTTGATCATTTGTGGTCCTCTGAACATACCTAAGTTTATCCCTCAGGCAGCTCATTGACTTCCCCAGAACTATTTCAGGGAGGAATTAAGCCCTGTGCTCAAAGAAATAATAAGCACCTTATATGCAGATTTGCTCAAATTGTCTTAATATCAGAGCATCTTAACTGTTGAAAAATCAAATTCTGAATTTTTCATCCAAGTTAAATTGGCAGCTATTTACTTATCTGATTTTTGTCCAGATATTGGAACAGAATAGTGCTGTCAATACTAGGCTTTGGTTTTAGTGTCCAATATAATTTTTTTTTCTGTCCACAGTTTACACTGAGGAATCTGCTTCTTTCAGTGCTTAAATGGTCCTGTCTCATACTGGTTTCTGAAAAAGCTGTGTTTGTGCAAGCTCCCGCCCCTGCACAGGAGGGAACTGAGACTCCATTGCAGGTTTTTGCCCCATCTCCTTCTTTCCCCATGAAGAACAGAAACACTTACAATGCCTGGAGAGGAATGGCTCTCACCTCTTGGCTTATTCACATTCTTCCTCCTAATCTGTGAGAGTTGTCCAGCAGTCATCTCTGTGAGTGATGTTGAATTGTGGAACATTTTTTATTTCTTTTTTGGTACAAAGTATGTCCCAGTTATTTTTCATGTAGCTGGAGAAAACTTGTACATTAAAATACTACACATATGTATATATGCAATGGTTCCTCTTACCTAGAAAGTGAAAATGTGGTGTAATTACAACAGCAAATGAACACATGCAGAAGGACCATAGTTATTTGCCACAAGTCATGTAATGAATCAGTTGCAGAGCTATAGAGCTACATTTGACTGCTGATGCTTCTCCTTTGCAGCCACAATAATCCTCTTGAGACTCTACAACCTGATGCATACTAAATTTGTGATTGTGAGTGATGATATACTGCTGACCTCAAGTGTCACACATGATTACTCTCACTTTCTGAGATTCTTAATGGTCAATTTGTATTTATTCATATAAAGGATTTATTTTCCACATTCCATTTTCATATTCTTTTCTTTAATAATTTCCCAAGTTTCTAGAAACAACTTTTTATCATAGAAAATAATATTTCTGCATTATTTTTAAGAGGAAAATTGTCTTCTCAAGTAGCTATTTATTTGGACTTCCATGGCAGGGGGGTGGCAACTGGGTGATCTTCAAGGGCTCTTGCAACCTTAAGCTTAATAAGTAGAATCATAGAGTCATTAAATGGTTATATGCACAATATTATTTCATTTTGTTAGTAATAAGTCTAAAAAAAAAGGACAAAGCTGAATTAAATTACTGTCCTTTATCCCTCTCTAGAATTTGTGTTTTGTTATCTTTTCCAGGATAACAAAAAGCACAGAAACAGGTTTTTCTGGTAAATCTTACGGTTTCGTTATTGACTTTATACCTTTTTTGTGAACATCATAAAGAGAAATGAATTAGAAGGATGTTTTCCCTGTTGAAGAGATACAGTATAGTGCTTTTCACAGGTGCATTACTGTATGATACTATTCAAAATGTATTATTTTGTTTTATTCAGAGTTATTGAGAACAATACACCGTGTAATACAGAAGTTTCTATTAGGTTGACACCATCATGTTAGATAAAAATCTGTATCTTGCTAGGATACAGAGGTCTAGATTTCCTTGTATGTCAACACATTAAATAATATGTTATTCAATTAGCTGTTTGAAATTAGTCTGATGTTCCTCCCTGAGTGAAAATGGGCAGTAAGATTGCGATCCTAGTTGCGATATCTAGTTTTTTGTGATGAAAACAGATTAATATTGCACTAGCAGCCAAAATGGTCAATGAGTTCAATGTGTTGTACTCACCAGTGTTTTGTTTAAATTCACATGTCCCAAATAATTGGGGAACTTGAGAAAAGCTTGTTTCTTTTGCAACATTTGGCCTACTCAGAAATCCTTATTCAGCTAACTGGAAAATTAGACAGCCTTCTGTTGGCATAGGGAGCAGTTGCAAATTCAGCATGAATGCGAAGCATTTTGCTTTGGAAATTACACTTCATATTCTGTAAGTTGCCTTGAAAAAAATGGAGTGATTTGTAGTAGTTTTTAAGATTAAAATAAGGTCATCTTACCCTTCTGCTTAGTTTCCATATTCTGACAAGGAATCCACAGGATTGCTATTTTAACCAGTCATCTGCTTTCTCTTGCTCACACAACTGGGTTGGAGAGTTGTAGAAAGCCACGCAAAAGCAAACATAAAGATCCATCCAGTGAGGTGAACTGGGGAAGTCATTGTTTTGTTACTTGTTCATGCTGTAATCTTGAGTCAGGCTACCATTATTTACAGTGTTCACTGGTCTGATCTCTTGACATTTCTCTGACCACTTCTGGTTTTAGAGAGGCAGAACTGGCATATGTATTCTTGAAGTTCATGTATGGCAAAGGTACAAATAGTTGAAGCAGTAGCTTCAGAAAATGCACATTTTCAGCTGTTGACAAGATTTCTTATGTCAATTTTGTGTTAAATTGGGTTTGAGTAATGTTCTCATGGTGGGTATAATTTATATATCCAATACATATAATTATATATAATATACAATTATATGTAATTTATATATTAAATATATAAACCAAATAATTTATAATAACTATTGTCATCTGATAAAGATCCTCTTTTGCCTTTTTTGTGTAGCTGAGGCCAATTTTGGAAGAAGTGAAGGATTGTTCTAAGTTTAATGCTCTCAAATTTAGAAAAAGGCGGATGGAGAAAAGGAGTGACGCTGGGTAGGAAGTTGTAATGGTGAGAAGAGCAGGGAAGTAGGATATGTTATTCATTAGAAGCATTATGGAGATTGGAGACCATCAGAGGAAATTACGAAGTGGTATACTCAAAAGTAAACCCTACTCTGTTTTTTCAAGTAGGTTTCTAAATAAGTTTTATCAACTAGTGTTAATAATCTCTTAACAGATTGTGACAGAGTATGAATAAATTACTTTTCTGTAGTACACGTATTCTAGCCTCTCCCATCCTATTATGTGTTGACTGAGATAAGTAAGAGTCTCTTCAGATTTCTGAAAGGCTACTAAATTAAGAATGAACAGGTTGTTATATAATAATAATGTTTATAATAGGAATTGGGCAGCAAGGGTGAACATCTTAAGATAACAGCTACACCAAAGCCTATGAAACTCTGATCTTAGCTGAGATTTTAATTAAAAATAAAGAGTAAAACTGTCACAATGGTACAAAGTGCAGTGAGAGGAGAGTAGGAAAGTAGTGGGTTGAACAGTTAAACTAAGCCTTTCAACCACCTGTATAAAATACTTTGGGTAAACATGCCAGCAGCCAGTGCAGCATTTCCAGGGGGCAGCTTTGGGAATCTGCTCCATTAGGTCTAATTTAACAGATGGAACTTGTGATGTGAAAATAGTGGAAATATTTACATTCTTCTAAAGGAATGAAATTTCACTTTGAGAAATATAGTATAAATACTTCATAGATTGTATTCAGTTTAGTTGGTGCCCAAAGCACGGGTTAGTGTAAACTTGGTGAGATTCTGGACTGCAACTTAATTTCAATTATTCAATTCCTACCTTAACAAAAAACAAACAAAAAAAAGTTTAAAAGTGTCTCTTCCAAATAGACTTTGTAGGTAATGATAGTGGCTGAAACAATAGCCTCACTGCTTCAGGAAGGTGTTAATTCATCTTACAAAAATTCATCAGCCAGCCTTTGAGAGAGTGGACTGTGTAAATGCAAATTTTATTCACCCTATTAAAAATAATTCATGGAATCAAACAATAGTTAAGTTTCTTTTATGATTCCAAGACACAGTCAAAACAGCAGTATACCTACATGAATACTGGCTATGATTAAACATAAAATTAGGTTGTGAAAAACAAAGTCAATGTACAGCATGCCTGTCAATATTATGAGCAATGCAATAGTCCTGTTTCTCTGTCTCTTGGATTTCTATTAACTTAAATGGGAAAGTTGTAGCTCACACAGCAGGAAAACCAGATTGTAGTATAAACGGGACCACATTTTTCTAAGAAGCTGACTGTAATAATCAGTCAAGCAAAGTTCCCATGGCACACTGAGAAAAAGAGAACCTGTGACTACAGCTTGTTCAGTCCAGAACTTGGTTCTCGTATGTCCAGCTAAAACTATGTTACTGTGGAAAGAAAATATATTTTGGAATTGATGGAGGTAATTCCAGTTCCTGGTTACTATATGGCAGGAATGATTCTACCACTGAGATTTGAAAGGCAAGGTGCAAACGGATGCTTATGCAGTTGCAACCTCTAAGTGTGTGCTAAAGACCTGTTCTGTATTCATGAGAACAATGAATTCTTAAGAAGAGCAAAAGCAAGTACTGGTGTATATATTGAGATCAACTTCCAAAGCTGATTCTGCTAGGAGAGAAAGAGAGCAAAGGTGAAAATTGACAAGTTAAATGTACTTATTATGCCTAAAAAAGAATTTGTTTTTTTTTTTCCTAAAGGGGGCCAACAATACTTCAGGCTTGAACATGGATATAATGAATACAGCAAAGAGATCAGTAAATCTGAAGATTAGTAATACAGTAATTGCAGTCTACCTCAACAATTAAAATTAATGATTTGCAGAATGGAGTCTAGATCTTATATATACTGTACACTTATAAACAGCACCACAGCTACAAGTAAGTAATGTGCAACTAGCTGTTGTATTAGGTATCAAAACTACTCTAAGAGCTACTTGATAAAGTAAAATCAAACTGATTCCTTGTTCTGTATTGTAAGGAGTTGCCCATGCAATAGTGAGTAGATGTGAGGCAAAGTAGATTTGGATTGATATGCTATATGGATCTACAAGGTAAACCTAGCATTTCCCAAAGAGATCCCTCCAAACAAGCGAATTTTATGGGCTCCTACAGGGTCAGCTCTGAAAAAAACATAACCCAGCAGCTGTGAACTGATAAAGCAACATCATTTCTCTCCACAGTTCACCGCTATTGTCTTCTCTGTAAGGTTTGCCCTTAGAATTTATAATGCACAAGGCATAGTACTGAGTGATGGAATTTTTACTTGATATATTGATAAGCAGTAACATATTCAGCACCACCTTATGGGGGTGCTGAGCAGGTATTTAATTCTGGTCCCTTTGGCAATTGTAGTCACTGATGGACTGGATGCAAAACCTTTGGATTTTTTAATTTGCATTTCTTGAATAAGTCAGTCATTTCTTGAAACATCAGTGCACCAAATACTTCACAATAGGAGGAAAATAATTTGTAAAAATGAAAGTGTGGTAGCTTCTCAGACCCTGGTTTCCTACTAATCCTATTGTTGGGAGTTCTGAGAAGGTCCTTATGCCTTATTAACATTCCTAAGTAACGAAAAATATTAATATTTGCTTTTTGGTATCCACACAATGAGCAAATGCCAAGAGTCACAAACAGGACAATGAAGGGGGGGGGGGGGGGGGGGTGGTTTACAGGAAGACTGGAAAAAGAAGTTTCAAGTTGTTGATTTATTCCACTGAAGCCATATTGTTCCATTGAAATTTCATCTGATCAATTATTACAGGATATTTTCATATAGAAACCCAACCCATTTTAAGCATTTCCTGTTATCTTTCATCTAATTCATGTAGGTCTTGCAGCTAATAGTAGCAAGATATGGCCACTTTCTTCTGTAAGGTGGTTGGGTCTGATCTGGCTGAGTTTTAAGTAGTTGAACTGCTTTCATTAACAAGCTATAGGAAATTCTGTGGATTGTGAGAAATCTTTTTTCCAAGGTAAAGCCAAGAAAGACTTTGAACTCTAGCGGTTAAATCACTTCCCTGAGTTAGAGGAAACTGGATTTCCACCTTTGTGCCAATGAATATTTATACAAAGTGTAACAAAATCAGCAGGAGTAAATTTAATACTGTCCATTTTGGGATATGTTTGTCTGTGTGGTTTAAGATGAGTACATTCTTATAACATCCAAAGGGAGAAGAAGAAAGGTACAAGCTACAGGGGATCTAAGCTTTGACTCACGTAACAACCACATATAGCTCTTTGTGAATGTAAAATTAATTATTTAGAAATTGATGTCTCAGGTTGCTAGTTGGAGAACTTGGAAGCCCAAGTCCCACTTACCTGAAATGAAAATTAGGATCCTAGGAGATCAGTTTTCTTGGAAACAGTACTGTCATGTCTAAGTTACTTTACATTTGCACAGTACTCTCCTACCTTCATCATAACTTACCTTTAAGTAAATATGTTGTCTAGGCGTGAGACTAGAAAACAGATGCAAAGACGGTGATTTAAAAGCCTTGAGAACTGACAGTATTTAAAGATATTTTTTAAACTAAATTGTATATGTTATGAACTTAGATTTCTTATTTTTTTTCAGAATTACAAATCACTGCTGGAGGATATTGAATCTATTCAATCAGTGCTAACTCCCATAAAACATAATACACTGTGAGTGCCTAGGTGTTTATTTAGAATAATTTTTCTTGATGTCATGCTAAGAAAACCTATAAGAAATAAAAAAATGCTGACACATGTACTTAACAGTTCAACAGGCAGTGCTGTTGGCTATAAAGGAGGATAAAATGAAGTGTGATTTCGTATGAATCTTTACCACCACTTCAAGTGAAGGATGCACTTACTCAGCAGTTCAGGAGTTCAGCCACAAAGTGGAAGATGGGTAATCAGTAACATTCTATATGATAAAGGAAAATGTTAAAAAGTTATTCTACGTGGTATTTAAGACTGCTGTTTGTACCCTGCCTTTCCCTTCCAAAGCTCAGCAGCTTCGTGTCACCTGGAGTAGTGGCAATATAGACTACCCTACTATGAAATAAATAAATTAAATCATAAGGGAATTTTTCACTGCATATGGTTTGCAGAGGAAATTGTCTCAGTCAATGGCCCACAGTTTATTTCAGAAGAATTTGACATGTTGTTAGGTCTAAATGCAGTGAAGTATGACAAAGTTGCTTCATTTCATGAAGCATCAAATGGCGCAGTGGAACATTTTTTTTCAAACCATTAACCAGACAATCTCACTAACAATGCACTATCAGAAAACTGCAATCTGTCTGATTCTTCTTTTTTGTTTGGTTGGTTGCTTGCTTTCTGAGTTCGTTGGTTTTTTTTCATTTTTTTGTTTGGTTTGTTGTTTTTTTTTCCTCCCATCCCTGTTTTGGAACAAAGAATCCTCTGCTTGTCACAACAAAGGAATCAGTTAGTAGCTTTTAAACAGACTGACAAGTCCTAAGCCTTCTGCTGTTACCTTAACAATGCTGTGGCCTACTTCAAGTAGAATTAATATTGTACTTACTGAGCTAGGTAGGGTTAGAAGCTTTTATGACCACAGTCACAAAATACTGGCCTTCTTGCTAAAGGTCAGCCCTTTGTGGAGTCAGTGACACAGTTCTCACTTGCCTGGAGGAGAAGGAGTGGTTTACTTTCCTTTTTCCACTCATGTAGGTTAGAAAATGCTCAAGTCATAGAATCGTAGAATCATAGAATAGTTAGGGTTGGAAAGGACCTTAAGATCATCTAGTTCCAACCCCCTGCCGTGGGCAGGAACACCCTACACTAAATCATATCACCCAAGGCCTCGTCCAACCTGGCCTTGAACACTGCCAGGGATGGAGCATTCACAACCTCACTGGGCAATCTATTCCAGTGCCTCACCACCCTAACAGGAAAGAATTTCCTTCTTATATCCAACCTAAACTTCCCCTGTTTAAGTTTTAACCCGTTATCCCTTGTCCTGTTACTACAGTCTCTAATGAAGAGTCCCCCTCCAGCATCCCTATAGGACCCCTTCAGATACTGGAAGGCTGCTATGAGGTCTCCACACAGCCTTCTCTTCTCCAGGCTGAACAGCCCCAACTTCCTCAGCCTGTCTTCATACGGGAGGTGCTCCAGTCCCCTGATCGTCCTCGTGGCCCTTCTCTGGACTTGTTCCAACAGTTCCATGTCCTTTTTATGTTGAGGACACCAGAACTGCACACAATACTCCAGGTGAGGTCTCACAAGAGCAGAGTAGAGGGGCAGGATCACCTCCTTCGACCTGCTGGTCACGCTCATTTTAATGCAGCCCAGGATACGGTTGGCTTTCTGGGCTGCAAGCGCACACTGCCGGCTCATGTTCATTAGCACCCCCAAGTCCTTCTCCGCAGGGCTGCTCTGAATCTCTTCTCTGCCCAACCTGTAGCTGTGCCTGGGATTGCTCCCACCCAGGTGTAGGACCTTGCACTTGGCATGGTTAAACTTCATGAGGTTGGCATCAGCCCACCTCACAAGTGTGTCGAGGTCCCTCTGGATGGCATTCCTTCCCTCCAGCATATCAACCAAACCACACAGCTTGGTGTCATCGGCAAACTTGCTGAGGGCACACTCAATCCCACTGTCGATGTCACCAACAAAGATGTTGAGCAAGACCGGTCCCAACACCGATCCCTGAGGGACACCACTCGTTACTGGTCTCCAGCCGGACACTGAGTCATTGACCACAACTCTTTGTGTGCGGCCATCCAGCCAGTTCTTTATCCACCGAGTGGTCCATCCATCAAATTGATGTCTCTCCAATTTAGA
The DNA here is from genome assembly GCF_033815535.1 of Pezoporus flaviventris. Lineage (NCBI taxonomy): Eukaryota > Metazoa > Chordata > Aves > Psittaciformes > Psittacidae > Pezoporus > Pezoporus flaviventris. The sequence continues at coordinate 44,460,646 of NW_026892561.1, forward strand.
GACAAGGATGTCGTGTGGGACAGTGTCGAATGCTTTGCACAAGTCCAGGTAGATGACATCAACTGCTCTACCCCTGTCCATCAGTTCTGTAGCCCCATCATAGAAGGCCACCAAATTGGTCAGGCAGGATTTCCCCTTAGTGAAGCCATGCTGGCTGTCACCAAGCACCTTGTTGTTTTTCATGTGCCTTAGCATGCCTTCCAGGAGAATCTGCTCCAAGATTTTGCCAGGCACAGAGGTGAGACTGACTGGTCTGTAATTCCCCGGGTCATCCATTTTCGCCTTCTTGAAAATGGGGGTTATATTTCCCTTTTTCCAGTCATTGGGAACTTCACCTGACTGCCATGATTTCTCAAATATGATGGCCAGCAGCTTAGCAACTTCATTCTCCAGCTCCTTCAGGACCCGCAGATGGATCTCATCAGGACCCATAGACTTGTGCACATTCAGATTTTTAAGATGGTCTCAAACCAGATCCTCTCCTACAGTGGGCCTGAGGTCTTCATTCTCACAGTCCCTGCATCTGCCTTCCAAGACTGGGTGGTTTGGTCAGAGCCTTTGCCAGTGAAGACCGAGGCAAAGAAGTCATTCAGAACCTCAGCCTTCTCCAAATCCTGTGTAGCCAGTTCTCCCTAGAGCTTCCTGAGGGGGCCTACATTCTCCCTAGTCTGTTTTTTGTTTGCTATGTACCTGTAGAATCCCTTCCTGTTATCTTTAGTACCTCTAGCTAAGTTTAATTCTAACTGAGCCTTAGTTTTCCTAACTTGGTCCCTAGCTTCCCGGACAGCATCCCTGTACTCTTCCCATGCCACCTGTCCTTGCTTCCACTTATTATAAGCCTCTTTTTTCAATTGAATTTTCCTCAGCAGCTCCTTATCCATCCAAGCAGGTCTCCTGGCCCTCCTGCTGCACTTCCTTCTGGTTGGGATGCAACACTCCTGAGCTTGTAGCAGGTGATCCTTGAATATCAACCAAGAGTCTTGGGCCCCTCTGCCCTCTAGGACTGTATCCCATGGAACCTTACTAAGCAGGTTCCTGAAGAGGCCAAAGTCTGCTCTTTTGAAGTCCAGGGCAGTGAGCTTGCTGCACGCTCTTCTCACTGTCCTGAGGATCTCGAATTCGAGCATCTCATGATCGCTGCATCCAAGGCTGCCCTGGAGCGTCACATTTCCAACGAGCCCTTCCCTGTTGGTGAGCACGAGGTCAAGCATGGCACCTCTCCTTGTCGGCTCTTCTACTATTTGCAGAAGGAAGTTGTCTTCCACGCAATCGAGGAACCTCCTGGATTGCTTGTGCTGGGCCGTACGGTCCTTCCAACAGATGTCAGGGTGGTTGAAGCCACCCATGAGAACAAGGGCCTGCGAGCGTGAGGCTTTTCCTGTCTGTCTATGGAGTGCTTCGTCCGCAGGTTCTCCTTGATCAGGCGGTCTGTAACAGATCCCTACAGTAATGTCTCCCATAGCTATATTCCCTTTAACCCTGACCCACAAACTCTCCGTTGACTGCTCACCAGTCCCCAGACAGAGTTCCATACTCTCCAGCCTATCCCTAACATAAAGGGCAACTCCCCCTCCCCGCCTGCCAGGCCTGTCCTTCCTAAAGAGCCTGTAACGTTCCATTCCAACACTCCAGTCATAGGAGCCATCCCACCATGTTTCTGTGATGCCTATTATATTATGTTTTTAAATTCTGTGTAAAGCAAAGAGGAATTGCAGCTGAGAGCAACAAGTGTCACAAGTAAGTGTGTTAGGAAGTTATTTCTTACAAGGCTCTGAAGAGTTTGTTTTCTTGCTTTTTCATTTGGCATTGCAGTTAAAAGCTATCATAAGGACTAAACTAAATGAGGAATAATTATGCGTATTGAGAAAAATAGGGTTTTGGTGTCCTATAGGGAAAAATTGCACAATTGACAATCACAGTATCAATACTTGACTTGCTTCATTACCACTGACTTGCTATGTGGCTATTTGAATTAGTCGTACAATAAATATTTTGATCTTTTATCTTATTCTTGGCATTATCTCATTAGATTGACTGGCAGCAAAGATTGGTTCTTAATGTGTGCACTACGTGGTGCATAGTACCATGACACCACAAAGAGCACCTAATAATATAGTAAATAACAAGATAAAGATTGATACTCTAAGCTGTCCAAACATGTATGCAAGTTGTGAGGAAATTCTAATCAACCCACTTAGGGGTTTTTAGATTGTAAATTTGATTGGAAAAAAATCATGGGTGTTTCTGGAAGAGCTGAGAAATTACTGAAGACTTCTGAAAATGAGAAAGTAGGCCTCACAGCACAGCCCACCATCCATGGCTAATAAATGTTTCAGGGCTACAATTTAAAAAAGTGAAATTGTATTTTATTTTCAGACCTTGCTTTTTAATCTCATTCTTTTGTTTTATTTTGGGGGGTTTTAGTTTATTTGTGATTGGATTTTTCCTTTTATTTTGTAATTGTGTATGATGTGCATGACTCAGCAGTGAAAGAGAGGTCTGTTCACCAATTTTAGAACCTTGCAGGTGGAAGATTCTCATCTGGTCTAGTTTGTCATAACTACGTCAAAGTGTTTCAGCCCCTTGTATTTCAAAGGTAATGTTTGCCTGTGTATTAAAGGCTAGATCTTCTGAGGGAAAGTTTCATAGATGCCAGCCTGCCCTCCCTTTCTATCAGGTTTGGCACGTCTGTTCCCCATCACACAATACAGCTGCACAGCTCTGCACCATCTCCTTTCTCTTCTGCCACCATACCTGTTATTCACATTGTGGCTGCATCCGTCTGATATTTTGAAATAGCTGAAAAGCTTAGGGTATTATTAATAGCTTTTTGATATGTGAGGGTTTTGACAATCATCTCAGTTTATCTGTATTCTGACAACAGATAATTCAGTCAAAGAACAGTCTCTGAGTTCTTTGGGGAGAACTATCACTGTCAAGTTCAGTGCTGGTGGTAAGGTCACCAAGGAGATGGTCTTAAATGACAGTGTCATGAACTTGCCAACTAATTCTTGCCAGCTTGCTAGGGTTCTGGCCAAAATCTTCAGTATGATGGACAGGACAAGTACAAGATGAAGCCTTTGCCCTATTTCAGCAAGAGAATGGCTGCTGATGAATAGAAATGTATTACATTACATTTTATTAGCACACCTGAGCTGTTTCCAGCTTACTTGTGGGCCTGAATAACTTTCTTTTAAATAGATGGTTTTTAACAGACCTTTGTAGTGATGACTGTATATTTTTGGGGATATATTGGCTCCTGTTCACCAAACATGGAGATCTTGTTTTTGCCTTGATGATGTTTGTTTTGTTTTGTGGCTTTGTTTTTCTTTTTTCCTTGTTTTTTTTCTTTTCTTTTTTCCCCCATACATGTTACCTCATTATTTGTGGTGACTTCAGCTTTTGTGCATTTAATTCTATTAGTTTCATGGTGATTTTAACATGTGCTCCTCTCTGCAGTTTGCGTACAGAAAAAAGTCCAGTTTACAGAGGCCATTTGAGGATACACTTACTCAGGCCAAACAGTTCTAAATTTGGATCACAAATTTCAAAGTAAATCCTATTCCCTATTGTTGAGATAGTTCAAGTAAATAAAGAGGAACAGAGCCCTGCTTTAGATAACATTTAAGAATTTGTAAAGAAAAAGTAATAATTTTATAGTACATCTTCAACTCTGTTTAATTGAAGTAGTTCATTGGGAAAAATTATGGACCATCATACTCAGGAGATTCATTTATCAAGAACTTGATTTAATACAATGCTGAAACTAAAGCCACCCTCTCTCTTAATCTAGCCATTAACACTAACATGAAAGAGTGGTGTGCGCATGAACCAAGGATGCCTAAGTTCTTAATTGCTGCATTCAAACGTGTTCTTTTCCTTAAAAAGGATTTAATATTAGGATTGTTCAGAATTATAAATGGCTTCACTTTAGCAAATCAGGTTGGATACTACTAGAATATTTAAGAAAGGAAAGTTACAGGAAGTGGTTGAACAAATAAAAGTCATTATAGATGTAGGATCCCTTTAGCTTCATTCCTTGCAGTATTCTCTAAACTTACACTAGTGTATGCTGTGGAATAATCAGTTTATCCATGGGTTTTGTGTTTTTTTCAGGAATTAGAGTTTTAAGGATTCATTATTATTCTCCACTACTGAAAAGTCAGAAGATAATTCGGGTTAGAAGGGACACTGGGAGGTTTCTTGTCCAAGCCCTAGCTCAAAGCAGGGTCAGCTGTGGGCTCAGACTAGGTTTCCTGGGACTTCATCGAGACAGAATTGTAAAGCTTCCAAGAATGGAGACTGTAACAGTGTACACATAAATGTCCAGATGACTGTAATTTCTGCATGATAAATATATGCTCTGACTGCTACAGCCTTCCCAGATTGCTTGCACCTTTGGACCCCCATCCTGCTCGAAGCAGGTTTGTTGGAAAATGATTAGAATTTACATTAGTCACTATCCCCTTAGGTGCTGCAGGTTATCTGAGCAGTGTGAAAAACAGGCCACTTAGCTGGACCCTCTCAGCTAATGGTCAAGGGTGGGCTTGTACTGAAATGGTAGAAATTAGACATCTTTATTCCCGTTAACGATCAAGTCAATTCTTAGCCTGTGGTTAGGCTTTTAAGTCAAGAAGTACATACGATTTAGCAAGGTGCCAAGTGATTGAATTGATTGGGTTTGGCACTTAAACTGCCAGGAGGAAGAGATGACTTTCTTATGTGCCTGATGAGGGCATATTATACTGGACAAGCAAATGTAGTATTGTAACTGCCAAAACAATCCTTACACAGAAGATGTTTATAAAATATATTTACATTAATGCTAATAACAGTAAAAATGAGGATAGTAATTAATACAAGCTCCATCTGCAACTGTAAAACAGTAGCTATACAGATTGGCACTAGTTCAGCTATCTTCAGAAATTTTAGTCCTTTCATTAAGGATGCCAGAAGCAGCCTCTCAGTAGAAATATTTACATTTTTATTTCAGAGCAAGATAACCTCACATTGAAGATGCTTTTGTTCCCACTAAAATGTGATGAGCAGCAGAAATTATTTAAACTTGTTCATATCTAGAAATGAAATACATGATTGTATTGGAGATATTTAAGCTCCTATTAGTTCCAAAGCTAAGCATTTCAGTACTCAGTTCTGCAAAACTTAGTCTGTATCTTTCCTCCTCTTACTGCTTAATTTGAGATAGATTTGGGTCAAATATTTGTCTCAGTTACAGTAATGGAGTTCATGACAGTTTATTTCATAGGAAACTAGCAAAACTGTATATAGCATCCAGAAGGAAAGTTAAGTAGAAATAATAAAAAGAAATGAAAATGTCTATTATGTGCTTCATTGGAAAGATAAAGAGCAATGGTATAACATTTTGACTGGATTATGAATAGCAGATATTACGAGGCATTATTAGGCTGATCTTCAAAGCATATATGGATTTTTCAAGCTCTCTTTAGTTTGCTTTTTTGTAAGCTCAGGTTTATCTTTTACATTTTTATAAAGGAAACTGCAATCCACTTAAAAGTAAATAGAATTATGAAATAAGTTTTTTACTAGGGAAAGAAAGCAGGCATGTAATCACCAGTAGCTGAAACCCATATACTCCGTTTCTCAGCAGACACATTACTGAATAGAATGGCCAGACATTAGCATTTTTAATGTCTTCTAAAAGCATATGACAAATGTGTCAGGATAATTAGATATTACTAACTACTGAACAGTGCTTAATTCACTTACCTGCCGATACATTTGCCCTTTCTATCTGACAGCTCAAGCTGAATAAATGCTATCTCTGGCTCTGCACCACCAGCTGTATAGGGCAGAAAGGTCAGCCTTTCACATCATAGAGTGAAAGCTCTTTACACTGAATTGTAATACAGCTCCTGAGTTTGTACTATTTAAATGAAACTGCCTGCATGGTTAGTGGTGTGAACGGGTGCTGGACTTCGCTCCCTGATTAAATGGTGTACTAGCCTCATGGTTTTAAGGTGGGGGGATGGGCGTGGGGGTGGAGCATGGATTGACTTCAGTGAACTAAGAAGGACTTGAGGGTGTTGGTTGATGAGAAACTGAACATGAGCCAGTTGCAGTGTGCGCTCGCAGCCCAGAAAGCCAACCGTATCCTGGGCTGCATCAAAAGGAGAGTGACCAGCAGGTTGAAGGAGGTGATCCTGCCCCTCTACTCTGCTCTTGTGAGACCTCACCTGGAGTATTGTGTGCAGTTCTGGTGTCCTCAACATAAAAAGGACATGGAACTGTTGGAACAAGTCCAGCGGAGGGCCACGAGGATGATCAGGGGACTGGAGCACCTCCCGTATGAAGACAGGCTGAGGAAGTTGGGGCTGTTCAGCCTGGAGAAGAGAAGGCTGTGTGGAGACCTCATAGCAGCCTTCCAGTATCTGAAGGGGGGCTATAGGGATGCTGGGGAGGGACTCTTCATCCGAGACTGTAGTGACAGGACAAAGGGTAACAGGTTAAAACTTAAACAGGGGAAGTTTAGATTGGGTATAAGGAGGAAGTTCTTTACTGCAAGGGTGGTGAGGCACTGGAATGGGTTGCCCAAGGAAGTTGTGAATGCTCCATCCCTGGCAGTGTTCAAGGATAGATTGGACAGAGCCTTGGGTGACCCGGTTTAGTGTGAGGTGTCCCTGCCCATAGCAGGGGGTAGGAACTAGATGATCTTAAGGTCCTTTCCAACCCTAACTATTCTATGATTCGATTCTATGATTCTAAGAAAAGAGTTTCTTGAGATAAAAATCTACATTTATAATTCTTATTATTTATAAATAATTATTATTTTTATAAGAATTCTTATTCTCATCTAAAACTTAATTGAAGAAACCTGTAGACAGTTAACTGCATTGCTTGGAAGAGTGTACTGAACTTCAAATCTTTAGACATACTAAAGCCTATAAACTCCTTTAAAAACACTGTTGGGACTAGAGTGGATGTGTGTGTGTGCTTTTAAATATTTTGTTTTATTTGTTTCAAATTTGTAAGGTCAGATTTACAGTACTGTGCTGGCTTAGAATATTCTTCACATGTATCTGTAAGGCCACACTAGCCAATAAAATCAAATTTACAGCTGGAATAGAATTGATTACCTTAGCACCCTTTGCCAATATTGTCAACAATTTACATTTTAGGAAGAAAATAAGGTCACACTAGGGGCCAAGACCTGACTCCAAATGCCACTGAAATCAATGGAAGCTTTCACACTGACTGCAGAATACTTAAAGGTAAGGCTCTAAAGTCCAAATTCTCATGCTGGAAATCTGCCCAGTACTCAGGGTTGGCCACTGAACAAATAGGAATGGAAAGAAACTCATATCCTGTAACAAGCAGTAGTACTTTAACTGTAAGGATTATAAGGAGGTGTTTTGGTGTAAACAGTGGAAACAAAGGCAGAGAAAGTGGGGGTTTTTATTAAAAAAAAAATGATATTGCCATTTAAAAAAAACAAAACCAAACCACAATGATGCAGTGTGTTTGCTGTGATTAAAGGAAAAACAGGAAACAAGAAACATTTTGGGAATTAAAGTATAGGTGATTTAGATTGTACAAAGTCTCCATTGTGTAGCTCAAGTGATGCTGCATTCCATGAATGAAAATGGAGGCTGCTAAATAGCAGTAAAAGTGACATGGCAGGGTCTTCCGCATGAAGATCATGATAGAGATTTTGTGATGTCTTGTCACTTCTTTCACATCTGTGAGAAAGCAATTTGTAATCGTTCCTAAAGTTAAACCTAATTTAAAGAGCAGTGAAGTTGATGCATTGTTAGAAAGTCACTTTTATGAAGCTGTCTGTTGAACTCTTCCTTTCTCAGCATGTGGTATCTAGTCTTCTTTCATTGTTTCTTAGCAAAACCGCTTTGTGTATGTGCTTGCTAGATGCATTTTGGCAATAAGATGGGATGGGAGCTTTTGCATTTAAGCTGAGGAAAAAGGAATCAAAGCAGCATTGAAATGCTCTTCTGTGCTTTTCTTTCTGCTGTTGATTTGTGGTGCAACTGTTCCTCTTCAGAGAAGCAGGAACATAAGAGAAAGCACAGTGACTTTGCTGAAAAAGGTTGCCACTTTTTCACAGCAAGACATAACTATGGCGGAGGAATTGTTCTTTCACATCAAGAGGAATATTAATCAAATAAGATTACTTGTTTTCTGATTGCTGTGAATGAACTCAACACACATATAGAAATATATTTATTTTATACAGCATAATTCAAGCAACTGAAAGTTGTCTTGGTCTTGATCCACAAAAGCGAAGTCTCCTTCTCATCCATTTGGTGATTGACTGTCTCGGGAATATTTCAAAAATTGGGAAAAAAGACCTTTCCATTTCCTCTTTCCAAGATGGTTTTAAAATTGCCTGTTGTGGATTTGTGTATGCATGTAATGGCATATTGATGATAAAACAATTCACCCATGTCACTAATTGTAAACTGCATGCTGTAACTAAGCATAATAAAAAGGAGCAAACGTAGGGAGTTTCTTTCAGCATCACTCACATGCCTATTGGATTGGTAAACCCTCCAAGATTGAGATTATATCTACTGTGCCAGTTCAGTCCTATGTTTTTCAACGATGAATGATACTTTTATAGTTAAATAATTTGTTATTTAATTTTTGCATCTATTTACAGGACTCTGTAGGTCCAAACTCTCATTGCTGAGCATTTTCTTCATCATTATTATCTGGAACATAACTTTTAACATGCCTTTTAACCACATTTGACTTTTAAAAATGTGAAGTCAGTCCAGTGACTATTACATTGGGTAGTTTTTATGCATTTGCTGCTTCTGTTAGATATAGTACCTGATTGACTAATGCTTGGTGATCGTTTTCTCTAGATGTTTCCTAGTGACACTAAATGTATAGGCTATTAGTGGGAGGGATTCAATCAAAGCAAAAGATCTATTGTCTGTGTTACTTACTGGAAAGAACTCTTGTTTCTTTGCAAAACAGAAGCTGCTCTTTTCTGCTCAGGTATGAGTCTGCCAGTCAACTTGCTGTGTTGGTTTTCATATCCCTGAAGATTTTGTAGGTTTAATTATCATTAGAATTTCCAGAAGCCAATCTCCTGCAAGGAGCTAACAACTTTAATATTTTCTCTTTGCTATGCAAAGGTAGTCTTCCTCTTCTGGTAGTGTGAAATGATGAAAAGGCTTTCAGGCAGTCTGTGTATTCAGTTTCATAAATTATTTAAGCAGATTTATGTGTTATTTTAACAGGCAAATACTGGGTTCTTACCATATTTTTCTTTTTTTTTCTCTTTTTTTTTTTTTAATTTACTGATATCTATTGTGGTACCATTAAAACTTTTCAGAAGGATTGAAGGCACTCATGCCTGTAGCTAAATGGAAAAGTAACGTGGTCGTTTCTTTGCATTCGCAATAAATTTTCCGTGCTGTTCACCCCAAGGCTCTCAGTATTGAGTGAAATGCACTCCTTAATCAGACATGAGACCTCACTGTAATTGTAAATCTGAAGTCAAAAAAAGCCTTCAGCATATTTGCAATAACACTGTAGTACGTTCCAAGTTGAACAGTTGTAGCTCGTTTAGTTTAGTTTAATATGAAGTGCAAAGGTTTGATCTACCTGCAGCATATGGAACCTCAAACTTGACAATTGGAATGGGAATATTACCGTAGATTGGTTTTACAATTTTGAAACTAACCATTTATTTTATTTTGCTTACTTATATATTACACACTGTGCATACGGATAGTCATGCACATGAATTTAAGGTGGTTATTTCCTAGTTGTGTAGGATAAAATATATGGTTTAGACTTCCAAAATGAATGTTGCTAAGGATTGAGAAGTTGGCTAATCAAGTGACAAAGTGTGATGGTTTAGCCCATCAAACCACTGAAGCTTCTCAGCACAGGGAAACAATCTCTTCTGTAAAATAGTCTGTGGAAACTTGAGTGTGTTTGGAATTTGGAGGAGATGATGGTTGGGTGATAGTTAAGAAAACATGTTGTTTTCTGTTTTTGAGCACTGCACAAGGTGGTTTATTAGCATTCTGGCACTCTAATGCAAGTACAGAATAGATTTTTTTTAAACTTAGATGAGGATTTGTTAGTAATTATTGCATTTTGTTCGTAGGAATGGTAAAGTTACCAATACCTTGTTGTTTGAGAACAACCTAGATCAAAACTACCACCCTCTGAGCATGGGAACTGCATTTGAAGGCAAGCTTCAGAAATAGGCAGTTTTCTAATTTATATTTTGCTGTAGGCATTCACAGTTGCACTTGGACATAAATTCAGATCATGAAATTTCTCATCAAGTTACTTGCTTTAATTCTCCTTTGGCCCCTTTTATTCTGCATAGTTGTTAACCTCTGTGCAAGGGGAATACAATCTATTTGAAAAGCAGCAACAAGAAAGAATGATAGCATTGCACTACTAAGCCATTTTTCAGACATTGAAAATACATATTATCATGAGAAAACTGGGCCTGGATGAAGAAAGGAGGTTTCATGAGCTGTCATGTTTCTATACCAAGTTAAAACATTAGTAGTAAATAGCTTAAAATCACAGACACCCCACTGTTCACCAAATTGATGCTCCTCATTTGTTTCTATTTCTTATAAGCAACACAGATGTTTATGACTAGACAGATGTTGAAGTCTTGGTAACTATATACAATTTTACCAATGTCTTACATAGAAGCATTACCTATGGGTATGAAAAGTAAGAAAATAGGCCTTGAACCCAGCTCTAAAGCTCTGTTTGTGGCTTTAATCAAACCTAATGTCAACAAAATTAGTGTTCTCCATACATATTTACTTGGAAGAAAATCAGAATTCACAAGAACTATTCTGGTTTGTGTTCTTCATCTATCTTAGATTTTTAGAGTGAACAGTTTCCAATTGAACAAAAGGATCAGTATCCTTTGAGAAAGAAAGCAAAGAAAGGGAACAGGAAAATACAAGTAAACTAAAACTGTCAACGATGCAAGGGGAGCATTTGATAAGAGTTAAGGCTGAGACCTCACTTGGAGTATTGTGTACAGTTCTGGTGTCCTCAACATAAAAAGGACATGGAACTGTTGGAATAAGTCCAAAGGAGGGCCACAAGGATGATCAGGGGACTGGGGCACCTCCCATATGAAGACAGGCTGAGAAAGTTGGGGCTGTTCAGCCCGGAGAATAGAAGGCTGCGTGGAGACCTCATAGCAGCCTTCCAGTATCTGAAGGGGGCCTATAGGGATGCTGGGGAGGGACTCTTCATTAGGGACTGTAGCGACAGGAGAAGGGGTAACGGGTTAAAACTTAAACAGGAAAAGTTTAGACTGGATATAAGGAGGAAATTCTTTCCCGTTAGGGTGGTGAGGCACTGGAATGGGTTGCCCAGGGAAGCTGTGAATGCTCCATCCCTGGCAGTGTTCAAAGCCAGGTTGGACGAGGCCTTGGGTGATATGGTTTAGTATGAGGTGTCCCTGCCCATGGCAGGGGGGTTGGAACTAGATGATCTTAAGGTCCTTTCCAACCCTAACTATTCTATGATTCTAAGGAAAAATAAAAGGAAAGTTAGAAAAAATTATTATTCAAAACTTGGCTCAGTGATGTTTTCTGGATCAAAGTATATTACAGAAATTCATGTCCTGTCATTAAAAGACTCTGCTATGGTAAGGAGTATTTGGGACCACAGCTGCTGAATATTGCTGGCTAAATCTTTTCTCCTAGTAATGAGATCAGTAGGCACTAACGGCTTCCAAGAACTTGAAAGCAATCTTTTTTTTAATTATATGGAGATAGTTCCTCAGTGAAGTTTTCTTGTTTGAGCTGAGCTTTTCCATGGAAGAACTGGCTACTCAGATCATTATCACCATTCACAACTATGAATGGTGATGATCTATACAGTCTTCAGCTTGTTGTGGTCAGGTAATCACAGAAGGATGCAAGCTGGAAAACTCTGGAGGTTTCTAACTCAATGTTTCTATTTTTTCTTGCAGGGGTATATTTTTTCTTCGCCTTAATTCTTCTTTTGCGAATATATTCCAGACTTCCAGATGATGACAAAAAGATGGTGTACCTGTAATGATAGTTTATAAGAGCAATATAGATCTAAAATGCTTTATAGAGGAAGTCTGAGTGATGCCATGTGTCTGACATCATTGAAATTGTTTGTAGTTCTTTTAAAACAATTCTGCCATATTTTTCCTGAATCACCTGCAGAACTTAATGGTGCATTTGTGAAATAGAATTACTTTGCTGTGTATTTCTGTCATGAGTGCAGGAGAAAATGAACCAACCCTGAGTAATAAGTTAGCACATTTGCTGAGGATTTTGTGTACTCCCAGTAAGATACTGATCTGCTGCTACTGACCTGTTTCCTAGACCTTCTATCTGTAGCCTTGTAGCATTTAGTGGAGGTTACTGTGTGTTTACTAGTTGTTTATCTAACAAATGTAGTGGTTAAGCTGCTTCTTCACACTCTTGTCTCCCAGTATTTCTGGTTTTACTCTTTAAAAGACCAATGACACCATTTATACTGTTCACACTCCTGTACTCTCGGTCTGTAATTCCTGCTTTTAAAATGATTCAACAAAAAGCATTCACTGGACAAGCACAAAGTTCCCTCAGGCAATTATTATGCGTTTTATATTGATTTATGCCAGCTGAAGTTTTGGACTAATATTTTAAATGTACAAAATATGTGTATCAAGATGACGGAGCAGATTGTAGCCAGACTGTGGAGGTGTATATATAGCACAGTGAATATTGCTCAAAGAAACTTCTAAATCTGTCTTGCTGAGGACCAACAACGAGAATCAAAAGCCCCTAAATTCAGCAAGTGCTAATCTCTCACTGATTTTGAGGCACAGTGGGATATGCATTTTCATTAAGTGTTCTGAATACTGGTAAAATAGTTTGAAAAAGGGAAATCTTCCTTAGTTTACAATGAGCCATGCAACAAACACTGCACTTAATACCTGGTTTAGAGGCAAAGAACAGTCTGAGGAGTAAAAATCAATTTTGATTTTGTAGAAATAGTTTTACAGAATCTTGTATTGTATGTGCTGTCTCTGCTGATCTACAGTGCCCTACAAGATCTCTAGCACAAGGCTAGTGTGGCTGCCAAGACTGAATCAGTCGTTTCAGTGGCAACATAATCAAGTTTATATGAATCACTTAACAAGAGAAATGTTTGTGATAATAATAATCCAGTTCCACTGCTTAGGAGCTCTCATTTCACATTGTTGTTATACTTACAGTCTATTACTATTACAGGAAAAATTAATCCAGTTTACAATCCACATATAAACACACATAAAGAATAAAACACATCTAAGCACATTATATAGAACTAGATTTTAAAGACAAAATTTGGCTCTACTAAATGTATTTTAATGTGTATGTGCTGTGTTTTTTCTCCGATAGCACATTCTGGTATGTGTTGTTTCACATGAGCATACAAACAGACTGGGAATGCATCGTTGCGTTAAGGTATGAGGAATTATCTGTAGTCTTGACAAGTTTTCAAAATTTAAGGGAATATAATTCAAATTTTAATTGGTTTGCAATGAAGTAGTTGTTTTGTAATCTTCCTTCTTAATAAATCTGTAGAACAGCTCTCAGAGCCTTAAGGAAAAGTACTTGGCCTTTTCCTTATCCTCAGTATCTTCATGCATAGGTGTACATCTGCATCAATTGTCTCAGACTAATTATCTCATTTACATATTTCATGCTTTCTGCTTAGAATGCTCCATGGTATAGCCAAGATATAAATCATGTGCTGTCAGACACAACTGCTTAAGGGGGTGTACATTTTTATTTTATTAATATTATTATGAATTGCATGGTGCATTTTGTATGAACAGGATGATGTATTATGTAGTGCTTCATATAAAATATTATGTTAAAGAATTGTTGCAAGGCAGAGCTCCCAGAACCTAAAAAGTGCTGAACTAAAGGGGTTTGTGTAATCTTTCCTGGTTACTTCTTCTACCTTCTGATATTATTCCCCATGCCTTTTGAGAGGCTTGAGTTAATGAACTCTTTTATCTTTTCCATTTTCATTTAAGGTAATAGACAAGAGAAAATGTAGTTAGTTCCCAGCTGTAGATCAGTCCCACCTAAAGATATATCTTTGGTTTCTTTCATTATCTGGTGCTTAAGAAGAATGTATAGTTAAAGAGTGCCTCAATATATGAAATTCTATGGGAATTCGGGACCATTGCTATCACCTAAATGCTAATCAAAGTTTCTCCTTAAAAAATGGTGACCCCTTGAGGTCTCCAGGGAAGCAGGCATGTTGCTATTGTATCCCTTAAGATTAGGTGCCTTAAGACAAGAGTGCAGGTAGGCTGCTTTCTCTCAGAGATTCCTTCAGGGAATCATGTACTCCTAACTGCTGCAAAGCAGAAACCTCGGTAGTCTGCTTGGTGCAGGCTGTGTGACACACATTCTGCTTTACAGGTTTCTGTTGAGTGAGTTACTTTAGATGCAGAGTGAAGAAATGTCATGGTTCACTGACTAATGGCTGCTAGCCCACTTCCTTGTATAAAGATTAATTTGCTATAGGATGAACCAAATAAGCACCCATGACAGGCAGGATGTGTGTCCTTTCAGTAGCTGAAATGAATAGTTATTCCATTAGTGTTGACCTTTCAGTTCTGTTGAAAGGCAGCTTGGTATTGTTCCTTCATTTGAGGATAGATACTGCTACTTTTCCTCTGCTAAGTGATGCTGAAGAATAGCAAGATATGGCCTCTAATACTGCATCTCCACAGAGATGGTCAGTGATCCTTTGTGGCCCTTTTCTCCCCTGAACTGTACAATCAGTCATTTTCTTAGATCTTTCTTTATACTTTACCACTGATCCATAAAAAGTAGTTTGATGATAAATGAGTGAGAAATTTCTGAAGACTACCTGTCTGCAGACATCATGCATGGATTGATGTCCTTAAAAAGAAAGCCCCATCTGAACAGCTTCTAATAAGGAAATCTCAGATTCACATAAAAGGCTGAGGTCTGTGTGTATAGCTATAAAATCAATAGGCAGTCTCTGAAGACACCACACATAAAAGGCCAAATATTATAATGCATATTTGTCTGCAGCCCTGGGAAAAGCATTCTGCTCCAAACAGCATCAGTCTGAATAACAGAGGTAATGAAAAAAAACCCCAACACAACCGGAAACAACCAAACATCCTCCAGCTCCCCCCAACAAAACAGAACAGCATTTTGCAACATTGTAGCTCATTGAATCTTCCAAAACCATTTTCCTTTACTCTTGTCAGCACTGTGTAATGCTTTGTATTGCCTCTAATAACAAAGAAGGCACTCAACTGCACTTCAGTGCACTCTTAGATTCAAGGTATGTGGAATTTAAGTATATTTATGGTACCTTCGCATACAGTGGCTTTTTCACATTAAAGAAAAAAAAGTGTTGAAACACACTGAACATTTCACAGCCATAAAATCAGAATCAGTGAGTTGAAATCATTACTGTTCGTTCCTTTCTTCTTTCAGAAAAGATTATACTATGCTCATCCCCGATCAGTTGAAACTATAAATACATTAAACACAGAATCAGCTAATTATAACCTAGGGTATACTTTATTTTAAAATATGTAGGGCCTTAATAAATACAATATTCATTACTTCTGGTATTCACTTCATTTCAGTAATTCCAACCAGCAGCGCTGTTTTCTTCATCTCCATTTTACCCTCACAGTTGTCTGATTCTGACTTCTTTTGTGCTCAGTAATTTCTGTCAAGAAAGAAACAAGAGTTGCCAGGGCCTAATGGCTTTAACTTTAAATGTCCTGTTTAATTACAATTTCCTAGACATTTATGCTGTTCCATATGTGTATTTGGCAGCTCTAAGAAAAAGATATTCATCTAGTAATAGCACTGAAAAGTGTGTCTATTTTTAGACCAGATTTTGTAGATTCCAGTATTTGAATCTGTGAAAGGCTGTCTGTGTCCTGATAAATTTCCCTCTCTGTATTTTAGTTGTTACTTTTCAGTTTTAAAACTAATTCTACTTTCCACAGGGCATTTTACCCTTAAAGGACTATGTGGCTTATAGACAGATGATTTTAAATGTTGTTATGTTCAAACCTTAAATGCTGATCTAGTACCATAGAATCACAGAACAGTTTGGGTTGGTAGCGACCTTAAAGATCATCTAGTTCCAACAGCCCTGTCATGGGCAGGGACACCTCACACTAGACCACGTTTCTCAAGCCCTGATCAACCTGGCCTTGAACATTGCCAGGAATGGTGCTTTTTTAGTTGTCTGACATTTCTTTGGACACTTTGTGAAACATGGTAGGCTTCTCTCTGTAGTCCTAGGCATACTAGAAATTACATTGCTGAAACTGAAAGCTGCTAAGCATCAAAGTAATACCTTTTCTTCGTTTTTCCTCAGTCAGGCGTTCAGATCCACAGATCCTTATTTTACTGATTATATTCAGGTACAATTTTCACTTAAGTGGAAACTAAGTCTGCACAAGGATGTTAAAATTTGGCCTGGCACTATCTGCCCTTCTGCCAAAGGAAGCAAACAGTAAATCCATGTTGTTTCTGAAAGGACAAATTCAAAATTATTTACCACTAGTTTAGTGCTATCTTCTTAAAAGTCAATAGTGAAACTTGTATTGATTTTAATATGAATAATTAGGTCAATTCTGAAATTCTGAGAATCTAGAGTGACTGGCCTCTGTAATGCACTTTAGTAATTTCCAAAATAAGCATAAAATTCATAGTGAGGTCTTCAAAAGGAGGCTGGATTCCTCTAGCTCCTGTTCAAGGTTAGTAATCCACAATTTTCTAATTGGTATGAACCTGGAGTTCCCTGTAGTGCATGTGAAGAATTTGATTTTAGATTAGGTCATGAGCTGCTGTGCTCCGCTAGTTCAGAAGCAAATTATAATCATACCTATTTTAAAAAAGCACACTCTTATCATTCTGAGCAATCGAGTAAAATTACACTGCTTGTAAGAAGAGCTTTGTGAATAAATGCCAGAATACCACGGTAATAATGAGCTTAGTAAAAATGCTTAGACTGAATGTGATCTCACAAATGCAAAATGTGGCATTAGGCTAATTTATAAAATTGTCTCGTTAACTGAAATTATTTGTAGCTTGTCAAACATTAAGTTGCTCAAATAAGTTCCTTGTAATTGAATTTCAGAGAAATTAACTTTGTTGTAGCAATGAATTTAGTAGAATGAATGTCTTATGTATTTTATCTTGACAAATTTTGCCTTTCTTAATACCTAAAACATTTGAAAAGTTAAACTTCTCTCTTACTGCATTACACTTAAAATTAATTTAAGGGTTAAGTGAGCTTGAGAAAACCAAAAGTCATCAGAAACAAATTTTGTAGGATGGTGTGTATTGTGATATTCGGTTTGAATATGAAATAACTCTGCCTGATAATGGTTTCTGCTATTTGCTTAGAGTTTGCTTTAAATTGCATTTACTTTACTTTTCTAGTCTAAAATGTATCCACACATTTAGTTTTACCTGACAAATAGAAATTCATAATAGAAAACCCAGTTTTAGCACTGTCCTACAAGACAATCTTCAGTAAATTTCATTATAAGAGTATGGCAAAAAAAGTGGAAGGACACGGGCCTGAGATTTGCCTTTGTAGTGCATAGGTGACTTTTTGAAAGTGCTTAGGATATGAATAATGAGTAATGTCCTAAGTTGCTATTAATTCACAAATACATCTTTGCCAATGATATCTGTTCTTCAAGCATGCATAAAATGTTGCTTCTAGGCTTGTATGGGAGCATTTTAACTTCTCTGTGATGCCTAAGAAAACTGTGTTTGAGATCCATTTTAAGATGTCCCTAGGGCTCCTGTAATGAGTTTGCCTCCCTCATATGTCTGCTGCAGAGCCAAGTATGGCAAAGAAATTTCAGACATCTGCTGTAAAAAGCCCATCACATTGTCTGGATTAAGGAGCTTTATGCAGCATATGAACTTGTGCTGCAGTACAGCATCTTTTAAATAAAAATAATCTAAAAGAAAAAGATAGGAATTGAGGAATTTGCTTTTTTTTGTCCCCAGTGTAACATGTCACTACCCTATAAAAGATACTCTGTTATCATGTGTCGCATGACTACTGATATTTTTTGTTAGCAAGATTAATAATATTTTCAGATAGAATGTCCATTGTTATGTGGTTTATTATGTAATATGGGGCTTCAGTTATAAAATCTGATCTTGTTCAAATACAACTATATATATAGACTAGCATCGATACGACTAGACAGAAAAAATAACCCAGCTCACCTCTGAATAAATAACTAATGCGAACTAAGAAAAGACAAAAGGTAATTGAAAATTATGTTTAGTTGTCTGGGTGATGAAGTGGAACAAATTCCTCCTCAGTGCTATCACTGATAGGAACCATAGGCCTTTGTGGTTAACCAACCATCCTGGGCACACAACAGACACACTTAGCTCCTTCAGAGAGTCTCTAAGTGTATAGCAAGTATCACCCAGGACACTGTTCTGTCCCTAATTGCATCATGGGTGACATCTGTGGTCTGGGATTGTTGAAAAAAAACTTTATATCTCTATAAGTTTAAGTCACAATATGAAGATTGTTATTAATGTTTTCGCAACAGTCAGTTCTTTACTGTTGAACAATATGGTGTAGGGTTCAGTTTTGGAGAATACTTTAATAGCGGTTGACCTTCTATCCAACGGATGCAGTTTTCTTGCTCACCCTATTAAAGCATCATCAAGTTGTTTTATGCAGAGTTGTGAGGCTTTGTAAGCATTTGATTAAAGCTGTAGCCCCATATTTTGAAGTAATGTTTTTCTAATTATGCTCTCCCCTAAGTGTCTGTGAAAAATGTAAATGTTTGTGGTTGTTTCTGCAAGTAAATAAAATAGACATAAATAGTAACTATGAGCAGTGGAGGGATGATGTTGTAACTGTTGTTTCTTTAATAATACAATACTACAATGCACAAGAAAAAGTATTTTTGTTCCTGGGTGAAACAGTTTAGTCAAGTTATGCATTGTAAGACAAAACTGAGAGTTGTGTGGTGCTTATTGCCCAGCAGTGAATGCAAGAGCTTGTGACACACACTGAAAAGAGGGAGACGGGCAGGGGGCAGAGGTTTGGAGTCCTCAGTGTTAAAAATCAGATAGGAAAGCTTGGCTAAAGCAAAAAAAAAACAAAAAAATCACTGTTGCTTTAAGGCTATATTGAAAAATTTTGCTGTCGTCTCAATGAAATTCAAATAACATGGAAATAGAACTTTTTGGAGTTTAATATTTCATGTGAAGTTTTCTCTGTACTTCATTGTGAAGCACAGACTGTGGAATCATAGAAATAGTGGGAAATGTACATCTAGATTTATAGTCTTCAAAGAAAAATATTTCAAAACCTATCAAAACTTTAGATCAGCTGAAATATTGTGTATGCATAAATACATAGCATGACTGAATTTTATATCAACATTTTTTTCCTGTAAGTCTACTGTTCCTTCCTATTTGTATGATTAAACATGTAATCAGTTATGTTTTTGCCAAGTGCATTTTTCACATGCATTCTTCCAGGCAATTTAGGCAGTAGCAAACATTTCTTTTTCATTTTCTTGCAGGAAAAATGGGCTAAATCACTGATCTAAAAATGGATATCACCATATTGGAATAAAATAAGATCCTTAAACAGATTATGTAATGAACTAGCAAGATTAGGTAGTAACAAAACATTTTTTGCAATGGTGGTGCTTTTTCAGGAGCTGCTGCAGCTGTTTAGGTCACTGAGTGAATGTAGTAGTGTGTTAATGCTGGAAGGGCTCACTCTCATCTGTTTGGACAGGCGAGGGTCGAAACGGTAGGTGACAAGGTGCATGGGTAGCTTCAGGTCCAACCTTGCATGTGGGCGGACCAGCGCATGCGCAGCTCGAAATCGCTCAGGAGATGACAGTCCTGGTCGAACACTTCCTGATTGCCTAAGCAACCTTTTTTTCCAACCAGATTTGCATATCCCACTTGCACTTGGTCATCGTGCTTGTAGCAAGCGTGGTTAAAGCCCTTCCCAAATCTTCGCTCGCGAAGCCAAGCTATCAATCATTACCATGTACCCATGGTAGCTCAACTCATTCTGCCTCTGAATGCCTTTTGCATGCAAGAGTCTGATACTGCAGTTCAACAGGGAACTGTGGTTTGCAACAAAAAATAAAGGACCGAAACTTCGGTGGGAAAAACATTTGACAAACAAAAGCATTTATGTTTATTGCTTCTAGTAGCAATAAATAAATAATAACAAAATAATAAGATACATAGACAATAAAATGTAGTTTAGTATCATTTTTGTTTTGAGCAGGATGCTAGTGGCCATTCCGGCTGGACAGCCTGGCCAGTATGTTGTTGGTGTAGAGGGTACTACCTGTTTTCCATGCCACATTCAACAAGGGAAAATGCTTTTTGGAAATAAATGTTGCTATTCTGAATTCTGCAAGCTGTCAGACTCTGCTAGCTATCTCTAAGTAATTATCACAGTCCCACAGAGAACACATGGGATCTGTGATGCAGCAGTAGAAACTGGGAGATAACGATGTGCACTTGAATTGAGAGACTAACCTTTAAACAGTTTCTAAGAGAAGGGTCAGACAGCTGTTTCTTTATAGATTGTCATATGACAACAAGTGCTGTAGCAATAACTTTTACATTTTTATCCTTTGCTTCTCATAGGACTGCTGGCAGAAAATACTGGACAAACAGAATCCAACTGTTTCTTACTAGCTATACATTTATTATAATCTTTTATTGCACAGTGAGATTTATAATTATTGATCATGAGGGGTTTTTATCTGTTTTTCAGTTTTCTACATTAGATATTCTGGTGATATTACATGTCACAAGTGACTGAATTCACCGACAATTTACCACTGACAGCTAGATAATGGGAGTTTACAAATGAACTAGATAATGGGAGTTAACAATGACACTGTTAAAGAGAGGAAAAAGTATTTTATAACATTATTTGATTGAGACAAAAAATCTGAAACAAAAAGCATTACACTCTAAATTAAAAAACTATTACCAGGGTAGGAACTGAGGTAATTTTTTTTGCCCCCCTTTTTTTTTCATTTGGAGAAAATAACCTGAAACATGATTTGAAGACAGCTATTAAGCAATTTCACTTACATTACAGAATGTCTCACCTTCAACTCAGAGGAATCCCAAAGGCATTTACTTACTGCAAATTTAATATAATAAAAAATAGTGATTAAAAGAAGGCAGTATGTGCTAATGTACAGTCATTGAGGTTTGTGAAAATTGAGGTAGATGGCTTCAGATTAGATGAGTTCTATGTCATAGAATGTTTTTTACATTTATTTTTACTGTGACAATTCAGCTGATATATCAGAACTCTGCAATCTGTCTGAAGAGAGAAATGCACAGATGGAACTAGTCTTGAGTTTCACCTGAGTGATACTCAGGTTTTACTGGGTCCTTCTGCTATGAAATATTATGTAAGGTAGTTTAAAAAAAATCCTGAAGTTGCTGACTACTAATGAGCCTCATTTCTGAGTTCCCTTGTTAAAAAACACAAAGTACACAAAACAAAACCTAACAATAAAAGTAGCTCAGATAATTTAAAATTCCTCAGGAAACCTTTTCAATTGAAAGGTTTTACACAAGTAGATCTCTAAATGCCTAAAGATAGATGGGCTGTATTAATTTATTCCTCACTTGCTAGTATATTGTCACAGCGTACTGACCACCTGCTGTCTTAGGTCTGGCTTCCATTGGAGGCTTTAAGAACCTTTATTGGTGAGAGTGTTTGTACTCCCATGAGGGTAGTTTTGAGGTCAGCATTTATAAGGAAAGACTGCTGAAGAAGGAATACATTTTTTTTCATCAAACCAACATTCTAGTGAGTATGAATAAATAGTGGCTGAACATTGTTCTACCGCTCATTAGGAGAAGGGGAAAATAAGAATTTTAGGATTCTGGACTGTAGAATGCGCAA
This sequence comes from Pezoporus flaviventris, assembly GCF_033815535.1. Classification (NCBI taxonomy): domain Eukaryota; kingdom Metazoa; phylum Chordata; class Aves; order Psittaciformes; family Psittacidae; genus Pezoporus; species Pezoporus flaviventris. The sequence goes on from NW_026892561.1 coordinate 44,482,630, forward strand.
TTTACTATTTCGTCTGCCTTTCAAATCTAGATGGAAAGGGGTGGTATAATAACTGGGAATAGTTCTTTCTGTCCATCTTGGGACTTCCTACCAGTGCTGCGAAGAGTGCAGTCATTAAAATAAAACCATATATAATGGGTTTAATCTCTTCTGTCTGGAACTTACCTTTAGACAGATTCTTATAAAAATATTTAAATAATACTCAGGGTGTTAATCCAGGTCCTTGATTAGGAAGAACCCTTTCTTTTCAAAGTAAATAGCCTTCCTAGCAGTGTTAGGGAAAACTGAATGTTTCACTAATTACTTACTAAAATGTGTTATGTCTCTTGTCACTTTCTCAGGATTATGAATCATGGGATAATTCTTTAAAAAAGTTTTTTTTGATGTATTTTTTCTTATTTATCCCTCTGTGAGATTTAGTGTCACAAATTCTGGTGTCACAAATGCTGATAATGCCTTAGGAAACAGTAGAAAGATTATAATGAAGCATTGGTCTGGGATAGCAAATGAGACTGAAAGAACAAAAAATCATAGTTATAAGCAATCGAAGATTAACTACAAAAGAGTAAATTACAAAAAAAAACATGTTTTTATTTGATAGTGGAAACAATACACATTGCAGACTTGTATCAGTGAGATATGAGTATGGCTTATCTAATGTGTATGTGTGGAAAAAAAGTCTGTTTTAATAAATTGTCAAAGGACATAGTGTTATAGTTGGAAGAAAAGGAAATTATGAGCAGTGGTAAGAGAAACAAACAGAAATTAAAGACCTTTGATTGAGCTACTCAGTTGATTCACCATAGTTCTTACTGCCTTTTTTCAGACAACACATAATTTGCTAATAAAACCGCCTTGTGAAAATACAGACTGTCGTGGTTTAAACCCAGTCAGGTAACTTGTTCACTCACTCCCAGTGAGTGGTGCCGAGCTGACAACAATCAAGGTCCATGTCCGTCTCCCCCCCCCCCCCTGCACCGGGGCTCTCCCCTTCCCCGCTCCCGGAGGAACGGGGAGGAGGATCGAGAGAGTGCAACTCCTACGGGTTGAGACAAGAACAGTCCAGCAACAAATCACCACCGCTACTATCAGCTAAAACAATGATAAGGGAAAATAACAAGGGAAGAGAATACGATACCACCGGCCAAGAAAACGAGTTCCACCTGGAAGCCCCTGTCCTTCCGGGTAACTCCCAGTTACCCCCCACCCCGGGCATGACGTGCTGTGGTATGGAATACCTCCCCGGCTAGCCCGGGTCAGGCGCCCCGTCTCTGCTTCCTCACAGCTTCCCCTCCTCCCTGGCAGAGCATGAGCCTCACAGAGTCCTTGGTCAGGGTAAACATCACTTAGCAACAACCGACAACATCGGCTTCACCAACGCTGTTCTCAAACTAGAAGTCAAAACACAGCACTGCACCAGTTAACACAAAGGAAAAAACATGACTGCTACTGCTGAACCCAGGACATTATCCACCCCTTATTCCATACCATTCACGTCGTGCTCAGATCCCACATTTTCAATACACCATCGCTCTCCCACATATATACATCCATATACATACAGACCAAGAGGAAAAAAATCATTTTCTTAGTGCATGGACCAATCCCTATAATGCTGCCGAATCCATTTGGTCCATGATGTTCCAAGTTCATTCTCTGTTGGGATGATGGCTGGAGGGAAGTCAGGGCCAGTCGCTGGTGACCTGGAGACATCTAGTTGATGGGCTATAAAAGCATTACACAGCAGGCAACAGTATACAATTGAGTTCACTGGCTGTTTTCCCCTAAAATCAAATCCCCTTGAGGTATACATCGGACTTCCCCATCTTCCCGCATTACCCACCAAGTATATCCAGGTCCCTGAGCAAAAGCAATCCCACGAGTGGGTTTGCCTTTACCTGAAGCAGGAATAACCCAGACTGTCTTCCCCAGCAAATTCTTCATATGCACCACGGGAACTTTGTCCCCCTCTACAATATGTAAAAGTTCTGACTGGGCTGGGCCAGCCCTGTTGGCAGATCCTCTGGTGTTGACCAACCAGGTGGCCTTTGGTAAATGTGTATCCCAATGCTTGAAAGTTCCCCCACCCATCGCTCTCAGTGTAGTTTTTAACAGCCCATTGTACCGTTCGATTTTCCCAGAGGCTGGTGCATGGTAGGGGATGTGATATACCCACTCAATGCCATGCTCTTTGGCCCAAATATCTATAAGGTTATTCCGGAAATGAGTCCCATTGTCTGATTCAATTCTCTCTGGGGTGCCGTGTCGCCACAAAATCTGTTTCTCAAGGCCCAGGATAGTGTTCCGGGCAGTGGCATGGGGCACAGCGTATGTTTCCAGCCACCCGGTGGTTGCTGCCACCATGGTAAGCACATGGCGCTTGCCTTGGCGGGTTGGTGGCAGTGTGATATAGTCAATCTGCCAGGCCTCCCCATATTTATACTTCAACCATCGTCCTCCATACCAAAGAGGCTTTAACCGCTTGGCTTGTTTAATTGCAGCACATGTTTCACACTCATGAATAACCTGGGCAATAGTGTCCATTGTTAAGTCCACCCCTCGGTCACGGGCCCATCTATATGTTGCATCTCTGCCCTGATGGCCTGAAGTGTCATGGGCCCACCGGGCCAGAAATAATTCACCTTTATGTTGCCAATCTAAGTCCATCTGAGCCACTTCAATCTTAGCCGCTTTATCCACTTGTTGGTTGTTCTGGTGTTCCTCAGTGGCCCGACTCTTGGGTACATGGGCATCTACATGACGTACCTTCACCACCAGGTTCTGCACCCGGGCAGCAATATCTTTCCACAGTGCAGCAGCCCAGATGGGTTTACCTCTGCGTTGCCAGTTGTTCTGCTTCCATTGCTTCAACCACCCCCACAGGGCATTTGCCACCATCCATGAGTCAGTATAGAGATAAAGTACTGGCCACTTTTCTCGTTCAGCAATGTCCAGGGCCAGCTGGATGGCTTTCACCTCGGCAAATTGACTCGATTCACCCTCTCCTTCAGCAGTTTCTGCAACTTGTCGTCCAGGACTCCATACAGCTGCCTTCCATCTCCGATGCTTTCCCACAATACGGCAAGAGCCATCAGTAAACAAGGCATACTGCTTTTCACTTTCTGACAGTTTATTATATGGTGGGGCCTCTTCAGCACGCACCACCTCCTTCTCTGGTGACATTCCGAAGTCTTTGCCCTCTGGCCAGTCCATGATGACTTCTAGAATGCCTGGACGACTGGGATTTCCTATTCGAGTTCGTTGTGTAATTAGTGCAGCCCATTTACTCCATGTAGCATCAGTTGCATGATGTGTAGAGGAGACCCTGCCTTTGAACATCCAGCCCAGCACGGGCAGCCGGGGTGCCAGGAGGAGCTGTGCTTCAGTGCCAATCACTTCCGAAGCAGCTCGAACCCCTTCATAGGCTGCCAGTATCTCTTTCTCAGTTGGGGTATAGTTGGCCTCAGATCCTTTGTATCCCCGACTCCAAAAGCCGAGGGGTCGACCTCGAGTCTCCCCTGGAGCTTTCTGCCAGAGGCTCCAGGTAGGACCGTTCTCCCCAGCTGCAGTGTACAGCACATTTTTTACATCTGGTCCGGTTCGGACTGGTCCAAGGGCTACTGCATGAACTATCTCGCGTTTAATTTGCTCAAAGGCTTGTTGCTGCTCAGGGCCCCATTTAAAATCATTCTTCTTCCGGGTCACATGATAGAGAGGGCTTACAATCGAACTGTAATTTGGGATGTGCATTCTCCAGAACCCCACTGCACCCAAGAAAGCTTGCGTTTCTTTCTTATTAGTTGGTGGAGACATTGCTGTTATCTTGTTGATCACATCTGTGGGGATCTGTCTACGTCCATCTTGCCATTTTATTCCCAAAAACTGAATCTCCTGTGCAGGTCCCTTGACCTTACTCCGTTTTATGGCAAAACCGGCTTTCAGCAGGATTTGGATTATTTTCCTCCCTTTCTCAAAGACTTCTTCCGCTGTATCGCCCCACACAATAATGTCATCAATGTATTGCAGGTGTTCTGGAGCTTGCCCCTGTTCCAGTGCAGTCTGGATCAGTCCATGGCAAATGGTAGGGCTGTGTTTCCACCCCTGGGGCAGTCGGTTCCAAGTGAACTGGTCACCCCTCCAAGTAAAAGCAAACTGTGGCCTGCACTCTGCTGCCAAAGGAATTGAGAAAAATGCATTGGCAATATCAATCGTGGCATACCACTTGGCTGCCTTTGACTCTAGTTCATACTGAAGTTCTAGCATGTCCGGTACGGCAGCACTCAATGGTGGTGTGACTTCATTCAGGCCACGATAGTCTACTGTTAGTCTCCATTCTCCATTAGACTTTCGCACTGGCCATATGGGGCTATTGAAGGGTGAGCGGGTCCTGCTGATCACCCCCTGACTCTCCAGTCTATGGATCAGCTGATGGATGGGAATCAGGGAGTCTCGGTTGGTGCGATATTGCCGCCGGTGCACTGTTGTGGTCGCAATTGGCACTTGTTGTTCTTCAACTTTCAGCAACCCCACAGCAGAGGGATCTTCTGAGAGACCAGGCAAGGTGGACAGCTGCTCAATTTCCTCAGTCTCCAAAGCAGCAATACCAAAAGCCCACCGGTACCCTTTTGGGTCTTTGAAGTACCCTCTCTTGAGGTAGTCTATGCCGAGGATGCATGGAGCCTCTGGACCAGTCACAATAGGGTGCTTTTGCCACTCCCTCCCAGTCAGGCTGATTTCAGCCTCCAGCACAGTCAACTCTTGGGATCCTCCTGTTACTCCAGAAATATAGATGGGTTCCACCCCTTGACAGCTTGATGGCATCAGGGTACACTGTGCACCGGTATCTACTAGAGCCTTATACTTCTGTGGGACTGATGTGCCAGGCCATCTGATCCACACAGTCCAGTAAATCCGATTGTCCCCTAGCTCCACCTGGCTGGAGGCAGGGCCCCTCTAATGGTCGTCACAGCATTGGACACTTAAGTCGTGTTGAAAGGGATTATTCTTCGTTATCACAGGAGCTGGAGTAAAATCAGCTCTTCCACTCCATCTGGGAAACTGCTCACCAGAGACTGAAGCCGTAGCTCTCATGGGACGATCAGTCTTGGCCCTTGCTCCCCTCTTCAGTTCACTCACCCGTTCCTCCAAAGCTGAAGTAGGTTTTCCATCCCACTTTGTCATGTCTTCTCCGTGATCCAGCAGGTAAAACCATAGGGTACCCCGTGGTGTATACCTTCTGTATCTCCTCTCTTGAATAATAGGACGTCTTTTGTTAATAGCTGAGACGTGTGTTGGTACACGTGAGGAGCTGGATAAATCAGATACATCGTCCCTCAATTTGTCGAGGTCCTGGGACAGTTTTTTCACAGCTGAGATGATGGAAGGAGTGAGATTGTCTTCGAACTCTCGGAGTTTATGAACCATTTCATCCACTGTTAGTGGTACTATGTCATTCCAGGTCACTGTTGCCAATGAATGGGCATATGATGACGGTGCATTCCGTGTAAGTTTTCGCCACATGGGTTGTGTACATTCAACTTCATCTGGATCTATAGGTGTATCCCCGTTATTCGGCTTGATGTGATAGATCATCTCTACGATGGCCGATTCCCTCAGAGACTGGATGCCTTTGTCTATAGTAGTCCACTTGGCCGAACGACTCGTAACATCGTCCTTGTACGGAAACCTTTCTTTCACAGCTGCCAAGAGCCTCCTCCAAAGGCTGAGGGACTTTTTCTCTCTTGCAATTGCTTTGTCAATTCCCCCTTCTCTAGCAAGTGATCCCAGCTGCTTGGCTTCCGTACCTTCTAGTTCGTGACCATCGGCCCCATTGTCCCAGCATCGGAGTAACCAGGTGATGATGTGCTCCCCTGGTTGACGGGTAAAATCTTTTCGCATATTCCGCAGCTCGGTTGAGGTTCGAGGTCGAGAAGTTACCTCTTCTTCTTCTTCTTCGTCATGTGATGATGACTCCTGATCAGATTCTGGACCGGGTGGTGAATTCATTGGTTCTTCATCTCGCTTCACCCTTTTTGCCTCCTTTTTGCTTGTTCTCTTGCGTACAGGGGCAACTGATATTGGTACGAATTGGTCCTCTGGTTTGGCTGCAGTGATTATCACTGTGGTTTGAGTAGCGACTGTACTTGTTGCTGGGGGTGGTGTAGCTACCGTGCTTGGAGCTGGGGTAACCGCGCTGTCTGTTGCAGTTGAAGTTTGAGCAGCTGCTGTACTTGCCACTGGGGTAGCTGCGCAGTTCATTGCAGCCAAAGTTTGAGTAGCAACTGTCGCTTTGCCCTCAAATCCGCCGATATTCTTTTCCTTTTGAAGGTGCTGGATAGTGTTGAACAAGGCCCTGTAAGCATAGGCCAAGCCCCAGCACGTTGCCGTGATTTGTCCATCTCTGGTATGGCCAGAATGACCACACACCTCATTTAAGTGTTTTACTAATTCTTCTGGATTTTGCAGTTGTTCGGTAGTGAAATTCCAAAATACTGGAGGGCCCCACTGACCTAGATACTTGCCCATACTATCCCACACACCCTGCCACTCATGGCTGTCCAGCCTCTGGGAAAATCTCTCGGTCCTCCTACATCGTCTTTTGACCCCAGACAAGACCCAAACCTGAATCTGCTTAACTCTTGAAATCAGTAGTGGGCAAAACACACTCTGTATGCGTGTTAGCATGGTGATTCCCATCACCATCAGTAAACAAGTCTCAACAGCATTAAAAGGCCATTTAAAAAATTCAAAACTCTCAAATGTAAATGGTCTGGGGGGACGACTAGGAGGGTAAAAGGATGTCTCCTTCACAGGTTGAGCACCTGAGAAGGAGAAAAAAGATGTGTAATTGCTAAGCACCTCCATCATATACCTCCCAAAGTATAAAGGTGGTGACCACACTGGGAACATAAACCAGATCAGTTTCATGATCAATGATTCTATTGTATTACAAGTCATTACCATAAAGTACAATGGGATAAAAACCTTAGCCCAAGCCCCACACTTGAAAAACACTAATACAGCCAATACCGGATGGACGTAAGATATGGTATACTGAAACTGTGAGATCAAGAGGAAAAACCTGGAGAGCCAATAAATCAGCATTGTGACGAGTGACTATCAATCCAGTCAGATCTGTTCTTATCTCAACCCCTCGTGCCCCACGTTGGGCGCCAAAAAGAACTGTCGTGGTTTAAACCCAGTCAGGTAACTTGTTCACTCACTCCCAGTGAGTGGTGCCGAGCTGACAACAATCAAGGTCCGTGTCCGTCTCCCCCCCCCCCCTGCACCGGGGCTCTCCCCTTCCCCGCTCCCGGAGGAACGGGGAGGAGGATCGAGAGAGTGCAACTCCTATGGGTTGAGACAAGAACAGTCCAGCAACAAATCACCACCGCTACTATCAGCTAAAACAATGATAAGGGAAAATAACAAGGGAAGAGAATACGATACCACCGGCCAAGAAAACGAGTTCCACCCGGAAGCCCCTGTCCTTCCGGGTAACTCCCAGTTACCCCCCACCCCGGGCATGACGTGCTGTGGTATGGAATACCTCCCCGGCTAGCCCGGGTCAGGCGCCCCGTCTCTGCTTCCTCACAGCTTCCCCTCCTCCCTGGCAGAGCATGAGCCTCACAGAGTCCTTGGTCAGGGTAAACATCACTTAGCAACAACCGACAACATCGGCTTCACCAACGCTGCTCTCAAACTAGAAGTCAAAACACAGCACTGCACCAGTTAACACAAAGGAAAAAACATGACTGCTACTGCTGAACCCAGGACACAGACTTAAGTAAAATGCATCCTGTATTGACAACAGAATAGTAAGAAGTGAAGGACCAGACCCCCAAGCTATAAAGATGTATGTCCTTAAGCTTGACAAAGCTTCTGTACCTACTGCTGTGGTTGTTTCATGACCGATTCCAGTCTGTGCTCCCAAAAAGTAACAAATACAAGCCACTGAAAGGTAGCCCTGCTTACTGCCAGGGCTGAAATGTGAAATTTGTTACTGGAAGCATAGATCCTGACATGCAAAGCAGAGGATTAATTACATTTTGCACTGCACGTAGCTGACCAGTAAGGGTAGATGTGTCTCACTCCCACAGCAAATATCATGGCACAAAATATGTACAAGTCTTAATCTTATCACTTCTACATCCTATACTCAAGACCTAAACCTAACCAAAGCAAGCCTACCATATGTTGTTTTTTTTGTTTTGTTTTTTTTCCTCTCCAGTGCTTAAACCGTAACTAATCTTGTTTCTTCTTCTAGATGAGCCCCTTTGCTGTATGAATATAATCTCTCAAATATGTTTCTTAGGAAAGTCAGAAAACAATCCACTTATCTAATGTTATAAATTCCCAAAGATATCACTCTTGTCTTTGTCATTCTAATTTTTTCTAAACTTAATGTTCACATGATTAATATTTCAATTTTGAGGTTCAATCTTGTGTACACTGACTCCATACATGAACATGATCACCTGCAACTCATTGAGGAAAATCTTGAGTTTTTACTGAGATGACTCTTCTTGAGAATATGATACTCTGTATATTGAGTATCAATTAAGCTGATAACATAGACAGAAGAATTCACTGATGTAAGTGTTTCTTGTTGGTTTTGCCATGATCTTTAAAAATCAGAATTAGTGTACTTTAGAAGATATGCGTTTTTCCCCACACAGAAATGCTTTGTAGTGAGTCATAGAGAAGCAATTAATGATTGCAGTAAAACATTGCAAAAAACCCATCTTCCCCATACAAATACTACATATTTATCAACATATTGCTGAATAGTTGCAGATAGTTAAAGCTATCAGATTTTACTGAATGGTGTTTGATCATTGAGCTAAATTCCATTCAATAAATCCATGTGATAAAGTTTCTGCCTTTCAAGAAATAATGTGATTCTGCATTGCTGAAGTTTTCAAAACCATGCCCATTTATTCAAATATTTTAGTGACTATAATTAATGATGATTTTGGTTATATTCAGTAACTTACACACAGTTACTCTACAGCTAATGAAGGATAGCATTAGAACTGAAGAAATAATTTCTATAGATTTGAAAGTACAAAGTTACAAAATGTTTGTCGATTGAAAACCCTGACAGCAGAAAATAAAGTGACAAACATGCATATAAATCCAAGAAAATTTAAAGTTTACTGCAATATCAAGTACTTGAAACAAATAAACAGCTCCATAAGATAGTGAATCCTGATCAATGTGAAGTGAGAATCCGACTTTTTGTTTGTTTTAAGCTGATTTTCAGTATTTTTAATAATACTTATTTCTGGCTTGGGAACAGAAGTTGTAAAGAGCAACTGAAAAGCAATGTCTGTCATCTGAGTATGGAGGAACCTGGAGGCTGGTCTGTTACTTTGAGAAAATAATACACCTCCACAAGAGAAAACCACAACTGTTTTAGATTCACCCATTTTATTCCTGCAGTGGCAAATTGAGGTCTTCAGGTGGAAAAGCATGGAGAGTGTTTCATAGCCCACATCTAACAAGTACCTCTATTATTACTTTAATAATTTCAGTAATCACTTGTATATATGAATATACATCACAATTATTTTTACGGTTTCATTTAAGGGCAAAGGTGCATTATTCTCGTGATTATTGTAAAGATATTCAGCACTTTGGGAACAGTGGAAATGGATTAAATTGCCTATATGTTAAACAAGAATTATAAAATAGTTTAGACAAATGTGAATAATAAAATATGAAGCAGAACTATTAATTCCTATATGCTGTGAAAACTTAACAGAGAATTATGACTTCTGGGGTTTCTTTTCCTCATTTTGTTATCACATCGATACATAGCACCAATAGCTGCAAAGTCTAATTCAGGAAAACACCTAAGAGTATTTTTGCATTTAATGACATACTAAAGCATACTGTTATGCTGAAGTGAAATAAAAAAATATTTTATGCCTAGTATGCATGATTTTCCTATGGATTTTTGGTAAGAAATGTACCTTGAAATCATATAGTCTGGAATTAAGTGGAGAAAAAGTTGTAATAGGGCACATGGAAACTTCATGGAGTTTCAACGTGATAGGCTAAAACCATGTGATCATTCCTGCTACCCACCTGAGGTCAGTGGCTTATCAAAGCAATATAATCAGCTAAATGTCTGCTGGCCACCAGTGATTTATATGGCCTACTGACAAAGGAAGGGAGAAACATCTTTCTCCAAAAGTGCACTAATATTGGCTGTAGTGAGTTAGGTAAATCAAAGAGGAAAAGGTTTCTCCACTTAAAGATACTTAAATAGAAAGGCAGAATCTGAAGGAGAGTCATCTGGTTTGGGCAAGGCTCAAGAAAAACAAAGCGTAGCAAGCACATTCCCTGTGAAGATATTTATTTCTGTTGTCCAGCATGGTGAGCTAATTGCTTTTTCAAGCTCAAACTCCTTCTTTATTTGCTATCAGTAACTCAGAAATGGAAACAGCTGAAATATAATTCACCCTACAAATTAAATAATGATTCCTTTTCTTGCAGTTTAATGCTTTTGTGTACTGAGATTTCAGCTTTGGTGTCCAGTGAATGAAAACTCAGTAAGAGTTATGTCCCTTTGTAAAAAACCTTTGTCAAGACAGCTTACCTAAGTAATAGACAATACAGAGCATGGATAAGAGTACTTTTTTTATTGTGTTTAGTGGTATTCTTAAGTGTACTGTTCAGTTTAACTTTTTCCATTCTGCTCACCACTGATATCACCCCAGATCTTCATAACACCTCCAAAATCTTCAGTTATGTAAAAAATAGTTCATCTCTAAACCCCAATAATACCTGTTTAAGGTAAAGAGGAGAGAAATTAATCTTTCATTAATTTATAGAGCCTCCACAATGACAGTATATTCTCGGGGCAAGAAATATATGCAATTAAATCATGATACACAGAAAAACAAACTGCTTCTGCAGATAAGCTTGTTTGGCCAGCGGAAGTTTCCTTTTAAATTCAGACTTAGGAATTGCATGATCTTTAGGATACAAGCCAACTCCAGCCAGGTGGTGATAGAATTTGGTGTGCAGCCTTAGCAGTTCTTATCTACTTACTTAAAGATTCTCACAGGAACACATAATTATATAGTTTAACTGTTCGTGTTTGTGAAGAAAAGCTTGGTAATATAATCTTAGCCCTAAAGATAAATGAGAATGAAATCTTACCTGTGCTATTTTAAAAGCAGTCTCATTATAAAAATATTTGCTATTTTGGAAAGCTTTGGGAAAGCTGACATGTCACTTTTGACTGTCACATCTTAGAAAACTTGTGATTTTCATTGCTGTAAATACTCTCCATGTCTCACTAATGTAACAACAAAACACTTATGTACAACTTAGTTCAGTGTGTCAGTGCAGAGAGGAAGTCTTAATATCACAGGAATTCAAGAATTTTTTACAAGGAACTAAGTTTTTTATTTAAGGGTTCAGGTGTCTGGTTGCTTATTCTTAAGCCTAATTGGTACATCGGCGAAGCATCCAAGTATCTTAGACATGTCCTAATTATGTGGTAGTTGATGTTTCTTGTAACTGTTTTCCTATATAAAGCATATTTGTTTATTAAAATGGAACATGAATAAGACAAAAATAAGGACTTTTAAAATTAGTTGTCTATGTTATAAGACTGTATGATACATGAAGGCCAACTTATTAAAAACCTGAAAGAAAATATTAATCTGTTTATCTAGGGAGCAATAAGAAACTCACTATCTAGTTACTACATTGATATGGTAGTGTGAATTCAAGAGGGTTATTGCTTGCCTTCATCTGTTTTGAAGAAGGAGACTATAAATGTAATTAAACAAATCCTAATGATAAATTCCAGCACAGTTTTCATTGTATTCTTATAGCAAAGTGCCCCCAAATGCTGATTTTGATAATATAGAGAATCTGTCAATAACTGCAAAACATTCGAGTGTATACAGTTATAGGCAAACAAATTTCAAATTGCACCGTATTTGTAAGACAGATCATGACAAAAGATCTGTGTATTTCTTTTCCTGCTTGCTTATGTGTCCTTTCATTGGGAGTCAAAACATTATTGCAATTCATGCAGTATTAGCAGTTACAGCTTAGTCCTTGGGTCATATACTTTCCTTTCACCCCTTTTAAAATGAGTGGGTTTGAATGATTTGAGTAAAGAATACAAGCGACTTCACAAATTAAGTGAAACAAATATGAAACACTGCCAGGTAATCAAGAAGCCATTTTGATGTAAAAAATGATGACAACTGCTTATTTGGAATCAGTAGATCAGCTGTTTTTAAGACTTAGAGTTTTTGGAATTAAATTATTTTAAATTAGTAATGATATTTAATTAGCGGCATTGCAGGCATGAAAATGAAGCAGCATGTTATTTATCGAAACCCCCAATTTTTCAGCTATTCAGAGTCTTAATGCTCATATAATGCGTTAAACCCCTGTTACCTTCATTTTATTATCTTGTGGAAACATTGAACTGGAACATCCAGTCATAATCATTTTTCATTTAAATTGATCACAGCTTTAAAATTTTTGCTGTGAAATAATCACATCATAAGAATGACAGACAAAAAAATAGGTCATTTGAATAAAAGGAAAATCATCGTACAACTAGAACACATTCGTATCTCTTTGCAAACAGACTTTCAGGCAAAGTTGCACATACAGCATTTTCATATTCACTTGAATGTTTTAAGTTTTAATGAATTATGAATGATATTATAGATGCTATATAGATGCCTTACACAGCACTTTGAAAAGTGTTTCTAATTATAGTGACCTGTGTCAGTTCTTACTAGTTTGTTGCTCTTGAGTGCAGTCTTTGAAGTTTGAATGTGACAGGGTTCAAATAAATATTAGTAATTCATAATAGAAATTATTTTTTGTTATAATGGCATGAAATAATATTTTCTGAGTGTAAATTTATTTCTCATAAAAGCACAGGAAGATATATTTTCTGAAAATCAAATATCAAAAATAATGACATTGCAAAGCGATATTCTAATTTCTAATAATGAAAATGCTTAGGTCTACTCAGACTTCATCTATAGCAGCCTGTAGGAGGATTGCAGAGAAGACTGATGTCAAAAGAGCCTACATCCCTCATTCTGTGTGATACTTTCTCTTCAGAGCTGGTGCAAAGAGATGCTCATCTATAGAGCCCCAGTTAAATGAAAGGTGAAATTGCCACAGCCTGGTCTCCTAGTAAAATGACATGACAAGATAATACCAAAGACAAAGTGCAGAGTAATTTATCTCAATTAATATATGGTAAAAAGAGTAGCTTTACTCCTGGAGAGATTTGGAAACTTTACTTTTTGCTACATATATTTTGCAGGGTACAGAATAGACATAATTATATGTCATTTTGATGCACTGTTTCACTGGAGAGTATCCTAGGTTGTGTGTACTGTATTTGTGCAGGCTTGATGGTACATGTTGTCAAGGCTATGAAAAATAGGTGCTAAATTTTGACAGGTTTCCATCAAAACATTTACAGTTTTTCTACAGCAATAAGTTATGTTAAGGCTCTCTAAAATATAAAGAAATACCATATAGTAACATAAAGGTAGCCAACTAAAAAGAAAAAAGAAACCCCTCAAAATGCAAAATATTACAATATTAGGATATTATTTTAAGCTGAAACCAGGACAGGTGTCTCTTTTGAAGAAAATCCAATCCAAGTATTCCCCATTGCATGCTTTCTGAGTTGTCTGATAAATGGACTGTCTAAAGGGAATGTGAGATCTTCAGTTAAGACAACACTCTGGAGAGCTATCATGAAGGGTAAAGGTAAACTTTAAATCTGGATAGCTATGGCTTTTAAATAATGTTCATGTCCTCATACTGAAAAGTTAAGCCATTAATAAATTTTACTCACATGTAAAGATATGTATTAGCATATTATTTTAAGGTGCTTTGGTTTATCCTGCTGAAGGAATAAGAGTCATGACTTTAGAGCAGAATGACCTACCTCGTCTACTTAAGTGGCCTTGACTGCCATGCTTTGAAGCTGAATAGGTCTTTTGTTCACAGCATCATTTCCTCATTGCAGCAAAACTTACTGGCATTCTCAAAATTATCCTTCCACTATATTTATTGTTGCTTTTGCAGCTCTTCTGTTAAATAAGTGGTACCTGTACTGCCAAACAGAACAGGCTAGGAACCAGTCAGTGGCTTTAAGACTTAGTGGCATGGACATACCTACATCCAGCTGGCCTACAGCCAGCTTCTTTTACTGAATATTTTTCTTTGCAGTGATTAGAATATGCTAAAGTGGATGAAAGGGCTGTGCTAGCAGTTTAGCAGTGCCACTAATAAGTGGCCCAGAAACTGGACTGGTTTAATAGCCTTCTTATATTTAACGGTGCTTATGTGGATTTAGTTACCCTTTTCCTCCCAGATTAGCTCATATTTGTACCAGTAATCAGTTGGAAACTGCTTAGCTGTGTCAGCTTTTACTTTTCATCAGATATGACCCCTTTCTTTAATAGAGCCCTGTCCAGAGCAAGACTGTTTATCAGAAAGACCTGTCATTTTCCTAGGGATAAAAAATGGTATAAAGGGTTTTTCATGGTTTGGGAGTGCAGAGGTTGGGGGTTTTTTATTTTCTTATTTTATGTACACTAACTTCTCATCATTAAAAAGGTTAATATATTTCAGAAATTGGGAGGTAAGAATTTGTTCTCTTGATGGGTAGTATTTACTCAGTAGTTCAGATTAATAGTATTTTTATTGTTTGTTTTCCATTTCAGATTCTTACTATAAGAATATTTTGTACCTACAGACCTTAGAAGGGCCTTGGGTTTATTGCATTTTTCCAAAACAGAAGCCTAATGGTCTTATTCCATCTATCAGTGCTGCCAAAATACACAAATTAAAAATATTCCTGCTTGTCTCCCATGACAGTGCCAGCTCAACATGATAAGAATTGGACTGTAGAAATAAGCCCTGCTGCCATCGTGTTTGAAACAAGACTGTCATCGGCATTTGATTTTTTTGTCACTCTCTACTGTCCCATGTCTCACATCAAAATACCAGGAATATTAAGTCTATACTAAATATGTGGAAAGTGAATAATGCCATGTTGCCTTTGTGTAACATACCTTTACTCTGAACTGTGTTGATATTCTGCTACCTTTTGATATGGCAGTACAGTGCATCTGTTGCACAAAAGAGCCATAGGCTTCTGTCTGTTTACTCTGCGCTCTCTACATAAATAGGGAAATCCTTGCAATGTGGGAACATGTTGAGAGATCTCACCCTGAACATATTTCCACTATATAAATCACGTGCAACTTGGCTTGTGTTTGAGTTCAGCCATTTAGAGAATAACATTATTTTATTTTTCCCTTCAACAAATGAAATGACAGAGAGATCAAATGAACATGATTCTTAGCTTCCTCATGCACCTTCATCTCAAATCGCAAAAGTCTTTTTTCTTGCTTTCAAAATAACAAGGAAATATCTCTATTTTACTTAATCCCTTGTGTACTAAAAATGGCCAAGAGTAATCCACATGAAAAAATACAAATGTGATGTTTGCATTAAAAAAGAAACCCAACAAGTTATCAGGGATATATTGCTTAAGTTCCTGATGAGGTCAGCTTTTAGAACTTTGTGGTCACAGGTGAAGATACTCTGTACTGAAAAACACTTCAGTTGTGCAGTAGTGATGACTGCTTTTTACAGGACCAACCTGAGGACAGGGTAGCATCTGTAACTCTGGGAACAGAAATTGCATATTGTTCTCACAATTAAGAAATTAGAATCTTCCTTGTATATTCCTACCTTTCTTGCACTTCGTAACAAATGTGCAGAAATCACCCTTGGCAATTTAATCCACTGTCATATGCTACCTTTTGCTAGCAGCCTTTTAGAAATAAAATAGGAAGGAAAATAAAAATAAAATGCCCGAGAACAGCATTTCTCATCTAGAAATGTAAATAAGAATCAGATACCTGATATGAAGTCTATGTCACAAGTTTTCCACTAAAGAGATGGTGAATAAGCTTTTCCTAGCAGGAGACACTGTCATTGAGCCTTATAGTAGACATAAAATATTTCTTCATACAATGAAAGATTTAACATAATAAAAAGACAGAAGCACTTTCTGTTTCATAACGATAGAGTTATAAAAAAATATATATTTGAAGAAATCTCTTAGTTGAATGTACATATTCTGTTGCACAGTGTTATTAGTGTGTTTTCTACTTCTTTGCTTTATGGCAGGATGTCTGCCATTGGTTATTCCTGTTTCTTCACTATAAATCTGTTCATCCTATACCCTTACGGGAACACATGAGGTGTGGGCTCATAATCTGTTAGGGCAAAGATTCTTTCATAACTGGCTGTACAAGATCAAGATACTAATGGCCTCCAGCTGTTTGATATTGCTTTTCTGCTTAAAATTGCTGCTCCTAGACCGAAATTAACAGAAAAAAAAAAAAAAGTGGGGATTTCCCATCTACTTAAGTGAAAAATGAGGCAGCCTGATCCACCAAAAAATACTATTTAAGGCTTTCTATCTCTGTGCGTCAAGAAACTATTAAGAGAATAGGAAATGTCACTTGTTACTCTTCTTTAAAGAAGACTAAAAGAAAAGCAGGAGTTTTATTTTAAAAGAGCTTGTTTAGTTCTATTTTCTGACCAGTTCTATGTAGTAACATTTCAGAGGGGCTGAATGCATAACAGATTTTAAGCAACCAAATTATAAATTTCCACGCCACTCATACGTAATTGCAGTTTGCTTTCTGAAGTTGTGTGATCGAGGATTAACGTGTGACTGGAAATATATTTTCATTCTCTGAAGTGTAATCAATGATCCTCAACTTTTTCTTCAAATCAGAAAACCTGTGCAAATTCCTGCATGGTATGTGGAAATGCTGGTCAGCATTTGCATTCTGTGAATTTGATAAATAAACATACATCAGTAAGAATGCGTAAAATCAATTAACTAAAGAAACCATGCGTGGCACTACGAGGATGTAATTCTAAGTGTTGCAGATGCTGTCATCTACATCTCCAGTTATGTCTACTAAGATAAGTTATTTATGTGTTTTAATATGCAAGGTATTTGCCAAGAGTAAATTTAAGTTTCTGTTGAAATTAATAAGAAAATTCTGGTTCATAATAACTCGTGTATGTTTTGATTAGTGAGAAGTCCAACATTTCCTGTTACTAACATCTACAGTAATCCATAGTTCAAATTTTGGAATGCAATTGGAGAAATTTAATTAAGGAAACTATACCATTAATTGAATTTTCTACATGTGTTATAGGTTTCCATAAATAGAAATGGTAAAAGAGTCTGTTCAAAGAGCATATTAAGGTTTTTGCATACATTTAATAGCGATAGCTATTCAAAACCCATACAAATGTAGGGAAAGAAAAATAAAACAGAGGAAGGTTTGCAAACCAGCAAACACTTCATTGCGGGTTTTTTGTTTGCTGAAAAGAACAGGCGTAAGATGTTGATTTCACAGCATGATACCCTCTGACTGTATCTAATGGCATTCTTTAGTTTTGATTCACCATTGTCCTGCATCTTACTTCACATCTATTTTAATACAAATGATTAGAAAAAAAACTGGTTAAACACAGATTGCAGATACTCAGTCTGGAGTTGAGGACATTATGAGATGAGCATCTTTTGTCTTAGGCACTGGAGTTGTTGGTGATAGTGACAAATGCTTTCAATAACCTGAAAGGGAAAAAGTGAAGGGTCTGTCTCACCTGGCTTCAAATCCCAGTGACATTCTTTCATTTGATCCTGCCTTTGTGAGCTGCTGAAGTAACTGCTGTGAGAAAGCAGTTGTCTGTGTGTGTGTCTTCCATGCGTACCTGCAACAGAAATTACCCAGCAGCTGAGGCAGGGCCTAGGCTAGCCATGCTTCAGGGTAATGGTGGCATCACACCACAGCTGAGGTTGCCCACCAGTGTGTTGCAGTATAATGGTGCTGACCAGCAGCCAAAAAGAGAGGAGGGCTCCCAGGCTGGCTCACAGGTCATTGTCTGCTGCAGGGGAAGCAGAGGCAAGCTGCAGTCCTGGGTAGAAACTGAGGATCCCAGCTAAGGAAGCCTGCCCAGCCTGCCCTCATGAGGTCTGAGACTCATGACACTGCATAAAAATAAAATGGTAAGCATTTGGACTTCTCAAATCTAGGAAGAAAATTAGCTCTATTCCAGCTGTAACCAAGACACTCCTTTTTGAAGATTCTTGTCTGTAGTTTATGCCAGTGTCACAAAATGAATGATTTCTCAGAAGTTAGAGAGTTTCACTGAACCCTCAATGCATACCCAAGCTATAATTTAGCTTAGGTCTTTCAGAGGTAAAGATGACAGCCTATGGAGATTCAAATTATAATTTTAGCGTTTCAAAAAGGAAGTTACTGTCAACAAATAAAGACATTATTATAGTTCAACTTACATATGTTATATATATATGTAAGATATATAATGATATATATCATTAATATAGTTCAATAGCATCTCTAAAATGTTAACTTTTGTCTTCCCTTAAAAATTCAGGATTCATTATAAGAAAAAAGTTATTATATTGGGACTTCTTGAATCTTCATGTTTTCCTTATTGACCATTCACTCTCTACCAGGGACTGGACACAAGTAGTTGCTATAAAGAATATCTATACTTTTTAAGTATTAAAAATGTGTAAAGGTGTAGGGACAGGGAGAACTCTATTCTTTGAATGATTCAGTATATTTTAGTACCAGTTCATTGTTAATGTAAATTTCAGCCAGTATTTTCAAAACCTTTTTGGTATTATTCTTTCTTTCCTCAAAACTGGTCTAATTATGTTTACATCAAAATTTTGTGCAGGTTGAGATGTGAGAAATAGCTTAAATATGCTTCTTAAATCTTTCAAAACCAAATCTCTGAGAGTCTAATAGTCTTATGTTGATGTAGCAGTATACAGGGGATGTGAACATTCTTTAACTAAATGAATAATGGTCGGAATGACCATTTAATTGGGAAGGGGACCCAGCATATTTCCCAAATAATAGCTATATAAATATTCAAACTTATGGGAGCAGCACAGCAATCTATGTGTCAATGCAATCTTAATTTCCCTAGACATCAGGGTTTAAAATAATTTAGAACCTACAGTAAAAATCAATTTTGAGAATTACCTTAGAATCCTTACGTGCATTCCAACCAATATTGCTTTGATTGAAACTTTTGTTTATAGGTACCCTGAAAAATTCCTTGTTTCAGTGATGCTGTGTTTTACAGGGGATGAAGTTAGGCCAAACCAAGTAGAAAATAGAAAAGTCTTAATATGTACAATTTAAGTAACTTAACATAAAATGGTTCAACAAAAGTGGTTATGGTTAATAGGTTTTGAGATTGGAAGGGTACATCTCCAATGTCTTAACACTCCCCAGTACTGGTCTGGGTAAAATTTCTTGTTCATATGTATGACAGGATCCTCAAGTATTCACTTGTTTGTTTGGGGCTTTTTGTTTGTTGGTCTGTTGGGCGGGGGGGGAGCGGTAGTATTTTGTTTGTTTGTGTATTTTTCAAATACATTTAGGACATTTCACTGAGCTTTGCAAGGAGTTGGTTTGAGAGAGGGCTTGGAGTGGCTGTGGTTTGTCTGGAAGTGGGTGTTGCACACAGTTCACTTTAAAATATTGTTTTTTACTTTGAGTCACTAGGCACTTTTCCTTAATAAGAAAGGGATTTCTAAGGGTTTGATTTTTATCAATCTAGGACATTGATAAAAAAAGGTTGTGTTAAATTAGAACATTCAACACAAAGATTTTATTGGAGCGGTGATGGAGGCTGCACAGTGAAAATTAAAATATGCTTTAAAAGCAAATAAAATAGGTCCCCAGTCAACATAGTATAAATGAAACAGCAAAACAAATTATATATATGAAAGAATCATGTGGAGGTAATTGTTGTCTTGTTTTGGGTTTTTGCCAGTGCCTTTTAAAAGGACAAAGTCATGTTCTTACGGGCTGGTTTTACCATTGCTTTCAATAATTTTAATCATATGTTTTGATGAAAACCATATATAAACCACAACTTTTTTGTTTTGGCTTATGTGGACTCTCCAATACTTAAGCTTGTTGGAGGTTATTTTAAACATTTTCTTGAACTGTTTATTTTTAACTTATCGGGTATCCTGCTGCTCCCTATCATGCATCACTTCTCAATTTTAAATAAACAACTGCATGACAGAATAAAGCATATCCAATTTGATCAGGCATTGCAGTTCTCTTGCTCCATATTGTCTATCATTTTATGGAGTCTGTTGCTTCGTATCTAAAGCACAGTGTGCTATTAGCATTAATCAGCCATAGTGTTAGATCGTTATTAATCAATCACTGCATATCAGTAAATAATGACTTCAGCCAGAAAGAGCTGAATCAATGAGTGCTTTTTCCTGTATTTATTAAAAAAAAAAAAATCTTACTGTTTCATAAATGGGAACTTTGTTGATCAAGTTTGCTTACTTGATTACTGTATCTAAGTGGTTTAGGTGGTTATTTCAAAAGCACTGTAAATGCCAAGTGTACTGTCCTTAACCTGTGGAGTTAATCCTCGTAAATCTAGAATCTCATTAAAGTCTTGATCTTGAAAAGACCCCAGTCAGACAGGCTACTTGTGTCTCAAATCTGAGCAAGCTATGTAATATGTTTTCCCATTTCATTCCCATTTTGTTGATTTAGACAGAGATGAGCAAGCCTACAGATCTGAAGTATTTAAACCCCTGATGTAACAGTTTGAACCACTCCTTATGCTTATTGTTATTATCCATGGGGCATGAGATAATGAAGTGGTTTGTATCCTCTTTCTGCATAGCTCTGCAGATATAACCGAGAAGGTTTGCAACAATTTTAATCTTTTACTTCCCACACTAAATTAGTAGAAAGTCAGTGTTGAACATTTTATGTATTAAAATTGCTCTTTTGTACTCAATAATCCAATTCAGGAAAATTCTTTAACCATGAGGAATCTATCAGAGGTGTGATATAGGTCTGCTTTTCACCCCCCAGTTCTTTCAACTTGCTGTATGTGTTAGGTCTGTATTATTTCTGGAATTATGCAAGCATCTTATATGACTGTTGGGGGCCATCAGTATTAAAGTCCTCATATTACAGGAAGAACGCAGTCTGTTGATTGCATCTAGACCTCTGCTTAAGAGGTCTGAAAAAATCATCCTGTAATTGCTCAGCTAATGCCAGTTAGAATTATTATTCTCTGTCTCACATATTTATCACATGATTACAATACACAAATGTTCGTAATTTGCCGGCAGTAGCAATGTAGTCAAGCCGGATACCCTGTATGAATGTGCTGCGTCTTGCAAATGGTGAATACCATTGTATCACTTTGTCTCCATTAACATTCTTTATTTAAAAAATAATAATCTATCCTACTGTTTCAAATTGTCTAACACCAATTCAGGAAATAAAATTGGCCTGAATAATACATGAACTTATTAGCTGCAAATGGTAAAAGATACAGCATGCATAGTTACGATTTACCAGGAATACGTTGACCTTAAGGTATATATAGAAATGATGTTGCTTAGTTTGCTTGGATTCTGGCATCAAAAATTCATTTATTATTGAGCTTTGTTTGAAATTCCTTCAGGTTCAAACTTCTTGGGATTCTGAATATAATCACAGCAGATATGTGTACATCTCTTATTGCTTAGCTGAGCACAGAAGATTTAGAAGCAACCCTAGAGGAAGAAATCCACTCCCTTGATGCATTCTCTAAAATCATTAATGCTTTCTGGCTGCAGCATGAAAGTGGGTCATGCTAGCAGAGCAACGTAATTAACCTTCTTTATAAATTAAATGTGCTAATGTGTTATGTAGTGCACAGAATTTGGATAGAATTATTTCTACTTCAGTGTAGGTTTAGTTTGGAAGAAATAATTTTCAAACAGCTGCTCTGAGGCTTGGGAAAACAGCTTTTGCTCTCCTTAAACCAGCTATCAAGTACCTGGGGCTAAGAATGGCTAAATGTGAAACGTAGTCATATATTATTATACATAGGATCAATATTTCAAAAAGCCATCTAAGCTCTTTGAGAAAAGAAGGATTTGCCATTTTTTCTGTAAACCACAAAAGAAGCATAGCTGGAAATACTTCTTTTTCTCATCACTTGGAGTTTAGCAGACAGGCTTCTGTGTAATGCAAAGATGGCAAAAGAATAAATAAATTATTCATGTAGACATCATTAATTGGGAAAGCTCTTCAGCAATTGTGGAAGGGGAAAAAATCTTGCATAATCCATAAATGTAAAATATGCCATAAAAAATTAATACCTTATATGAAAGGTGAGTATTTGCTAACCATTTGTGCATAAATTTGTGAAATGCATTCCCTTTTCTTCCTTTCCTTAAGGACAAGGGTGAGCACACTCCATAACTTTCTCTCCAAAAGATATTTCCTTTGTTAAGGAAATGTGGTAGTCATTTTGTCTTACCTATTTAAAGCACAGAAACATGATGAAAAGGCAACAGATTGAAATTCTAGGAGCTTTACAAAAGAAATAACGCAAAGTGCCAGCTATAGCTGCCATTAGACTGCTGGTGTACCAGGAAACGGCTGCATGTCCTGAAGGCATGCTAAAACTCTCAAAGCAATGAACTCTGGAAAGAAACTGCAGCTTTCGTAGGTGGTTTTACCTGAAGGGATAGTTATGACCCAAGAGATGGGAAGAAGTTTCTGAGAAACAGCAGCTCATTTATAACATGCCAAAAATGACTCCAAAATAACTGGATGTGCTTATTTTCAGTTGTCCTTAGGTGAGGGCTGGGCAAGCTCCCATATGGGTTCATTTTGTAGCTCAGCCTGCTTGTAAGTTGCATGACAGCTACCTTGTTTGCAAAGACAAAAAGTAATTTGAGGAGTTTGTGAGTGAAGCAAAAGTATAGCTGCAGGTGTGGCAACATAAATAGCTGTATTAGAGACTTCATCAGCAACTGCTAACCAAGTAGGAAATCAATGTAGCTGTTGCTGTGAAAATTCATATGGCAGCATATTGACTGATTTCTATAGAACTCAGTAATGTGACATGATAAACTATTAATTATTGCTCCTATTGTAAATGGAAATAAACACAATTTTCTTGAAAAATCCCTCCTCCAGGTTTGTTTAATATGCTAAATGAAAACTGTTGAGGCCTTTTGTAAAAGAAACAAGCAAAGTGCATGCTTAAAGGAAAATTGTATAAATACTTCAATCATTGAATGTAGAGGTATAAATTTCCTCTAAAAGGGTCATGCATTATATTTTTACTTAAAGGGACATGCTGAAAATGGGTAGGTTTGCAGGAGACAAAGTACTAAGTGTTAGGTATCGTATCAGTCTAAGATCATTTTGTACTTTTCTTCCCTTGTTGCTAAACACCTAAAAATTTCCTTATTTTTTCTTTTCACTTTTCTTTCTTTTTCTTCCTGTCTGCAGTGTGCATGTTGATTTTTAGAAGTCAGTGATTTTTCTCATCTATATTTGTAAACATTTTACACTCCCATTACCTATATTGTGGGACATGGAATTTACTGTTTGTTGAGTGTATGACTAACATCAGAAAACATATATAGCTTGTTGCAGAATGACTCTAAGAGCAGAACCATAGAGTTCTGGAGGACTGTGCAAGCAAGGCAGGGGGTGGCCCCCACAGGTGGTTGGAGACCGGACCTGGGAGGAGAATGTGGAGGAAGCTGTGGGGGGCTAACCAATACTGTTGTGCCAAGAAGGAGTGGCTGAATACCACTCCTATATATGTGTGAACTGCTTCACAAATAAAGCAGAAGTTGCTTATCACCCATATTGTCTGCTTCTCCTCGCCGCTTACAAATGGCGCCTGAACAGGGACGCGGACTACAGGGCCCTGGTCGCTGGGGACCCGGATTACAGGTCTCCGACTAGCGGGGACCCGGAATACAGGGCCCCGACTAGCGGGGACCCGGGATACAGGGCCCCAGTCGATGGGGACCCGGATACAGGTCCCCGACTAGCGGGGACCCGGGATACAGGGCCCCGACTAGCGGGGACCCGGATACAGGGCCCCGGTTTAACGGGGACCCAGATACAGGGCCCCGACTAGTGGGGACCCGGAATACAGGGCCCCGACTAGCGGGGACCTGGGATACAGGGCCCCGATTAGCGGGGACCCGGATACAGGGCCCCGGTTTAACAGGGACCCGGATACAGGGCCCCGGCCGACGGGGACCCAGATACAGGGCCCCGGTTTAACGGGGACCAGGGATACAGGGCTCCGGCCGACGGGGACCTGGATACAGGGCCCCGGTCGATGGGGACCCGGATACAGGGCCCCAGCTAACGGGGACCCGGAACGGCGAGTGAGCGGCGCCGGTGGCAGCTGCTGGGAAGTGCGGGCAATGCTGCTGTGGTGGCATGATGGACCCGGGTGCTTGGACTAACCGAAAGGAGTCCACCGCTGGGGCGACCCAGACACTGCTGCATCGGGAGGCTGATCCGGAGACCGAGGTTACAGGACGACCCAGAAGAAGACGATCCAGAAAAGTCTGGCCATGAAAATGGACCGAGAGGTAGCCCTGGACTTATTACAGTGCTTTTTATAAAAGCGGGGAACTGAGCCCTGAACTTTTTACAGTGCTTTTTATAAAAGTGGGGAATTGAGACTGAGACTCTAAAGCAGCTAGCAGGTCTAGTGGCTAGGGAAGGCTAAGGGATTTTATTTTGCAGATCCTAATACAATATTTGAGGAGAGTGAGTGGCAAAAGTTTGGTGATGAACTATTTGACTCAGTGCTGAATGATTATAAAAAGGCAAAGAAACTCGGTAAACCACGGAGGGAAGTAATGAACTGTATAAAAAGATACAAGGCAGAAAAGAAAACTGCCGCGGTAGCAACGGAGAAACTAGGAACAGACGTCCCCGGTCGGTTGAAACCGCGGGAAGATTACAACTCATTTCCCCCAACTCGCGGGAGCACAGGGTTTCCCCTCCCCCCCCCCCCCCCTTCCTTTTCTCCCCCTCCATCAGAAGGTGCCGCGGAGGAGGTGTAACCCCCTGCTCCCCCACCACCCCAGTTCCGAAAGTAGGGACTTTGAAAAGGACAGAGAAAGTATATTGGAAAGTATACGCATGATAAATGTCGAGGAATCCGAAAGAAAGAGGGCGGTGCCTCGGCGCCGGATCAATTGCGGCGCCACTTTGAAGCACGCAGTAGAAAATAAGGATCATGCGCTACCGAGAGATTTAAAGGAACCGCGAGCCTCTCCAACCCACTATGCCCTAGAGTGAAAAAAAAAAAATAATTTTAACTCAGTCACGGAGGAGCCAGGTCTGCAGATGGCTACATACCGAACGAGATACATCTGATAAGAAAGACACAGCTGCGAGCAACGGAGACCCCGAGTTCTGCGCAGGATCAGCCCCCGAATCCCCTAAATCCGATCCAGAATTATATCCTCTGCTTCCAGACCCTGACTCTTCGTCTCCCGGGTCGGTCTGCTCAGACTCACTGGCCCTGGAGACGCTCATTCGTAACAATGGGTAACCAAATATGTGATCATTACTGGTGAATTTTCTGCAATGGGCATCTCTGCATATCCTGTGTTTACTACACAGCAGGGGGCTAAAGAGTGGGAAGCTCTTGATCTCAAAATAGTTAAGGAGGCCTGACAAACAGTGACCACGTATGCGTTAAAATCCTCTTATACTCAAGCTGTATATGTTACGATTTTTTCTTGCAGTTGACAGGGGGAGCCCATACAGTTTCTCTGTGATACTCATGTACTAGAAGTTGGTAAATATAAGTATGTCCAGGTTTCTATCAACCCTTGGAGACCTCTGTAGATACTGCTGGCCACTTCTTCCAGCACAGGCTGGCCACCTGTGTCGGAATGAGTGTGCATTTTGGTCAGTATAAAAGCCCAAACCTCATACGATGTGGGGGAGGCAGAGCCTCTGTGGGGACGCCCGCTAAGGTTGAGCCTCCCACCTCGCACTGCAATGATGCTTCTCGGAGCTGGTTTGCTGTTAGTCTCCACAGGGTCCTTGGGTCCTTGTGCCACGTTCTGTACGTGGGACTGTAGTGGGAGTAATGATGGCTTTTGAAGGGACTAAAAAAAAAAAAGGAAAAAAAAAAAAGAGGGGGGAGAGAGAGAGAGTAATGATGCTGCACTTAACCTGTCTACTTCTGAAGAACTGATAACCTGGGGGAGGGGGTATATTTGTGTCCTCCTGCCTACAGGTCCATGGTGACTGCCTGCAAAGTTTGTCAAGCCTTGCCATGAGCTGGACAGACGAATGGATAAACCTGATGCCTCAGCTACAGGAGCTGACCGTGATTACCCCAAGCAGAATGAGATAGAGGAAGAGAAAGAACAAATAACTGCAAAACATCACTTGGGGGCAACTGAAAAGTAACATCCTGCATATGTGTGCTTGTAAAATAGCTATTATTAGAGGTTGTGATTTTGTGTATAAACCCACCTGTATTTACTAGCTAGTTGCTAATAAGAAACTGCACCTTGTATAGATTTGTCACTTGTAAAAGAGATGTTAGAGTATGGAAATTTGCAGTAGCTGCTAGAACATGCTAAGGCAAAAGCTAGAAAAATTTTAATACAATGGTAGTGTTATAAAGCAGGTGATGGAACAAATTAAGAGGGGGGAGAATTCCACTGGTAAGAAATTTCTTTGGCTAGTCCTTCACTGCCATCAGCATCTTCAACATGCTGCTGCACCCTGTAATAGTTACTCTGCTAATGTAAATTTGTGTGTGCCTTGCTGTAGTAGCGACTTGTTACTGGATGAAGCAGGTGAAACTGTGCATTGACAACAAGGTGCAAGGACTGAGGCTGACCAAATGTCTGCTACCACAATCAAGGGCAAGACTGGGTTGGCTTCTGTGTTTGCCACCAGGAAGAACCTTTAGCTCCGCTGTTGGCTGCAACCCAGCAGGCGTGGAGCGGTGGGGACACATGCCATGCCAGACCTTGATGTGAAGGATCAGAGAGCTATACAGCCTGTTATCAGAGAGCCATACAGCAGAAAAAAGGGGCAGGCCCAGCAGCCTGTAGTTGGCATATGCTGGAAATATAATCTAGCCCAGATCCCCTGCTCAAGTAGGGCCACCCAAACCATATATAAAACATAAAGGGGGAAGATGTGGAGACAGCGTTCTCAGGGGAGAACGCATAATTGGTACATAAACTTTGAATAGTCCTGAAAGATACAGCAAGGCCATGAGAGGCCTGAAGAAGCTTAAGCAAGCAAGATAAGAGACTGGAATTCACCAAGTTAATGAGAACCGTGGACTGTTGGCAAGCTTTCAAGGTTGAGTTCTCACACCTGTGTTTAACGAATTATATGTTAGTCACTAAGGGTCTTCAAAACATGTATCCAATCATAATATGCCAAATCACTGTAAGTGCTTCAGCCGGGGCCTTGGCTCAACTAAGCAGACTGGGTTGCTGAGTTGCTAAGCAGACAATTCTACATCGAAGGCAATTTCTGATTTGTTTTAATGTTCACTCTGTAAGACATGCAACACTGCAGAACCTTTTGTTGTTGGAACAGGGACATGGATCTGAGGAGTTTGTTGGAATGTGTTGTATGAGTCTCTGATTATGCTAATTCGATGTACGCACAGCTGAGAACCCTGGCTCAGCTTACCCAGCAGTAGTAAATGAGCAGTATTCTAAGAATAACTAGATGGTTGTCTTCACGGGGCATTACAGGTTGAGTCAAACACTGTTTAAAAGCATTGCACTTATGTATCATTGATTAGGTTAATCATCGTAGCTATTAGACTTGTTTATAGTTGTGTGATAAAACAGGTGAACAGAATAACCCATAATGCCTTGCTTGCACAAATTAAAAGGGGGGAATTGTTGCAGAATGACTCTAAGAGCAGAACCATAGAGTTCTGGAGGACTGTGCAAGCAAGGCAGGGGGTGGCCCCCACAGGTGGCCGGAGACCGGACCTGGGAGGAGAATGTGGAGGAAGCTGTGGGGGGCTAACCAATACTGTTGTGCCAAGAAGGAGTGGCTGAATACCACTCCTATATATGTGTGAACTGCGTCACAAATAAAGTAGAAGTTGCTTATCACCCATATTGGGTTGGCCTGTCTGCTTCTCCTCGCCGCTTACAATAGCTTACGAAAACAGAGAATGAATTGAAAGTTATGTCACAAATCTAAAGCTGATTGATACTGACAGCAAATTTAGCAATAAATACTCGGATTGGTTTTGTTTGTACAACAACAGTCTTAGCTTTTTTGTTAAAATTACATTAACTGAAAACCAATTCCATTGGCTACAGAAACTGGCTTGCTTAAACATTGGCTTACTATACCAATGATGATTTTCTCATTATATGGTGAACAGCATTGCAAATGAAGAATGATTTTGTGGTCACTGTATGTGTGTGCAAGCAGGATGTTTCACTGTTGAGTATTATAGGCAAATGATAGGTCAAGAAAAATCAAGGGACCACAAGTTTATTGCTTTTATCCTTGCAAGGAAGCAAGTCATACCTAATAAAGTATATTTGGCTTCTCAGAAGGGCTATTTAGCCTAGGCAAAACACCTATGTCTAGTTGCATATGCTGCCTCTGGCACATATATCCCTATTCAGCTATGTGCATTTATGTACTGTTGAGCTAGCTACGGTATCTTGAGCAACACTTCATCATGTCATCAGGATAGGAAATACACCTGAACTAACCCTGATTAAGATGTGCCAATAACTGAATGATAAATGTCATAGGAATTGCAAATCATTACCCACTGAGGTAATCATCTACTGTCTCAGCATGATTTCGGGGAGCTCTCAGCCTCTGTTATGCTGTCTTTTGGATCAGCTAGTCTATATCAATTCAAAAGGTCTATATCAACTCTGATCCCATGATATCTTTTGTAAATAGGATCGCTAACCCCAATATGCTGCCCAAATAGCAAGTTCTAGTAACAGTCAGTCAAGTCAAATTCCTCCTCTATTCCAGTGTCAGGTAAAACACTCCTCACTTCCTCCTGTGCTGTTTTCCTCTTAAACCTCATGAAAATTAATGCATTCAGGACTCTAGGAAATCAGAACTTATTGCAAGCATAGTTTTTCATACTTTCCCGTGTTCTTCCAAGAGGCGTTGCAGAAGCTAACTTGAAGCTCACTGCAAACTAATTTCCTATATGGCTAGACTGAGATTTCAAAGTCATTAAGTCGTTTAGCCCTCTTATCCATCACAATTAGAGTTAGACAAACATCTTCATGTCTAGATTTACTGATGGAAGTTATAGTTGCTATTCTCTCAAGGAAGATTATAGTTAATAATTAGGATTAAGGTATTGGCATGCATATTAGAAATCACTGCAGCCGCAGAACTCCTTTATCTGAATCCACAGTACATGCAGTGACAACTTATCAGTAACTGTATTTGCTTCATAAACTGCTTTATGTGGGACACAGCAGCTAATACCAAATGTCACTTTCACAGCAGAGCAGCAGACATCCATTCCAGTTCTGACTGTAAAGTTGAAAAAGCAGCTGAAAAGAGCAGCTGAGTCAGGCTAAACAGAAAATTAGCAGGTCCAGTTCTGAGTTTTGAGCATATCTGGATGTTGTAATAGTCTAATTCTGTGTTTATGCAATACTATGTGTATTAGCATAAGGGTGCCTCATTCCAGATGCATTACTTCCTATCTATATCCCTCTCTCTTTATGACTTTGCATCATAGATTTGAATAAAATTACACACTTGAAGGGCCAAGGCCCAGATCAGTTCCTGCTCACTTGGGAAGCAGGTATTCTAAGATCATTTAGAAACCTGTCCCAGGATAAATATTCTCCTTTGAAAAGCAAGAACTGAGGCTTAGCTTCATGAGCTCCTCTGGAAGCAGAAAATCTGTGAGTTGACAAGAAAAAAGAGCGGGGCAGTTTAGATGTCACATGGCTTCCATCACTCTAGAGACTGTTTAGAACAGCCCAGATACTGGAGGCAAGGACAAGAGTATGAGAAAAATGTTCAGTGATATAAGCTGATTAGGAGCCACCTAGTAAACAACGGGCATCAACATACTCTTAGAATGAGCATGACTCCTAGTTGCAAAACGTAACGTAAGAAATGATCCTGTGCATGTGTGATATGGAGCAGGCTATGGGGTGATTAAAATAGTAATCGGGTCTTGTAAGCAGGAATGAAAAACTCTTTAAAAAAGAAAATCAATTTACAGTGAGTTTGTAGAATTTTCAGTGTTTTTAATGTTTGTTAAAAACATGTTTCAATTATAGCATGTTTTTTTATCAGTATCTTGTAGTATCTCTGGAGCACTCTACTCCTCCCTGAGTTAAATATATATTAAATTTTCAGTGTCTGGTGCCAGTGCATGGTATAACAGCCACTTTCAAAGGTATCATTACAGGACTTGACAGTCCTGGGGTAAAGGTTGGACTTGATGAGCTAAAAGGTCTCTTCCAACCTTGTTGATTCTATGATTCTCTATACAGTCTGAACATCTGTACATGGATGTATATGTAAAAAAAAAAATGCTTCCCAGTGTTGTTGGGAAGTTCTTAGCCTTTCCAGCCAGGGCCAGGTGTTTGGTATGTCTAGCGTTGTGGTTTTGCATGTATCGTGGATCATGTTTAATTCATTCCTCTGTGAAAGACGCCCAGTAATTGGGGTGCTTCATGACTTGCTTGTCCTTCATATTTTTCAGGGTGACACATTCTTATTTTGTTTTGTCTTCAACAGTGCTGTGATTCTAAATTAGTCTCTGGCCTGATTTAGAAGTGTCCCTTCCTGAGTTCTTCAGCTTTTATTTAATGCACACTGTATGAAATACTAAACTATAATAGGGAGAGTATAACGGTATATTGCTGGCTTTTCTTAAGCCTTATGCAGTTACATCTCATAGCTGTACTTTCTCTGTAAAAAGAAGCTGAACTCCAGTAGAACATGTTATACAAAAGTTCATCAGCAGTTTTGCTCTTTCTACATCTCTTTTTATTGTCCATTTTAATCACCATATTTCATGTTCTTGGTTTGATTACCACAAAAAGCAAAACCATTTTTGAAACTCTGTCATGTCTGTAGTGGCAACTGGTATTTTTTGAATAAATATTCATAAAATAGATGATCTTTAAGTTCCCTTCTAACCTAAACCGTTCTGTGATCCTATGGTTCTAAAATGTTTGTTGCGTAAAATTTACTGAATATAAACAAAATATAGTGGCAGTCTGAAGTGTCCAGGAATGAACTACATAAAGGGGTTGCACTTTGAGAAGAAATCCCAGTCATTCATCGATTTAACATCTCCAACAGTAAACAAGCAGTACCATGTTTCTTTCTAAAATTTCAAAATTCAACAGTTTAAAAACTGGTATTATCTATGCAATACTGAAGCATTTACCAAAACAATGTCTTTATGGATCCTGCACATTTGTGTTAAAAAAAAGCAAACATTGATCTCATCGTGACAGAATAGGTAATTGGAAAATAAAAATACCAAGCAGTACTCTCTTTTTAACTATAAACTTATTTACGGTTACAAAAAGTAGCTGCCTAAAAAAGGTTTTAATCATAGCAATACCCTAAACACGTTTGTTATACTCCATCAGTTTCTCCTAGAAAAAGTTGTTATATTCCACCTATAAAAGAAGATCTTCAAGCATAATAGAGACAAAATAAAATTGAATATATAGTGCAAACACAAATCATGAAAAAATTATTACCTTTGTTTATATTTGAGCACCTTGAGATGTTAAAATGATGTGTATTTTAGATATATAACTTTTTAAAATACCACAGAGGGCATTTAGGAGGAAAACGTATTGGTATCATTAGATGTTCTTGAAAGAATAGATATTCTTTTAGGTGTATGATTCATATCAATGAGTACCTTGAAATCAGAGGGAGGTGGGAATATTCATTAGGGTGACAATGAAACTCTTGATATTCTTTGTTGCTTTGAAGAACCAGAGTGATATGGTAATAGGGAATACAAAGTTTTTACTTCATGCTTGTTTGCGACTACAGCTCTTTTGTGAGATATAATGAGGTAGAATAAAAAGGAAAACAACTGCTGATACTTTAATAACCTGTCCTGTAGGACAGCTGGAATTTCAGAGCTTTATGTCTGTATATTATGCAGAGTGTGAAATTTATGGAGACTATGCCTTTCTGCCCTATTCTTTTATTCCTGTATCTTTTTCTTACATTATCTTCCTGCACCTTTCCAATCAAGCACAGTCCATGTGAAAGACTGGAAATTATCCTCCCTCTCTTAAATGGAATATTACATAGTATGCTGTTGTGCTAGTCATAAAGTTCTTTGCTTAGATTGTCATCTGCAGAGGTTTGTGTAGCTTTTGAAGTTCTCTTACATGTGGAAATGCTTCACATATCTTGCATACTTAAGGTGAAGACACTGGATTTCCTCTTGCATCTCAGCATTTATTATCAGTTCATACTTGCAGAGTAAATATCTCTACAATCTACTAGGCAAGCTGTAGGAGCAGGTATGTCAGTCAAAACCTAAAAAAATAAAAACTATAATAGCAAAAGTTTATGGCGAAATCATCCTCCATGAAAGTGGCTCTTGAGTGCATACTGCATTTTCTTTACGAATGTGATATGGGTGTGAATGTGACACAGGTCTAAGATCCTTACAGCAACAAGGGGGGTGCGAGGCAAACTCACTACCCTGGACTTTAGGAGAGTAGACTTTGGCCTCTTCAGGGATCTGCTTGGTAGGGTACCACAAATACAGGCTGGGCAGAGACTAGATTGGGGGCTGCTGTGAGAAGAAAGAGGTGCTGGTTGACAAGAAACACAATCTGCACCAGCAGCATGCACCTGCAACTCAGAAACCCAACTGTATCCTGGGCTGCATCCAGAGAATGGTGGCCAGCAGGTGGAAGGAGACGATTCTCCCCCTCTGCTCTTGTGAGACCTCACCTGGAGTACTGTGTTCGTCTCTGAGGGCCCCAGCTCAGGCGGGATATGGACCTGCTTGAGTGAGTCCAGAGGAGGGCCACAAAAATGATCAGTGGGCTACAGCACCTCTCCTGTGAAGACAGGCTGAGAGACCTAGGCTTCTCAGGAGATGGCTTAGGGAGACGTTGTTGCTGCTGTCCCATACATTAAACGGGGCTGATAAATCTGGAGAGGGACTTCTTACAGGAGAATGTAGGAATAGGACAAGAGGAATAGTTTTAAACTGAAAGAGGGTAAATTTAATTTAGAAATTAGGAAGAAGTTCTTTACTCTGAGGGTTCTGAGGCCTTGGCATAGGTTGTCCAGGGAAGCTGTGGCTCCCCCATCCCTGGAAATGTTCAAGGCCAGGTTGGGGCTTTGAGCAACCTGGTCAGTGGAAGGTGCCCCTGCCTGTGGCAGGGGGCTGGAACTAGGTGATCTTTAAGGTCCCTGTAAACCCAACCTGTTGTATGATTCCATATAATTTGGCATGTGTACTCAAAATAGTGAAACAATTCTATATTCTTATATTTCCACAAGAAGTAAAATCAGTCTAATGACAAACTAAAAGGCAAGGGAATCATTGCAAATGGCTTATTTGGAACTGTTCTTTGATACAAGAATCTGGAAAGCAGATCAGCACAGAGCACAGATACCTTAGTCCCAACATAATTTTTGGGGTAGACTTTTCACTGTTTGTAAAATGATGCCTTTTTTGATGGTATCAGTAAAGACACTGTCTTGCTTCTGTAAAGCCCATCAGTACAAATAGCCACAAGGGCCAGTGCTGCAGAAAGCCAAATATAAAAAACAATAAATACATAATGGAAGTGGAATGGAGCAGAAAATGCATGGTTGCTTACCTGGGATTGCCATGTAAGATTGAGCTGGACAAATCATTTTACAGCACAACCCCCAACAGTCAATCTCCTCAGTTTCCCCCTCCGTTCAGCATAGTTCTTGGAGCACAGAGTTGCAGGATATATCTAGGGTTATAATTTACAACGTCTGCCATAGCAAACCGAGTTCAATAAACCGTAAGGATTCATTCTGTTTTTTGATGTAAAATGTACATCCAGACAATTCAGACTGCACTGGTGAGTGAGTCTTAGAGGAGAAACGAAAGTTTCTAAGAAATTGTGAAACAAAAAAAAAGTCAAAACTTCTATTTCAGCTGACTTTTGTGTTGTACATATCTCATTTTGCATCTGCATAACAAGGTTATTATTGTGCTGCAATACATTAGTAAATGACATCACATTTAAGATACAAGAATGAAAGGAATAAAGAAAGACCCCATGTAGATTCCATTTGCAAGAGAAAAACAGTGTAAACAGCACCAGTATAACTGCAAGTGATTGGAAAACTCCAGTAAACATTTAATTCTGACAAACACAAACGTTGCAAAATGAAGAGGGGAAAAACTAAAGGAAGAGAGAGTTGTATTTAGATGTATGAAAAATTACAAAAGCAGAAGCCTATTTTACATACTCAGATGTACACAGTTGACAAAGTTCCTCGCTTGATTTTTTTTCTCTATTACATCTCCCATTTGAGCTTCTGTGTATTCTTGGGCTTCCAGATACACAGGTTATTCAATAAAATAAATAATATTATGCATTTCTAGCGAGGAAAATTATGAAGATGTGAGTGGATATTTACAGCAGTGAAGAGCGAGACATTAAAGGGACAAAATGGTAGAAGTTTCAGGGTCTTTACAAGTGCCAGTTGCAGTCCTGATGTTCTCTTGCCTTTTCAGATCCAACTAGAAATAGCGCTGTAAAAAAAATTGAGAGCAAGTTTATTCTTACCCACAGATGATATTGTATTCCTGTAGTAAATATGAAATTGCTAATCCAGATGAAATTAATGCAAAATGATGTTGTAGCTATAATCTTTAATAGAATAAAAAGAGATTATTTTGCTGAGAGTCTAAAAATGCTTTGGGGACAATTTCTGCCCTTATACTGCACACACAAAAAATAGTTGGCAGAATTTAATAGAGTTATTTTTCATTTTGTAAATGACACATTAGATCTTGTGTCATTTAAGAAAAAGTACTTTGTAAAGTAATGCTGCGAATATTGCATGGTGTTATTGTGATCTAGCATGACAATGCAGATGCTATGAAAAGGAACAAGAAAAATTGCCTTTCTAAGCATTATTATTCTGACTGCTTTTGAAATTTTAATATTTATTGCAATATAAAACCATTTTTGTCGTCCTTTAGAAAATTTTCTAGCTTTGAATATTTGTTTGGCTTTTTTTTTCCATATTTACACTTCTATTTTACTATTACCTTATGTTGTCCACTGTTTCTGCAGCTATTTTTTCAATGCTAGGAAAAAAAATCTTTCTTATAAAAAAAAAAAATTAAATTGAAACCCCCCTTCATCTGGATCTGAGATTATCTCTTTAGGTGGTATTTCATTCCTTCTGCTGCCATGAGCATCCTTTGAAATGTATTCTGAAAAATGCTTTGCTACAGTACTGACACTTTTTATAATGAAGGTAATCTTATTTGTAACAAGAAGAGAAAGATTCTCTTTAATAAATCTCACTTCTTTTTTGGCCAAAGATCAGCTTTAAAATATTTATCACATTTAGCCTGTCTCTGAGGTTAAAAAACTCTTTCAGTCTTTCTATCTTCATAAATAATTCTCTGAAGTTTATTTGTACCAAATCAGAGACATTGAATAGATATAAGCAGTGTCTGTATCTATTGTCAGTTTATGAATATTGAGCCTCTCTGGCTGTTTATTGAGCATGCACCTGTAAGTGTGCAGCTCACACTCACTTTTTTCTGTTGCACAGATACTTAATGCATGGCCATGGTCTCATTTGCAAGTATCTTTTTCAATATTTTGTTATGGTGCATATAGATGTATAAGGCAAAATAAATATTTTTGCATGAAATTTTGCTTCTCCACCATCAAAGTGCCTGAATATCTGTGTGCATGTGCACACATATTACATAGAGTGTTTATTATTTTACCACAATAATTTGATAACATACTGTTGTTTTAAAGTTGCAGTTGTGATATATAATCAATCAAGAAATAGTAGTCTACTAGTCTCTGTTAAATCCTTGCTATTATATCATTGCATCAACAGTTCGATTTTTAACAGCAAATCGACTTGAACATTTTTTCATATTAATTTTCTCCCCTCCCTCCCAAATTAAAGAAATATTTTGCACTCAGTCTTTTAATTTAACAACAACAAAAAAGCTATCTATGGAATAATTTCATAGACATATTCTTTTAGAGTTTACCAGGACTTTTATAATAAATTCAAGGCAGTGTGTAAATCAGTTTCACAAGAATATCTGTACAGAATTTTATTGTTGCACCTAAAGATATTTCATGTGTCTTCTATTAGCTCTTTGGGTTTTTTTCATGCTTCTTAGCACCAAATTGTATTGCAGATTGAGATGAATCCTATAATCAATTTTGTATGTAACCAGCCACTCTTTTTATTTTGTTATTTATAACATACATCTGAATTTAAATAATAATCAAGAGTAGCATCAGGTGATAGCGATGTCTGCTCATCCTTAGTTATTATTTCACCTTCAGAGACAAAGAAGAAATAGGTATTTGGATTTCTTGTATTAATTCTTTTAATTGGAAAATTGGAAAAGTGCCTTAAAGTTCACATTTTTTCTCTATATAAGATAGCTTCAAAATGTCTTCATAAAATGCCAAATGAACCTGAACCTTTTCTTGTTTCTATGACAACCTGACTGTGGGTATAGTAGTAGGCTAGAGAGATCCATTGAAACTGTCAGTGACATTATTAAATATTTTGTTTTAAGCAGGGAGGATGAAATGGATTTTTAGCAGATGAGCTTTTGGACCATTGTTTTGGTCTTTAGTTCTAAATATGTCACTTTGTAGCATCTTGGCTATCTCTGTATCAAACATCAAGAAAGAGAAAGTGCAAAATTAAAAAGGCTCAGCTCGTGATACTTTATGCATAGAAAAAGTAGTATTTTCACCTGTTTTTAACAAACATAAAATCACTTGTCTGGACACCGGGAGTTGTGCATTTGTTCCTGTCAGCAGAATACTTGCCTAAAGATGGAGGTGATTTTAATTAAATTTCATTTTCTGGGGAATATGTATTGATTCTTCAAGGAGAACAATCACCTGCAGACAAAT
Organism: Pezoporus flaviventris; assembly: GCF_033815535.1. Taxonomy (NCBI): domain Eukaryota; kingdom Metazoa; phylum Chordata; class Aves; order Psittaciformes; family Psittacidae; genus Pezoporus; species Pezoporus flaviventris. The sequence continues at coordinate 44,519,738 of NW_026892561.1, forward strand.
TTGGTAATAGAAGGTTTTTTATTTGTTTTAGTATGGCCTTACTCTGAAACATTTTGGTTTGGGTTGGGTTTATTTTTAACCCTGCTTTTATGAACATTCTGCCTCAGTCAAATAGGTGAATATTACTATGCATTAGCGAACCTGCAGTCTGTATAAAGAGGCAGTGGAAGAAAGAGCATACTGGAAAGCCACATAGCTGCCAGGTCACTAATGATAGCATTGTTTTGGACTCGGGACAGGTGAATGACAGCACAGGACCATGTCAGCTAGACATTTGTTCTTCATATTAAATGCTGCAAAATGGAATGAAGAGGGAAATTGATTGATAGTTCCATTGGAGTTTACTGTCACTTCCACTCATTTTGAATTAGGCTCCACTTTCACTCATTTTGAATTAGTCTCCAACAGCAAATCATCCCTGTTACATGTGTGTCATGTGTTCCGTCCCCCCCCCCCCCCCAGTGCAGAAGTGAACCGACTGGGAAGTGCTTGTGTTTCATTCCATCTATCAATGCATTTTTAAGACACAGCAGTAATACTAATAATATATTCCAGCTTAAATGTATACATGACACATTGAGAACAAGAATCAGATGCACAATAGGTGAAAAGCAAGAAAACTTCATCACATTTACAGGTGAGTGTTCCCAGGACATGAATCCTGCAAAGTAGTAAGTTTTCCCAAATTATAAGAACCGTAGAAGCCTAACTCTTTACCAGAACAGAAGAATATTGCTACTCTGTTTTTTTTTTTGTTTACTTACCTCTCCTAAATTAAGCTCTTTTTTTGCTAGATTGGCTTGGGTCAATCTGTGTTCACACTAGATCATTACAAACTGGCCCTCATTTCAGAGAAAGGAAAATAAAATGCTCAGAAAATACTGGAGACTTTTGTTACCAGTTCATCAGGTCTGGTTCTGATGAATCTCATTTCTATTTTAGAAGGTAGTTTAAAGGCTTAGCTCTAAACAGGTAGCCATAATACTTGTACACATCCTAGGTAATTAAAATGCACCAAAGTTTGCTATTAGGAGTATGACAAGAAGAATGCAAGGTTATAATCTGGTATACAATCTAATCATAAAAGGTTGTAAACAAACCATTTTTTTTAAAGTTTTCTGAAATAAAATACAGTATAACAGTATAACTGTAATAAAAGATTTTCCATAGGATTTTAAAATATAACACTTATGTTGCTACATTTTTGCAGACACTATCAGATAAAGTCAAAGTTCGGAGGAGGAAAAACATTCCATTTGTCTAATTTTTCTGTGTTCCAGAGAGTTCAGATCCATTCAAGTCCTCTTTCTCAGGACAAGGGCAAGCATCTCTTGTCAAACTGAATTCAGATTTATCACATACACAAGACTGGGCATCTCAAGAGACATTTTCGTGTGACTTTCCAACTACTAAGCAACCCATACAGTCAACCTTACTACAGCCTAGAACACTTCATGATGATAAAACTAGGAAAAAGAGAGTATAAGGAAAGAATAAATACAAAAAATAGTCCAAGAACTTAGTAATGGAAATGGACCTGCATGGATCAATTTGGATTTGAAGAACTGGGGATACATCATTTGAAGAATTTTATTTTTTTTTTTTTCTTATTTCTTTAAGTAGTCCAGTCTGGATTAAGCTGTCTCTCAGGGCTTTGTTTTCTGCCTCTGCTGACATCAAAGATAATGCCAAATGCTTGAACACTGCACAGGGAAAGCAGTTTATAGGATAGCCAACATAGTAGGGAAAGGTAGGTTTTGGAAGCAGTTTAGGTGAATCTTGGCTTACTGAAGTAAACAGCAGAGCTTCCGGTGGGTTCAGCTAAAGCAGAATGTCACCTTTCACTTTTCTACAGCCTTCACTCCTCCCCCCTACCCCTCCAGAAAGAACCCAAACAAACAAACAAAAAACCCCCAGCAAATCCATTGTAATTTGTTTTGTCTCTTCAAAGTAGCAGGAATCTGAGTTTCTTTCCTGTGTTTTCTCAAAAGGCAGAATGGAAAATTCAGTTCTACTTTGAAAGCTTCTCTCTCTTTTTTTTTTTTTTTTTTCCCCCAAGGAACAAGAAAAAGGAATGGATATTTTTCAAGCCAAGTGAGGATTAATGAAAGTCCAAACCACAAAACACTGTATAAAATGGGGGGTGGGGGGTATTGTTTGGTTGTGGTTTGGTTTATTATTGTTGGGTTTGGTTTGGTCTTTTAATTGGCTTTTTGTTAAGGTCATACTGTCAGAAGGAAAAGAGAAAAGAAGCAAGATAGAGCTTCTTTATTTGGAGATTAAAAACACAGCTGCGGAAAAAGTTTTCAATTGGTGTTTAGAGCATGAAATAGCTAAGTGTTGAATTCTGTGGTTATGCTGAAATTCATGGAAAGTATATTCTTTAATTGTCTGAAATGATGAAATAGGGATTGCTGAAACTGACAATAGATTCTATTTTCCTCCTCATATAAATGTGGCTCATTGCTGCCCATTTGGCTTTTGTTCAGGCCTTATTGCAGAATAACTCAGTGATTTTAGAAACACTGAAGTGCTTGTTAAATTAATCTAAACCATCTGAATGTTGTTTTGCTGGACTAGAGTTCTAAGCATGCAAGCACCATCTTTGAGGGGGAGGTAGTGTAGTCTTTTGAGCCTGTGCAGCCATGCTATTCCTGCTAAAATTACCAGCAATTCATTTAAAGAGAAACAATGTTATTGCATGATATAGGCATAATCAGTTTAGGAGTGGAACGCTGCATCAGGAGGAAGCTGCTTTTGGGTGGCCTTTACTTTCAGTTATTCATTCATTAGTTACCTAGTCAGTATTCATCACAGGGCCCTAAAAAAAAATAAAATATGACAATATATAAAGAGGAGTTTTAAAGCTCTAAGTATAATTAAAGAATTATAAAAAGAGATATTATAAGAGGGTTATATTGTAAGAGTTATTATGGATTTATTAGCCATCACATCCTGAGTCCGTCCTTTGTGGAAGTTACAGCAGCAGGACCAGCTATGTCTGTGCAAATGAGATCAGTTGCTTGGACATCGCCTGTCTGAACAGCTGGTGTGCACTGCCACTGGGAAAAGACATCATCAAAGCAGATAACAGGGCCATAGCTGTCCTTTATTGAGACAGTTTTCCTGCCTGTTTTTTCTGTACTAGAAGCCTGTTCTTGCTGTAATGAACACACATTGTTCCAACAACTGCTAATACTATGCATAGAGTTGCATAGTTGAGTTGAATAAAAGGGTAGTAATATTAGTATACAAATTACTCTCAGTAGTGCATTTTGAAAGCCATCCTTTAAATTTTTATATTCTTCAGAACACATCATTTTATAAAGTATGCATGTATTTAGTGATTTCTAAGATGCATTCGTAATTTGTGAGTTTAATTTATTATTTTTGTCATGTAGGAACATGCAAGAGTGGGTGAACCTAGATATTTTGTGCATGTTTTCATCAGCCACAAAGCTCAGCTAAAGAATGCAATTGTAATATGTATACTAAAGTGTTGGTAGGTTACATGGTTAATAGCAGGAGTAAAAAGATGTTACTGATCAAGCTTCAGGCTCGTGGCTTTGAATGCTTGGATTTGCCTAGGCTGTATGGGATGTATGTAGTTGATTTTGTTGTTATCTATGCTAGCTAAACAAATGCTAACATGAGTTTGACTTCTTGCCCTATATTTGTTGTATGATTATAGATCATGTTACTTGTTTATAGTCCTAGAAAAGCAAAACTCAAATATGCAATAAAGTAAAAGAAGAAAATTGAATCCAACAAAAAGTAAAGGCACATGGAAGCAATTTTGTCACTTAGTTACAGTACTTGTCATTATAGACCAACAAACATCTTACTTTAGCTTTTTCTACCTGTTCATTTGGCATTTACTCTGGTTTCAGTTTCACTTCCTACACTGGTAATGTCTGGGTTCAGGGTTCCAAAGCTGCCTTTTCACTTCATTTTCTCAAATGAGCCAGTTCTAAGTTTTGTTTTCATGGCTTTTAAACTTCTCTTAATAAGGGAAAAACATACAACCAGCCAAACAAAAACCACCCTTAAAAAAAGAAATCTTATAAAGAGGCTGATGTGACAAATACACAGTGGTACAAAAATGTTAACAAAAATCTGCATATTATAAAATAAGCATTCTTGAGCTGCTGTTTCAATAAAAGCAATTCTGCATTGTGAGCATACCTAGGCAGTTAGAATAAAAAAATACAGCCTGAGATATTTAACAGAAGACTTGGGCAGTGATCTTACGCACATTTGTAGTTATGCTTGGATTTAGGGAAGTGAATCCAATTGATTTCAGAGTGTCACAGAACTGTGTCTACATAGCTTGGTATAAAGTCTTTTGAAGTCAACAGAAAGGAAAAAAAGGCCAAGAAGGGGCAATGAAAATTTCGGAGAAGTCACAGAATCAAGCCTTTAACTGTTCCTAGCTTTTTTCAGCGTATGAAAATGAATTACGAAGTTGATGGGTTTCCATACGGGCAGCTACTGACAAACCCTGTTTCCAGGTGTGGCCTAAAGTCAGCAACATTGTCCCTGTTTCACTTAGATCTGTTAAGGAACTTATTTCTGAATAGGTACATATCTATTAGTTGGTACTTTTTTATCTGTAATTGCCAGATACCAATGTGTGCCTTGTTTTATTTTAAAATACTCATTATCTAAGCATTTATACTCTTCTCTAGATAATAGGTGCGTTTTACCAGCAACAGCAACTGGCTGCCCTTTGCTGTTTTTTGACAAATTTGAAATATTCATAGCTATCAGGTGGGATTTCTTTAGGCTGTCTGGTATTTTACAGTGTTTGACCACCATTTACTACACATACTTTAAAACAAAAGTTAAAGCATTGAATTTTTGCTCAGATAAACAGCAACTGTATTTTTAATTGACATGATCCAGTGTCTCCTGAATTGTAGGGAAAAACACCTATATTACATGGCATACAAGTAGTTTGCAAGGTGAATTTAAATGGTACTCTTTCTAAAGAAATACCTTTGACTTTACATATTTGACACAATGTAATCATATAAAATATTTGACACCAGAGTGAATTTTAATTTTCAAACATAAATCTGCAAAGTTTAGTGTGAAGCCCTCATGTTATTCATTATTCTCACCAAAAAAAAGCTATCTTAGAGCAAAGTAAAATGAAACATGTGAATTACTTCTTTTTTTAATACCACACATAATTCATATTTGAGACAGATTGCTGAACAACATAATTAAATTGGCGAGCTCTGGAGGATTCACCAAAGAAATGAATGAGAACTTCCACAGTTACATTAGGTATATAACATTTGCATAAACCTGCACAGTCAAGATCATGCCTAGCTTGAAATTAAGAGTACCTTTCTCCTAAGCTGGTTATTTCATAGATGACAGTTTAAAAGTAAAAATATGTTTTGCCTTCAAGAGCTGACTTTTTGAATGTCCTGAAGTGGTTGGTTTACTAATATAATCTATTGCAATCCTTCTTATTAGTCGGCCAAATAATAAGTTTACAGAAATAAGGACTAAGATGTAAGGGATCTGTGAAACTGAGAGCTGCGAAGCTAACCCCCATCATCTTCATCTGAATACAACAGTTGGTGAAATTCTGATTCTTTGACATAAATTCCAGGATTCTTTTATTTAAGTAGGAGCTGGAGATTTTTATGAAATCTGTGATTGGGTTCATAATTGTATGAATCATTTTAACCCTTCCATCTCTATTATAGTATTTGTATTACAAAAAATTAAAGAAACAAAAAACCCAAACTCCTGACCCCTCAGATGCAACTAAAGGTGGTAATGAATTTAGGTAGCGATTGTAAGCGTGTTTCCACATCAGAACACCTCAGGATACTGACACGTTGTGTATGGTGCTATGGCTTCATGAAACTAGCGATTTCGTGAGAATTGTCTACTTTATTGATTTAAAACAGGAGAATGGGGTTTGTCCTTCATGCTCCACCCCTGTCAGTTGGACAGGGCCTTGAGTGACATGTTCTAGTATGAGGTGTCCCTGCCCATGGCAGGGGCACTGGGACTAGATGATCTTAATATCCTTGCAAACCCAAGCTATTATTTGATTTTATAAAATGGGGACCCAGATAGCCTGTTATCCTCTGATTTTTAAAGCAGGTGGTTTAAAGAACTGTATCAAATCCTGAAAAACAAATTGTTTAAGAGAGATTTTCTAGATATTAATGGTTTCATACAATACCATTTCTTGTGTTCAATATATTAATATTCTATAAACTTCTGCAGCTTTATAAACAGTCAGCATATGTAGAATCAAAATCTAAACACTGCTCAGCATTCTTTCAGCCACAATTAAGCCATTACAAGTTGAACTTTTGCATTTACTGATGCATTTCAGTTCAAAGGTGATTATTTCTTTTGTGAGATTTGCTGCTTTTGCATAATTTGCATTAATTACAGTAATTAATGGTAAGCAAGTCTTTGCTATCATGTAGCCAAAAGCTGAGCTAGCAACAATTCATTGTGAGTATTGGAGAGGACAGATAATATGATATGAATAGCTTATAAAAACTATTCTTAAGTTTGTCAGTGATAAATTTTAATGGGGACAACTAATTAGAGCTATTACTGCAGCAAAAATGACTTTATAATTCCATTTGCTTCTGCCTTCCTCATTGAAAAATAATTTGATTTTTTCATAAACCATAATACTTTGGCTGTCCACGACTGGTATTGAATGATGACAGACAGAGCTAGAACTGGAGAGACATAATGTATTTTCCATAAATTTTTTTCTCCACAGTATGTTCATGGAGGCTTAAGAAAGAAGTAGGTAATGGAGGTATAAGCACGGCTTGTCTTCCATCTTCTTGGATTAGTATGCGTCAATAAAGGTGTGCATGTGTGCCCTGACATGTCTTCATCCTTATTTACATGTACCAAGTCTATCATACCTAAATATTTTCAAAGTAATAAACTCTCTGACAGTAGTTTTATCAAAATGGTCTCGTATGCAGTCAGATGGAGGTTATTTCTTAAAACCCAGCAAACCTTTTGAACATACACACACAGCAAAGTTGCCTATTCAGTATAGTCAGATTCACACCTAAATACATGTTTACTTTTGCTTTTGTGCTGTCTAAGGCATCTTTCAATCTGTGTTATTTGTAATTAAATGACATGAAAAGAGAGACTAACGAATATTTGGGTATTGATGGTTTGTACTAGAATCATGAGAGGTTAGAGGAATGTTGAAAAAGAAAATGAAAACTGAACATAAGAAAATAATGAAGAAAACAAGAATGTAAATGAAGTAGCTGAGGAGATAGGGAAAGTGTACAGGATCTGTCCAGCTGGTCCAAGTGACTCAGTGATTACAGTAAAGAAGACAGGTAGTGAGCTAAATCAGAGGCTCATAGAGAGAGTCAAGTTTTTAAGCAGGTAATGAAAGTTGAATGGAAGTCCACAGCCTTGTTTTCTTGTTTTTTTGTCAGTTAAGTTTTTTGACTGTGTTTTTGGGGAGCAGAATATACTGCTCATGGATCCAGAGAGGGAATGAATGCCATTAATTCAAAGAACTCTTTGTTAAGTCTTCTCCACAGCTTCTCTAAAATTTGCTAAGCCACTACATGGTAGACTGTGCTAGGACAATTTAGGTCTCTTGATTATATTTTTCTGTTACTTTTCTGCTATTACATTATAAAGTCATAATAATATCTTGTTAGCTGCATTTCATTTTCTTGATCTTCCTATGGGTTCCTTCTGCTGCTTTAAATATTTGATACAAACACGTTACCTTGGACATATTTTATGTGATTGTTTTATTCCTTTCAGGAGAAAGGCTGTTGTGTGTAAAAAATCTTTGAAGCCAGCTTTGGCAGATGGAGCCAAGCATGATGGGAGCAGGTGCTCTACAAGCTTTTCCACAGAGCTCTGCCAACAGAGCTTGCTTCAGTCCAACCAAGCTCTTGTCATTTCATTACTGGCTGTCTCCTAGGCAGGCTGACAGTTGGGCCAGTTTTCTTTTATGTTGATGAAGAGCAAATTGGACTAGATTGCTACTATTTAACTCATTTCACTTATGAAATACATGCACCTGGAGTTTCAAAGTGTATTATCAAGGCTTTGAGAGCAGCAGTAAGTCATAAATGCCTGACCAGCCTTACCTGTTCCCCCTTTCATACACCTTCCCCCTCATTTGGAGTTTCCGTTTCAGTTCACATCTGGGGCCCTGGTCCTTCTGTGGTCTTTGTCACAGGTGAGCCTGTTTCTGTCTTCTATATGGATTACAGACCTACACTGTAGTCTTGTCACTAGCCCTGTCTCCTGCTTCTGGCTGGGCTTCCTGGATAGCCCTGGTCCGTTCCCTAACCATGTCTGGGGCAGCCTGCCACACTCAGGCAATGTGAAATGGAGCCAACTGGGGAGGGCACAGCTTGTGCAGCAGTCACCCTTGGCTCCTGCTCATCCTTCATGGAGCTACCCTCCATCTGATGTTCCTTGACAGATATGTCTTTACAGAATCTCTAAAACTTTGCTGTGGTATATGAAAGCTCAGAAATGCTGTAGAATGTACACAGTTATCCTTGTGATCTAGAAAAGCAGAAGAATCTTCCTACAGATAGGTAATTGTAGCATTTAATTGTAATCCCTTAGGTAATTTTAGGAATACATAAATTTAAGTTACCAACTCACCTACATGAAAGCGCACCGTGGCTCAGGGCAGAAATTCCGCCCTAATCCTTTGTTATCCATCTGCTCAAATCTTACGGATTCTTAAGAAAAGACAGGCAATTAAAAGTTGATAGTGTTGGTTGTACAGATAGTACTGAGGACTCATGCAATATCTGCCTAGTTCAGGTTATCTGTATTCACATCTACTGAGAAAACAGGCATTGCAGTGAGGAAGAAAAAGCATTACTATCCTGGGCATATGTTTCAGCATCTCTAATGAAAATGTTACCTAATATTTTCCCCTGAAACTTTTGTGAAATTTAAAAAAAAAAAAGGAACTATTAAAAGAAAAATATGTGAAGTATTTACTGTTAAGATAAGCTTGCATTTGTCTTTTGGCTGAAATGACACAGGCTCTTAACTGATACTCATTCACACTCCCTGTGTCCTATTTTCTCCAGCAATGCTTGCTTCCTGTGGCACAGTTCCTTTAAACTTGGTCTATTTTGTGCTTGGCTATTAATTGTAACCTCAAGAAATTAAAAGCCCTTGAATCCAAATACACAGGTTTTTCTCAGTCTCACAAAAGTGTATGTGCTCAAGAAGGCAATCGAAGATTAGGACAGTGCTTCATAGCTAATAGTTTTGGCATCGCTACAGATGTCTTCATAGTCTCATCTTTTGATATGCTTAGTACTTGCAACAGAAAGAAAACAATGAAGTGAAACTCATTTCTATGAATGGCCTTCTGTATCCCATCCTCAACAGCACTGTTGGAGACTGGTGCTTCATAAACTGCATTCACTTTGGTTTTCTGTGAAGCTCTATGTTATTTGTTTAAGAAAGCACAGCCGAAAATCTCCAGTGGTAGCAATTTCACACCTGCTACCCCAGACCCAAGTTTTTTAATTAGCACAAGAACAGTGTTTCTAAATTCAAGTGTTGAGGAGAGCACCGTGCAGAGTCTCTAGCAGGTGTTCATTACAAGAGGTGCCTTAATGATATTTTTTAACTAAGTTCTTTTGAACCATTTTATCTTGAAAATTCTTACCATTATTAATTTCTCATAGTACAGTTTACTGCAGTTCATATGAACTGGTGCCAAAGTAGATGGAAATGCTCTTCTTTTGTCTTAATTTCCTCTTGAAGATTACATTTTTAATCAAAAAATCCTTCATAAGCTCTTATCTGTCTTCCATTTCTTTCCCTAGAGGCCTCATCTGAGGTCCACTGAACTTAAAAGGAAGTGTTTCACTGAATAGTAAAGGCTTTGAATCAGCCTTTTAATCACCACTTTTAATGTGAAAAAACAAATAAACATCGGTACTTTTTTCCCCCCTTTTATTTTTCAGAACTGTCCTGCAGTTCCTTTGAATAATGTGCATTCACTGAGACCATACAATGTCTTGTTGAATTCAGTTATATGTTAAATTAATGAAGTTATTTTTATCAGGTCAGAAAATAACCTTCAGTAGATCTCTGCTGTTCTATGTTGAACTGCTGGAAGTTAAACACTATAAGTTTGGTATTATAGTAGCATTTTACTGTAAATGAGCAAAACTTTTTCAGTAGGAGAGGTTTTGTTGTGTGTTCTTTTTGGTTTGCTATTTAAAAAGGGAACCCTTGGAGCTGCTTACGGACCCTGAGAAAAATAGCTGCACTTGTAACAGCTAAAAAACATTGCACTATAGTACAATCCCTGTTGCAGCACAGTGGATCTGCCATTGTATTTTGTGACACAAGTGGTTCATTTGGAGCAGCTGTTGTGCTAGAACCTTGCTTACGTAGAAGAAGCCCTACATGTAAAAGTATGAATAAATAAGACATGGTGCATTGGGAAATACTGTTTCCCAACTTTGTCAGAAAAATCCAGTTCATATCCAATTCACAACACTTTTGCGTGGACCCAGCAACTACGATGTGGTTGGATTGAGTCGTCTTTCTTTATGCAGTTTTTATCCAAATCATATTTTCAGGTCTAGTTCCATAAGGTAGGACTGCAATGCCCTACATGTTCAAGAGGATCCTACAGCACACCCCAAAAATATGGTGGGGAAGACAGAAAAAACAGTAAAAAGCTATTCAGAACAAAGCTTGGCAGGCTTAATGCAAGATCTAAAATAGTATGCCTTCCTTTTATGTCCAAAAGAGTATAATTACTAGTTCAGTTAGAAGCTTGCTGCCACTTAATTGCCTACTCACAAAGTTATGGTTAGTATCATGTATTGCTACTTACCTGACACCTGCATCTCTTGCTGGAATAAAATGGAAAATAAATTTGAATTATCTAGAGAGATTGCTGAAGTCATAGTAACAAAGAATGTGCCTTTAAAGATCCCTGCTGAGTTTCCTGGCATACTTGAAAAGGAAGAATACTGTATGCACTTACAACATTATTTGATCTGCTTTTCAAGGGCATCTGTTATTTGTGCTGAGATCAGATATTCACTGTGACTGGTAACAGTAGTAGGCAGAGACCATTTTTAGTGTTAAAAGCACATTTTCTTTTTCCTTTTTAAATGTTGAGTTTTGGAAAAAACACGGTAGGGGTTGGAAGGTGAAGGAGATTATGATGACCATTATATCAACTGTTTAACATAGATCGAAATCTAAAGCTTCAGTGTTTAACTAAAATAAAACTAATTTGCTATCTTGGCTGGGGGTGTGGGTGGGTGGAGAAGAATCTTGAAAATCAGTGGCTGCCTATAGATAGATATCCTGCTGTTAGCCCATCTGCAAAACATAATGTGCACGCTATTGGGATTATCCAAAATGGAGTGTAAGTGGGATAATTTAAAATATTGATTATTCCCCTATCAAGTGCTGTCTTACTCTGCTTCATTCTTTTGTTTTGAGCTCCTTCACAGTGTTAAGCAGCCTAAGTCCTAAACTTTAAATTGAAAGACAGTTTGTTGAGTAGTTTTTAACAGGTTGTTATTAGAATTCATTGATTTGAGGATTCCAGGTCTATTTCAGATGGGACTTTGAATTTGAAAGAAAAAAAATAGGTAGTTCATGTAAGCTGATATAAACGGTTGTACTTTAATGCCATTTATGCATGACAAATATTGACCAGCCTCCTGTCTTTTCATTTGTGCTGTTATTTCACATTGTGTATCTGTGAAGCATTGGCAGAAGTGACTGGAGAAGAACTGACTGCTGTCTCGCCTGCTGTTATGATTTGCATTTTGCTGTTGTGAGAGTTTATTGAACCTGGATTTTATTTTATTTCATCAAATAATTTGATTTCCATTAGGAGATCTTATAGAACAAAAATCATTACTCAAGATATTTTTTTTTTCCCCTCTAAAAATAAGCTGATTGCCTCTGAGATTTAGGAAGTTAATCTTCCTGTTTTAACATGAAATCATTGAAAGAGCAGTGCTGGCTTTCTTATGTAGGGCTGATGGTTCCTGATCCTGACTGGCGGTACTTCTTGGATGACACCCATACAGATATAAATCAAATGCTTTTGCTTGCTAATCTGGTGGCTTGGAGATGCATGTTTCTGGTTCTCTACCTTTTCCTTTTGTGTATACAGAAAGAAGTAATGAGCATTTTGGGAACTGCCTGACATAATCCAGTACACACCACATTCTGGGATGAAACTGTAGGGTGTATAGACCACTTACGGTGTGTCATACAATTACTTGATTTGAACTGAGAATTTTAGCGATCCATAAAGGGGAGTCAGAAATGCTTTGTAGAGACAGTCTTGCATCCTATGATCCTTTATGCATGCAGGCCAGATTTGAAGTTGATTTAACATACAGTAAAGAACAAGAGGAAAACCTGCCCCAGTTACAGAAAAACAAAGAATAATTTCACAAAGGTTTCACGATGCTATTGGCTATAATGCTTATACTTAAGGGTTTAACTTGCCTGAAGCAATTAGTTTTAACAGGCTAGAATCCAGGATGATACTGCCAGCCAGGCATAGGTGGTTTTTTGTAACTCTGAAAATCAGGCAATCAGAAAGTCTTATGAATAAGCCTAATAGTGTGAATTGCTTCTTCCAGAACAGGTCCACGAAACCTGGTAGCTCAGAAAGATAAGCAAAGAAATCATGCTGCTTGTCAGAGATGCAAAAATGCATTATATTCCTCCCAAACTTAGGTCTGGATGTTCTTGTCAAACACCATTTTCTCCATCATTTGTTACTTTTAGATTAAGCTAAGCATGCCTACTTTTCACATTCTTCAGTATTTTTCCATTTTTCAGCATACTTTTGATTTTTTGAGGAAGGCCAAGAAATTCTATGTGTGGGTAACTTCATACATGTAGAAAAATGCTTTTCACATTATAAAAAAGTTGAAAAAGAATATTCCAGGACTACTGATTTCTTTAAAGTCTTCCACTGAAATTAGCATTTCAAAAATTTGACATAGTTACAGGTGACCAGGTCCATTAGCATTGATGCTTAGGTCAGGTAGGAAGCAAACTCATTTAGATGAAGCAGGTTACTAGCATGCTTTGTCACTATTGGCTGGATCTTCTAAGGTGAATCTGTGCCAAAGTTTACATGTAATGTAGCAGCAGATGCAGAAATGACATTAGGAATGCCATTTTCCCATCAGAAAATAAAGGCTCTGCAGAATCACTAGTTTAGTGTAAAAATATTGGAAGGGTAAATTTTTCACTGTACTTAAATGACAGTTGCTGTGAAAACCTACCAGATTCTGTCATTTTGTAATTCCACTGTTTTTTAAGCTTGTATTTTGTGACATAACCTCTTCCCTGACAAACACACAGGGTCATTTTAAAGAACATATAGAGAAACTTTAACTTTGGATTATTGCTGAAGCTTCTGTCACAACATGGTTTTTTTATCGGTTGTTATTAATTTTGTAGTTAGAATGTGACCTCATTTTGCACTATTGAATCCATTCATTACTTCTATTCCAGCTGCCAAGGTCATCCAGTTCTTAACATGGGATGTCATTAAGATGCTCTGTATCGAGCTTGTCTTTTACTAGTTAAGAGTAACAGGCAAGTGTATTCATACTGGCTGCCTTACTTTAGATAATGCTTTTGCTTGCTGTGACTCACAGGTGGTCCTAGCTTGGGGTAGGATGGTTTACAAGTGCAAGTGGCTTCCTTCCCTTTAGTTTTGAGTTACACAGCATGTATTTTTTTGCAGGAACTGAAGATAGAAACTGACGTTCTGGATTATTGTATAGAAATCAGAATTTAATGGAGATAAAAGCAGAAGAATAAATTCTTAGCAAAATCATTAAAAGGAGGAAATGCTAGAATACAATGACTACATAAAGCCTTGAGGACAGGAAGCAGCAAAAGCCCTTAAGGTGTCAGCACTTCACAGAAAGAATGATATTGGCATGAATCCCAGATGCATAAAACCAAAAAAAATAAAAGAAAGGAATTACAAGATACCGATAGGGTTTCAGAAAGAGCCTTGCATACGCTAACAGCCATGTGAGAAAAGCTGTAATTGTTCATAGATAGAAAAACTATCTTACCATATTTTTTGGCTCAAAGATTTAAATTATGAACAGTATAGTAATTGAGTTTTTTTCTTGGAAGTAGCAGGGGTGGGGAAAGCCTTGGAATTGGACTGCTTAACTGGAGTTTTAAAATGATCCAATTCCAATAAAATTCATCCAAGCAAGCTCTTTGTAAGAAATGAGTAAAATGACAAGATACACACATTCAGGCACACAAATAAATAAAGAAATCCTTCAGCAATGAAGAAGCAAAACTGATGTGGAATTGCAAGTCATCGGCCTCAAAAGCATTAAATAGTGAAAACCACCACCCTTTAGGAAAATATATCCATGCACATCCAACACAGCATTGAAGGCTGCACCAAAGGTGGGACTGTTACGTGTCAAAACCAGACTGCCAGCCCAGGCTCTAATGCCTCACTCATCTGGAGCGTGTTCCCGAGTTCATAATACTGGTTACAATGTGACTGCAGCCCTTCATTGCTACCACCTCCTGTACTGATTTTAGTAACTAATCACAGATTTTGTCAGTGAGTTGTGTGGTTTTGTTCTTGCAGCTACCTGAGCCCAAAATTCCATCATGACAGATGCCATGCTGATAGAAATGCAACTCAAGACAAAACACGGTCATAGTGTGTGTACAAAGTTCATACTGAGGCCACTGGAAAATTTAATTCATAGAGCTAGAAAACAATTTTTTGCCTAGCTCTGTTGCGTCTATTCACATTTAGATTTAACAATAAAATATGACTACAGCAACGAAGTTATCCTTAAAGTATTTTAGAAGCATGTTGTTGTGTCTAGCAGGGCACTTTGACTTCATTATTCTACAATTGTTTTATTTTGGATTTGTTTTTTTAGGACATGACTGACAGCTTTAAAAATATAGTATAGCAAGAGCAAGTCTATTATCTGTAGTGTAAACGTATTTAACCTTTCCTTCTTGTAGCATTTCTCATCCATAAGTATATTATGGGCCTGTGTTGCAGAATAGATTGGAATCAACAGACTGCAGTTGATTCTAGCAAGTCAACTTTATCATATATATTGTGCTCATAACAGCAAGTGCACATTCACATTCTAGAGGAGAAAGGAATGGGAAGTAGTTTTGGGTACATTTTCATTTGTCAAGCTGAACAATTAACAGATGACAACTTCAAATGCAATTAATGTAGAACTTGTTGGGTACTATATAGCAAGCAATAATCATTGAGCATTGTTCCCACTTTCTATTTTCAAATCTTTCATATGTAAGCCTTTTCAATTTCCTTTGAAGTACCCACATTTCTTTTAAGATTAATTTTTAACAAATATCTTTTCTTCTTTACTTGTAAACTTCTTGCTGTCACAACTAGTCATGTTCATTGCTGGTATCATGGGGTATTGATTTTGCTTCTAGAGTGGTTTACTCAGGTTTTTTTTCAATGCTAGAAAAAATACTGTCCTGTGATAACATCTAATAAAAGTTCCTTCCTTAAATAATTGAAAATAACACAACAAAATAATAGTATTTTGTATACCCACTGTTGCTTTCAGAATCACCAAAATCCATATTATTCAAGAATATGGACAATACAAAATTGTCTGTGCCTGCAAACACGGGCAAGGTCTATGAGTGTCTTCAGATCACCTTCTGGTTTAATCAAAGTTAACATGGAATAAATACCATGGGAAGATAAGAGCCATCATTAGAGTTGACCTTTGTGCAATTTCATGATGACTTTTCATTCCTTCAGTTCTAACTATGCAATTAATGGCAAAAGAGATAAAGGGCAATTGGTTTCCCGCCAATAATGTGAGGGTCAGAATTTGAGGCAAATTAGATAATGAACGAAGTCCCAAAAGCAGATCCATAGTGGAAATGGAATTTAGGAACAAATAGAAGATATTCATAAAAATATGTACAGGAACTGGAAGTACTTTGGAAAAAACAGCAGTCTTTGAAATAAAGGTACTGACACTATTAGGAGACATAAATGGTAACAAAAACATCTCAGGGAAACAAAGTCTGCAGTCTGCTTCTGAAACATTTGCATTTTTTCTAGCATCAGATATTCCATACATGTAGTTTTGGGTTATAGTTTGTAAAATCACAAACAACAAGAAAGAAGCATTTTTGTAACAAATCAAGTTAATGTGGTTTCGTGCAAAATCAACAGGTAGTTATCATCAGGGTCTGTGACTTGCAGTGACAAGTCCTATGCACTTGATAAATTCCTTATACAGGATAAGCAGAGATAAATATAATTGCTTTAGCTGAAGTCCTAGGAAATGATGACTTCAGTTTTAAGTTATAAAATACGGCAGTGGCAGAATGTTGGGAAAATACCAATATATTCACTACTTGGTTTTGAGTATGTGTGTGTGAATGTGGGGAGGGGGGGAGTGATTTTTATTTTTCAGAATATATTTCTGTGATTAACAGAGTTTATAATGCAAGGAATAGCTGGTATCATTACTATAGCTGGTAGCATAAGTAACCATTAAGCTGGTTACTTATTGAGTAAGAATAAACTGACAAAAAACAAAGTGTGTAGCAAAATACATTTATATGACCATGACAAAATAACCTTCATGATCAAATTCTTAGCCCAGATGAAACAGAACAGCTCTGTTGTTTCAATGAAAATATGCATTTAACTGCCTGACTAGATTCATGTAACTCTAAAATAAATGATATATGTCCACTTAATTTTTAGTGAAATTTCAGGAAATCAGTAATTTACAAAAAGCCTAATATTTTGTTTATGTAAATATTTTTCTTCCTGTTTATTACAACAATTTTAACAGGATTAGAATAACATTTGTTTGCAGAATAATATGATAGCTGCTTAATAAATTACCTGTGACAAGTTGGTGTAAGTTTACTCAATTCTGCTCTTTCACCAGCAGAAGATATATCAATGGGAAGCACATTGTCATAATGATGTGACATGGCAGTGCTATAAGATAAAGTTCAAACACACCACCAGGGATGAGTCCTGATCATCCAAGCCCTAAATCATTTCATTTAAATTCAGTTCAGAGTAAGTCATGTTATTGGATTTCTAACAAATGATAGGATGGGAGGTTTCTTTCAAGTACCTGAGACTTGAAGGTCAGCTGTTGTCCTTCTGGTTTATACATCTATGAAATATTTTACAGTAAGAAGAAAAGTTGTCCTTGGGCCTGAATCCAGGTTCCTTTTCCTTCTGTGGAAAAGGGACAACGTAGAAGGGAGAAAAACACCTCTATGCTGTCCAGGGACCTGGGCGTATAGCTTTACTTGGTCTTTATTCTTCATTCACCACCCACTGACATCTATGCTAGAATACTGCATTAACACTTGCATTTACTCCCTGAGCTGAATGCCATGCACCATGGAAAACTCACAGGACTTAATCAGCAATCAAGATGTATGCCAAATATATGGAAAGCCATTATAATAATAATAATAATGCAATATAATATATTAAGGTCATATTGACTACAATGAATTTGAAATATGGAAATGATCTTCTTAATTGCAGTGAAGTTTTTATTGCAGTGAAGCTACAGAAAACAGATTTATACTGGTCATTACAAAGTATAGTGTACAGGATAGTTTCTCTCTAAGTTAATATTGTTAACAAAATAGAATTCAATATTTTTTTGGAGTACCAGCAATATTTTTAATAGCCTTTTTCTGTTTGTTTTGCTTTAAAAGTAAATAAATAAATGAAAGTCTCACAGTTGCCACTAAGGCAAAAATAAGCAAGAAGAAACAGTGATAGTATGGTTAATGACCTAAACAGAGAGTCTTTATTCAGCTGAGGTCTTTGATATAAGTTTTGTATTTCTAAGGGTCTGACTGTGTTTGGGCCTCAGGCCCTCATCTGTAGAAAGGGGATGGTACGCTTTTTCCTGAGAGGTTTGTTGTTTTTTTTTATGTAGGCTGCTTCAGACAGAGCTTGTCATTGTGTAGTACTGCTTAAAAGTGGTCCAATTTGGCTATTATAGTTTGATTAAAAATGAAATATACTTTCTTCAAATTTCTGTAAAATTTAGATCCAGGTAAAGAAAATGTATTTTAAAAATTCTAGAAAAGATAAGTTGTTGGACTGACCCTGTTGTAGTATGCCATTTCTGTGAAGTTTCTGACACAGAACTGTGTTGAATCATTTTATATTTTGCTCTCAAGAGTGGTATGTGGACAACAGTAGGTATCTCCTTAATTAAGCACTTTGGAAAGTTCATCAAGATACTTAGTTCCTTGATTTCTTTGCCAAGACTTTGGCTTTATAATTGTAGATATTGTAATGGTCAAAGAGTTGCCCTTTGTCATCCCAGGAGTAGAAAAATATTAATATTGTTTCCACTTGAATTAGAGTTAAAGGAGGAAATTGCTATAGTTTCAGACCTAGGCAGACATTGATCCTTGGGCATTTGTTTTATGAGGTTTGCTATATACAGCTTAGTAAGGCATAACATCAGAATAATACATTCTGTATAAAAAATTCATTTCTGGTATTGACTTACGGAAACCAGCTTAATAAAATGAAGTTCAGTACGTGAATTTTAATTACTTTTTACAGCTGCATGAGATGCTGCATGGATAGCAGAACTGTTGTAAACTGTGAGCCCTGTATCTATCCCAGTAAGTGAAAGTGTGCACAGCTGATGTTACTGAAATCCATAGAGAATTGGAAACTCTGAGAGTATATGAGAGGAATATTGCTTCCAAGCATATGTCTCTAATGATTCCATTATTAAAAAAAAAAGGCAACTAGAAAGATGTATTTGCCTTAGCACTTATATCTGTAGTTGAACTATTCAGAAATCAGTTTTACATTAATTTTAAGCACAACTGACATTTGTAATTTGTTATTTTTCAGGATGCAAATGTATGAAACAGAAGCCATATCTCAAAAGAGCATAGGTCTAAATATGCAAAAGAATATTTTGAATATTAAATTCATGCATAGAAAAGTTAGCTGACCTCACACATTTGAACCCTCATCTTCTGTACTCCAGCCTACGTTTAACTACAGCACTCTTATCCTCACAGTTTTTAGAGGTATCACCATCTGATTGTTACAATATGTTCAGACAGTGGAAGTAAACCCAAGTGTGAAATGGAGGCCTTACAATCCCAAAGTCTACACCGGTTTCTGGTGTAGGTCCCCTGTAAAGTTCAAAGGTATCTTGGGGAAGTCTTGTTTCATTTCAGACTATATTGTGAACTACAATATGAAGTACTTCCCACGGATATTTGAGTACTTAAATTTATTGTTCTTTAAAACATATTGCAATATTTAAATTTACTTTGGAATGTAACTATAATACCAGTGTAATAATCAGGAGTTGAGAGTGCATTAAAAAAATATTAAAAATAGGTGTTGATCTAGACATTGTGAGATCTCAAAGGCTTTCTAGATTTTAAGTTTTTTGAGGGACAGAAACTGACCACTTACAGCAGAGATTTTAATTTTGTTTTAGTTTTCTTTTTGAATTAGTGTTATGAATAAATAGTGGAGTAGAAATTCTGAGATTTTCATAGTCGAAGCTGACTACGGATGGTTAAGAATAGCAAGTGTTTTAATGTCAGTGTCAGCCGATATGACATTGTCATGAAAGAGTAAATGTGTTTATGCATCATCAAACTGTCATTTTAAATAGGATTCTCTCCCTCCTTCCCCTCCCCCCCTCCCCTTAAATGTCATGGTAGGAAAATACATGAAATGTACCTTACGTTGCTCTGCATGATGGAATTTTCAAATGGAAGTCTGTTAAGTACTTACAAAAAAACTTACAAAAGCACTGCATTTTTCAAATGGAAGTACTTAACAGACTTGTTAAGTACTTACAAAAAAACTTACAAAAGCACTGCAAGCTCTTTTCAGGAACCTTGACCTTGCAGAATGTTTTTCTATATACAATTGTACAAAATATACATACCTGTATTAAAAGCAACTCAAATAGAGGGCACAGATATCTGAAGAAAGTCTGTTTCCCAGGTTAGAGGTTTTTAGATCTCTGTATAATCAGACGAATCTGTTATCTTTGCCAGCCTTTAATTTTTCACCTCATTTGTCACTATTTTCATTTTACTAACAGTGTTTTCATTTTCTTTACTAGGAATGTTATTGCTATAAGAACAGTTTGCACTGGTGTTTATGATGGAAATACGCAGTAGTAACACGTTTCCCATTCCCTTTTTAATTATTTAGCTCTTAGTGACTTTTTATATTTGTAACTCCATACTAATAATTGTATACAAGTCTACTGCTTTGTGCAGCCACGTTAAAACACAGTTCCTATATAGATTACACTTTGTTTTCTTTCTAAATTCAAAGCAAGGTGAAGAGTACATCTAATAGATGACTTTGGGTAAAGACAAAAAGCAAAAATAAGTATGTTCCATGTAGTAAAAAACAATCACCTTCTCTGGATTTTATTTTTTTTTTTACTTTTTTATCTAACATGTTTTACTTCTCAAGAAAAAATAACTGCGCCATGTTCTGATCTCTCTACAATATGTAAGAGGGTTTGAACTCCCAGCAATAGAAGCAGTTACTTAAATGAAGAAATTGCATGTTTAAGTTGTCACTTGATCTAATGAAATTTTGAGTTCCATATCAGTGCTGACAGTCTGACAGCACTATAGTGCTACTGTCTGAGACAAACCTCCTTTACAATTGGAGGGAGAACATCAGATAGCGCTGTCATCTATCACTTACTGTGGTAGATGTAGTAGAGTAAACTAGGACACATTTTTTTTGTGTTATCGGCTACTATTTGACAAAAGCCACAGAAATTCTTTGCAGATATGCATAAATTCTAATCCTGTTGCATTAAAAGCACTCTTTTCCTACTTTGAAATTTTGTTTAACAGGATGTGATGAATGACATATATTGGTGTATCAGATGTGCTTCTTGGGAGTGTGTATGTATATGCATTAGAATATTTAAAACAAACATTAATTTGGATGCCATTTAGAATTATTGGAATTAAAGCTGTTTTCATTGGGTTTGGAATTTCAATATTCTAGATACAAACCCCAAATATTTGCTATTGACAACTGTCAATAGCAAATATGAACAGCAAATGAGATATTTTTTTGTGTGTGTGAGCTAGGAATACACAGCAAATAATGGCTACTATCCTTGTAGCCTAAAGGAGGAAAAAAAGTAAATTAAAAGTCATTTGGTGAATGTCACACAGCTATTAAGTACAAATGAAGTGATATGGGGAATTCTGTAGCTGTGTATCTTTCACTATCTAATATGCAGTATTTGGTGATTAAATGTGACTTGAACTTTTTTGGCCTCAAACACAATTCTGAAATCCAGAAGAGAATTTTGGCACAATCCAGTGTGCCTACTTAGCTCAGTGATTAAAGGAACCCAAGCAAGATATGACAACAGAGGAGAACTCATGTGCTCTAAATATGGGTCTGTTCTGGAGCTGATCAGACACAAATTTAGCAAAGAATAATATATGGGATCTTGATATTTTTATTTTCTTAGTCACTTTAAGATTGTGTTATTTTCAGTCTACCTTAGGATAAAACTGAAAGGGTATATTCATTAATAACATCCCAATTTTATGAGTTAGAAAAAAAATTTTGGAAATCCTCATGTGTTTAGTCCACAGAACAAAATATTTCCCAAATATTCTTGAATATCTGATCACACCTTTTTATTAAGTATTTACTTAACTTTAAGAATCTGCTCAGTGCTTTAAAATATGCTTCCCAATAAAAAATGATAGTCAAAATAAGTTATTCTTTTCAATTCTGAGCCAAATAACGTAGGTCATCACAGGTGATGATTAATAGATTGTGGCTGCACTAGTAGATGTGTTGTCTTAAAAGGGGCAGCTAGTTCAAAAAGGAAATGAGCTTGTTACTTTTCATGCAAGAGTATGATACTTTGATGTAAGGGGTTCATGTTTTAATTTTATCTGACAGTCTGTTTAAAGGTCACCTAAAACTCTTGTATAAAGATATTGCCTTATACTGCGGTGACATACTTATGCAAATATAACTGAATGAAGACTTAATTTTGCTATAATATAGAAGTCATATAGATGGTTGAATTGCTGAGGTGAGTAGCTCGAGAGAGGACACCTTCAACACCGGAGCGGAGGGGAGATCAGCGTCCAGGAGCCTCAACTCGGAGCGACAAGAGCCACCGAGGGAGCCTCAAGTCCTCGACAGGAGCTGCCCAGGAGCCGGCAGCTCAGCTGACGAGAGCGAGCAGCTGACTCACACGGGGCGGAGCCTGAAGCAGCGGCACCAGCCCTGGCTGGGTAAAAACCTGCGCCAGGGAGCGCGGGCGAGCAGGAGCGCGGTGAGGCGGTTTGTGTGGGCAGGCGAGCGGGATGGTGAGCACTCGTCGTATGATCAGGGCCCGGTCCCGCAGCTCTGCTCTGGCTGCCCCGGCGGTGGGCAGCGTAGGCACCCAGACAGAGCCGGTGAGAGGGGAGGGTGCAGTGCAGAGCTCGGGGTGTAGAGAGGAGAGTGCCTGCACTGGTCTGGTGAGGGGAGGGTGCACAATGGGCAGGGCTGCACTCGGTGCTCCCTGGTGGAGGTCCTCCTGCAGCAGGGGCTGAGCTGCGGGATGCTGTTAATAGACTGCGAGATGTCAGGGAAGCTGAGAGGAAGCAGGAATGCTTGCTCCTGGCCCAAACTCTGCAGGGGCCTCGAGCTTCACCTCTGCCTCATGAAGGAAAGAAGGAGGCCGTTAACCTGGGAAGCTGAGAATTGGTGACAAAAAAAAAAAAAAAAGAGGAGGAAAAGGACAACCAAAAGCAAGGGGCTTCCCCCTAAATCCCCTGTCACCACACAGAACCGCTTTGCTGTCCTGCAGGGGGCTAATGAGGAAACGCACTCGAGCCAGAAGCAGCCGGCTGATGCCCTGGTAATGAAGATCTCTACTGGTGCCGCTAGGAAAAAGCGGCGGGTCGTAGTAGTAGGGGACTCTACACTGAAAGGGACAGAAGCACTTGTCTGCTGTCCAGACCCCGTCTCAAGGGAGGTGTGTTGCCTACCGGGGGCACGGATCAGGGATGTGGCAGGGAGGCTGCCTGCTCTAGTAAATCCCACGGATTATTACCCACTCCTGGTGATACATGTGGGTGCTAGGGATATAGATAGTAGTAGCCTGGGGAACATAAAGAAGGACTACAGAGCCCTGGGGGAGGTGGTTAGGGGCTCTGGAGCTCAGATAGTCTTTTCATCAATTCTCCAGGATACAGGGGAGGACCTAAAAAAAGCTAGGAGGATTAGCCAGGTTAATAACTGGTTAAAAAGGTGGTGTCATAGTAAGATGGTTTGGGTGCCTTGAACACGGGACCCAAGTTTGTAGGCCAGGTCTAGTGGGGGCTGGTGGAGCTGGTCTAGCAGTTTTGGTAGGAGGCTTGCCAGGCTGGTCAAGGAGGCTTTAAACTGGATGTGTTGGGGGAGGGGGGCATCGTTCCATCCCAACACACCCAGTCAGTTGCCAGAACCTATAATAAATGCTCGGAGCAATGTAGAGTTATCCCAGCCACTCCAGCCAATGAGCCAGCTTCATCTGGAGCTCAGCTCAGATGCCTCTATACAAATGCCCGTAGCATGGGGAACAAACAAGAGGAATTAGAGATGTGTGCATGTCTACAGGGGTACGACATAATGGGCATCACAGAAACATGGTGGGATGGCTCCTATGACTGGAGTGTTGGAATGGAACGTTACAGGCTCTTTAGGAAGGACAGGCCTGGCAGGCGGGGAGGGGGAGTTGCCCTTTATGTTAGGGATAGACTGGAGAGTATGGAACTCTGTCTGGGGACAGGTGAGCAGTCCACAGAGAGTTTGTGGGTCAGGGTTAAAGAGAATATAGCTATGGGAGACATTACTGTGGGGATCTGTTACAGGCCGCATGATCAAGGAGAACCTGCGGATGAAGCACTCCATAGACAGGAAAAGCCTCACGCTCGCAGGCCCTTGTTCTCATGGGTGGCTTCAACCACCCTGACATCTGTTGGAAGGACAGTATGGCCCAGCACAAGCAATCCAGGAGGTTCCTCGATTGTGTGGAAGACAACTTCCTTCTGCAAATAATAGAGGAGCCGATAAGGAGAGGTGCCATGCTTGACCTTGTGCTCACCAACAGGGAAGGGCTCGTTGGAAATGTGACTCTCCAGGGCAGCCTTGGATGTAGCGATCACGAGATGCTCAAATTTGAGATCCTCAGGACAGTGAGAAGAGCGTGCAGCAAGCTCACTGCCCTGGACTTCAAAAGAGCAGACTTTGGCCTCTTCAGGAACCTGCTTAGTAAGGTTCCATGGGATACAGTCCTAGAGGGCAGAGGGGCCCAAGACTCTTGGTTGATATTCAAGGATCACCTGCTACAAGCTCAGGAGTGTTGCATCCCAACCAGAAGGAAGTGCAGCAGGAGGGCCAGGAGACCTCCTTGGATGGATAAGGAGCTGCTGAGGAAAATTCAAATGAAAAAAGAGGCTTATAATAAGTGGAAGCAAGGACAGGTGGCATGGGAAGAGTACAGGGATGTTGTCTGGGAAACTAGGGACCAGGTTAGGAAAGCTAAGGCTCAGTTAGAATTAAATTTGGCTAGAGGTATTAAGGATAACAGGAAGGGATTCTACAGGTACATAGCAAATAAAAAACAGACTAGGGAGAACGTAGGCCCCCTCAGGAAGCTCTAGGGAGAACTGGCTACACAGGATTTGGAGAAGGCTGAGGTTCTGAATGACTTCTTTGCCTCGGTCTTCATTGGCAAAGGCTCTGACCAAACCACCCAAGTCTTGGAAGGCAGATGCAGGGACTGTGAGAATGAAGACCCTGGGCCCACTGTAGGAGAGGATCTGGTTCGAGACCATCTTAAAAATCTGAACGTGCACAAGTCTATGGGTCCTGATGAGATCCATCTGCGGGTCCTGAAGGAGCTGGAGAATGAAGTTGGGAAGCTGCTGGCCATCATATTTGAGAAATCATGGCAGTCAGGTGAAGTTCCCAATGACTGGAAAAAGGGAAATATAACCCCCATTTTCAAGAAAGGGAAAATGGATGACCCGGGGAATTACAGACCAGTCATTCTTACCTCTGTGCCTGGCAAAATCTTGGAGCAGATTCTCCTGGATGGCATGCTAAGGCACATGAAAATCAACAAGGTGCTTGGTGACAGCCAGCATGGCTTCATGTCCTGGGTTCAGCAGTAGCAGTCATTTTTCTCCTTCTTGGTAGCTGGTGCAGTGCAGTGTTTTGACTTTCGGCTCGGGAACAGAGCTGATAGCGATGTTTTGGTTTGGCCAAGGACTTTGTGAGCCTCATGCTCTGCCAGGGAGGAGGGGAAGCCGGGAGGAAGCAGAGACAGGACACCTGACCCAAGCCAGCCGAAGAGGTATTCCATACCACAGCACGTCATGCCCAGGATGTAACTGGGAGTTAGCCGGAAGGGCTGGGAGTCTGCAGGGTTGGAGGAGGTATCAGTCAGTGCTTGGTCGGGCTGGGGGGGGGGAGTTATCAGTTGGCTGGTGCTGAGGTGTTGTATTCTCTTCCCTTGTTATTTCCTTTATCATTATTATTATTGGTGGTAGCAGCAGTGATTTGTGTTATACCTTAGTTACTAAACTGTTCTTATCTCAACCTGTGGGAGTTGCATTCTTTTCGATTCTCCTCTCCATCCCTCCAGGAGTAGGGGGAGGGAAAGAAGGGGGGGAGTGAATGAACGAGCCCTCTGCATGGTTTTAAACCACAACAGTTCTTTTTGGCGCCCAGCGTGGGTCACGAGGGGTTGCGATAATGACAGATCTGTCCAGATTAATAGTCACTCGTCACAATGCTGATTTATTGGCTCTTGGAGTTGTTCCTCTTGATCTCACAGTTTCAGAATGTAGTACATTACTTGGACCCGGTATTCGCTGTGTTAGTGTTTATCAAGTGTGGGGCTTGGGCTAAGGTTCTTGTCTCACTGTACTTCATGGCAATGACTTGTAACACGGGCGGGCTCCAGCAGCAGGGCGGGACGGACGTGGCCGTGGACTTGTACCTTCACCGTCCTGGCCCTCGCCCTCGCCTCCATCTTCGTGAGGCCGCGGGGAGCCGAGGGGGAGCGGCCCCGGGAGCCGGCGGCAGCCGAACCGGCCCGGGAGAGCGGCCCCGGGGACCAAGCGGCGGCTGGAGACAGGGCCGGAGGCCGCGAGGGGGCGGCTGCCGGTGGAGGAGGTCGGGGCGGTCGAGGAGAGGAAGGAGGCGGCTGCAGAGCCGCGGGAGAAGGCGGCGGAGGAGCTGAGCCCCGCGGAGGAGCCGAGCCCTGCGACGGCCGAGAGCATTCCCCGGCAGCCGCCCGCCGAGCCCCAGGAGGATGCAGAAGACCACGCAGCATTTCCCAGCAAGGCAGAGGAGGAAGAGCTGGACCAAAGAGGTATTCCATACCACAGCACGTCATGCCCAGGATGTAACTGGGAGTTAGCCGGAAGGGCTGGGAGTCTGCAGGGTTGGAGGAGGTGTCGGTCGGTGCTTGGTCGGGCTGGGGGGGGGGGGGGGAGTGGGGCGAGTTATCAGTTGGCTGGTGCTGAGGTGTTGTATTCTCTTCCCTTGTTTTTTCCTTTATCATTATTATTATTGGTGGTAGCAGCAGTGATTTGTGTTATACCTTAGTTACTAAACTGTTCTTATCTCAACCTGTGGGAGTTGCATTCTTTTCGATTCTCCTCTCCATCCCTCTGGGAGTAGGGGGAGGGAAAGAAGGGGGGGAGTGAGTGAACGAGCCCTCTGCCTGGTTTTAAACCACAACACTTCACTAAGGGGAAATCCTGCCTGACCAATTTGGTGGCCTTCTGTGATGGGGCTACAGAACTGATGGACAGCGGTAGAGCAGTTGACGTCATCTACCTGGACTTGTGTGAAGCGTTCGACACTGTCCCACACAACATCCTTGTCTCTAAATTGTAGAGACATCAATTTGATGGATGGACCACTCGGTGGATAAAGAACTGGCTGGATGGCCACACACAAAGAGTTGTGGTCAATGGCTCAATGTCCGGCTGGAGACCAGTAATGAGTGGTGTCCCTCAGGGATCGGTGCTGGGACCGGTCGTGTTCAACATCTTTGTCGCTGACATGGACAGTGGGATTGAGTGAGCCCTCAGCAAGTTTGCCCATGACACCAAGCTGTGTGGTTTGGTTGATATGCTGGAGGGAAGGAATGCCATCCAGAGGGACCTCAACACAATTGCGAGGTGGGCTGATGCCAACCTCATGAAGTTTAACCATGCCAAGTGCAAGATCCTACACCTGGGTCGGAGCAATCCCAGGCACAGCTACAGGTTGGGCAGAGAAGAGATTCAGAGCAGCCCTTGGGGGTGTTGGTTGATGAGAAAATGAACATGAGCCAGCTTCAGTGTGCGCTCACAGCCCAGAAAGCCAACCAAATCCTGGGCTGCATCAAAAGGAGAGTGACCAGCAGGTGGAAGGAGGTGATCCTGCCCCTGTACAGGGGGAGACCCCCTTGTGAGACCTCACCTGGAGTATTGTGTGCAGTTCTGGTGTCCTCAACATAAAAAGGACATGGAACTGTTGGAACAAGTCCAGAGGAGGGCCATGAGGATAATCAGGGGACTGGAGCACCTTCCGTATGAAGACAGGCTGAGGAAGTTGGGGCTGTTCAGCCTGGAGAAGAGAAGGCTGCGTGGAGACCTTATAGCAGCCTTCCAGTATCTGAAGGGGTCCTATAGGGATGCTGGGGAGGGACTCTTCATAAGAGACTGTAGTGAAAGGACAAGGGGTGACGGGTTAAAACTTAAACAGGGGAAGTTTAGATTGGATATAAGGAGGAAATTCTTTACTGTAAGGGTGGTGAGGCACTGGAATAGGTTGCCCAGTGAGGTTGTGAATGTTCCATCCCTGGCAGTGTTCAAGACCAGGTTGGACGAGGCCTTGGGTGATATGATTTAGCATAAGGTGTCCCTGCCCATGGCAGTGGGCTTAGAACTAGATGATCTTAAGGTCCTTTCCAACCTTAACTATTCTATGATTCTATGGTTGTAAAGGGAATATATTCTGCTTTGCTTTCCTGGAATTTCTCTTGGACTTTTCACACAAAAATAATGGAAGATGTCCCCAAAACCACAATTTCATGTTGAAAATTAGTTCAGTAAAACAAGATCTCCAGCATAAATCAAGTTAAATAAAATCGAATCTGAATGCAATTTGATTAACACTTGTCAGAGAAAAAAAAAAATAAAATAAAATTTCTTCATTTGCAGGAAGTGTTAAACCTATGGACAATGAGACAATTCCAGTAAACTAGCAGTCTGGTTAATTCATTAAGAAGTCATCTCTTGGGTAATTGCTGAAACTGAAAATGTTGACAGCCTATTACTGAAATATCTGTAGGATACTAGTGATTAGTTGAGGGATATTTTCGTTAAGCTGAATGACTCCCTAGAGTCAGAGAAGAGAAGAATGTTGGCTGCCACCCTGTATTTAGCCAGGAAAGTGTTCTTTACCATTAGATTGTAAGGACATAAGGAAGAAATTTAATTTATAAAAGGCTATGTTGACATCAGCCTGAGATCTCAGTTTCTGAGCAATGTGATGCTAGAAATATATAAAGCTTTCTTTGAAAAATAAATTTGATTCTGTGTCCACTGCCAGGAATATTCTATGTGTTTTTAGTTTAGGTTGGGTGGGGTTTCTTTTGGTTTGGTTTTGTTTTAAATGTATCTATGAGATAACTACATGTAAACACATGTTGGGATTTTGGGACTGGGCAAAACATGCCCATTTGGAAAGAAAAGATCAGTAATGTGAAATCCAACTCTACTGTTAATAAAGGCTAATTCACTTTCTTATTGATTTCACCTGTATTAAGCACCATCAAGCAGCCAAAGCCACTGTGGTAGATACTGGGCAACTGAAAACATATTACAGGGGGTTTTTTACATAGCATTATTTATAATCTGTTTACATATATACATAAATTTCATAGATTAATTTATATTATAAGTATAATATAGATTATATTATATATCTGCATGTGTCAGTTTTATTTTCATCTGATTCTTTATACTGTTGCTTTATGTCTTTTAGATTGCAACCCTGACAGTAAACCACAGTGCAGAAGCCAACTCCTTAACTGGATTCCTTTTGAATTTGGAATTGGAATTCAATTTACATTTCCAAATCCATAAGTACAATAGTTGTTAGAGCAAAGTTTAAAATTTAATATTTTATAAGTAATGCAATTCTACTGATGATAGTGTAATCTTATATAGCATTAATCTTTAATAGTCAAATGTTTCCACATTTCTCTTAACTATAGGTCTACTCATAAAAAGAAATAAAATAGTTACAAACAGTATCAACCATCACACTCCCCACACCCCCCTTTTTTAACACCTACCAAATGTCTTCAATTTCTAGGAAGAATTTTTGTGAATTAAAAACCACAAGTTAAATAAGTAAATTGGAATTAAAAAACGATTGTCACCTAGCACCTAGAAGTTTCTTGTGTACCTGCATTTACAGGATGATGAGGCTTAAGAGACTCTAAAAAAAACCATTAAAACTTAGTGCCAGGGTTTTTTTCTTCTGAAGTTATTCAGGTCACTAGAAAGTAATCTAAGAGATCAATACTTCCATCAGTATGCTGATTGAGTTAGCTTTCCAAACATTATCAGAAGGAAATAAAAACGACAGACAACTTGCAACTCCAACAAGCCCATATATGAGTCAACATGTCTATTATGATGCATTGACTTTTCATCTATTTGCATTTATAGGTGAAAACAGATTAGAAACTGGAAATTGTTAAAACAGGTGACAGTAATTATGCACCATACTACCATACGGTAAGCTATTTTTTAATACTATTTCCTGAGACATCATTTTTGGTGTTCTGGCTATCAAACAAATACAGTTGTGTCTTAGATGATGTCGGATAAAAATAGCACCTTACCAGGAACAGAATCACTAGTAAATTGAATGTATAATTCAGCCTATGAAATTTGTAAGATTGTGTATCCGTATTTCTATATATAAGGGTGACATTTCTATTTATAACTGTGATTATCTAATCCTTTTCCACCTGTAATTGCTTTTATGTCATGGTTCTACAACCTGTATTCATGGAAAAAAAGAAACAAAAAACAACTTAGGGTTCTAACTGTGGGAATTATTTCACAGCTTCACTAATAATGTTTTGAGAAAAACTGTGTCACACTGAGGACATGACGTTCCATCTAGTCAGAACTGGTACACTCTGTACTTGTCACATTGCGTCCCAAATCCGTATTTGTCTAATGTCACATTAGCAATAGGCATATTGCTCGCAGAAGGCCTTGGTAGGTAAAGGTCTTAGATAAACAGTTCGGAGCTCAGCTCTTTACCACTTGTAGGTATTTCCAGTGTCTCTGTATCACTCATACAGATAATGAGAACGCCTTGGTTGCCTTCTCATGTTATAACCCTGAGTCACTCTGAACTTTAAGGAGAAGGCAAGGATTTGGCTGATGCAGGAACAGAGTCTTGTCGCATAACCTGAAGTAGGATGTGTTCCCTTCCTTTTGTAATAAAAGCTGTCTGTCCTAGCTGAATGGATAGTGATTAAATATTACATTCCATGAACTAACCAGTGAAGTGGTTTAAATGTCTTAATTCAAATGGTGAATTATTTAATTCCTTGGAAAACAAGTAATAAATTGGCTATCTGTGTATGCCCAATTACCATCCAAAATTGAGAATAAGATCTTGTTAATGATTTCTTCACCTTCTTGCTAGTTGCATTTAGTGAATATGAGTTGTTATTTGAAATGGTTAGCACTTAACTAAGTTGCACGAGCCCTCATGGATGCTACTGTGATGAATCTTCTCATGTGAAAGAGAGGAAAGAAAATGGGAAAGGCACACATCTGAACTGTATATAAATTATACAATTATTTCCCAGTAAAATAACAGAAATAATAATACTACCTAGTAATTATTGCTCACATGCCACAAACAAAATAAAATTACTAGCTTTTGCCTTATAGCTCATTACAGTCTTGTCAGTATTCTCTGGATCACTACATGACTTTCACTGCAGGAATAGCTTTCATGGATTGCACATAGGTATTTTAACTTGATTTTAGGTTCTTGCTTTCTAATTTGGAATTTAGTGGTTTAAGTATAAATAATAGTTCTCCCAAATAGTACAATTTCTTAATTTTTAGGGGGAAGAAATGCTAAGAATGAGCAACTGTGATGCACCATTGAAAGGATCAACTCTCTTTTGGATATGGATTTTACTGAAATATGCCAAGCTTGAAAACCTAGAGAGAAGTACCACTTCTTCCTTAAAAAACAGGTATAATTTTAACTGTATGCCTTGTGTTAGAAATCTTGAACCTGTATCATTCTTCTGCTGAAAAAGCTTTTACAAAACTTTATGTATGTTACTGGTTTTGCTAAAAGTAGAAACACTACCACTGTCTGAAAGCTACTATCAGACAATCCATCTGCTGCATGTATATAAAAAATTTCAAGTGAGAAAATCAGCAGAGCTTTTAAATGGGAGGCAATGTAAGGCTTGCTTAACTGCACTCTGGATTATCTGTTACAGAATGTCCTGTAGTGGAAGACTGTCAATCAGTACTGAAATGGGGACATTAGTTAGCTCAGAATAGCTACTCATTTTTGGTTGATTATTGTTTCAAGTGTTTGTCTTTAGGTAAATTATTCATGAATCATTATGTCATCCTTTCTTTGGTTCTGAAGAATCAATAATATTGGGTGACTGATCTTACGAGTTTTCTTCATTGATCATTGTGTAGTGTTTTGTCTTCCACCAGCTCATTTCACCTTTCCTTGAAGGAGATTCTGACATATCATGGCAGGTTGTTGTAAATAATCATTACATGGTAAAGGCTTTACACTTGACAGCGTCAGCTTCAATACCTTGCAGGATCACTGTCACCGCACCATGAAATGTGAGAGAAAGGAGATAAGTTCCCTATTAAGTACACCTTAAGTGATATATTTTCTTGGATTTCTACTGTTACACCTGATGGTCTCTTCTAATGGGACATTCTGACTTCCCACTTTAGAGAGAAGTATTGCAGTTACATATTTAGATTGCTGTGGATCAGGTGTGCAATTTCCTCAACTGGTCTGCTGGCCAAAAGCAACTTGAATTTTTTGTAATGCAGATGTAAATTTTGAATACAGCATAAGAGAGTGTCACGGTAACATAAAGAAAGAATGAAAGCAGATTCTGCTTTTAAAAAGTAACTCTTGTTTGGTACACTAGTTAGAGGGTATGCATTCAGTAAACAGAATTTTAAATTCCCTCATTAAACTAAGCAAAGAAAAATCCAAAACAAAACCAAAAACCAGAGCAACCAAAAAAACAAACACACAAGCAAAAAACCCAAGCCACAAAATTCCTTAGAGCTTAGTTTCTTCTAAGAAGCTGTATGTGGAGTGTGCTCAGGTTAGCTACCTGTCCATTATGTCTTGGATAATATCCTGCATTTTAAATAGGTTGTAAACACCTGATTTTTATTCTTTCCTCCCTCTAAAAGCAGCTCATTCTGATCATTACTAAGAATGGATAGGGTTTTTATGTATGCTACTTCTTAGTGGGAAGAGAATGCATAAATTTTCTTTCTACTATTTCCTATAAATGTTTATAAATTAATATGGATTGTGATAGATACAAAATAATATAACAAAAGAACCTGACAGGGAAAGTAAAAATACTGTCTAAATGCTAAACAGTGAGTAAAGATTTCTTGCTTTAATGTTGTACTTTGATCCTAACTTAATTAGCATTTTTTTAACAAATTTTGTGCATCGATTAGTGAAATGGTATAGAAGAGTCTTCCTAGGTATTTTGCAGCTTACAATACAGAACACAAATCCATTGCTCAGAAAAATGTAAGACAGTATCTCGGGTTTATGTACCTTTTATCCTGAGGTTATTTCTGCCAGTCATCTCATTGTACGTACATGGGGTAGAAGGGCAGGTAATGTTACTTTGACCACAAGAACACACACGAAGTACAGCTAGGGTTTCATACATCAAACAGGATCATAAATCCATTAAATTTTCTTCCAAGAAAAGAAATTAAATAAGTACATAATTCCTTTAAGCCAGTCTCACTATAATGTTGTCTTACTTGGAACTGAATAAAGAAATACAGTAAATACTTTGCACTGAGTTAGAAGGTGAGTTGATAAATAATGATTGGCTACATGTATGACTTCAGTATTTCTTGGTTGTAGAACATACAGTGAATTCTGTGCTCCAGAATGTGAGCTTTGATTTTCACCTAGCCCATTTGGTTCTAGAATAAATGCTTCTAAGCTGAATACCTGTGTATTTTTCAGAAACTCTTGAATATATTTTAGTGGATAGATATGGCCTTGAGCTGTATTTGGAAGCATGATGCTGCGTTAATGTTACTTTAGCACAGTAGCGTGCTAATGTGAATACTCTTTGTAGGTTAAAACTTGGTTTTGTCTGGTCAGCTTGGATGACAGGTGGTAAAGTAACATTCATGACCTTACTCAAAACATGATTGCAGAAATGTATTCAGTGAAAATAGTTTAGGAATAAGGGTGACTAGAAAATAGGGCTTCCTTTCAGGGAAAACTTCAGTGTTCTGATATTTATTTTATTAGAACAAAAATGAGCCTCTGACAGATTTCTTGGACATAAGGCACACAGAATAATTAAGAATACTGTGTAGGCAATAGGGACTCTGCTGATTCAGCTTTGTGCTCGAGCTGATTCAGAACAGGACCTTGAATCTGAATTGCAGGTATAAAGATGTGCTAACTAAGAAGTTTTATTTTCAACTGACTTTTCCCAACTGACAGAAGGCTTTAGGTGACCAGATCTAGTAACTCCAAGAGCAGAAAGGTTTTTAAGTTACCACTTTAGCCTCAACAGCAACTTGTTTCCTTGGCCTGTCTAAAATTAAGAATGACTTGCTTTTCTCCATCAGTCCTGAGCTCACAGCAATTTATCCCAGTAATACTGAAATAGTCTTTTTTTTGCTGATGTTATTGTCACACAGAACAGTAAGATGACTGTTCTTTTGTGGCAGCTTACTTTTAAATTCTGAAAGCTTCTCTTTTTCTCTTCTGCCATTTATTACCATTTTCTGCATTTTAAAGGGCAAACCCTTATCTAGGAATCATTAGACAAAAAAGCGAACTTTCTATCACAATGCAAGCAGCCAAATTATCCCCCTCAACCCCCTTTCCCCCCCTTTTTTCCCCCTTTTTGGGGTGTGGGGTTGTTGTGGTTCTTTTTATTGCTTTGTTGCTTTTTTTAAAGCTGGAGACAAAGGCCTTTTGTCTGTCAATGTCATGGAAGATGAGCTCTGACAATTACATTCAGATGTCTTTAATCTAGCTTCACACTTCGGTACCAGTTAATGCTTTGAAGTCTGCCTTGGAATTGTAGTAAATAACTCTAATGCTGGTCTGTTCTTCAGCATAGTCACAGTGTTCCAAATAGTCTCGTCCTAACAAGGGTTTGAGGAAGCCACTTCCCTGCATGTAATGCACAGATATGTTATGCAGATTGATTGGCTGTTACCACCTGGACGACTTACTTATTTGAGTTTCTGCCTTTATATTTCAGCCGGTTGCAAATACTATTATTTCTATATTTCTGTAATTTGTATTGAAGCATACATCTTCCACTTTCAAGTGGCCACAAATAAAAATTCATGGGAAACCTAGGTTACAAATAATGCTGGTTTAAAAAAATGCTAGTATGAAGAGGTAGAACAGTTCTGTTTTATTGAAGTTCATGCTAGACAGTACTTGCTGGATGAAGTAGGCCTATGAAAGCTGCTTGGTTGATTACCAGTCCTTAGAAAATTAATTGCAAGTTGGAGAACTGGAAGACTTCAAATCTGCATGTGACTACAGTTATTTCAGCTTATGTTATTTCTTTTGAAGGAAGTGAAGCATGAGCATTTTCTAGTTTTAATGCAATGTTCACATCTGTAATGTTGTTTGCTTAAATATAAAGGCCTGGTGTGAATCCATGACAGTGTCTTCAACAGTTCAGCTTCCAGGGAAGAAATGAGTACTCTGTGGTTTGAGATGATTGAAACATTGTGATCTGTTAGGTAAGTGATGGCCTAAGAGAATATAGGAAGGAAACTTGTGAAATTAGGAAAAGTTTGGGGATGGGAAGTAAGGTGGATAAAGTTTGAGAAAGAATTGGGTGATTGAATTTTACTTGTTAGGCATCAGAGAAGACTCTACAGACTGAACACAGACTTACAAAAAAGCTGCACTTGTTTTGGTACATGAACCTTCTCTTATCTTGATGTTTCTGGTTTGGGAGAAAGAAGGCATAGCTAACTACTTTTAAATTCTGAGAGCTTCTCTTTCTCTCTTCTGCCTTTTAGTACCGTTTCCTGCATTTTAAAGGGCAAACCCTTATCTAGGAGTGGCTAGACAAGAAAGTGAACTTTCTGTCACAATGCAAGCAGTCAAATTGAAATGAAGTCAAAATGAAATGTAGTTTGAGGGAATGAAGGAATGGCTTGTCTCCCATAGTAAAAAAGTACTGTGCTGTAGAGAAAGAGGAGTTTGGTTTTTTATAATATATATATTTTTCAACCAGGGATGAGTAAGTTGCTAGATGACACTGAACAGATAATGTTGCCCTGCTTGAACCCAGAGGACAGACTTCACTGGAAAGTGAATTCATAAATGTCTAGCCTAATATCAGAAGATGCAAAGCATTTTCATGTAGGTCAAGAAACCAAATGAAATTTGGATCCAGTAGGATGGGATTTCAGACATGTGGGGGTTTTTCATCTGCAGGCCAGGTGTGCTTCTTGAATGAAAACAAGCAAATAGTTGCTTGGAACAGTCCTGCATTTAGGTCACTGGCAAAGAGGATGTTCTACACTCAGTTCTAGAAGCAGGTTGTATGTTGTTTTGTGGATAACATTGCTGCCAGAAAAGCCAATCCTTATACTACATTGCCAAAAGTGTTAATTGACTCTAAGTATGATATTTTTCCTGGGATGCAGTGCTAACTTCTGTTACTTGTACCTCAGGGAGGTTTGTTGAAAAGTCGTCTTGACACAACCAACTACTGATAGTCTATTTAGAACACTGTAAGTGTCACCTAATTTCAGACAAGTCCAGCTTTGATAAGGATAAACAAAATACATGGCAAAAGCAGTAAGGTACTGTCAGACTGATTTAAAACTGTAGTATACTAGCTTATTCATGAAAATCTTGCTGTAATTTCTATTCAGCAAATGGATTTGATTCCCCTGGGAAATTGCATATCCAGAATGTCTTTCACGGACCTTTGCACAGAAGTTGAAGTCATATTATATGCTGTAAAACCAACAAGCACAATTTCAAATATTTCAAATAGAAAAAACATTTGGAGTGCCTGCTAAAATACAACTTTTTGTTCTTTGGGATTTCATTTGCTTTGAAACGAAACATTCCCTCAAAGATAAATAGGAAGAGGCGTTGGTTCTACTAACCTGAAAAACACTTCTAAATTAATTGAAAAAGATTTCCTAAAACCACCATAACGCTTCTAGCAATTAAAAATATGTCCTGATAGGAAAGTTTGGTGCTGAAGAATTATAGTCAAAGCAAATTGAAAAGTTATTAAATTAACTTTTAATTAAGCTATTTTATATCAAACTATATCAAAGACAAATGCAGCATTACTTCAAAGGGTTCATGCTGAGCATGAAAATCATTGACATTTAAATAAAGATGTTCCATATGGTTTGGCAGAAACTGGAATACTCTTAGATATAGGGGCCTTCTGCTTTCAGCTTCAGAGTTTGGAGTCCAGTATAGTCTGGAAGGTAAGAAAGCTCAAATATTTAAAGAACATAGACACTGTCAAATTAAGAATTATTAAGAAGAAATTCTTTACTATGAAAGTGGTGAGACACTGGAACAGGTTGCATAGCAAAGTTGTGGATGCACCATCCTGGGAAGTGTTCAGGGCCGTGTTGGATAGGGCTTTGAGCAGCCTGGTCTAGTGGAAGGTGTCCCTGCCAGTGACAGGGGGGTTAGCAACATGGCAATGGATGATCCTGAGGGTCTCTTCCAACCCAAACCATTCTATGATTCTGTGATTTTGAATATATCTTGTTTTAATTCATTGGGTAATCCAGTTTTAAGTAATCATACTAAGTATTTCAAATGTTAAAAGTCCAGGTGGAGGGGCTGTTGGTGTTAATTATTGCTGACAATATTGGTAAATAGACCATAAAAGTATAAAATCTAAAAATTTTAGACACTGTTTCTTGAGCTTGGTAAAATCAAGGGTGGGAGAATCAGTAGAAACGACAAAGGTAAAAGATGTGTTCCTTGAGAGCAGACCATTGTCTGAGAGGCAGTCCTATGTACTGGCTGCTTCTGAATTCCAGGACATTCTTAGCTATAAGTGCAATGATCAGTGCAGAAATGGTGTTCATACAGTTGAGGGCTGGGCCTTGAGCACTTTTCTGAATTCAGAGGATTTTAGTCTGTGATTAGAAGATACTAGGTGCTTGACTTTTCCAACAGGCTAATTACAGATTATACTTTAGAATCCCTTTAAATCCTCTTCACCAGCTTGGTAAGCCTGTGACTGAAGATGCTTTTCCCTTTCTCTGACAGATGGACCCCATCAGCTCCCAGTAGACCAGGGTACCCCAACTGAGTCCCATGGGCTAAGTAGCAAAGCCCCTGGCTGTGGCACCAGTCCTGTAACAATTTGTTCATATCCCTTCCCTTTAGCTGTGAGGATTAAAAAAAAAAAACAAGAAACAACCTGCCCGTGGGCCAGAGTCCCTTACTACTGCTCCCAGGGCTCTGTAATCCTTCTTGATATCCCTTAAATTACTCCTGGCTGTATGACTTGTGCCCATGTAAAAACAACAGCAACGAATAATAATGGACTGTATGAGGCTTGGTAGTCTCTCAGTGACATCCCTGATACAAGCCCCCAGTAAGCAGCACACCTCTCTGAAAGTGTCGTCAGAAAATGAGTGCCTCTGTACCTTTCACAGTAGAGTCACCTACTACTATCACCCATCACCTTTAACTATTTAATAATAGTTACATGAGTATTAAGCAATTATTTTGAAGTGATCATCTAGTGAACTCTTTTTTCCTAAAAGTTCTGTTTTTAAATTTTGTAATAAGGAAATCTGACAAAGTTGATGCTCTTTCAGAAGCAAGTGCTGTACTAATGTAGCTGCAGTGATATTATTTTCATGATGCTTCTTTCTTATATAAGCTAAGTTCCTGTTAAATGAAATTATGAACCATTTTATTTCATTTTTTGGTGTACCTCTCTGTTGTAGACAATGTGTTTAGAAAACCCTGACAAACAGTATCACAATCTGTTCAGTTACTTAGCAGCTTAAAAAAAGAAAAGTAAGTCAATGTTATGGTAAAATCCTCTTGTGGTTGGGTTTTTTGTTTGCTTTTTCTTTTTACAAGAAAGGTTTCCTAAATAACACAAAAGGTATTCGAACCTCAGGTTGTTGATGGGTATTAATGCTTTTCCACGAGTCTTCTCACTGATGAGATTTTCTTCAAACCTGTTTCACTGATGATACTTATGATGGACTCAAACTGATCAATAATTTGTATACATGTTTTTAGTGTTCATTATTCTAAGTATTTTCAGACCATACTTTCATGATTGTTGTTTTTCCATGTGTGTGTTGTAGAATCACAGTTATGAATTGATAACTCAGGATTTTAAGCTGGGGTAAGGTTTTTTTGAAGGAGGCCCATTCTTGAAGATATCTGAAATGATATTAAAGCAAATCCCTTTGTTTTATGAAGTCCTCTTACATGCCTGTTGTCAAGTTTCTCTACAGAAAGAACAAAGCGTGTATGTTACTCCTTCATGTTACATGGCTGCAGTAGTTTTA
The DNA here is from genome assembly GCF_033815535.1 of Pezoporus flaviventris. Lineage (NCBI taxonomy): Eukaryota > Metazoa > Chordata > Aves > Psittaciformes > Psittacidae > Pezoporus > Pezoporus flaviventris. The sequence continues at coordinate 44,558,735 of NW_026892561.1, forward strand.
ATTTTCATTTAATTTTATTTCTTCTGGTTTGCTGGGCGGGGGGGGCGGTATTTGGTTTTGGTTTGTTGGGGCTTTTTGGAGTTTGTTGGGTTTTTTTTGGAGGGGGTTGAACTGTCACTATTGTTCTCAGCCTTACTCTTTATTCTACACTTTGCCTCATCTTTTACGTACTAGCTTAAACTCTTAAGAAATCCAGGTCATCAATGAGATTATGGAGTCATGGAGACAGTTAAATCTCTGTCAACAAAAACTTTTAAATCATTGTTCTGAAGAACATTTCTTAGAATAATGTCCTACATTCAGTGTTCATGGATTTTATAATTTCTACTTTTATCTAGTTTTCTACATATATGAAATGACAGGGGTTAAGGATGATTTTATTCCTATAAGGTTTTGAAACATGGATCAAAGGGATATTTTAATAATATGGAACAAACCTTAAATCTTTTGAGGTTTTTTAAATATAGTTTTCCAGTAATTTTCCAAGCATTTTACACTATAATGTTTTTCTGTGTTGATCAATTAGATTTATTTCACTAAGTCTAATTAAAGCTTATTTATCCTTGAAAGCAGGCAGTAACGTGTAGTATATGTATTTATGTATACACGAAGAACTCATCTGTATGTAACAAGTGTTATACTGAATATGATTTAAGTTCAGTTTTGTTTATAGAAATAAGCGTATTATAAAAAAAATGCAGTTTTGTTTGCACTTGCTGTGACAGAGTAATTTAAATCTCCCACCATAAAGACAAACTGCAATAATATATGTATTATTACTTACGGTATCAGAAAAGTCATAACAAAGATTCAATGTATGAACTGCAGTATTAGCATTAATCCATCCCTGCCTCTTGCCTAATAAAAAGGAAAACCAAAATGTTTAGATGTTAGCTTTAAGTAACATAAAGTAAGAACTTTTGGAAGTTGAATTCCTTCACCTTTTTGTTCTTCATATTGTTATTTTTTCATTATTATTATGTTAGTCTTTGATCTTTTCTCTAGTAAAATAGACCAAAATGTTTCAGTCTTATGCTGGAAGCATGAAATGCTGGAGCATTTTGGAAGATCTGATGCTTCAGATCTTCCAGACCTTCAATGACATTTGCAGTTGAACCCTTCCAATTTCTGCAGTATTTTCTTCCCTGTAGACATTAGACACTATTCCAATAGCAATTATATCACGGTAAATAAAGACTCAGCATAGCTGTTCTATCTGTTAAGCATGTATCAAAAGCTTACACTTGACACCTTCTACTGCACTGTCATGTTGTGAATTTAGGCTTATATTCCCAGGGCTCTTTTGGGTGTTACTTCTTCCCAGTACAGTTTTCTATCCCCAGAGAACAAAAACTACTTATTTAAGTTATGTATAAAACTATGTACCTAGACATTAGGGAAGAGTAATGTTTTTCACTTGTGCCTGTTTTACCAAATTGCTTTTCATCATGACTGTTACAGTGCATTCTTCTCTGTCTCAATCCTTATGTATCTTTATGATAATTACTTATTTAATTTCTTTCTAGTGAGAAGGTCACTGGTCAGAATATTAGTCTGGCTATAATCAAGAACCAAACTTCAGGGAACTTGTTAAGCAACATCTAATTAAAAGTAATATCAAAGTCCTTAGGGATCTTAAGGGACTCATGATATCCTAAAGCTAATGTTTTGTTTGGGTTTTTTGGGGGGGGTCTCAATTCGCTTGTTATACATATTCAGATACCATACCAAGAGATTGGTGTTTACAGTATGACAATGTTAGTGATAAGGTTGTCACTGAGAAAGTTCTTCTGGTATAAAGAAAAAGACAATTGTCAAAGACTGTGAAGCTACTCACTATTCTAAATATATTTCATAATTGAATCCCCTCAAATTTACATGTGTATATCTGGTGTGTGTGTTATTTGCTGTACATGGTTCTTGCAGATTAAATTTGTAGCTACTGGATGACATAAGTTATTTATTTCTCTTTAGATAGAAAGTAATCAAATCCTGACCAGGCTTAGTGGAACACTTTAATAACTTTTGGGAAAAAGGCTAACAAATCACATGCAGACTTAATACACAGCAGAATTAACTCATAAAGCACAAGCTATAAAATATTTTGCAAATTCAAATTTAGTGACGCCTATGTTAGATTACAATAAATATTAAATCAAATTTATTTATTTGAATTCCTTTTTCTCATTAATTCTTCTTGAACTGATTTCATCCTATTTCAAATGTTCCATGAAAATGTGATTATAAACACTGCATATTTATAACCTTTTCTTTAAAATATAAAAAAGCTTGAGGGAAAAAAAATCCTCTTCTGAATAGCGAAGAGAGGAACATTAGCAGTGGTAGTAGGAAAGTAAAGTATCAGGCAGGTGGCTCTATTCCAAGATCTGAAGGATGTTTATGACTGACCTGTATTATTTATATCAAGAAGATTTCACCCTAAGTTCATTACTCTTTGTTTGGTTAGAGAATTATTTCTAGTTAAACATAGTCTTCATTGAAACAGTACAAATGGTAAGCCATGTACCACCATGTGGTGCCAGTAGTTATTTTACTCTGGTTTTCTCAGGTTATTCTTTTATGTAAGCGCCTTCTTCAGTGAATTCAGTTAGCTTTATGTACTGGCAGTTTAAATCAGTGTAAAGGTCTTTTTTCTTTTTTTTTTTTTTTTTTCTGGTAGAATAAATAAATTTTACTGAAATCAATTCCTCTCATTTTCTCTTTGTAAGTGATCTCAGATCTCTGTTTTGTCCTCCAAAGGTAGTCATCTATTTAACCTTGTAACAAGTCCTGCCAGAACCTGCTTCATTTGGAGCTTAATTGCTCTAAGGAACACTTGGAAAATCTTGCAGGGCCCTGGTAAAAGACAATGGTATCTTGCAAAGGTCCTCTAACTGCTTGTTCCTTTTATAATTTAACTTCAGCAGCAGTTACCAGTGAGTGTGCTGACAAGGTTAAAGACAAGTACAGTGCTCTAAGTTCTACTAGCCCAGTTTTCAATACTCATGATAAATACCTTTAGTAAGGAGAGGTAGTATAGGTGTCTTTCCACTTTGCCATGTCATTTGGCTATTCTAGGCAAGTGCACAGAACAAAGCTTTGTATATAATGAAAACAAGAGGTAGCTTGTCACAGGAAAAACTGTTCAACTCATGGTTTAGAACAAATAAGGGTAGGTCCAGCTTAATTATTTATTTATGGTATTTCATTAACTGTCTATCAGTGAACCGGTCATTCAGGATAGCTACAGGGTGTTAGCGGCGAGGAGAAGCAAGACACGCCAACCCAATATGGGTGATAAGCAAACATCTACTTTATTTGTGGCGCAGTTCGCTTATATCAGCATGGTGTTTAGCCACGCCTCCTAGGCACAACAGTATTGGTTAGTTCTACACAGCTTCCTTCACATTCTCCTCCCACATCCAGTTTCCGGTTACCTGTGAGGCCTACCCCTTGCCTTGCTCGCACAAGGCCTCTAAGGATCCATGGCCTTGCTCTTGAAGCCATTCTGCAACAGCAGGGGTGCACACAAAATCATAAGATTTTCTAAATGTTTTATAACTACTCAAAAGTTCTTGTCACACACTTGCTACTATGTGCATTCTCCCTATCTTGCAGGCAATGTGAGTTGCAAGCACTCCTCTCTGTTTCTGGGGGTATAGGTTCTCCTGTTTACATACATCTTCTGTTAGAGCTGTGGGTGCCCCAGCTTTATGTGTACCTGCTGCTCCCTGAAATCCGCTAATCCCTATGCTGTGCCTATGTGAGAAAAGCAGCATGGTCATATACACACACCACCCAGATTTGGGCCCCTGGTGCTGCATCCTGCACTGTCGCACATCTAGCTGGATGTAGGCTGTGTATGGCATTTGAGGGGGAGCATGCTCTGCCTAGCCAAATCAGAGGTCATAGTGTCACTGGGGTGACTTCTGCCAGTGCCGAACCGGGTTTAAATGGCTGCTCTGTTATCCTGCTCTCACTAAGATCCCTCATGTTTGTTGCAAATTGTCATGATCCTGCTTAATTTTAGTTGGTCAGACTGAGGTGAGAAATCACAGGGTTCAAGTTAACAAATAAGCATGGTTTAATTGCTGAGATAAGAATCTGCACTCTCCTGACTGAGAGTAGTTTTATTTGTAAACTGTCTGCCTGGTGCCAAGCTCAAAATCACGTGTCACTACTAAACCTTTTACAGCAGAGACAGCTGCAGTAGCCCTGTGGGTGTTTGCCTCAGAAAGTTCAGTTTTATTCACTGTGTGAAAAATTTAAGGAAATACTAGTAACTGAACATGTCAATGCATGACTCCATTCCAGAAAATGACAATAAGCCAGGCCACTGGGCTGTAACTAAGCATGGGTCCCAGGATTTTTCTTTGTAAGGATGTGAGGGAAGAGTGGAAACAAGCTGACTGAAGAATCAGAAACCATTAGAAACGTTATATAGACTTAAACAAGAAAGGAAGTGTTTGCTAAAGCAAATACCTTAATGGTATTTAATATCATTCTAGGAAAGCAGTCTTCCTGCTTTCTTCCATGTGCAATAATAAACAAAATCGCCAATTCACTGAATTGTTCTTTATAATAATCATGTATGCTTATTTATAGAGCTTTCGGGGCTCTGCAGTCTTGCAGCATTGATGATGTGGGGCTGAACCCATGGTGTTTCAATAACTGACTGTCTTCTGGTAAATGTGTCCTGCCACCTCTGTGTTCTGAAAATTGAAGGTATTAATTAAAATAGGAAGATATAAAATAAATTATTTCTTTCACTTTAGAAATTCAGAAACTTGCAACAGATCATTTATTTTCTAAAGAATGCAGCCTCATGCCTCAGTTGTAGAATGAGAGGTAGAAAGGCTCCCAACTGACATACTTTGGGTTCAGCAGTCTTTCTGCATATAATCAGTTACAAGATTGGAAGCTTAATTAAATGAGATGTAACAGGTTAAGTGAAACACCAGGAGACAGCTGTAATGTAAATACATTTAATTTCCAGTAAAAAGTATAAGAACATTCTAAATGTTGCAGTTGTATATTCATTAGAATAAAGGCATGACTAGTCATGAATAGCAAATATTTGTCCAAGAATGTGCTGTTGCAGCAGGCAGTTACTGTAAAGGTTTATCTTGTTCTATACCCACGATGGTTTTGATTAGTAAGCCTCTAAAATATTCCCAGTAAAGAAGACATGGATCTTATACTTTTCTTACTCTTTGGGATTCTCTTAGAAGAAATATGAAGAGACTAGAAAATGTATGTATATATACTGTAACATGCTCTGTCATGTTTTCCTTTACTATATAATAGGCATTTGAAAAAGTTATTAGTTATTGGGAGGCTGGCATGCTGCTTCTGCCTATTGAAACAATTCATTTTAACATGGGAAGACAAAATGGTTTTAGCAGCTTCCTAAAATGTCAGAACTATTACACTCTTCAGAGTCTGATAAATCTAACCATTTTTTTCCTTTTGTGAGAAAACAATGTCTGCATATGTCTATTCTTTCTTCTGCAAATCTTGAACTGCCATTTCTCATTTGCCTTTCACTGCTGATGTTACAAAATTTCTTATTAAAAACATTTCAGAAATAAATTTGTGTAATACAAATTCTAGAGTACAATCACAGATAATATTAGCAGAGATGTGGAAAATGCAGGGTTTTTTTTCCTGTCCTTTCCTATCTTCCTAAGGTGCCAAAAATTGCTGACCTTTAGTACTTGAAAAGACCAATTTGGTTTTATTATGCACTGTGTATCTTGATATCTTGTTGACTACAGTACAATATGAATCTTACTGGCTAACATAGTCTGGCTTCCTACCAAGAACAAGCTATACCTTACCACAGTTCATTGCAATGTCTGACTGGTTTGGAATAGAAGAAAAGTCTCTTGACAGATGTCCTGACAAAGCAGTAATGAAAAGGTCATACCGCATTTCCTACAGCATTTATCTTGTTTCCTTAGTGGCTGTGTACTGAAAACTAGATCAAATCACATCTAATTAGGAACATGAAGATCTGCAATTATGTTAAGAATCTATTAAACACTTTTATCAAAATTATTACACATTATATTTGAAAATTCTAAAATTCTTAAATGGTATTTTGCCAACATTACTATTCAGATCCTGTCTTAAAACTTTTTACCTTTTCTAAAGATCAAGGTCACAGAGCTCAGCAGTTCTTGTTTTATGGGGCCTTGGGGCCATTTTGAACTATTACTACTTCAAGAATTGTTGATTATGATTGAATACTAGAACAAAAGCACATCATAGACGTTCTGAGCAAGTCTTTCCTGACAACATGGTCAGCATATAGAATAACAAATGCCCTATAGACAGTGACAGTTATCAAAATGCTTGCTTATCAATTATTTTATCTTCCCTTGATAGCCCATAAATGATGAAAGGTTAGTTTGAAAAGTACTGCATCTTCGTGTAAGGACACCAATCACGTTTCTTTTGTCATAATGTTTTGATTTTAGAAAGCAAAATAAAAATAATTAGTGGTGATAAAATATTTTCTGTGTTGACATACAAGAGTAATTTTGTATAAGTTTGGAACAGGCTACAGAAGTCTACAGAAGCCTTTTAGCTGACTAAATACTTTTTGCAAGACCCATTGACTATTAATTACATTGGTAACAGTGTCATCTTTGTTAGGACACCGGTAAAATAAGGTACTTAATTGTGTGGAGTTTTCATTGTTTAAAAATTGACTTATTTATTTTGCTTTGTGGCAGACCTTTTCTTCATAAGTAATATCAACAATAAACTTTGTGACATTCCAGCTGGCTCTGTAGTTTAAAATGCTTAGGCTGAAAATTTGCTCAAGCAGGAGTTAAAAGTCACCAAGATGTTCCCATCACGTTTCCTTCTAAATGGGAGATGTGGATTCTTACTAGTACATTTGGAGATAATCTATGTACAATAAATCTTATTTATTTATTATTTTTCCTGTGAATTTTATAACAAGAAGAGCTGAATCAGATAACAGTAATCTATATTTTCTGAACCTTAACTACACAGTTGCAAAAACTGGCTAAAAAATAACCTTACTAATTGTTCAACTAAATGCTTACAATTTTCTTTCCCTCTATTTTGTCCTCTAATGATTAATGTAAGAAATATGCAAGTGGATGACTAATAGAAGTTCTTCCTGGGCTCAGTTAGCTTTTAAAAAACAAAAATCAATTCAAAATGCACAGACTGAAGGAACAAAAAGACCTTTCTGTCCAACTTTGTCCTCAAAGGCCAAGTTATCAGAGTCAATATCCCTCATGCAAATTGATGTCTTGTATGTTCCTGTATGTTCTAAACATATTTTATTTAGAAAGTGCTTTTACTTTTAGTGATGTGCTTTAATAATCTGAATCGTTAAAGATTTAATTATAAATAGTTATGTCATATGTTTAATTATAATATAAGTAGATACTATGAGTTTTAGGACTGAATGATTCAGTGCAGGCGAGCCTCATGTGAATGTGTGTAACTAGAACCTTTTATCATTACTTATAACAGGGTGTTTAGGAATTTGTAGATGTGTTAACATTTTTTTCAGTGTGTTACTGTTTTATCTGTTTTATTAATGAAAGTGTGATCCTCAGTGATAGGTTCACTGTTTACCAGGTAAGGGCATATCATAATAAATCAATAAATAAACCACTTTAGTCAAAATCTGATTTATGCCATATGAATCGAGTGGGTTTTTATGCTGGTAGATATTGTAACTAGAAGCTTTCTTTGACAAAATCAAAGATTAAAGTAGTTATAGATGATTTGAGCTTTGCAGCATAATGACATTTTTCCCTGTTTGTTAGAAAGTGGGAGGTACACCTTGTGGAAGAGAAAAAAAAAACCTCATTTTAAAGAACTCTGTGCCTCCTCAGACATCTTCATTATTGATTTGCCTTTTCTGAAAGTCATAATTTTCGTCATTATAAGTGTTACAAAGTCTGCTCCTAAAGGAAGAAGTACAGGGGCTATAAAAATGCTAATTTAAACTAGAAAGCATAAATAATAAAAAAAAAAAAATTCCTTCTTTTTTTCTCTGACACTGCAAAATAGGGACTAGATTCTTAGTAGAGAAATAGACCTAGGCTTATTTTATACAGTTGGAGGTCTAGCCTCATATACCTCAGTGCTGTTCTGAATCAGGCCCTCGAAAATCTTCAGCTTCTCAAATACCAGGTGTTTGTTGTGCTCTACTGAGGTCTAAACAATTGAAGAAACAAATCACATAATGGTAGGTAGGCCCATTACATGCCAAGATGAATTACAAAAGAGTACGATGACACCAAAGTCATAAAGGATTATGACTTTATATGCTGCTAGTGCTGAACCACAATCATCTTGGTCAAGAACAAGCAATTATTCAAAATAAAACACACTTTACTCTAAATTTACTCCACTGACGTAAAATAGTTTTGCTCAAAGGGTAAGTTTTCAGAATCAGTGTGACCTTTGCAATTGCCTCAGTTACTAGTCTGTTCTCATAGCATGGATAATTTTTTCAGACCCTTTAAAAATGAGTCTGTAGAGACAGAAACTGTCTTGAAATTTTACTCTCAGTCTCTCCACTGTGAACAGCCATGACTTTTTTGTGGTGGTGTGAGATTTTTTTTGTGTCATGCTCTCCTGTGCCTCAGGAGGTGATGCTTTAGACTCAGTGGGTAGGCCCTGGTTAGGCTATTCCCCAATGATCTGGTCTCAGGTGTTTGGTGGGGCTGCCACAGGTGGCTGGTGATAAGGTGGCCATGAACTGCTACATACCAGTTGGAACAGCTTCCAGCTGGCCCTGTAGCAGAGAGAATCAGGAGAAAAAAACCCAGCATAGGGCCAAATTGCTGAACAGAGCGGTATTTGGCACCCTATATTGAAGGAGACTGCAGCTGTTAAGTTGGGTGCTCCCCATACAGAAGGAATGTTTCACTTCTGAGGGAAGCGCTGCCCACAGCTGCTGCCACACCAGACCCAGGACACTTCTAACAGAAATGCTGCCATACCAGAGCGGAGATACTCCTGAGGGAAGTACTGCCGTAGCTGCCACTGTGCCAGAGTGAAGATACTCCTGAGGGAAGTGCCTTCAAAACTGCTACTGTGCCAGAGCATGGATACTGCTGAGGGAAGCGCTGCTGTGCTGAAGCGGGACACTTGTGAGGGGGCACTGCCCCACTGCTGAGTGCACTCCAGTGCAGGTAAGTAACAGAGCAGCAAAAACCTTTAGGAATCTGCCTCAACTGCAACACTGTCTGTCATCTTGTCAGAGGAATTTTCAGACTGGAAGCAAAAATGAGGTAATTTGAGGAGGGATAAGGGTTTGTCTTGCCACATTCTGTTTTTCTTCAATACCAGAATCAGTTGATTAGAGGTTCGTTTTAGCAGGCAGTGAACTAACCTGTGGTTCTATGAAGTAAAACTCCTCAACTTTGGACTCTTTGCCCTATGGAATTTGGTTGAAACTTGATACAGACTTGATATAAGCATTAGCTCTTACACAGAGTCCCAGTTTGGATGGTCCTGGTGGACACTAAGTCGAATGATGCAACTACAGTTACTGAGCACTAAGAATTTTGGTTGAGATCTTGCATGGAGCTGTCAGGGTGCTGCGAATCCACATCCCAGCCACTTCTAAAGAAGCAAACATAAAACTGTATAAATATCAAAAATAATTTATTTATCTCTAGATGTGACATTGTCAAGAGAAGTAGTTAACACCTGGATTTGTGGTGGGACCAGAGCAGCTCAGTATAAGATGGAGGTTTCCTGTAAACATGGGGTCTGCAGAAGTGTGAGGTGCAATGGGTGCCTAGATACTGCTAGGGACCCATTTTGTAAGTTCCTCTCCAGTCAATAACAGAGTTAATATAACTAAAATGCCATCACTTCTGGGTCCTGCTGTCTCCAGGTTGAAAGTATGTGTACCCTTTACCTCCCCATGTCTTCAGGTATGAGCATTAGAGATTATTACTAGAAGAATAAAGAGTAATTCTAGCAGTGGTTCTCAGAATCCTTAGAAACACTAGGCATCCACTAAATCGGGTGAAAATATATGGAAATTGAAAGCTAGAAATTGTACTTTTGAGATATCAAAACAGCTTGGTATGTTCGTGATGGTGGCACCAGCAGTTTTATTTCTTCCTCAGTGAATTTAGTGTTGGGAGTGCATGGAAATTTTTATCAGCTGATTAACTTCAGCATGTCCTATAGACAACAGCTGTCAGGGTATTATTGCAGTGATACTCCATGATTACAAGTAGCAGGCAAGAGAAAACAACTTTTCTGAAGTGGCATTCTCATGACACATATAATTTGATAAGTTGGTAATTATAGGTTTTCATTAATACTTTGTTATATTATTTGTATTCCAATGCTGTAATCAGTTACTCATATACAGTTCTTAAAATACAACTAAAACTTTTCACTTCTAAAACACAGCTACTGGGTTGGCATTTTCCTTTAGTACTAATGTGCTTTTATTTTACTGTCAGTCTGTAATTAGCATATGTATTTCTAACTTCTGAGTATCACTTGCTGGATTGGAAGACAGCTAGAGTTTGGCTGGTGGTGAAAAGATGTATTTAACTTTCTTCCTGTATTTGCAGTGTTTTTCAGAATGTTATATTATAAAACATAGTCTTTTAGTACTCCTTGTATTTCTAGTTATATAAATTTACTACCCCTATTATTAATGTTGCAGTTCAATATACAAATACATGTGACAACAGAATCTTTCTGTTCAGTAGGGTGTTGTGACTTAATATGCTCACTTCAGTGTAAGGCAAATATACCTGAATATAAAATAGCTGGCTCTAAATGGTAGATTGGCCACGTAGCTAAATAAGGTCTATTTAAACTCACTATAAAAACATAACAGAAAATATATTAAATCTGATTTTGTAAGTGCATTGATTACCATTTGAGGATACATTAATAGAATTTAAGAGCAAGCAAGTATGTTAAAACGCCTAATCTCAGCATCAAGTGTCCTAATCCAGGTGTTTAATTTCACTTGATTATCCTTGCATTGTGCATATTTCTTCAGCTGAAATGAAAATAATTCCTGTAGTTTAAGTAAACAATCCCTTTGTACATGAGACAACATAAATATTATTTCTATTATTTCAAAGGAAATAAATTCCTAAGAAACAATATACTAATAGCAGAACGTATTCTGGACAGGATTTTGTTGGTGTATGAAGTTATGCTTGTATAGAATACTTTAATGGCTTGTTTATTGTTTTTATTTCTTAAACTGGATGGTTGAAAATGAAAGCAACTATGATGACTGTACAAGAAAAATCCCCAAACTTCTGACTTTTTTTTTCCCTCAGGTGGAAAAAAGACATATAGAATAAATTTACCATTTAGTTTTACTGTCTAGAATATGGCGGCAGTTTAAATACTTCATCATAGTAAAGAGAACTCTTTGGGGGAATATATACATGTCATGAAACCTATTAAATTTTTATGTCCCCAGAGCCACAGTGAATTCGAGGTGGGACTAGCCCCAGATGTCTAACTTGTATTAATATTGACTGAATAAAGAAATAGCTTTAGTTTCAAAATGAAATGGTAATGTATTGTTCATACTGTAGCTGTCACTGTAAGTAGAGTCTACAGAGTAGCCTCTCATTAAGGATAATATCTGTTAGAGTTTACAGACATTTAGAATAATTGATACAGCAGTTCTATTCCATTACTGTAGATATGTATGCGGACTGAATATCTTTGACCTTTTGTAGTGATTTAAACATAGTTGTGCTGACTTCAGAGAAGTTGTAGTGTTGAAGTCTGAAAGGGATTAATTCTTATTAGTAGTAGTCTTTTAAATATTCTAATGAAACTCTGATTGTTGTATTTTTATAACCTTTTGTCGTGGTTTAAACCCAGTCAGGCAACTCGTTCACTCACTCCCCCTGCTTCTTTCCCTCCCCCTAATCCCAGAGGGACAGAGAGGAGAATCAAAAGGATGCAACTCCCACAGGTTGAGATAAGAACAGTTTAGTAACTAAGGTATAACACAAATCACTACTGCTACCACCAGTAATAATAATGATAAAGGAAATAACAAGGGAAGAGAATACAACACCTCACCACCAGCCAACCGATAACTCACTCCCCCCAGCCCAGCCAAGCACCGACTGATACCTCCTCCAACCCTGCAGTCTACCAACCCTTCTGGGTAACTCTCAGTTACATCCTGGGCATGACGTGCTGTGGTATGGAATACCTCTTAGGACACCTGACCCAAGCTAGCCAGTCTCTGCTTCCTCCTGGCTTCCCCTCTTCCCTGGCAGAGCATGAGGCTTACAAAGTCCTTGGCCAAACCAAAACGTCATTGTTATCAGCTCTGTTCCCAGGCCGAAAGTCAAAACACAGCACTGCGCCAGCTACCAAGAAGGAGAAAAATGACTGCTACTGCTGAACCCAGGACACCTTCTCAGCCCCTAACATGTGGAAGGAGGACTGTAAAACAGTCCTCTTATTCAGATATAAGTGATCAAAATAGTTTCAAATGAGTCCTTCCCTCTCTCCCCTTTCCTTCATCATGCTGAATGAATTCTGAGTATAGGCATGGATGAAGAGTTCAATATACTCATCTTTCATTCTAATGCTTCCTGACCAGAATATTCATGTGGTATGCTTATTTGTATGTTATCCCTTCATGTCATGTGACAGTTCACTGCATTGTCTTGAAACAGAGGTTTTAGGAAAAAGGAACTCTTTGTTTCCTCAGATGTTATTAGCAATATCAGGTCATAGTGCCAATTGGATTTTAAATATGCTGGATTACAATGGAACAGGTGGAAGTACCTGTGACATTTATGCGAATACTGAATGAATTCTTAATCATCTGCAGGTTATAGTGAATACTGAATGAATTATTAAGATTAATGTAACTATTCCGTCTTTGTGTTCAGGGCAGCTGGGTGAGTAGGAAAGCGGGCCCTTGATAAAAACAGTAGAACTTGTAAATTCACAATGTATCATCTGTGCCCTAGGAAGATACAGACTAGCACATTCACTAAGCAGTTGGGGGGGGGGGGGGGGGGGAAGCGGAATGGAAGCATGCGGGTATGCTGTTGGCATATTGGTTTGTGGGTCAAGGCTCTAGGTGGGGAAGAGGATCTACAGGCAAAGTTAGTCAACATTATGTGATACCAAGTGGGTGGAGTCCTGGCCCTGCTGAAAAATTTTGAGACTTCCTATTAATATACTTTATTTTTGGTGTTTGTTTCATAAACCAAAGCTCACTGTTACTGAAAAGCCCTCTACTGCAGGGTAGGTTGGATTGGTCTCATGGAGGAAATCTCACTCTGCTGGTGCATCATTCTTTTCCAAGCGAGACAAAAAAAAAAAAAAGACACAAACAGTTTCACTGAAGATAGCCTGATAAAACTGTAAAAAGTATTATCTTGCTGTTAGTATATTTCTCTGGGTATTTTACACATTCTCCTAACCTTTCCCCTGCACACAATAAAGAAACTTAATGTCCAAGGAGACACTAACCTCTGTTTCATTTTTTGTTAGAGAAATGTATTCACATTTACTTCTAAGTGATTTGAGTTGGTAGTAGTGTTTCATGCTAGCATTTATTTAGAACTGCTACCGTTCTTTTGCTTTGAAATCAGCATTTATGAAGAGTTTTGTGTATTCCAGCTCATCAAACGAATTTATTAAAATGTGTGGTACCTGAACCTTTGAAGGTACAGTGCTTATTAGATTGGTGTTGTGTATGCATTTTGTTGCTCATTCATTCATCTTTATGTTGTATTAAACTGTTAGTCATGAAGGTGATGTGCTGTACTTTCAGGTTTGTAAGGGGGATTGTTTCTGAGGATAAATTTGGGACTTTCACTTTTTTTTTCTATAGTTGAAATACCAGCATCTCAAACATATATTGAAAATATCGTTGAGTCATCCAATAAACTGCCTTTCCTTCCCATAAGGAGGCCAGAAGTTCAACTTCCATTATTACTATGAGAAGAAAATTTATGATACTTATTGAGTACTTAATCGATCAATACTGCAATAACTTTAATACTGCATTTATCAGGGTAAACTTGCAATGTTTATAGTGGTACGTGTTGCATCTACTACATAGATATAAATGAGTAATTAACATACTACTGTGCTTAGTGACTTTTTCAGATAAAACATACTACAGTTAAAGAATACCCAGAGCTGCTCTAAATTGTGATAACTCCATTGGCTTTGACATAAGAAATGTTTTGTAGAGTTTGCGTCTTAAACCCTGTAAAATCAATTTGGCAAGGTCTTCCTAATACAGTCGGCAAAACAAAGATCCAGATTTATGTTTATTATTTTCAAATGGATTGAAGAGAGAGACTTCTTGAATTTGTCATTGGAAACAGATCTTCGTTAGGTGAAAATGGCTTTAAATGTAGGTGTTTTGTGGACTTCAGCATTTTGAATTGGCATTGAATCTTGTTCTTAACACAGAAATATCAATCCCATCACTTCAGAAAGTTAAGTTGCTGATGTGCTAATATGCTACAAAGATTCGTGAAAGCGTTTGCTTAGCCAGTTATTTTGTGAAATTTATGCACTGAACCAGAAAGGAAAACTTCTGTATATTACTGCAGTTCCTGCCCATGTTTTTTTTTAAAGAAACTTGAAACTGGACATTTGACTTGATATACTATTTTAGATTCATAGCATGTTGATTGCTGAAAGAAGTTATGTGCCTTTAGTCAATTGACTTTATCCGTTAGTCTGTCCTAGCCCTGGGTTACAGTTACATTGAGGTTTGTTAGTAATTTTGTGAGGTGGTTTTGAAGGCCACATCTGTTAGACATACAATTTATATTGCTAGTTCCTGTAAAATGCCATAGCATAGAATGTGAATGTCACATGAATAAATGTATGGCATATACGATTAGGATTTTCCAGAGTTTGTTTTTGTTTTTGATTTTTTTTTTTTAAATCTGTGATTATAAATAGACAAGATTTTTCAGAAGTGCTGAAGGTTTATCCTCTAAAAAGTGTTTCCTTTGGGAATTTTTATACAACCATTTTTAAAAATCTTGACTGAAATGTATGGAGTCAACATGCACATTCATATTGTAGGTCTGCACATAACAAAGTAGCAGCCACCTAGCAGATCAGATCAAGTAAGAATGCTCATATGAATGAAGATACATTGGTGACTCTGTTATTACCTGATTTTGCTCTTAGTCTGTATTATCAGACTGGCAATTTCTACTACTGTAATATCTCCAAGAAACTCTCTCTTTTAAAAAATAAATTAGCATTAAATTAAATTGATCTTTTTAATGAATTGCGAATTTATGTAAATGACCAATTTAAAAAAGAGCGTTATGTAATCAGACACATTAACTACTCAATCCTAACATTAAGTGTTCCCTGAAATCTCATTATATGCAGCTCATGAGAGAGTAATTAACATATTATTTTATATGCAGGTAGCCATCTAAATGCCAAAGCATTTTTATTCAGCAAAATCCTTTCAACTATTGAATTGGTATTGGGAAAAAGAAGTGAAAGGAATCTGCATAGGGTCAGAATGAGAGGCATGCAAACTCTCATGAATAAGTTTTTTGACTGTTCTTAGCAGATGCACTTTCAGATGTCTCTGTTTTCAGGGCATTCTTTATAAAAAAAAAAATTCCTTTTTTTTTTTTTTTAGTATCTCTGAGCATGACTGTTCAGTGTAAACATGTGTGAGTAAACAACTTGGTTCTGAATTTAGTTGGACTTTGCAAAGAGAATAAATTTCAGTTAGACTGGCTTGGTCTAGTCTCTCCTCCTAATCCTATACTGTAAAGGTATCTGTATAGGCTTGCGTTGTTTCAAGAGCACACTTAAGGCATGAACATGATAAAATGAACCTGAAGTAGGTATTTGATATCTTTGATGCCTTTGCAATCAAAGCTGTAAATCAAAACCCCGAGAGTGGACTCCAGACAGAAAGAGGAAGAAGGAAGATAAAAGACATAATTCTCACGTACAGAAAAGTATAATATGTTTCCATATCAGTGATTATTGTTAGTACAGATAATACAAAAATGAAGAGGGAATCTATGCTAAAATCTCTATATTTTCAAATTACCTTCTTTTATAAGGTTCCAGCTACTTTCTTTGTTGTTCTGCAAAACTGCAAGAACTGCAAAATGTAAACAGAAAATGGTTTCATAAGTGTTTGTCAAAATAAGAGGTGACATTACATTGTTATAATCTATTTTAAAACTTTGCTTTTCAAATAACTTTCTTAAGGTTTGAACATTCAGTGGTTAAACTGGTTGTATTATCTAGCTAGGACTAATAATGAAGGCAAAAGAACTGTGTCAGAGCGGATTGCTCAGTACCTTGACTATTCAAGTTTTCAATACCTCAAAGTGTGGATACTCAACAGCTTCTGATCAACCTGTTCCACTGTGGACCACACATATTAACAATTTTTTTCTCCTCCCTAACACAAGCTGGACTACTCCATATTCCAACCTGTTTCCATTGTTTCTTGTCCTATCATTCTACCCTGCTCAGAAGTCTGGCTCTGACTCTTCTGTGGCTTCCAATAGCTGTCGAGAGGAGCAGGATCTCACCTTTGGCTGTCTTTTCTTAAGACTGAACAAATCTTTCTTAGATTTTCTTTGCATTTTATGTGCCTCATGGCCTGTTGTAAAACTTCATCACAATTTTCATTCGAAAAGAAGCACATCAACTGGGAAAAGTACTTGACGTTTAGCAGGCTTTGGTGAGTAGTGCTTGCTTTCCATTTGTGGAGAACACTAAAAATGCTTAGACAAGTAAATAGCACCTTGCATATGGTCTTGTGTAGGAAACAAGACTATTCTGGTGTACAGATATGCCTCCATGCTCCTATCACCATACTGTTAGCAGAAACTGGTGGATTGGTGGTCTGTCTTGTAGTAATCATCACATGAAAACTGTTGAATAGCAATGAAATTCCTTTTCATTTTCCATCTGAACAGTTGACTAAAATATGTAATATTAATTTTTCGTTTAAACTTAAGGTCCTCTTTAGAACTGACAAGTTTGTATTCTACTATTACAACAATGAAGAGAAAGGAAAAAAAGGAAGAAATGGAGGACTTGGGTGCCACCTGTCCATGGAGAACAGTGGAGAAGGAATAATTCTGGAGACCTAAGTTCATTTCTTCTGCATCTATAAAAATAGATAAAGATCACTCTGCTGGAAACAGAACATGCCTGCCTTGTTCATCATTCCCTACCATGGAAACAAATTCTGACACTTCCCATGGAAGCAGCAGCCTGCAGAAAACAGGGCTGCAGCCCTTCCAATATGATTCTCAGTATGTTGTTCTAGACGGCTGATTTTGCCTGAGCCTTGTCAAATCTCCATTATTCATTTTAATACTGTTTTGTTTGCTAAAAAAAACTCCCACTTCCCAGATCGCAGCAGGATTCAAAGAGGAAATGAGTTTGAAGCTGATTGCAAAGAAACACTGTGAAGTACACAGCATACCCAGAAAGCAAGCCCTTTTCACATCTTTCCCTCTGGCCACACTCCCAATGCTTTTTCTGATTCCTTTGCTTTGTGCTTTGCGTTTGTGTCCATTCTTGTGTCATGCAGTTTCATTCACAAAAGGATACATTCTGAGCAACGTGTGTCCTCAGGGAAGCCTACAGGGCCTCACAATTCTACACATACTTTGCCAGTTTTCTGGTTTATGTTGCTACTGTCACAGCTGTGTCCTTCCAACTGTTTGTCATGAAAGAACATAGGTTCTGAGTCCACTGCTTGCTCTTGTACTTGTTAACATAATGGAATTCCATTCATAAACTGATCAATCTCCATAACTAAAATGTTAGTAAAGGAGTAATTTGCTTGTAAAACACATTATACACGAGATATATATATATATCTATATATATATATATATATATATATAGGTATATATAGGTATCAAGTTGAGTGAGGGTTTTTCCCAAGTAGTCTGCAAGCTATTTGTACTGGAATGTTCTACTTCACTCCTGAAGTACTGAAATCTCCCATCATACATGATGTAGGTGGACTTTTGGGTCACACCTTAGAAAATGAAGTGTGTTTCTTTTAGCGTTTTATATCTCTTTACATATGTGATTAATTAGCTTTATGTTATGCTTTCCAGGATCTGGAGGTTTTTAGATATAAACTAAATAGTGAATAGGAGAAAATGGGTTTTCTGACAGGAAGGGTTTCCACTTTGAAACAAATTTGTTTTCTTTGTGTATTTCAGCACTCTGAGTTTGAAGCAGCATTTTTATCTTGCCCACCTTACATGAAATATAACTGGCCAAACCACTGTGTCCTTGTGTACTTGCATTTCTGTGTAGCAATTGTGATCATAGTTTGACGGCTAATAGATATTTGAACTACACAAGCAACTACATCTTCCTTGTTGCCTTTCCAAAACTGTTATGCTTGAGCATCATACTTTGGCTAAGAAAATCCAGGAGAAGACAAGAGATCCATATTTTTTCTTCACTGGAGAAGCTACAAAATAACAGACAAAAGGCATTAACCCAGTTGTGATCAGAGTGTTGTTCTTGACAATTACTTGAGGGTGCTTTCTTGCCAGTTGTGGATGATTTGGTCTTTTGCTGTAGGTTTGTTGGTTTTTTTCCTTGTAATATTTACCATCAAGGTAGACTTCTTTATACCTTGTAAAATGTGTGAGATGTCTTGCCTCCTCTGTGATAATTCTTACTGATCTTCCCATGTCAGTCTTTGACTTATGTAAGAAATTGCCTACAGTGATAGCTGCTGTAGACGACCGGTCTGAAGTAGATATAAGAAAGATCAAGGAAGTATAGACATTTATTGTCTGAGAGATTCCTTTATGTTATTATTTAAGGAAAAATATCTTAATTCTTCAAGCAACAATTAGTGTTGCTTGAGTTTAATCTGTGTGGATCTGACTATATAAGTTTTACTTGTTTTTCTGTAAAGGTTCATAATATTAACATGTTTTCACCTGAGCCTTTCAGAGCTCTTCTGAAACCCTGAAGTCAGACATGAGGAAAATTTGTTCATTTTAGATTTATCAGTGCTGATCTCTAGCGCCATCTTAGTGTCTTAAAGTTATTTATGGGATCTAAAGAATAATATTACTAAATATTATTTAGAAGTAATCTGCTGCAACATGGAAATCTCGTTCCAGTCTTGTACTCTCTAAGGGCAAGTGATCAGCATCTAGGAACAAATCTTACATCAAAAAGTACTTCTGGGTTACCCTTATTTCTTCAATAATATACTAAGTTGCCTGACTGCATGCTTTTCAGCTTCTTCTGAAAAGTGGCATCAAGGAACTGCATATAACAATCTTGGAAAGTAGCCTGGGCATATCTGCCAGATCTGTGTAGTCTGCTTAATTCCAGTGGAAACGCTGCACCTCTCAGAAATGTATTACTGGTAATAGTATCTAGCATAACTGATAATTCTTATGCCTTTTGCAAACAAACCAGCTACAGGGTAGTTACATGGATCTTCTTTTCTTTAGTTTATACAAGAGACATGAGGAGGTAACACTGAGAAAGATATTGGGACTATAGATTTTCACCTTTGTGTTAACCACGTAAGAAAGTTATGTCATGGAAGATGAGAGAACTGGTGAAGAAATGTAATGTCAGGTAAGAGTATTAGTTGTCTTAGTTCCTGCACAAATACCTTTTCTCTTAGAAAATTGAGTTTCTCAGCCAAAACTTTTCCCATGATTACTTGTGTTATATATGCAGGGTTTTCAGAATCAGCTTCTTACTGACTTTACTACTTGAAGAATTTGTTGTGGGTTTTGTTTTTTTTTTGCTGGTTGGTTATGTTTATTCTCATCTTTACTCCTTTGAGTCTGAAACAGAATGTTTAATCGTATCCTGGGTGTCATGGTTTAAACCCTAGCCAGACGGCTTGTTCACTCACTCCCAGTGAGTGGTGCCAGGCTGGAAGCAATCGAGGCCCCCCCCCCCCCCCCCCCACTCCGGGGCTCTCCCCTTCCCCACTCCCGGAGGGATGGGGAGGAGGATCAAAAGAGTGCAACTCCCACAGGTTGAGACAAGAACAGTCCCAGAACCAATGTACAACACAAATCACCACCGCTACTACCAACGACAACAATGATAAGAGAAAATAACAAGGGAAGAGAATACAACACCACCCGCCGAGAAATGAGTCCAACCCAGAAGCCCATGTCCTTCCGGGTAACTCCCAGTTACCACCCTCCCCCAGGCATGACATGCTGTGGTATGGAATAGCTCTTCAGCTAGCCTGGGTCAGGCGCCCCGTCTCTGCTTCCTCACAGCTTCCCCTCCTCCCTGGCAGAGCATGAGCCTCACAAAGTCCTTGGTCAGGGTAAACATCACTTAGCAAGAACCAAAAACATCGGTATCACCAGGACTGTTCCCAGGCTGGAAGTCAAAACACAGCACTGCACCAGCTACCAAGAAGGAGAAAAATTGACTGCTACTGCTAAACCCAGGACACTGGGGAAAAAAAAATTCAAAAAGCATTTAGTGGATAATATCTAAGAGTAAAGAAGTTTGAGGTAATCATTAGCTGCTCCAGACAGTTGCCAAATGGAAAAGAAATTTGCTTTAGAAAGAAACGATCCAATCAGAAAAGTGCTGTAATCCAATTTAAATACTTTGCGAATCTTGAGTTCATGGGCTGTTTGCCTTATTTACTAATGAGCCTAATTAAAAAGATACCTGAAGTGAGGAAAAAAATAAATTAGGTAGGACAACTGTTAAAATACTGTACAATTGTAAAAAAAAAAATTTAAAAAGCTCTACTTCAAGTCTCCAATTCCAGAAATAGTCCTGACTTTTAGAAGCACTTTTCCAGAAGAAAAGTACTTGCACAATTTAGCCTACACTTTATTTTCCAAAAGTTCGGAGTTACTGTGATTAATGACTCAATGTTAGGTTTCAAATTACAGTAATTTTTTGGCTGTCTTGATTTTGCTTAATCAGACGGGTGACTCCATAACCTGTGTCTCTTGACTTATCTACCCCTTTATGGTTATTATGAATACCATCAAATTGGTATGTCAGCAAGTCCTTTACAGCACTTCTTGATAGGTTTGAAATATTGTTAGTCAAGTAATTAATTAACCTGAGTATGATACTTCTGTTCAGCCCAAATCTCTGCATATGTTGTCTTTTAAATTGATACAAGGACAGAATTATATATCTCAAAAGAAAAGCATTTTGCCATTAGATTCTACCCTACTTCACCCTTATCACACTATTCTCATCTCAAAATTCTGGAAGAATTCTTAGGACTAACAAGAGGGGCATAATTCAACTCGTAAGTTTTGTATTTTAAACTGTTCTTCTAGGGAAGTTAATCCAGTGTTCAAATACTTGAAAACTAATTAAAAAAAGGGTGTACTAGTGTATTTAGTATGTTTTACAGGTACTGAGTGCACCGACATATATATTTGAATTATTATATATATTTAGTTTAACAAGTATTTAGGACTCTACTAGATACTGAAAGTATCTACAACACAGAATCTCTGCTATTTAATCTGTGCTCACTATCTGTGAGTAGTCTTCCGTCTGTAGACATGCATGATATGCAATAGTAAAGTTTACTATTTTGAGGGGGGAGAAGGAGCATGCAAAAATCTGTGGGCTATTTGAGCTGCAAGCAATGATGACATGATGTCTTCTTTTAGTACACTGCACCAACTTGTCTGAAAAACATCTGATGCCCCACAGTTGAAGTTAATGGGATCAAAGTTTTATTGCTGTGCTTTCTGAACTTGGAAACAATTTAAAAAACTCGGATATGCCACACTTGGTGCAAGCATCCTTATTCTTTTCTTTTACCAATATGTTGTCTTCTGTTTTATAATGTTTCAGAGTGCCTTTGGATTGAAACAATAAAGTTGAGAATAGAATCTGGTTTATTAACAGAATGTGTTTTCTGAGGTGACATGCCTGGATCATCTTGTACTGTGCAATGGATAGCTTGGGTTTTTTGTAACATGTCATTTCATTCTTTTGAAAAACAAATTTGCTTTTTCTTCTGGTAGTGTACATCACTTCATATGCTCTTCTGAAGTGGAATTTACAAGTCATGTTTCTTGTGTTTCTGTCCTCCATTTGACATGAGGTTTTGAATGTATATAATTACCTTTTGACATTATTGACTTGTATATCAAGTGACTTTAATATTCTTCATTACTGAACAACATGCTGCAGGTATATCTAGTATAAAAAGTATAGCATCACAGATAGTACAATTCTGAACTTTATTTGTTCTCCTACTAAACTAAAATATGCAAAACAACATGTTAAAATGTCTCTTCATAAGCAAAATTAATTATATATTAACATGAATGTATGGGTGCTATCAGAATACAACTTGATACATAAGATAATACAAGGAAAGCTAAGCTTTAAAGGTGTCCAGGAGACATCTACTGTATGTTTGTGTATGTACAGAAAACCCTTCATCTATTAAAATGATCTGATTCCACTGTAAAAGATATCATAAGATTCAGGTCATCTGGGCGATGCTGAAAAACTTGGAGTGTTTGGACCTCTGCATCTGAAAAGAATTACATACTTTGCATTCCTCATTTTGGTGGAAATTACTGTCACTGAATAATCTAAGCTAGAGGGAAAAAAGTAAACTTCCCCTTGTCTATCTGGTTGTCAGAGCCAGATTTATAGCTGAATAAAACACAGATATGACATAATTAAATTAATGTTCATGGACTATTTTAATACAGACTTGGATATACATCATGATTGAGTTTCATGCTCCTTTAAAAATTAGATATATGTGCTATTACAGCAACATAACTTTTGCTTTATGTAATCTATGCCTTTGAAACAATTTTTGTAAAAGATAGTAAGGTGCATTTAAACTTCCAGTTTTAGTTGGTTTCTTTTACTGCTTTTGACCTACATTTCATCCACAGCTAGAATTTTAATAATCAAAATGAGATATTACAGTTAACTTGGTTAATGGCAATTTACATCACTAAGCATTGAGGCTATATTGTTCCAGTTTCCTTGCTGAGAGAAGATTATAATTACATATATGTATCTATATATATATATATCTGTCTATCTGACCTAAGTACTGGATGGTCTGCAATTTTTGCTCCCACTTCCTGGGAATAAGAGAGTTTCAGTAGTAAGCTGTCAGAGGCAGAATTCAGATCATTACGTGGAATAACACCAGATAAGCTATACTGGAGTTGTTTTAAGTATATGATTGTGAAATAATTAGAAATTAAACTTCTGTTTAAAATGTAGCATTGTTCACACATCATGGAAAAATGAGCTTTCAGGGAAAGATGAAGTTACACCTGGTGCGCCAGGAATCTGCATTCCACAGTGGTTCCCGTGTCAACATTGATGGAGGATGGAGCAGAGTGGAGATTCCGCAGCCACGCTCTGTACTAATACCAGCAGAGATGGGAACTAGGTGGTACTAGAAACTGATAAGGTGCATAATTGCTACCCTGAGCCAACAGTCTGTCATCTTTTGACAGAGTTCTGTCCTATGTGCAAATTTTGCTTCATTATAATGCATTTTAATACATTATAATACAAAACCCCACCTCTGTCTCTAATGCTACCCACCTCCAAAGTGAAATCACCCCTCTCCGAGCATGCTCTTTGAATTCTTTGTGGTATATACCTTTAAAAACAAAGCGAGAGAATTTTGCATCAAAAATAATAAAGGTATGTATGACTAGAGTCACTCAAGCTCCACCTTGAGAGTGAAAAATTGTACAAAATGGCCCAACTAAGGGGGAATATTAGGGAAGACATCATCATGGATGAGTCAAGGAAAACTCCATCAACAGATTACCCTTAACTCTTGGCACTTGTCGACAGGCTGGACCTTTCTTCCCCTCCCATACGGACAGCTTTGGATAAGCCTTTGGGTATTAAGTGCTTCCCCAGGAAGATAGGAATATCTATATAGAGTTACTTTTCACTTTTTAATTTTATATTTTAAAGCCAGGCTGTGTTGTTCATGACTTTATTGAGCGTTTGTATAACCTAGTATTTGCATGTGCTTTTGCAGGCAGTGTATTTATCACCGGCAACCCATAAGAACCTGTATCTGTTGCTTTAATAAACTGAACTGTTTAAGTACCAAATCATAGTAAGTTTTCTCATTGAATGGGACCAAATCCTTCAGTGTGGCCATGTTAGTTCATGATTAGACTGAAGGTGTAATGCACTATTAGTGCATCCAGATTCATGATTGTTCAATATATCGAACACGACCAGACTGATAGTGGTAAATTGGGCATCACTCAGAATTTAAGCCTAGCCACACACAGCCCCTCTAATATCTGAGGACCAGCTTGAACGCAAGGGGGTTTATTTTCTGCCAAATTGTCTTGCCTTTTAACGTGACAGTGATCCTAAGAATAATTGCTAAATATTTCAATACCAGAAATTCAGCTTCATTTCTAATGTTAGGTTAGGAATGTTAGGAATTCTAAAATGTTAGGAATGAAAAATAGGTATCAATAGTTTAGAAAGTGCTCAAGGCATGGTCAAATGTAGCTTTGGGCAAAGGGAAAAAAAAATTATTTTCTCTAAATACTGTAGTAGAAAATGAATATTGTTTTTTTTTTCTGACTCTTGCAACTTCATGTACTCATGCTTTTGTTATGATAAACTCTTATAGAAATGATAAAATTTACCATTTATGAAGAGCTCTGTATGAAGAAGAAATTTAGAATAAATACCACTCATCGTTACTTAGTAAAATTAGATTGAGCAGCATTATTCATTTAAAATACTCAGTATTCAGTGTTCAGTATTCAGGAGACAGTTGTATCTGCATTTTGGCAAAGTTGAATAGTTTACCTTGGTTAAATATTATTCACAGGTTACTGTAAAAGCACCTTCTGTTAGCACATATGCTGATAGTTCTTTATAATATTAGGCTGTGGAGCATGTACAGAACTGAATGTGTGCAAATCACTACTATTCTGTAATGTCCAAGTCACCACTAATCTTGAATCAGGTATTTCTCGTGCCATATGTACCAATGTTTTGTTCAAGCACGTAAATTTCAGTGTGAGCAAAACTTGCGAAACTAATGTGTGCTTCTTCTTACGAGTGGGATTCAGTTCACAGACTGTCTGTAACATCCTGTGATCTTGAAGACACTGGGGTTTGTTGTCAGTATGACAATATGGGCTTTCAGCTTTAACTAAATAAATCTGGACACATGCTGTAGGTGTCCCTGCTTTGGCAGGGGGATTGGACTAGGTGATCTCCAGAACTTACATAAGTAGCTTTATCAAGGTCAAAACATGAGTTTAGGGCAGCTGAAAGTAAATATTCAGACTTCCAGTTAGTCTGTGAGTGGGACCAGAGACACAGTGAGATCACTGGATACAGATGAAGATGAAAACAAAAAAGTAAATGAGTCCTTACTATTTAGACATAATATAGGTACTTCTGACTGTTGAAGATAAGCGTCTACATAAAAATTTGCATTTAAAGGTTTTTCTTAACAGTTTTGTGATATTTTTCTACAACAGGGCATTCATTACGCAGTAGCAGCAAGAGGCTTTTTACACATGCTGTCTTAAGGAATTCAACTTCCTTCTGGTGTCCTAGTCTTCACAAATTCAATATTAGATCTGGCAAGACTAACTTGTCTTTACCTAATCTCAGTTATTTATTTGTATATTTTTAATAAAGTGTGAAAGGTGGGACAAATTTATAAAATATACACCGAAGTAATACATGGTTGCATGGGGAATATGCATCTGTGTGACAGGTCATGTGAGATTGTGATGGTCAAGAGACCCTTTCTTGTGTTTGTCTCAAAACAACTCAAAAGATAAAAGGAACTGACAGCTCGCTATCACTTGGGTAGATGGCAGCGGGACAGAGTGGGGATTCTGCTCCACCAACACGTGTGGGATGCTTTCCTGTGTTGTCTACCCTGAGGACGGTAAGATCAAATACCCTGGCAGCAAAGTGCAGGGCAACAAAGTGCCGGAAGACAGCGACACAGATGCTGCCATGCCTGTCAGGGCACAACGAGAACTGGGTCTGGGGGCGAGGAGATCCCCCTGCCGATGAGTTTCACCTGTTGGAGTATTCCAAGAGAACCTGACCCTGTGAAAATGCAGCCGTTCTGCAGCTGTGTGGTGTGTGTTCCTCCTTTCTGGACCCGACAGACTCGCTGAAAGAAAGGATTACAACCGAAAAAATTTCAGCTTGCTGACAGAGAAGGTGTCGCTGGATCCAGGAGGTGGTGATCCTATTTCTTTGTTTTCTTTCCGTTTTATTTTCTTTCCTTTTTTTTCCTTTCTCCTTTTCTCTTTCTACTTCGGATATTTTATAAGAATAAGGAGGGAAAAGAGGGGAAGCGGAAAGTAAATATTAATACTTGTCATGAAATTATCTTACTTATGGGTTTTCTTTGATTCTTAAATACTGAATTATCTGAACATGCTGAAGACAGCTATCAGCATGTTCAGATAATACCCAGCATGCACATGTAAGACACCAGCTATGTAGTTTTTGTAGATGCATAAACTTTTATGTTAAAAAAAAATAGTCTGTCACCAATTTCCTGATTGGCCTGGTAGATTTATGTAGCCTTTCCTAGGTTATGTTTCTCTGAGTACTAGAGTAGCATCAGAGATGGTATCTCGCAGGGTTTGCTGTGAGCAGATGAGTTGAACAGTTGAAATTCCAGTAACTATTCAATAGTGGACAACAGAAGCTAAAGTGCTTTCTTTCTCAAGTGTAGAGATAAACTTGAGAAAGAGGAACTCATGGGGGTTGAAAAATACCAAGTCGCTGGAAATAATGTCCTACTGTTGTTCTGGAGATGCATCTCCTTATTGGTTGTCCCCTGCTCTTCTTCTGATCTGTTCCATTTGTTTTCACTGAAGAAAATCATATTGCTAGGGACATTTGAAGAACCAGTAATGTATAATTACCCTAATGAAAAAGAGAAACAAGTAGAATCAAAGTCCTGCTCTTGTGTACACACACATGCACATGCAGGCACACAGATTGCTGATTTAAAAGCATATGACTATTGCGAGACAACATATGAACTGAATTAAAATTCATTTAATAAGTTGTTTAACTAATCTCCAAAACAGAGTATGGAAATTGTATCTTTTCCAGCTAGAAACTTTGTAGCTGGAAAATAGGCAGGAGAAAAAGTGGAATCTAGCTATTTTGGTTCCATGAATACATGAATAAAAAATTTTCACTAAAATGGTTTTACCATTTTAACTTGCAGGAAAAACATGAGGAAAGTTTTTGTAAGATTTAACCAATCTGAAAAAAAGATTGTTTTCTGGCATTGGTTCATCATGAATAAACCATTTTATTTTAATGGTGGATGTGAGTATGCATATAATTAAAAGAGCTTAGAAGTTATGCATTAAAAATTGGTTATGTTAACCTTAGTTTAACTTGGCTAATAAAAATAAGAAAAACTATTTATGAAAAACAAGTTCACTTAGAAAACTCATTTAAATATTCTGTTAGTCATGATTTGACACTGTTCAGGGACTTTTCTAATAAAAAGAAGAAATTTGGAAAAAAAACTGTATCAATTAATTAATCATAAAAATTAGGTGCTATAATGCTATCTTGAATCACGTTTCACAACAGCTTCCTGTTTTAGACTTTAATGATTTTTATTATAGGAGGTTTAATTGTAAACTTTCTATTGCTGAAGGATACAGTCAAAATAACTAAAACCACCAGCATTTATAGCTAGAATGGAGTGGCAGCAGGTAACAAGCCTGCTGAGTGCTTAAACAGTATTTCCACACTGAAATGCATCTTACAGGCATTATAAATCAATTTGTGTAATGGAAAACAAACTACAGGCAGCTGCTATTTGGAATTTATGTATTTTTATTCTTTTTTTACTGTCTTTATAAACATAATGGGAAAGTCAAAAAAACACATTATGTCAAGTAAACACACTGGGGCCCTGCAGGGCAGTCACAAAGGTGTTTAAATAAGCATCTCACATACATGTGATTGGTAGAAATAAGTTGAAAACCATGTTGTACTCATTCTGTAAATGCAGTGAAACCAAACAATATGGCTTTTTTTTTTTTTTTCTTATCCTAATTTGTGAATGAGAGTGAATTGGCAAAACTATCAACATACTGTATTTCTGGTGTACTTTGTGACATAGTTTGTGGTCTTTATTATCTTCAGTCTACAACTTGTGGACAAACTGAATTTTCTTCAAGATTTACAATATTCACATATTTGGTATTACTGCTTCATTCTCTCATGTTATGTGAAAGAGAACTGTGGGCAAACAGGGACTTTATTTCACCAAATGATTTCGATTTTTCAAGAGAATTAGCTATTGCTATGAAATGTAAATGGTAAATGAAAAATATGTATCTCTAGATTATAATTTCTCTTTCTTAAAGAGAAACAAGATCCTGTATTAAAGTAGCCGACTGTATAAGCTACTGCAACATGAGAGGAGACAAAAGCTTCTAGAAATTAATGGAGGAACAGAAAGGATGAAATCTTTCAGGGGCCAGAACAATAAGTTCAGGTTAAGTTCTTCTCTTGAATGGTTATGAGTGTCTCTAAAATAATGTATGCTTTGTATTACTTAGTCAAAATTCCACAAGTTAAAGACTAACTGTAAGCTTAATTTTTAAACTACTGTTTAGGTATTCAGTATGCCTACATTATGTTTTAAAATAAATCTGTTGAACTTACCTTGGTTTAGACCTTAGGTCCAAAGTAACATCATGTAGGGTATATTTTTCCTTCAAAATGTTCCTGAACTGATAATATTTAGTTCTGGTAGGATTTATCGATATTTATTGTGAAGTATATTGTAACAGGTGAGTCTAAATATTGCCTTCATTGCTGTGATCTAGGTTAAGGTAAGCTGTAAGAGAACAGTGCAGTTGTAATAAAGTGATTTGAGAACTGTGCTGAAGGCAAAGAAATTGAGGGTAATGAAATCCATCAGGGAGGTGTATAAGAGATAGGTATGCAGGAGGTTTAGGTATTTCCATATGAAATGTTTTGAATGTTGTAGTTTGAAGCTACAACATATGTATGACAGTGTTCAACAGATGCTAGGAAGAAAATGTACTTAGGTACAAAATATTCCAAGTTGGTACTCTAAAGGTGAGTTATGTTTTTATAGATTTAGGTACTCAGTGTGATGAAACTTTGGTCTTAACAAAATATGTAGTTACATAATATTATTATGCATAATTCTTTATGGTATTCAGCTCTCCCCATATGCTCAGAAGATTATGTCAGAACAGTAAATGTATGCGGTGCAGATAATTCATAGCACACTGGAATAGAGTATTCCTGTTTGAGAACAACTGTGTTGCACTGTAAGAGTCAAGGGAGATAGATACACAGACAAAATATTAGTGAATGTTCAGCAGTGATTTGTACTCTGGACTCCTAGCCTTTCTCTTCCCTACCTTGCTAACACACCCTCATGGTACTGCACAGCAGCGCTAGTAATATCTTGAATAAGAAATAATTGTCTGGCATCAGAGACTCCAATTGATAAGAAGGATAATGTGTTTTCAAGAGATTACATTTTTTTGACATACATAAGTAATTAGATTTGCGATTTCAGTGAAAAGTTTGGTAGATTGATTGCAAAGCAAATGAAAAGATCTAAAAGATTGTAGCAATGGACAATCTTTGGTGATCATTCTGTATATGGGCACCATCTATATGTTCAAATAGCACTGTAGTCTTGAAAGCAAAATATAGGTTGCTGTCTGGAAAATACAGACAAAGCAGTCTTTGAAATATTCCTTCTTCTTGTTTCTGATGCGAAAGCTTTTGTTGAAAAGACAGAATTTCAGTGATACTTGAAAAAAAAAACATTGTAATGAAGAGGAATAAAGATTTATCAGGAAGTCATGAAACTGTCATACAGGTGAGGGCTGTAAATTCCATGCGAGTAAATAAGGAGAAAATACTTAAATAGTAAGATGCTTTTAATGCGAGTTCTTGGCAAAGGCACTTGGAACAATATAGCATGTGGTACATGCAGGGTCTGCAATTTCAGGATTAAGCTCTAAATACTCTGTGTCCTAGGAAAAAAGTAAGGGGGGACAGATTAATAACTTAGCAAACAGAAGAGTAGGAAATAGGAAAGAACATTATGTGAAGTTTTAGTTATGAAAGGTACATGTAAACAAACTTCAACATACATGTACTTCTGCAGAAATGCTGCATACCTAAAGACCAATTGCCTTGAATGGCTGAATTAAACTGGGTGCATTTAAATGAGCATAGTGATAAAATAGTAGTTTTGTTTGGTATAATAATTTCAAAATAGATATTTCATTGTAACTTTAAGGTGGATTTTACAGTTCACTACTGGCATAATATATGAAAACATAAGAGTCAGATAAAATAGTTAAGGCAACTGGCAACTGTTTCAGCAGTACTGTGGAATCTCTATGGATTTAAATGGGGTATCCAAAGCCAGAGTGAATTACATCAGGTCTGTTCTTTCTACCATGCAGTGATGATAAGTGACAAAGAACATGAAGCACAAAAGAGTAAGAAGGTTGCAAAGTATAGTAATAATGGGAGACTTTAGTTAACTTCATAAATATTGAATAAAGGTCATATCAGGACACAATGCTTCTGACATATCTAAATATGAGTTAGTGCTTTTTGGAGAAAATCTTCAAGAGGAGATGTAGCACTCAATTTAGATCTGATTCAAGATGTACTGGAGATCATAATGGACTTTAACATCTATAGAAGAGAAACAGCCAGGTAATTTCATTCTTTTAGCATTTTTAAGAAAGAAACTGCTTAAAGGAAGATGAAAAGAGAAAGGTAAAAAGTTAACCTCATTAACCAGGTTGATGATTCCAAGTGGCAAACAGGTTGTTTAAAGTCAATATATTGGAGTGAATGTATACCATAATTAAGGCAAAAATGCTATGAGAAGTGACAGACCAGCAAAACTCATTCAGTAGGTCAAGGAGGATAAAAGTTTTTTAAGGTAAAGTTCAGAGAGAATGAAAATTAATTCAGGCAAGTTCAAAACAAAGCCTTAACACACTGATTGAAGAGTTATTTTGACAATGAACTTGTTAAAGTCATAAAAATTTATAACAAGTTTCTCAAATATCAGGAGCTCTGCTAGAGATTTGCATTGCACACACACGTGAGTTATAAAGCATATGTAAGCATGGAATCATAGAATGATTATATGTTATAATTTGTGTTTGTATATTGTGTTATATGTTACATTTATGCATGTGGGCGGACCAGCGCATGGGTAGCTCGAGATCGCTCAGGAGATGACAGTCCTGGTCGAACACTTCCTGATTGCCTAAGCACCCTTTTTTTCCAACCAGATTTGCATACCCCACATGCCCTTGGTCATCGTGCTTGTAGTAAGCGTGGTTAAAGCCCTTCCCAAATCTTCGCTCGCGAAGCCAAACTATCAATCATGTAGGGTATATATAGTATATAGCATATATAATGTATAATATTATTTAATAACATGAATTATATGTTCTATATCAATATATGTTATAATACTATTGAAAACAAATTAGAAGCCTGTGGCAAGGGCACAAAGTATTACTATTCTTAATCTTGACTGAACTATGCTGACCTGTGAAGGGCTTTTCAACTTAGTGTCTGTTAATAATATTTTACTTCTGTGAGTACAAAATTATATTCTTTTGAAGTAAGTGGACAGGCCCCATTTCTAGAGGATAATTATTTTTTTTCATTCAATCTCAGCTGTAGGATTTTGTAGGCTAAGCTAAAGTACATCCTATTCAGTGCTTTATAGGCAAAGGGATATATCATGTGCATCAATTTGGATATTGATTTGCACCTGTGTATTAAATGGTGATAGGCTTCATATCTGACTTTTCAAGTTCTTTTTGTTCTCTCCCCCCCCAGTGAATTATTTTATTATATTACTATTATATTTATTGTTTAGAATTTTTATCATTACAGCTTGTCACCTTGATTTGCTCAATATTGCTGTCAGTACCCTAAAAAAAAACCACAAAATTTCACCGGTATTTAGGTGGAAGTACTCATTAGTTCTTGTAAGATAATTTAATAGAAAATATATGATGATATTAAGACAGGATAATATTTTGTAAGGTGGAATACATAAAAACTAAACAAGTACTCTGAGGAAATTAATGAATTGTATATGATCCCTCAGATTTTTTAAAGCACAGTGTCTGCTGTCTTATTTTTCCTTTAACAGGAAATTAATCTAATATTTTAATAAAATATTTTCCCTTGGTAAAACCCTCCTTATTTTAAAATACTGTTTTTACGATTTTCTATGACTTCCAGTGTCTTGAGAGCAGGGACTTGTAACTTAATGAGATCTGGATTCAATTGGTTAATTGTGTGACTTTGCTTTGTGTTTGTAAGGGCATATGGGAAAGCAAGAAGGGGACTTAAAAATGATGTTATTTTGGGGCAGCATTTGAAAAATGCAGAGGTCTTCCAAAAAGGTATTTTAAGGAGATTCTTTAAATGCTTTAAAACAGAAAACGTTAGCTTTTCTCCACTGCATAATGTTAGGGAAATTTGCAATCCTTAAATTTCCTGGAGTCAAAATTTTCAGCTCCATTTAAAGGCCATAGAAGATAACACAGAGCTGAATTGTGATTACTTTTTAATTAAGAGACACATAAAATGTTAAAAAAATTCTTCATTCTTTGAGTACCTGTATAATAACTCACATTTTATTTTGAGAGGTAGTTTAGTCTTCTATTTTCTTCACTATTAATTGTATCTTTCATTAATGAGAGTTTAATAGAAGGAAAAATAATTTATTTTCCAGTACTAGAATTCATAGAGTCTTATAGTAATTCTTATTTAGGAGGAAATAATCTCTGTTTTTCATGATAGAGGAATAAAATGAGACTGATTTAGTTTTATTTTGGCATATAGCTTTGCCGTGAGAGGCAGTTATTGTTTTGCAGTCTTCAGCCAGAATAGAGAGAATGTTGCATGCAGAAACTGTTGCATGCATTGGTATACAGACGCTTCCGATGAGCGTCCACTTGTGACAACTTCTCCCAAAATGAAAGAGAACTTCCCGCATAATGCTGCCCCCTTGGCACTTCTGTATCTGCTTCTCAAGCTTTATTTTCTGGGCATTCTTTAAATAGAATTATTTGCAAGTCCTGGCAAAGGCCTAGGCAGCCTGTCTTTTAATATTTAGTCCTAACAACAGACTTCTGAAATAATTGCAATTATTAAGTTATAGATATCATTTTGACATCTCCTGAGGGAGCTCCTGAATTCCTAAAGGAGACTAGTAACACTGTATCTATAATAAGTCACAGAACTGTTCATGCAGTAAATTAGGTAGGAGGTAATAGCACTCCCATTGTAGATATCGAATTTCTGCCTGCCTTAGTATCTTGCAAGGCTCTCCTCATCTTAACCTGTGTTAACTCAGCCAATGAGATCTGGTTGCGATGTCATTATGTGTGTTCTGTATTTCTAGCGCACATGGAAATCAAAGGAAAGCCAGCATAGCTTTCTCTTGGTCAGAATTTTATCTGGCAAACATTGTATTTTTCCCACGGTTTGTGTTGTAAACATCTGTGCAGAAAATATTTTCTTCAATATGAATGGTATAGAATGTTGCAGAATGACTCTAAGAGCAGGGCCATGGAGCCCTGGAGGACTGTGCGAGCAAGGCAGGGGGTGGCCCCCACAGGTAACCGGAAACCGGACATGGGAGGAGAATGTGGAGGAAGCTGTGTGGGGCTAACCAATACTGTTGTGCCTAGGAGGAGTGGCTGAATACCACTCCTATATATATGTGTACTGCGTCACAAATAAAGTAGAAGTTTGCTTATCACCCATATTGGGTTGGCCTATCTGCTTCTCCTCGCCGCTTACAATAGAATACTAAGCTTGCCATAGAACATAAAGGACCCATCCCTTGGTTATTGTAGAGCAAACTTTTAATACTATATGAATTTTTCCTTGTGACTGGAGAATAAGCAGAGGGTTTCTCACAGAAATTCTTGTACTCATTCTCACGGAAAGCACAGAGATGCTGCAGGTTCATATTAAGAAAAAAAAACTAAATGCCCTGTTTGTACTTCTCCTGCTTGCTTACGTTGATTTTTACTATAAATTATGTGAAGCATGTATTTAAAAACAGTTTCTGCTAGTATTAGGAAACTAGCTATGTGGATCATTGTACATCATTCATTTAGCAAACTACAGTAAGTAAAAAGAAATGTGTTTAGTAGCATTATTTTTTAAGAAGAAAATTACTGTTCGTGCTCTAAAAAGCTCTTGTATACAAATCAAAAGATTCTGAGTTTTCCTTGCATTCTTTGTATGTTGCATAAACATACTGCCAATGGGGTACAAATAAAACACAGAGAAACAGATATATACAAAAATAGACCGATAATATTTAGTGATGGGAGAGATTGCTTGGAACTTCTCCAGGAACTGTTGTAGTCTTCAGTTGCTGTTATTTACAAAAAAAAAAGACTGTTGAATGTTTTTTAACTCTTCAACCAAAAGATTGTCTTTTTTTTGCTGTATTATTAAGATTTTGAGACATTTGCATTAAATGGCAACAAATACAAGTAAATTGTTTTTAAAGGGATGAGCCAAAGGAGTGATAAGAATGAAGAAAACCAGCAGTTTTGAACTTAGAGAAAGAGGTAAGATTAAGAGGATAGATACATGCATTGTGAATAAGTGATATCTGAGGTGAAGCAAGAAGCTGAGCACAATGGTGAATGTTTGCATGAAGATGAAATATATTCACAAGAAATTAATGGCATAATGGAGTGACAGTAGGCAGTGGAATTTTAGACTTGCTATCCTCTTTCTTAGCATATCTATTTGATAGACTAAAATATGATGGCTTGATTTAGCAATTTAAGGAAGTGCAAGTTGGTGAAGAAATGACCTGCCTTTGATGGTAGCTGAATATTGGATGAATTCTCTTGTTAATTCTAGGTGTTTGGATTTTTTTTTTTCAATATTTACTGCTCTATTTCTTCCCAAATATTTAAAAAACCCACCTGTTGGGTATTTACCCCTATGAACAAATTAGTTTTCAAAATCATTGGTACACAAAAAATAAACTTGAATAATTTGAAGAGATTAGCATTAAAAACAGCATTTTTCAATTTTAGAAAGTGTTCTATAAAATTATTGGTTTATATTCTTTTAGAGTCAAAACATATGACCACAGGAGGCAGTGACAGCAAATCAATTTTGTTCTTCAAAAGATATAATAATGGCAGATTTTATACTCTGTTTCCTGCACAAGCCTGATAAGCCCAAAAAAACAGTAATCTATTTGTGCACTGAGAATTGTGAGAAAGCTAGAAAGTGACTTTTAAATCAGGAAGTAATATGGACAGAAACTTATTTGGCATTCCTGTATATGCATATATTTATAAAAAAGTTTCTTCAGATTATTTGCCTTTGTTCAGTTTTTCAGTGAGATTGAGAAGTATTATCTGGAGAAGCTCATTCTTCAAATGCTTATTTTGTGCTCAACTTTGTTTTACTTAATTATGCTTAGCCATATCCTCACAAAGCCATTGTAAAGTTTGTCACTATTTGCATATGCTGAGGGATACCTCAATGGAAATCAGCATGGGTATGCAAAGTATTACTATTGCCATCAATATTGTTAATTTTAATATATTTATATTACCACTATATATTAATATGCATTAATATGCATTAATATTAATGTAGTAATATATTACCATATATATATTACCAATATATATTATTATATAGTACCACTTTATGGTAAGCTATAGATTCCACCTGAATGGTGTTTGGTGAACGGTTACCATGATTTTTTTCCAATATATTTAATGGGAATCCAGAAATACTCTCTGCTTTCTAGTTAAATCTTTCTCTCTTCTCTTCCTGTCCTGCTCCTCCCCACATCCCCTGGCAGCTTCTAAAGGTTTGTTTCTGGAAATCAGCATTCTATTTATAAACATCCAGGGTTGCCAAGTTTTGCAACAAGGGTCATACTTGGAGAAGATTATTTTCTCCTTCTTAATCTATAATTATTCTGTTTACAGCTCTAGTCTAGTTACTGTTGAAGCCAATTATACAATTGTTATTAATTCCATGAGGTTACAAGCAAATCTTGAGGCACTGAAGACTAAGGTGGATAGGCATCCTTGCTTAAGACAAGATTTAAGCATGCATTTTTTTACCTAGTACAGTCAATAAAACTTATGTACTGTCTTTAAACTCTGAAGGAAGAAAATCATATATGCAGGGTATTTTGGATGAGAACTTGATAATGATTCTTATTTTCTTGAACAAGAACCTCATAATGCAGTTTTCAGGCTTTGGCTACCTCTTCAATGTGTGTTTTACTGATTATGTAGAAGCTGATTTTTTCTTAGTCTCTTGCTATGGTATTTTCCTTAGAGACCTTAGGCTGTTATAAATGAGAACACAGCACGTAAAAGAGTCACGTGTTTTTTCTGGAAGCAGACAACTGCATGCCTTAGATTAATATATAGATTAATAAGATTCAAGAAGGGGGAATAAAGTTTGTGTTTTGTCTTCCTGCTTGTCTCATCTTGAAAGAATGGAGGATATAGATTGTCTCAGGTATTTTTATGACAGAAGATAATGTCTGACAAGGAATTTATTTTAGCATGCTGTCATACAGCTTTCTTAGTATTCCTTTGGTGATAGAGTTAGCCCATATTAAAGTAATTTCAGTATCACACTGTTAGTTTGCTAGGTTTTTTCCTTTTATAAGCAGTCCTTCGCTATAAGTTGTAGTTTAACAGTTCCAATACCCTTTGTCATGTGTCTGTTAAAATTTTAAATTATTATTGTATTTACAAAAAAAATAATCAGGATTCATGTTCATTGTCAGATTTATAATTCTATCAAAGACACTTCATTTAGTGAATTTACACTGTGGAGCACCATTCACTGTTCAGGAAGTGTTGGGAAGAGTTGCTCATAATTTATTCTACATTTTATTTTCAACATAAAATGGTAAACTAACTCAACCATAAGCCTTAGGTGAATAGATTTCTCTACTTGTAGTATTTACTGCTTGGGTAAATTAGGTGTATATAATAACCAGCTGTCGACCTCCAGATGTAATACAGTCAAGCCGCATAAGTTCTGCAGACTCAGACACTGTGACTTTCCTTGATGTAGGTGTTGGTGAGCTGCTGTAAATAATTTCATACTGTGTAACCTAATTTCATGCCAGCTTTGGTTTTATTTTTGTTTTTCTCATGATTTAGTGAAAAGCATGTTTTAGTAGCAAAGTCAGATTGCAGTGAAACTGCTGGAGCTCCATTTTTTGAGAATATGGAGACAGAAAAAAACAGAATGTGAAATTTCAACTGCAGTGCTTGCAGCAAATGACAGAAAATTAGTAAGTGAAGAGTCCTCACTTCTGATAGAATGTTTAGCTGTAATGGAAATATTATAGTATCACTAAGACAATCTGGGGTTTTCTTCTCACTTCTTTAATTTTCTGCTCAGGGTAGTGATGGCATAAGGTCTTTAAAAGCCTGAGCTCCTCACTAATTTCAGTGAAGCTGATGAACAAATTGGGTAGTATAACTGAGCATCAAAACAGCTTTTATTCTGTAATGGGAAAGTTTCAAAAGCCTGTTAGATGTTTGAAAGCTGTTGGTGGGTAAAAAAGAAAGAGGGTAAGGAAATATGGCAGAAAAAACTTGAACTCTTTGGAGCTTTGTAAGAAAGCAAAAATAAAAAATAAGCAGCATACATTATCAAATTTTTGAACTATTTTTTTTTTCCTCTTTAATTTTAACAAAAGACGATCATATTATGAAAAACAAAATAGTCTTCCCAATATAGGCATATTCAGGTAGCATCTCACCCACCAAAGAGGAAATAAAAGTTGCAAACTGATACATTAAATGATCTTGAATGTCCTCCAATGCTTTACTAATGAAAACAAGATCAACAGATCAAATTCATTAAATAAAATGAAAGATAAATTTCAACAGCTAGGTTTATGTAAGTGGTATAACAGCAACTTGAAAATAGGTAAAAAGTAAAATACATATTTTTAAAATGTCACTTAAAAGCAGCCCAAGCCTACGCAATCATCTGAGAGGAAAGACGATGTGTATGTGCTGTTCACAGGAAGCTACCTGTAAATTGAGTGACTGGAACCTGATGGCCACAGTGGTATTGAGATTTGGATTAAGGAGTCAATGGAATATAAATAGATTATTTGAATACTTCTGATTACTTACAGACATGTCTTTTCATATCTTGGGGTAGTTCTGCTTTAGTGTGTCTACCTGGATTTAATGGAATGTGAAAATATTGTTTCAAAATAGAAAGTGACAGGGAGTTTTGGGCAAACTGAGCCTCAGAGCAGTTACTTCAAGTCTCACAGCTTATCTTGTCCTTCCTATTGCTATGCATAGTTTTACCAGTAGCTGAGACAAGGTTTCATGATCTATAGTTCTGCCTTTGACAGTAGTTTAGATAGCTGAATTTCTTGGGTTTATGCCAGTTCAGAAAATAACTGATGAAGCTGCAAACCCTTTTTTTGGAGTAAAATACTTTGTCAAATTTATGATAGTAGTAAAAAATGTGATTTTCTTGATCAATATTTAATGAAATTTTTAGCCACCTTTGATAGGTGCATGACAAATCAAAGTGCAATTTTGCATACTTTGGACTATATCAATTTTTGTTCAGTTGCTGGTTTCACTTATCAGAGAAGTATGAACTCTCTGGTGGAATATATAAATTGAGGTTTGAAAGAACTTATTCCAGAGATTGCTATTGGGTTTTTTTGTGATGACAATAACTTACAATATGAATGACTAAACAATACTATGTTAGATAACTTTTCTTGTTTCAGTCTTGCAATAAAATAGAAATATATCTCTACAAAGACAAATACTACAAAGACCTCAATCCTTTATTTCATTTGTTTCCATGAGTAATTCCAGCAGAAAACCAAAGTCAAAATGCTCCAGATAAAACTCACTATTTCTGTTCTAACTAAAATAAATCAGAATCTGTAAGTCAGTGGGTACTTCCAAACCAAAGTCAGTTATAGGTTTGATTAGCCTTCCCTTGTTTATGAGGGCATGATATAATAGATTTTCACAAATCAGTGTGTATATTCCCAATTTTCATGTACTTGTACATGTACCCTGAGTCTCTGCAATGCTGAAATGGAAGTAAAGTATCAATTCAAACTTCAAAGAAAGTACCAGAAAAGAATTTGTAGAATTTTCAGAAATATAAAGTTGAATTTTATTAAACCAATACCTATTAATTTTATTTTATATCATAGTGTAAAATACCCAAAACAACAAACCAGACAACCAAACCCAAGTCTAAAGGCAGACATTGAGTATAATGTGGAACAAAGAGTTTTGCTGACAGGTGCAGACTTCATTAATCAATTTGAAGAAAATATTTTCAATCTATAAGTCAAAATATAATATAATTATTGTATAAGAATATAATCAAATATTAGCTAAAATACAGGAATGAGGAAACTTGAGTGATTTTTTTCATGGGGATGCTTCTAAGCCTGTCAGGGGAAGAGGTTTCAGACACTGCAGGATGCAGTGGGCAAGAGAGTCATAGCAAATTCGGAAGCCTACACTTCAGAGAAGAGAATCTTTGATGGTAGCATAGGGTAATGCCAGGTAGGCAGGCTTCAGAAGGGACAGGAAGAACTTTCTAGGGACTGGAATGGACTAGTCAGATTTTGCTGCCACCTAAAAAGAAAATCATTTAATTGTGTGGAAAATAGTAGTGTCTTCAAAAGTCAGGATATAGTAAGCAGAAGATGATTTGCATGCTAACTTTTCTAGTTCTATCTCTTGTGGGTGTTTTAAGTTCTCTATATTGAAAATATTTTTTTAAAATTAAAATCACCTTTTCTGCAATAAAAAAAACCCTCTGATATTTTGATGGATTTTACTTTAGAGAGCAGATCTCAGTAGTTCCACTGCAAGACTGTGGGCAATTCAAGGTTTGATCACAAAGAGATAGGGAATTAGATTGATAATATTTTTTTGTCTATCCCTTTACCTTTCTACACATTGAAGTGCCTCATAACTTTTATGAAGCTATCCACTGAGATTTTAGGAAATGTACCAGACCAGTAAAAGCTGACATACAATTCTTCCCTTTCTTACTCTCTATTACACATGCTGGGCAATTTTTCACTAGTCTGCTTTAGTGTAGCTCTTTTCCCTTCACATGACTTTCACAGTTTGATGTAAAGGTGCATTCCATCAGTTTTACTACAAAAGCAAGTTCTCTGAATCCTGTACAGGTCAAAAATCCCTTAGTTTGTCACCCGTGGTTTTGCATCTTCTACTTGTATTCTGCTCTTTTCATTGTGGCAGCACAAATCTTCTAGCAGAGGAATTTTTTTGGTTTTGGTCCCTATCCACTCAGTTGCTCTACAGACTCATTTTTCAGATATTACTGTTCATGTAACAAGTAATTAATTTGCAGGATTTTCATATCTTTGAGAACTGATGTAGTCTATTTTGGACCCGACTCTTATTTTTTCAAGTTTCTCTCCCTTCCCCCACTCTTATGACTCCTTCCATACTTTTGATTTGTTACCTACTTCTGACAAAGGTGGTTTGTCTTGGATAAAACATATTTTATTTTGAGCTGTAGTTAGGCATTGCTTTCAAACATAAGTTAAATGCCATTACTAAAAAAACTGCTAGTAGTCAATAAAAAGCTGCCAAAGACTCACCTTGTGCTTCAAGATTTCTTTTACTTATTAAAATCAGGTGAGATATTTCTTACAGTTGAAAATAGTTATGTTGAAACTATGATGCTCTTTCTTTTTCAGTTAAGATCACGATACATTCATTCATCTTCATGTCATAGCTATTTTAAATTTATTTTTCAAATCTTTCCATGGTCTTTGTTGTGGAGTTAAATAAGGAAATAATTTCTAATTTGTAGCATTGATTACCGTATTATGTTGTTATGTCTCCAGGTTCACAGAGGAAGGGGCTTGCTTATATGAGTCCAATTTCTTTCAAATGTTTAATTTAACATATTACCCTTTGTATTCTGCTCTGTAATTTTTCTACAGAGCTTGTCTTCAAGCCTGACCTTTTGGCAGTATGGAGTAAGATGTAAGGCTGTAAATTCCAAAGGGTTGTCAGTCAGTGTGATACTGAAATAATGCAGAAAAGAAATAACTATATGTATTTTAGAAATATCTTCAAAATACTGTAGCCTGTGCATTTATTGTAAATGCAGTTGATTTCACCTAGCTATAGCCATGCAGTATCTATAATGCAAAACTGAAGCAGTATTAATCCTTTTTATGTAAGCCTTTATGGATTATACCGTATGAAGCTCTGTTTGAATTCTGAGATACTTGGACTTGAAAACAAAGATAAGAAAATGCTGAAAGATTGTAACTGGAGTGCAATATAAGGATTAATTTTTAGTACAGCCTCTAAATGTATTGATACCTTCCATATATTTTAATGCTTTATGGAATTTAAACATTTATCTTCAAGCTTTTCAATAAATCTGTCATAAAAATGCATTAAAAGTGCTTAACAGAATTAAGTCCACGGGGCGGGGGGGGGGGGGGAGAATCAGAGAATCAGAGGAGGCTTATGTGATTGTCTTGTTATTCTTCTTACTTCTTCTGACTATATCCAGCTGTCTATCATGAGATTTGAGCTTGCTTCATCATCTTAGTCAAAAGCAAGTGCCAGGTAAGCAGAAGGACTGTTTTGTCAAAGTTTACCACAAAAATAGCAAAAAAAAAAAAAGTCTCTGCTGCAAATCCCTCATAGGAGGAATCCAGATAAGTATTAAAGTTTTACTATGCCTATGCAATGCTTATTAAAACATTTTCATATGCTTTAATTTAATAAGTGCACATCTGATTGTATTCTTCTACAGTTTTTCTTGTGCCAGCACAAATAGTCATCTGTCCTTACTATGTGTCACTGCAGGAATCTAAACCACTGAAAAATTGACCTTATAAAAAACAGCTGATCAAGTGCAGTACCTTTCTTCTGGTTTAACTCTGCCTTCTGGGTATTCACCAAGATAACACACAAAGTGCATTGGGGAGAGTTTAAGGGCTGGAGCACAGAGCTGTTCATGAAAACATAGATCTGTAGCTTGACTCAGAATCTAATAGCATGAAGGAAAATAAACAAGATGTGAAGGGCGCTAGCTTATCAAAACTCCAAATCACTGAAAGGGAAATTAAAGTAATACTGTGAGGAAAGTCCATGTTTTACTTATTTTTTTAAATTCATATACACGTATATGCATAAATATGTGCAATTATACATGGAGAGAACAAACTGTTTCTGTGTTTCCATGTTTCATAATTTTTTTCATCATTAGGATAGACAGATATGCTATGAGTGAGAATTATTTCTTAATAATGTTAAAGTTTATGGTCAGTAAGGTGTTGGTGTTGGAAAAGTTTGAACTTGTGTTAGTTTTAAAACACCATGGTATTAAACCTTGGCCTTCAGTTAACAACTGCCAGCAACACCTGGGAAAGCAGTTAGTTACATTTAAAACACTGCCAAGCTTCCAACTCACTCCAGAAACAGGCCATCATCATCCTTCAAGAAAGTGAAAGGCATAATAGAACATTTTACAATTCAGGGTATTTTTTGAAAGGGGAAGATGCAGGGGAGGTGGAAGTAAATATACTGGTCATCATAACAGTCTTTCAATTGGACTGTATCTTTAGCATTACTAATAACTGGTATATGATGCTAATCCGTACCTATTCAAATGTTAATAGTGTGAGGGAGAACTACAAATAAAATACTACTTCTGTTAAATTTGCAGATCTGTTAGGAGTGTCAAGACCAATAGACCTATGTGATTTGATGCAGAAATTAGTTCCAAAGATGCTGAACTGTGTGTTCCTTCAGGATTTTGTAGCATGATTTTATAGGGAGAGGTTTGCAGATTAAATTGGAGGTATGTTTGGGATTTGTTTGGGATTAGGTGATTTCTGTGTATATTGGTCATTATTTTGGAAGAGCACAAAGAAAATTATTATAATAAGCATAGTCCTTCTTATTCCAGCTGCTGTTTGTAACCAGAATAAGCATGTAAATTATTCCCAAGCAGAGTTAATATGTGGTTTCGCTGTCAAACAGAACAGCCAGTGCTTCTTTATGCCAAGTTTAATTAATGAACTCCAAGAATGGGAAGAAGATTCCATCATGACATAACTGATTTAGTTATAGCTAAGTTATAGCTTGTTATAGCTTAGTTATAGCTTGCACTTTGGATTGGAGACAATATTAATGTTGTGAACCACTATACATCTGCAATTACTCTGTAATGCTACACATGGATTATATTCTATGTGGAAGGTCTTTATTTTTCTAACAGACTCAGCTACTCTGCAAGAGAGATGCTGGGAGCAAAGGCATTTTCCTCTAATGGTATTGGTCTCCATGAGAAAAACTCAAAGTGTTGCCCATATTTCAAATACAGAACTGTTTTGTTTAGTTTCTTCAACACAGTAGCAGCCAAGGTTTACAGTAGTGTACTCTTGCAATGCTATTGGTTAAATTACCTCATCCACACACAGAAGTCTTAAAGCAAGAATATTAATGTGGCAGGGCATGATGCGATAAATAATAGCCCCTATTTCATGCGCTACTT
Organism: Pezoporus flaviventris; assembly: GCF_033815535.1. Lineage (NCBI taxonomy): Eukaryota > Metazoa > Chordata > Aves > Psittaciformes > Psittacidae > Pezoporus > Pezoporus flaviventris. The sequence goes on from NW_026892561.1 coordinate 44,602,439, forward strand.
TAAACTTAACTGCTCAGAATATAAAATAAATCACCAGTGTTTAGCACTGAATTTGGTTTCTCAGACATTTGGATCACATTTCCAGAGAATCAGGAGCTTCTTTCTGATAAGTAGCAAGTTCAGGCTCTGTAAGAGGAGGAGAGAAAACAACTGTGACCATTTGCTCTGCAAACTCCACAGCAACCTGCACAGATTGACACCTTGAAACTCCTGCTCTGATTGTATACGTACAACATAATCTAAACATTGACTGAACAAAATAGTAGGTATTTCCATTCCCATTGTGTATAATCTTCAGTATTGAAAAGTATTAAGTATACTCTATTTCTTGTAGAAGCCTCCAGTATCTGAAATGCAAAATACCTGCTTGTCACATGAAGCTGTTGAACTGATGAATAAATGGTAGTACTTTATATATTAACCTATATAAGCAGACAGCTGCTTTATGCTGTTTCTGCTACAGAACTAGGACAGGAGATCATACTGGCAAATAATACTGAGGAGATGAAGGAGGTGTATTTGACACAAATCACAAAACCTGTTCGGTAATGCACCTTCTCTCTAAAACACAGAAGGTATTATTTCCCCACAACATGGATACTCCCTAGAGAAATATGCCCTCAATTTGGCAATTTTTCTCTGGTTTGTAACAGTGGGCTGCATGTGTCAGAAAAGATGGGTAGGTTGACAGTGTTTTGTATGCGATATTATATGTATAATAGTACTGCTAGGTCTCTTCAGTTAATGACTTCTTCTTTCCTGTTTGGGCCCATTTTCACCAGTTTTGGGGTGGTTTTTTGTTTTGCTTTTCATTTGTTACTCGACCTTTCTTTTGCTAAAGTAAATTAGTTCTCTTATACTATCCTTTTGTAAAGTAAACTATTTATTTAGATCTTACCAGAAGTTTCACTGTGTACTTTTGTGTGTCTTTTTTTCTCTCTTCATCAACCATATTATGTTGTGGATAGATGGGAGCATTAAGAAGGTCGTCATCATTTCATTTGAAATGAAAGTAGAGAGCCCTTATGTTAGATTGTGTAGGTAACTTTGAATGGATGTTTGTATTCACTTATAATTTTTATTGAGTCTTGTGGGATTGACGGCTTACTTGCTTTTGAAAAATCTCATAGCTCGTAGTGCTGTAGTTTCATTGTTATAACTAGCTAGATTAGTTGGTCTGCATATATTTGTATGAATTGATTTAGTTTGCAGTACATATGAGTAAGTTTTCATTTAGAGATCTAGATCTTTTGATTTTTTTTGAAAAGTGAAAGTTGTTACATGCTTAACTCTCCTTGGAAATGGCTCTTCCTAACTTTTACAAATTTAAAATTTGGAATTGAAATGAATTCCTCATAATTCTGTGTAAGCTAGAGGGGCCCCAAACACATTTGCTGTACAATTCACAGTCTTAAATCTCCTGAAAGAAGTTTGCTGACATATCTTTAATTGCCAACTTGAAATGAAAGGCATTGTTCTAAACTTTTTTGTGCATATCATTTGTGCTTTTCTTTCAGACATTTTTTATGATTTATTGGAAAACCGAACAGCAGTTTGTCTGCGCGCATAACTATGCATAGTAGAAGAAAATTATATGTAAATATATAGATAATATGGTCTGGAGAGGCTCTGTATTACAAATGCCCTGTGTTGCTTCCTTCTAAGGAATATGGCTCAGTTACTTTTAAAACTCCTAGATTCGTAACTCATGTTCTTTTCTAGGTGCCAAATACAGAGCATAAAGCTTCTCTGTAGCTCAAGTAGAAAGTATGCCACTCTTCTCTGTTCTTAGCTGTCCTTGTGTGAACTCATTTCATATTAATTGACCTAATGTGTCACCATTTCAATTCATTATGTCTTCGTATAATACAAAACTAGTGATCCTTTTTTCCAGTTTAGTGAAAAACATGGATTAATAAATATTGTACCTCTTTCACAATACTTAAAATTATGTTAGACAATTATGTATTTCAATAGGTAAGTAATGAAAGCCTACATTAAGAGGAAAAAAACTGTTTTCCAAAAAAACATGATTAACAAAAAATACATATGAAATAGTTTAATTGTATTATCAAAGGCAAAAATCCCTTTTAGTACATTTTTGTCTTACTGATTCTTGTCAGCAGATACAAATAAAGGTGTCTTATGTGTCAGTGAAATGAAACTAGCAACACATAATAATAAGATTGTATAAAAAGTTAATTTTGATTTTAAAACTCAACAATCTTCCTTGTACTTACGTAAGTCAAGCAAGAATTGAATACAAGAATTGACTTTCTCTTTGCATTATTCATTTAATATAACCAAAGGAAAATTCCTTTCATTTTCTGATATTGGACAAGGTTGGGAAGTTTTTATCTATTTAATCTGTCTTTGTACTTTATGAATACAGTAGTGTTTTATTAGTGTAGCATAGAACTGTGTTCACTGCAGACTATAATGTAACAGTTCAGCAGAAGATCAGACCTTGTATCAATAAAAACATGAAACTTTTTTTTCCTAGACAGTATATAGCATGTTAGATATTTTTTTGAAATCTTTACTTTTTCATTGGTCAAGAAATCAGTTACCATTATTACTATAATCATCATGGTTATATTTTGTGCATAGGCATAAATTTCACTTCAGCAATGCACATGAGGTGTATGAGTGACTCCTCTTGAAATTGAGTAAATATTCAAACACTGTACTAAACTTGAATGCATTACTAAGTGTTGTGTATAGCAAGTGCAGAGCAGGTATGAAACAGTACCAACATTTAGATATGCTTCAAACTGAGAATTGGGCCTTAAGGACAAATTTCATGCTTCTCTTCTAATACACTTATTAGGTTTGCACTGTTCATTTTATGTAGAGTTCTGGGCGTTGGAGGGATGTTGTGGGTCTTCACATAACAGTACCAGAAAGGGCTGTCTGTTAAAGACCTTAAACAAATCAGCCCTAGTCTGCACAGAACCAAAATTATCATTGTGCTCCAGCTGTTTAGTTTCTCTAGCAGTGCACAGCAGATACATCGCTTAATTGGCTGGTTAACCAGATTTATTCTTGCACTGCAATGGCAGAATGGTGGTAACTTATCCACAGTACAGGAATACATACTGAGAAGTTTTCTTTCCTGTTTTTGAATTTCTTTAAAAATTGACTCATAAATTTGCTTTACATGATTGGAGAACAGACAGGACTCTTGCAGTGACTACATACTATTGGTATTTCTGGATTAATTTTTTTTTTGTGTATTTCAGAGATATTTTACCTTGCAATGTGAAAGATTTTTTGATCATTTAATTTACTTTGGTTCCTGCTCTGAAATTCATGTGGGTAGGTCTTTGAGTAATTTTAAACCATTATTTGTAGTCCTATTAAGCAACAGGAAAGAGGAGAAGAACGTTAGCTATTGGTCTCTGTCCAGTACAAACTGTTAATATTGATTTGGCTGTAGGCTAAGAGTTAAAAGCAAGCCAGTGCATTGTAGACGATGGATCTATACCACATTGTGTTAATATGCACCAAGGGATTTTTTTCCTTCCCTGTTCTGCACTCAACTTTAAACTCCAAGGTCTTATTCTGATTCACCTCCAGCATATTCCAGCATAAACCAGTAATGGCTCCATTGAATCCATGTTGTTATCAGAGCCATGCTGTTAGTGATCGTGACTTGTCAGTTAGGATAGCTAAGTGGTGTCTTTGCTCCTTTTTTACCTTTGCAAAGTGGACATGTAATTCTCTAGGATTTGCACCAGTCAGTGGAGAATTCTGCTCTGTTAGTGGAATATATTCATTACAGTTGTTGCAATGAAACAGGCTGTTTGAGTCTCCTAATAGAAAGTTGCCATTTTATTTTGTATGAAATGTTAACTTATGGTTGCCGGTCTTGATCCAGTGAAACTGCTAAAGGTTTTTTAATGCGTATTTTTAAAACCAAATAGGCTATATTATTTCTGATATTTGGATCCTTGTGATCTTTTATTATTTTATGATTGGATCTGTCCAAGTATCTTATCTGGTGTATCTCCAGATATCATTTATGTGTTGCAGTTATTGTAAGCTCCTAGACTTCAGACTGAGTGCGCACACTGCCATTGAACCCAGGCAAAATGTCTAGGTTTAATTCGAAGATATAGATTGTCTGTATAGCAGCCCCTCCTGAGAACTAATATTTAGTCCAATTGCTTGTTTTGTACTCTGACTTCCACTGTCAGATAAATGTTCAATAAAGCCTGAATTTGAGAATTATAGTGTACTATGTGGCCTGCAGGAGCAGCATGAGCAAACAGACAGAACAAGATCTGCCTAACTGTCCCATCCCACTTCAGCATACGTAATACTATTATTATTATATTAATATTTTGAGTATTAGAGGCCATATTAGAGAAGCCTCAAAGGGGACCTTGTAGCAGCCTTCCAGTACCTAATGGGGGCCCAGAAGATATCTGGAGGGACTTTTTACAAGGGCATGTGAGGATAGGACAAGGGGAATGGCTTTAAACTGGAGGAGCATTTAGATTAGATATTAGGAAGAAGCTCTTTACTGTGAGGGTGGTGAGAAACCAGAACAGGTTGCCCAGAGAACTGAGTGCCTCCATCCCTGGAAAAGTGTTTCAGGCCAGGCTGGACTGGGCTTTCAGCAGCCTAGTCTAGCGGAAGATGAACCTGCCTGCGGCAGGAGCTTGTAAATAGATGATCTTCCAGCCCAAAACGTTCTATGATTCTGTGATGATATAGTCACTTCAATACAGAGTTTTCATCCAACTGATGTGTCTGGTTTGACATCTCAAGGATCTTGAATGTCTCTCTGCTTGAGGTATGTCAATTTGTAACAGGATATGGTTAAACAGTCCCAGTCCTCCTTAAGTCTTTCTTCACTCTGGACCTTGCACAACTTCCTTCTGCTTCCCCCTCTTTCTCTGGGCCTCATACCATTTCAACTCTTTGGTAAGCCAAATTATACCATTCAAGTGGCAGAAAGCTAACTCAGAAACTAAATAATTCTAAGAGAGGGAGAAAGAAGGAGAGGGTATATGAGAGAAAAGGATTACTTCTTTTAAAAGGCAGGGGTTGTTATATCAGTTCCACTATTTCTTATTAATGCTTATGACCTTGGCTTCAATGTACAAATAAATTTAAAACAAAAACAAAAACAAAGGGGGGGGGGGCAAAACAAAAAAATGGCTATGTGTAGCATTTAAACCTTACCGTTGGTTTTAAGGACAAGTTACATGTCAATGACCTTTCTGAATAAAGACTTTCTTAAACTGACACAGTGCTCTTTCCCCCTTTTTAAGATTATAGAAGAATTTTTCAGCGTTCATGAACATTGTGTTTTCCCATTAAGCTCTTGATATATATAAATGCTCATTTGTTCAAGCTGTTGAAGAAGGCTAAAGGTTTCCTCAGTGATGAGCGTCCATCCACTATTACAGATATTTTTGAGCTAACTTCATTGCCAGAGTGACATGACAACCAGTTCTGAATCCAAGTTCTTCTGTTGAAGAATTACCTGTTCAGTGGAGCTACACTTAAATCAGTGACCAGGGATTATTAGCTTCATGGCAGAAGCTTTTAAGACCTGGAGTACAAGACAGAATAAAGAAAGCAGTTATCAGCTTTCTACTGAAGTTTTCAGTCTTGCGTACATACACAGAGATTCATGGATTTGAGTGGAATCCTGTGAGGTTTGTGAATGTAAATGCCACAGGTAATCTCACAGCTCTATTGCATCATTATGCGTTTTTTCATAATCATCCCAAGCTTTTATAAACACATTGCATTTCATCCTTATTTGCATTTTAAAATCATGTTTTGGTTTTTTTTGGGGGGGGGGGGTTGTTTGTTTTTTTTTAAGGAAGCATGGAATCCTTTAACATGATTTGTTAAAATCCATCCTTATGAAAAATCTTACTGTCATTACTTTTTAAATCCTGGAATTACTAGTACTTTTGTTGTAAAGGGCCCTCCTTACTTTAAGAATGTGGCATTAGGACAGGGTGTTTTCCATTACGATGACAAGTACATATAAAGCACAAATCCCACTTGAGAGTCTAAGCTATTTGAAGGGTTTTAGTGTCAGCCACTTATTTCTAGGAGGCTGGATTAAGAATTGGAAAAGATGTTTTACAAGAGGGCTATAGCTGGTACATTAATGTGTATCTGCATGTCAGGAATACAAAGTGTAGTGAAAGGCCGACCTTTTATATTGCATATGACAACTACATAGATTTCTTCTTGCACTGAGACATTGGTGTTTACTGCTTTCAAAAGGCATTTTCCTGAACAAATCCCCATGGATTAATTCCTCTCTTCCAAAACAGGCAATACATCAAAATTATGTTGTCCTACACAGAAAAGAAAGAAAAGCAGCCTTTAGCTATTTTTTCAAATCTGTGTTTCTGGGTGATATTTTTCTGGACTTGCCTCTCATCTCAGCTGCATGTTTGTGAATCAGGACTCTCAGAAATTAATGATACTGCAGCACTCTAAATGTGGTGTAAAAAAAAGATTCAATGCTTGTGTGGTTTTTCATAGATTCAATTGAAAAATTTTAAGTATTTCATTCTTAATGCATAGAACTCCAGTTGCTAGCCACTGAGTTCTAAGGTTTAGTAGTATTTCCACAGAATTTATTTAAGACATATTCTATCAGTCTGTGCTTTCTAAATTAATGTATTCACACTTGACAAAGACATAAAGATTCATAGTGGTTTTTGTAACTGAACAAAAACATTCTTCTTGTGCCCAAACAGAGGTGCTGCAACAATAACATCATTAATGTGGATATGGAGAGGGGGCAACTTAAATTTAACCTTTGATATTGTCCCTAATCTAAGGGGATTGTGATTATTATTTTTTAGCTACTTAAAACCCCCTATATTGGAGACCTGAGTTCTGAGTATTCGGATATCTGTTCTATGTAACCTATAACAATGAAGCAGATAACAGGCTTTTTTCTACCAGTGGAAACGTAGCAATGATAGAGACAAAAAGTAAACTTAACCTATAGTCATTTACAGTTTTTGCATTTTCAAGGTTATTTTGCAAGCCAAACAAACCCATAAAATGCTTTTAAATAAAAACAGTTATCCACTTTATGTAGCAGTTATTTGTGTCTATAAATTATGCCTAGATGTAAATAGACATTTGTCTTGAAAGATGCTATTTTTTCACATTGGAAATATCAATTAGATCATATTTTAACTTCCAAAACTTGATAGAAAGTTTAATATATGTAATTTAATGACACCAGACTTTGACATGCTTTGTCTTAATATTAAATATTGAATACCCTTAGTTACAGCTGGCTTTTCAGCAAGAGCTTTAAAAATATGCATTTGTTGTTTTCTTTTTTCATTTCTAGCATTACAGACATTGATGTAATGGTAATTAGTAGTCAAGAATAAAATGAAAGCTGATTAAATTATCCTTCATCTAATGACTTGCTTTCTAATGTTGATGAACAATATGATAGTTTGCTTGAACCACCTTTATACCTTTACTGCTGAGGAAAATTGAAATAACACTTTTAAATAATGTAATAAATTGTAATTAATCCAATGAAAGCATTAAATGATTACCACATTCTTCTTAGTCACTTCTGAGGAAACCTAATAGTAAAGGAATATTTCAGAGGAAAGAATGTTTCTGGTATCATTTGCTTTAAGAATTAAGTGCCATGGGAATATAGATTCTTACATGCAAAGTAGATTGCTTAATTACTATGACACAAATGTACTTCCCACATTCTTGCCCCAGAAAACTCAAACCAGATCTTCCCCTTATTAAACAGACACACCAAACTACTCTTTGATCACACCTAACATACATAAATTGCATTAAAATGGAGAGGAATTTAAAATGCCTGGTGAGCTGGACTCAGCAAAATTTTTTACATGCTGTCTTCCTTACAGATGTGATAAAGAGATGGGCAGGCTTTTCAATCAGGATTACTGCTTTATTATTTTTCCCTCAGCAGTAAGGAAGACAAAACACCAAATTCCATTTTTCTCTCTTTTGTCTTCTTATATTTGTAAATTTCCCTGTCAGCATCTAAATTGTGGTGTAGTACAAACTAAAATCATAGGATCCCTGAGGAACCCAGTCCAACCTCCTACTCAGTGTAGAATCAACACTGAATTCAGATCAGGCGGGGCTTATCATCACTTCCTTGAAATCACTGGTGTCATACTGATTTACAGGTGAGGATTTCGCCAAGAGGAGAAAGGCTATGGTAGTGATATTTTGCTGCTGTTCTTCATTACCTTTCTAATGTCACTGTAAAGCTTGCCTGGTTTTTTGCTTTGGTCAATTTTTGTTCATGTAATTCATAAACAGCTGAATTCCCCCTGAATTTTTAATGCTTTACCTTCAAGGAGTAAGAAGAGTGATCTGATATGAGTATGCTTTCATTGTAGCTTTCAAACATCAGAGTTTGGCATTGTCATCCCCTTGTTAGCCATATTAGTAGAAAACAATATTTCATTATTTATATTGTTATATAATTCTTCATATTCTGTTCAGGTGTTGCCTAAACATTGTTGCTCTTAAAAATCTTTTCTTAATTATACATGCCTCTACAATCTCCTGTTAACCAGTTCATGTCTTTTTCTAATTAGCTTTAATAAAGTTTAAATTCTTCTGCAAGGAGTTGATCCTTACCTGAATGAGTCACATCATTATCCTGATAAAGTTTGGGTAGTTTGCTGTCTGGCTCCTTTGCTATTAAAGGTGGGCACAGTATCTGTGTCCCAGAAACAAAAAAATTCTACTACTGAAGCAGCAGGTAAACAGGAGAATTTACAAAACTTTTTTACCAAAACAAGGCTGCTTTTGGTATCCAAACTGTTTTCTCTATTGGCTGTGTAGATTAACTCCACATAGTTCCAAGAAGATAATTTTTTCCAGTATAACATTTTGTCACTGCTGAGATTTCATGGCATAGGAGGTAGTGGTTTGTAATAAATTTCTTAAAAAAGAAATGGTATCAGGCATTTGCTTCTCAGAAAACAATCTATTATCTTATATTTTGATGGGTTTATTGCCTGCAAAAAGTCTAGGTAGAGAAATATCTTGCTCATGCAGTTTTGCTTAAGCAGTGCAACAAGTATGCAGTAATTTAGGATTAGGATGAGAGATAAAGAATAATTTATGTAGCTCAGAGTTTTAGGGAAACTTGGAGGGAACAAGTGAGTAATGTACAGAAATAAGACAGAATTGATGACTGCCTCCAAATGGTCATTCTTGTTTGAACTAGAAGAGTATATTTAAACATAGTAAAGAGTTTCTACACAGTTTCTGTCCATTTATAAAAACTGCTAAGCATAAGTGTGAATTTTATATTGGTTTCATGTCCAAATGCAAATGAATTTAGTGTTACACTATTACCGTTAGTTTAAAATGTGTTTCTCTGGATTTGTTTTTACAGCTTTATATTGTATCAGACTGATTAAGAAAAGTATCATGGATAAAACAATGTGTTACTGTCAAAGAAATGGTTAAATCTAAAAATGAAACCCCAAGAGAAAGTACAGAATATGTAATTGAAATGTTTCAACTTTGTCTAGTAATGTACTCAAGCTCCCCCTTGATTGCACAGCGCTGGCACAGGGAGTGATTTTCAAATAAGTGCGTTTAATTCGAATTCTAGAACTCAGTGAAGTTTTCATTCATATACTTTGCCTAAATAATACTCTTAGTTTACAAAATATGGACCAGTTTTGATATAACTACTTATATTTCTGAATGTTTTCTTATTTTTCAAGGAGTCTCCATGTCAGCAGCCACAGAATTCCAAGGTCATTTTGTAGTCTAGTAAAAATTAACTATGCTGGAGATGAAAATATTTCCTTTAAAAATTTTACTGTTTTGTGCAATGAAATGACAGAATACTGGTTGTCTAGTGTCCACTGTAGCACACATCATCCACATTCAGCCATGAATGCAGCTTTCCTTCTGAACTGCTCTAAATTTGCTCAGTCAAGGTGTGTACTTTACCAAAGCAGAGTTAAACAAATCTTAGAGCAATTCTAGTGTCAGTACTAAGTCATAATCTACCCAGTAAACTTGACTGCCAACCTGGAATACATTAAATAGCACCGGTCAACACTTTGAAATATCTGACAGTTATGTTTATGGAGTTGCCATTAGGATGCTGTGAAAAATACAGTGTCATCCCACATTTTTAAGATATCTTTATCATGTGGAAGATCACATACTATTTCAAGAAAGAACTAACTTTCCAAAATCAGCTATAATAAATATGATTCAGTTCTTTAACTTCACAACAAAGAATAACAACAAAGATTTTCTGAATTCAGATGACTATATTAAAATATTGAAAGGGCATTTATTAGAAGATCCATTTTAGGACAGCCTAGGAAACATGTAAATGAGTAAATATCAAAATGGGACTAAAACAGAAGAAGTTATAATAGCAACAGATTCTTTTTTAATGTTTTTAGTTGGTAATAGGCTATAATTCTAAAATGATGAAGGGAAACAGCTGCTGGAGTATAAGACCTATGGTTGCCAAATACAGAAAGGTTAACTTAAGTTTGAGAGTAAACCAGATATAATTGGATGCTAAGTTCAAGGTGGGGCTTTTTATCTGTTTAAATATTTTATTTTACAAGTTGCTTAGAGCTCCATTTATTCACACCCATGTAGTGTCACACAGAGATAGTTTAAGTAGTTTGGTAAAAGGCTCCTTGGTTGGAGTAAGCAAATTATCCCTGCTGAGAGCTGTGCTGCTTCAGGATCGCCTGTTTGACAGTAACATGTCACTGAAACTGGTGCCCTTTTGCAATACCTTTTTTTTTTTCTAGAAGAGATATCTTTACGAAAAAGTTTTTAAGAATATATACTCAAAAAATTTACTGATCAGAATAACTCTCTCAGTGGATGACGCCCTACACAATTATCTGAGAATCACAAGACATGACATATATAAAGCAAGGTTTGTGGAAAAGTCTTGAACTCAACTTGTCTTTTTTGACACCTGTGGTAGGCTCATCTTTCTCCTAGTTTAATCTTTGGTATGTTAGTGACTGTAGTCTTTTGACAGATCATCAAGGCCTTGGATAAACTACTGGATGTGTTAAAATCAGTTACAACCTTTCATGTTCCCAATCAGTAATGTCGTCAGAGTTTCTAATTCTGTCACACTCAATGCTATAAGTGCTTCAAGATGCATCTGCTGGAGGGTGTCACCCTGCAGGCATATAACCAAGACCTGAAACAGAATGAAACAAGGCCAAACCTTTAATCAACCTGGCAAAGGGAATCAAAATCCTACTTTGCTTCTTGCAACAATAAGGAAGGCTACGAAAAACCTTATTCAAGAAATTAATGAATTCTAATCCTGACCAAATGAACATGGAAGTTTAAGTAGTGATGGCTTTTACAGTCTGGTAATATGTGTAAATTGGAATGACATCTCTTAATTTTCTTTACATCATGCGTGATAGGAAATGTTCAGGTTTTGCTGACTCATGTCAAGTGTACTTTCATGTCAGTGTGAATTAGAGGCTGCCCCATGGAAATGTGTGAAAACCAATGTGTATCAAATGGGAATTTGTTTAGGGTAATGGAAAGAAAAAATTTCCAAAGAATCTGCTCACTCGCAGGTGATATGGAGCAGTAGATTATTTTAACTATATTACTTTGTTATAGGCAGTAAACCACAAGGGAAATTTTGCTACCCACTCTCCGCAGTTGTTCTTGAGTTTCAGCAACCAATCAGTTTTTAAAAACTGATGGTGAAGAATTTAGCTTTAGCAAATACACAGTGACTCGGTAATATTAACTGTATTGCTACTGTTTAAGCTAAGCATATTAGCAAGGCAACAGCTTTCTCTTTGATCAAATTTCTGTTCCTATATTAGGAAAAGTTCTGTGTGGAATTTTGTGATCAGTTAACTACTTTGGATTTAGATGTGTTGCTTTACTACTGGGCTTATTTTGGAATATATTTGCCTTTGGGTATCAATTTATTTGCACCAAAGGATATCAAGTAGCGCAGGTCACTTAGTTCTGTGTTGAAAGAGGGCCACACAGTGGTTTTAACTGTATATGTATTTTGCTGTTATAATGATGTCTTTTTTCTAAACAGGTATGTGCTTGTTCTCCCCTTTCCTAACTAGGATAAAAGCTGTGTCACTACAATTCCAAATGAAAAATCATGTGTTCTGTTTCAATCTGGGGTAAATTAATGGGGATCCAGTGCTATAATATCCATGCATTCTTAGTCCTTGACAGTCTTGGAGTTTAGGCAAACTGAGCATATCCAAGGCTATATTTAAAAAAGGCATGGCAAATTAAAATTCCTGCTAACAGCTCTGCTTCCAGCTGTTTTCCTTTGTAATTCTCTTAGAGAAGGTGGAAATAGCTAAACATTTCTATGCAGGCTATTTTTGACAAATATCTTTGCTATATAATCTTCATGTTTAATAAGACTATCACTCTCTTGATATTCATGACTGAAAATGAGCAGTAAAGAAGAATGGCATCATCAATTTTTTTTTTTTTTAATTGCATGTGACCAGATTTATCTCTAATTTACAGTAACTTTAATGCAAATTAGGTCAGGAAACAAAACTGTTTCCATAATATTTTGATGATGTTTTAACTTGTGAGTAGATTTTACTCAGTGAAGGTCTGCTGCTCCTGAGTGAAGCAGGTAAGTTGCACTTAGGCATTTTTTGCAAAAGAAAGTACAAAAGCAAAATCCAGTGTTTGCTTACAGAGTTACTTCTGACTTCATCTGCTGTGGATACATTGTTTTAACTGTGTAAAAGCATTGACTTTCTTCTGACCTTAGGTTTTCTTTATTGATTTCCTTTTGACTTTGCTTAGTTAACTGTCATTCACTGCTGAAATGAGGAGAGTTTCCTTTTAAAGCTCTTTTAAATCTTCAGAATAGTTACAATAGTAAATAAGTTAACACATATACAAGATAAAAAAGAATACAAAAAAAAATATTTCAAGAGGGGTTAGTACTGGCTAAAGCTCTATTAGATTACAGAAATATTGTATTGATAGAGCTAAGACTTGCCATTGACAAATAAAGCTTTCAGGGAGTGTACCCTTTAATATCAGGGACAGTTAAATGAAATTCATCTGCTACCACACCTGAACATGCAATTTGAATTAAAAAAAAAAAAAAAAAAATAGTACCTTTCTGGAATAAATTCTTTTTAGGTAAGCTTAGGGCTTTTTCTGCTTGTATTAGTGGCTGCCTGAGGTTCAGAAAGATGAAGAACCAGCATCAGTGAACTAAAATTAAGTCCACAATTTGTTACGTAAACATATAGTGTTGTTTCATTATACATAACTCTTCTTTGGCACTTTCTTTCAATGACACAAAATGATTGCAAAATATTAGAAGTGTGTTTTGGTTTATTATTAGCAGATTTTTTTCTGAGCAAGTATAATCCTATGACTGTAAGGGCAGTTTTAGAAGTTGTATGGGAAGAATTGAAAAATACAGTCTCATCTGATAGCAGTTTATGTTCCAACAAATACAAACACACATACTTCAATGTTTGCTTCTTAAATTCCACTCTGCCTTGCTTTATTTCACTGATGTGGTGTCCCTGGTTGTAAATAAATGTCAGATTTCTGATATGTGTATATATATCAGGTTATTACTGATAAAAATGATACAGTCATTTTCGTCATTACGCATTAATTCAGTCTCCAGTAAAACTACAGCATTTCCTAAACAGTGTAAAGATTATAAGCTGCATTTAGATACTGTTTTCTTTGGCAAGTTATTTTAAAGATAGAGAAAGAAATTAGAAGTGTCATAACAACACTGAACTGTATGATATGTGACAACTTTTGGTGTTGCAAATGGTTCAGGGAGTAAATATACTGCTTGATGCAGTGCTGACTGCGTGTGTCTCCTTTGATCTTTGAATAGCTTTTGCTAGCAACCAGTTATGTCGAATTTAGAAAGGGAAATTCCCAGGAGTTCTGTTATGCACAGGAATGTAGAATAATTTCTGACACAAAACATCCTAAATGAAGAGAATAAAAACAGAATTTTAAGTTTGTAAAATCTAGCTAGAAATTGAAAGAGCAGTTTTCTAAGATAGATAAATCCAGGACAAAATATAGATCCCTCTGTATTCATATGAATATAGTCAGGCATTTTTTATAGCTCCAAGGATCCTGGATTAATTTTTCATTCATTTATATTATGCTGATAAGGAACACACAGTATTTACACACTGTTTTCTTTAGTCTCTTTGTCAACCCCTTAAATAACAAAAAATAAAAATAACTTTTTTTATTTTATCCAAGCACCCAGTGTTATCTAAACCATTTTATAAAACTGTCTTTAGGCAGAAAACCATGAAATGAAACACAACAAAGACAAATATTTTCTCTCTTTACTGACTATATATCTCCGAGAATAAAGATAACTGAAGCTTAATCGAAAGATAACTACATATGTCTTTTTATGCTTATCAGAATAAAATGCCCACCCTCTCAAAACAGAAATGGCTGAACAACTGATTCTGTAGACTTTCCAAAATGGAAGCGTATTTCTGATAGATTAGTTTGCATTTATAAGGAGTTCGGTAGCTCATTTAGGTAGTTGCGAATAGCCTAGGACATAATTATTCACTATTCTAGATGCCAAACATTTTCTAAACCCTACAGATATTTATTCTTACAACTTCTTTTCCATTGTGCTTGCACAGAGACCCTTGTATATGGGGAAGAGAAGCCCATCAACAAGAAGTTTGTAGAACAGGAGGTATATTATTCCCCTATTTTACTGTTCCTGTATATTTCCTTTTTTTTTTTTTCTTCCAAATACATCTTTGTTAAGTAGACTTTATTCTGATGCTGGCCATGTGACATTTGCATGATCTGAATTATTTGTTTGATTCAGCAAACACATAGGGTATCTTTTGGGACACGCTTGTGTTTTATTGATGCTGAAGGGACTTACATGTACACTTGAAGTATTGTATAGCTGAATAGAATCAAGCATGTAAGGAAATTTTTACACATGTACTTCTGTGCTTGCTAAATAAGGTGTGCTTAAATAACACAAATCACTCTGTTACACTTCGTTCTAATTTTTTTTCTCTCAGTACCTTATATTCTAGTTAGTTCTTGATTTTTCTGGGAAAATTTGTGTAATTACTATTTTGCAAAGATATATGCGTATATGTCTTACAAAGTTAACATGTGACAATTATCTTTCAAATATATATTTCAGTATTTTTTCATTTTAAAGCAACACATTTTTTTCTTTATTCCTCTTAGTTAATGAAACATATTGTTATCTAGACATTGCTCTTTTTACACATACAGAATTCCAAGCTGTTTGTGTATTTTGTTATTTTTATGATCCATGTTAATGTTTTCTAGGCATTCTGGGTTTAAATTTCACATGTCAAAATAGAAAAGATATTTTTATATGTTATCTAGTATTAGGCATCTGATTTCACCAGCTATAACAGGTGAGCAAAACAGCAAGACAGAACCAGTGCCAATAGAACAGATTATATTGAAATTTTTTTTAATAATAAATAAACCAGCAAGCTTTAACTTCTGTTATCAAATTAATTCCTAGTTCAAAATTCTTGTTTCAGAACTTAAAATTATTTTTTTCCAAAAATTAATTTTAAAATTCACTTAGGCTGCAGAAATAAAAATATTTGAAGCAATAAATACATTAAATTATATGTGATTATCATATATACAGTTACAGATATACTGCTACTCAATATCACACAAAATATCTTAGTAAGGCAGATATATATTTAAGATTTGTTTTTATTTAAAATCTTGATACAGACATTCTCATTAGTGTGGTCCTGTGGACCATTCAGGTGTTTTAAGGTACTGGATGTGTGTGTTTGTGTGTGTGTGTGTGTGTGTGTGTGTGTGTGTGTATAGGGTGGTAAAAGGGAAAAAATTGATCGCCAGGATAGAAGAGGACAGAAAAAAAAGGCCAAGTTTGAATCTTCTCAAGTTTTTGGTACAAAGTAGATATAAAGGGCTAAGAATGGAAAAAAAATATTTAGTATTCTATCCAGATTTCATAGAGATTAATAATTAACCTTTTTCTGGTTTTAGGGGACCATTAGATTAGAAATGGGTGATTCAGAAATCTTAGATTTAGTAAAGTAAAATGCAGCATAGCATTGCTTGTAACACAGTAGTGAGTATGTCTACAGAAAATTGTGTCTTTCGTTGGAGGATGCCAGTCTGTTTTTAAGCCTCAGCATCTGCAAATGTCTTGAAAAAAGAGGCAGGATGTACCCTGCCTAATAAAGACAAGTGACTGGAAGAAAAGTGAATTTTGTAATGAACAGATACAGTGCTATCCAGAGTATATAAATAAACACATTGCATTCAGGGATGTAGGCATGATAGTAGAGTTCATTAGAACAGCAGTCTTCTGGGATGCTGTCTACTTTTGAAAAGTCTCAGACTGAGAGAAATGGCTACATTCTGTGCCATGTCAAGGGAATTGTTTTCTGCAAAGGAAAATCTGAGTAATGTAACTAAAAGGAATTACAGGGCCTAACTGAGATATCTTAGCTCCATCTTTTCTCAGTTCTAAATTTGTTATTGTACAGTACTGGCCAGCTGTGACCTCCAGCTAGGATCCATGTTTCTTCAATCATCTTTTCCACTTGCATGCTTACATCACCGTTCAAGTGAGGGTGATGACGGGAGGGATTGCCTCTGCCTTTCTCTACTGAATAAAGATTCCATGAAAACCTATATTACTCTGGAAAGAGATGACTGTGATAATCCCAGGGATTGCTTTAATATCTGTTATACAGATTTCAAGACCTTATACAGATTTATATCAAGCAGTAGCTAACTTCATGTCTGTAGAGGATACCCATTTTTGTCTTGTAGCAGTAAGGCACCTGAGTCTACTTCCACCTCTGTCTTTAGATGCACCGGTTCCATCACAAAGCACACTATTTCTGGACAGAGCTTTCCTGTTATCTTTGGAAATGGCATCGTATGTAGCTGTAGAATCCAGTTCTTTAGGGTGTACTTTACAGATTTTTCTCCATAAGAGACATGACTTAACACAGTGGTTTCTTTTTCAAGATTTCATTTATTAGATCCAAGTGAATAACATTGAGCTATGTAAATGCAAAAGACACAAAAATAAGATGAATCTTACCCCCAGTATATGTATTTTATTTCAGTAGCAGTTGCCTATAAATAGTACTTCAGTAACTTGCTTACTTTAACTCATAAAGATGTAGTTTATAGAGAAGAGTTGATGGGACAGTGGAAGAATATATGGAGATTTATTTTAGTAAATATTGATTCTTCTAAAGATAGCATGCTAAAGATAGCAAGATACAACATAACCTGATTTATAAATGGAGATAAACTAAAAATAGTAAATGTAAAAGAAAAGTATTTTCATACACTTTTTTCTATATACTTCAAAACAATACCTCTATACTGTGATTTCCCTTTCCACTATCTGGTCTGAAGCTTCTTTTCTGTTTCCTTTGAAGTTTATGGAAATATTCCAATTGGGCTGAAATAATTTTTTCTTCTTACAAATTACTCTACCGTATTAAACATTTACTTGACTAGATCTCTGCTTAAAATTGCGGAGGAGTCACTTTTGTAAAATGAACATGTATAAAATGTCATGAGGTTATTGATCTAGTAGAGCTCTTTGCAATTTAATTCAGTGGTTTTCTTCAGGAAAGAAATGCTGAAACTATATATTATACATAAGTACATCCATTTCAGGATTTCACTACATTCCACAACCAGTTTGCAGAAAGTGAAATGGGACTGTAGCTTTTGCTCTGATGCTTGATACTACTGGCACAAATACTCTTGAGATTTAATTCTTCTCTGAGAGGTTAAATTCTTGTCTTGTGCATGTGCTGTGATACAGGACCACACTGTGTTCCACTGTTTTACAGAGAAGAAATCAGCAAAAGTCTTGTGTTTAACAGTGCATTTTCCTGATCTGGTGTGTTGGCTTAAATCTGCTGGTTGGTAAACTGGTGGAAAGGCTGCACCATTCTCACCTGTCTGTGTAGGAAATAGAATTTAGAATAGGCCTACATATCCTATCTGTATTTGGACTGTAAATTAACACAGTACTAATCTATACTTAATAGTTTTATAAAGCCTGCGCACATATTTTAAATGAATTAAATGACTTTTATAAACTGCCATAGACTTACACCGAGGACTATGGAGAGATGAATGTGCAGGCAAAATTTTCTAACTTCAATATGATGCACTGGAGTGTCCTTAGAGTGCCATGCAATATTTTTAATTCTACAACTGTTGTAGATAAGCTTCTGTCTTTGTAGTACAGTAGTAATAGTAATCCTTCACTATGCCCATTTCCTGTGTTTTCTTTCACTTGCTTGTCATCCTCACCACTCATCTTGGTACATGGACTGTTACACAGAAATTTATGCAGAAATTTTCATACCTATATATACATTTTATCTTCTTCACTAAGCTCATCTGCGAACATATTCCAAGGCTGCAGGCAGGCATGATTTGCAGGAGTCTGCCAAGAATTCGTTTTACCAGCAAAAGATGAGCCAATCTCATTAAGGACTGTTGTGGTTTGACCCCAGTTGGCAGCAAAGTACCACACAGCCACTTACTCCCTGCTCCCCCCTCCCCTTGCTCTACAAGTACTAACTCCTATTTATAGCACCGTAACAAAATGCAGAACCACAGACCAGGGTCCAAAAAGTCACCCATCATCACTGGTGGACGTTATTTAAGAATTAACATTAAATGCTGTGATTTTGACAGTCCAGGCAAAGATTAATGAATTAATGTACTGGGGGAGGGGGGGAGGGAGGGGATGTTGTTTGGGGTTTTTTTTGCCTTTTTTTTTTTTTTTACCATGACATACTCAAATGAAGATCTTTCTTAGATGTAGCTTCTCAGTATAATTTAAAGGAAGTATTTCAGGACAGTGGACAATTTTCAGTCTACTACTATTAATATTATTTATACAACTTTTGAACATAGAAGCAAAATTAGGATGGAGTAATCTGTTACACCTGGATGAAAGCCATAGCCAGAGGACAGGCACACAAGAACTGCATCTGAATGTAAATGAATATTAAAATGAAACATTTTATTTTCCCCTAAACTGTTTACTGTAAATGAGTATTGTAAGTGAAGTAAATGCTAGCCATAGCTCATTATTTGCATGATAATGCACAGCAGAAGAAGCTGTGAAATGTTTAGTTTTTCCTTTTTGGTTCTCCATGTTTACTTGCACAAATCTAGAAAGAGGAGTGAGTGATAATAAAAGCTCCATTTCCACAATGACATAATGACCAAGATACATGTTTTGAGAGTGGTAATGTGTTGCCAGTTCTATAGACGTTTGAAACAGGGACTTCTGCTGCTGAATCTGAATAACAGAAACAACTGCAGTATAACCAAACCCAGTCCTCAGTTTTCATGTGTAAATTAGCATATTTACTTTTATTTTACTTTAAAGCACATATCAGCTAGTAATGCCTACAGTGTCTTAACATTCTTTTCATTTGGACATAGTTTGACAAACACCTTTCCAATTCGCTTTTGCCTGCATCCAAGTAGGTTCTTAAGATTAGAGCTGACATAGAAGCCTACTGTGTGGAACTTACTTATGGTCATGCTGCAAGCTGAATTAATTCATGCTTTCTACTGTACGCTATACTATTTGGTAGCAATGCACCAAACATAATCCTCTATAAGAAAACAATAGTCTTAAGTGCTTGAAATGCCACCTTCTCCATACGTTCATGTTTACACTGCAGATATCTGTATCATGTAGATATCATGCATATAAAATCTGATCCTGCACTCACTGAATTCGGTGAGAATCCTATAGGTTCTCACTGCAAACTGCTTCTCCAGTAGGATATAGTATAGGTAAGAGTCTTTGCTCTTATTGTTGCTATCATGTCTAACTTAATTTAGACTAAAATTATTTAAATAAACCATAGCACAGGAATTGAATTCTGAACATACTCATAAGTCCTATCACTCTACACATTGAAGGTTCTACAGAAACTAATGGACATATCTAGCACACAGGTGCAGTACATGATACAGAGATTCCTGAACGTGTGTTCTTATAAAACACAAAACACAAAAATATTTGTAATACAAACAAAAAATATGTTTGTACAAGTGTAGTTGAGTTAACCTAGTGAGATACTTTACATAATCAGGACACTGGTAATGCATTTGTATGACTAGTTTACTTCTGGTTCAATGGGATTATATAGACAGACCTCCAGAATTTCTCTTTCAAAAAAAAATCTAGACTGATCTTACATCTTAGGTATGACATTTGAAAGTTTCATCACTATTAATTATCTACTATCCCTTTATTCCAAGACATAAGGAAGTATTATTTCCATTTCAGACATGATTAAATTAGATATAAAAATAACATCATCCTTGTATGGTCATGTAATTGATCACTAATAGGACAGGTAATTTAAAATGGGTTTCAAATTTATTATCAAACTACCTAGTCTTCCTAAAGATATTTTAATTGAATCAGGTAATCTGAAAAGACTGTCCTGAAATGTAGCTTGTCTTTGGAATTACAGGCATATTAATTTGAACTTTTATTAATTACAGTAATATGGCTGGGAGGCAGGGAAATGCAAATCATATATGTAACATGCTGGACAAAAATGATATGCAAAAGACCATTAAATTTAGGTTGGTTACAAAGATTTGGAAAAGAACTGACTTTCCGAAAGACAAAGATACACAACATCAGCTCCTATTAAATCACAGGTCAATGAAAAGCTGGCTTCATCACAAAGTCAGTGCTGACTTAAGTCATTTTCTTGGTGTTCAGAAAGAACTGTTGTGTATGTATTTACCAGAAGCATGAAAACAGATATTTTTCTCTTTCAGAAAACAAAGCATGGTGGGGTCTATGATCTCATTCCCTATATTAAATCAATCAAAATATAAATAGCCTTACCTAAAAGCGGGGATCAGGAAAATAATATGATAGGTTTAGAAACTTAACACAGTAGATATGCACATACATGGATTTACTCTAGTCTTCATCTATGGATTCTCATTAATGTTGCCCTGAAGATGCAGTATCGTGTAGTAATTAGAATTCCTGTACAAATATAATAATAACTATGTGAAAATTACACAAATGTAATGTCTAACTAGAAATCTTTCTCATTTTGTTCTTTTTAAGATGAGGAAAGAATATTGCCATAGTAATTAAATCATATATGTGTGTGTATATATATACATATTTCTTCTAACAATATTCTTGTATTGTTGAATGTGCTGTATAAATCAGTGCCCTAAGTTCATGGTTTCTTCATGAGAAGAGTTTGAAGGCAGAAAGTGTAGCTTGTACATGTATAGCTTTTGGGAGTAAGACCCTAATTTGGGGTAAAATCTCCTCTTAGTTCACAAGTTTTCACTGGAGTCCTTATGTTTAACAAAGGCCCACTAACAGTTGTTCAGTGCTATGAGAAACATGAAGCATTGTGCAACAGCATCATTATTCTTGGTTTTGATCAAAATTGGTATGTTCTGGTTATTTGGACTGCATGATGAAATGTCTGCCAGTATATGTATATTAACTAACGAAAAAATACGCTATATATAAATGACATTTTGAACTAATTGCTACTGTGTATAATTTTCTGTTAAATTTATGTTTTCATAAGATTGTATTATGACAGATGTAAGATTAAGACTGGACTATATCTAGTCCAAATAAATCTTGCACACAAACATCTGTATTTTTTCTGAATTTGATAATAAGAAAGCTTTTAGTGAGTGAAATTCTGGCTTTAGTCTAGGATAGTAGAACACTCGTTACTTGTTTCAGTGTATCTAGCATGTTATCTCTATTTAAGGTTATAATTATTATATGTGCATCTAGTACGGAAGTTTATGAGCACATTTTAATGGCTTTTACAGTAGAGTTAGTGCCATTTGTACCATTTGTACAGGTTAAGAAACAGAGAAAGAAAACGACACATCAAGGTCCAGTCATCAATGACGAACAGTCCTAAGCCCTGTATCACCATGTCCTCGCTGGCTAGGTCAGTGCGCAAAACCTCTTTGCCCATTGTTTCACAAAAATCAGGAAAACAGTTTGCAAAAATAAATGTCTAAGTCTCTCTCAGCTCAAGTTATTTTGGAACACTCTTCCAGACATTTAGAAAAAGGTAGCTGTGTGATCCCCCAGAACTCTACCTAAACATCTACAAGTTAACAAGTGAAGAAGTAACTCATGACATTGGTGTGTTTGCAGTGGAACTTGGAAATGTTTACCCAATTTTTAAAGTTCATTTTAATTAAAATGCTTTTAAGATGTAATTATAATGTTTTATTGGGGATGCTTGTGCAAGTAATGATTTCACATTGCTATTCACTAAAGATTTAGTATGATCTTTTTCTTGAAAATCATAAGCTAAGTTTTTCTTCTGATTCATGAACAAAATGCCTGTTAACACAGCAGTTACTTAGAAGATATATTCTCTATTCATGTTAAAAGCAAAGAGAGGATTATAGGTGAGGGTGTTTTTAGCCCTAGAGTTGCTAAATCAGGGTGCTGAGGTTGTTAATAGGCCTTAATTGCCTTGATGAGCTTCATTTGGGCCCCACCCTTAGGAGCTCCGTTGTTTGTGCTTCTGGACTTGCTGGCACTAGAGCTGCAGTTTGTCTTCATCCTTGTCTCTAGTTTCTGTGTTTTGGTGGACTTCAGACTTCCACTGTAATCCTCTTGTTCCTGACCAAGCTACTTGAACTGCTCCATCACTTCACTGTCCTAAGGGTTGTCTATGACCTGTTGGCTGCTCTCTGTGATGCCTGCCCTGATCAGGCCCCATGGGTTGCCTGCAGATCCTGGCCCTGTCCCCTCTCATGGAGGAGATCTGCCTTTTCTGCTTCCTGATGTAGTCTTTTCTTTTATGGATATTATTCTATCTATAATTTTGTTAGGACAATCAGAGCAATCAATAAAGCAAAAGGATTTAAATTATCATTGTTTTGGCAGAAAGACTTCCACCTGGATGATGCAAAGCTTATGAGTGTTTACACATTGATGTAGATACAAAGCAGCTACTGAGCTGGTAATTTGTGTGATATAGCAATTTGTGTCCAAAATAGCATTTGTTTCTGGATGTCTGTATGTAAAGCAAGGAAATTACAGATTTGAAGTGGAACTGATGTAGAAGCTGCTGAGCATTTGCATTTACTGTGCGTGTATATACATATATATATATATTAAAAAAGAAAAATCGGGTAAGGAGGTGTTTCAAAAGAGCACTTTTTTTCCAATTATCTGCTGAATACAAAGGATCAAGGATCATGCAGTCTGAGATTCTGAACTTGGCATAAAATACAGCACAGTTGTGTTGTAGGAAAAGGCATGTCAGGATGTTTGATAGTTGAAAAAAAAAAACCAACACAATAACAGCAGCAAAAGTCACCTAAACTGGGGTTTTATTTTTGCTTTTGTTTTTGCTTTTTTGCTTACAAGGAATACAGTCTTTAGCAGGTTTTGGTGTTTGAGTTTTTTTTCCCTCCTCCTTAAAGATGTAAACAACACAGGTTTCTGTATTTTACAGGCAGAGAATGAATGTGACTACAGGGAATGAATGCAAGGGAAATGACAAAATGAAAGTTTGACTTCATATGTGTTTTATTGGTTTTCCCTAATCTTTTCTGTATCATTACTATAGGATTGAAAGTATTTTTAACTGTGGTTGTTTTCTTGGTTCTAAGCATCTAAAATCTTTGTATTTGACTCGGGAAATTGAACTACTTAATATTTATGCCAGAGCAGTCACTTTAATTAAACAAAACTTCATAAAATATTTTGAAGGTTTAACTTCAATATGTCTACAGAAAGAGGTATCACTTGGTATATTATATTAATTATGCAGAAAACTCATTTATTGTGTCAGATTTCCTGAATAAATTGCTGATTCCAATTTCATTCCAGTAAATTTTTTTTTTCTTAAACTTCAGATGTCAGAATATAAAATTGATACAAATTTACAAATAGCTGTTGCATCTTTAGTAGATATTTATAGCAGGAGTTAATTAGGTGTTGCTGAGGCTAATTGTGAAATAAGTGGTTTTGAAATGTGTGATAGCTTAAAATGGCTGCTCTTAGCAAATAATCAAAATGCTTAACTGCTGTACAAGGAGCATGTCTATGCTTCCTTTTGTCATTTCCTAAGCTCTTCATTATTCATAAGCTCTTAAACTACAAATCTTGCTTAGGGGAAAAGGGAAACATGCATTATACATGAAGTCAAGAATTTCTTTGTAGTATAACTGAAATTTTCATAGGGTAAAGGTTGTCTAGGCCTCCCTATTTCAGACAGTGAAAGAATATGTCTCTACAGGAAAAAAAGTCTCAATATTAATGCTTTCAAAGTTTATACATGCATTTTGTAACTTTCTACCCCTTTTCCTAATGCTGTCTGCATCTTTGCTTCTTTGTATCCTAATACCAGCGGTTTAATTCTGGCTAGAGCAAGCCATCAGTATCTGGAGTCTTTCACTGAGAGGAATATGGTGATACCATACAAAGGTAAGTGTAAATCAAATTAGTGTTAGACAGCTGGTCAATTAGAAAAAAAAGCTGTTACACCTAAACCAGGTGAAGTAAAGTTAGACAAAGCACGCCTGAGAAGCCTCTGTTAGGGGACCTTGCAATCTCTAGGGGACCTTGCAGTCTTAGTACAAAGCTTACAAAAAATTCTAAGGCTTGCATGTAACATCTCTTTCTTGGTCTTCAGTGGAGATACTGGACAGTAAGACAAAGTCTCACTGGAGTGTATTGATCAGATCAACAAAAAAATGTTTGACTGGCAGTAAGTAAAGCTAAGATTTGATCCATGATCTGATATTACATGCATGAATACACGTATACACACTTCCATGTGGCGTATTTTTATCTAGTTAAGGTAACAATCTACTATTTCTTTTCTTTTTTTCAATTACTTCACACAAGGCTTTATTGTGCCTGGAGGTATATCAAAGATATTTTGCTAGCTAACAGTCACTGCTCATTCTTTTGGCTAAGAATACATAGGATCACTGCAGAGGAAAAATAAGAGTCGTATTCATACAATTTAGTCTGAGCTTCTAGCAAAAAATGTTTCTGTTTGCAACCTGCCTTTCTCCACAAGGAGCATTTTGCCTCTACTAAATAACTGGGATCTTGGGCAGAGCTCTGTCTCAGAGAAACTACAGGGCTGCTTTATAGTGCAGTTTATGCTCTGTCACAGTAACAGGTACAATAGTTTCTGTCAGACAACCACAGAATTACCACCCTCCTTGCCAAGGTTTCCTTTCAGTATGTCCTGATTTCTCTAGCAAATTGTAGACTGAGCACTCCGACTTTAAGTTAACATGACAGGATTCTGATTTCATGAGGTCATATTGATCCGTTCTACAAAGTTGAATTCCTTCTTCCATATTTTTCTTTTTTTTTTTGTCATTCCACTTCTCTTCCTATTCCTCACTAGTATGGTTTTCTTTGCCAGCCTTCTCTGCCATGTTTTTCTACCTGAGCCAGTGAAAATAAATTAGTAATGTAGAGATATCTAGTGCATATTAAAGCTTTTAATTTTGATTCTGAAGGCTGGAATTTCAGTTTTTCAGTTGTTGCTGTGTTCCATTTTAGTATCAGTAGAGGAAAAATCTGTTTGGAGATTCTAGGTTGTGTTATAAAAGAGCTTGCCGTTATTGCTTATGTGCTTTACCCTAATTCTTTCCAAATATGTTCCTGGCCTCTAGAGGCTTTGGCCAGCATAATTTCTTATTTTTATGTTAGTTTTGGAGGTGTTACACTTCAGTATTTGCTTTAAAAACTTCTTGAACCTATCTAAGCTGTTAGCATCCACAGCTGG
This sequence comes from Pezoporus flaviventris, assembly GCF_033815535.1. Classification (NCBI taxonomy): domain Eukaryota; kingdom Metazoa; phylum Chordata; class Aves; order Psittaciformes; family Psittacidae; genus Pezoporus; species Pezoporus flaviventris. The sequence goes on from NW_026892561.1 coordinate 44,628,346, forward strand.
TTTTGCCCTTATATTGGACGGGGAAGGGTGTTTGCACTGCTTTTTGACCATTACTGAGATGGCATTTTTTGGTGGTTTTTTTTCAGTAGAACTCTTATTTTAAGTCCCAAGTCTTGTTCAGTCATCATCGTCAGATTAAATTGTGTTTGTCTTTTTCTTCCTATGTGCCTTATGTTACAAATATTCAATTACGTTAAATTTTGATTTCTGTTTTTATCACCAATTCGCTTTTTACTGTGAAGACTATAGTGACTTCTACAAGCTTTTTCAAGGTCATTAGGCTACAAACCAAGAAACTCAGCTATGAACAAATAACATCATCTCCCCTTGCCATTAACTTCCCATGTGTAAAGTGAGCTAATCATAATTTGCCTTTCAGTAAAATCTGCTCTGTATCTCAATGAAATTTCATCAGTACCGTTAAAGCAGTGGTAACTCACTTGCCAAATAAAATGCGTGGAAGGAACTTGCACGATGCATTTCTGAATAGAGTATCTTCTATCCGTCACTTGAATGCCTAAAATCAGGAAAGTGCTTGTTTTGGTTTTGTTTTGATTTTTAACTCATAGGTGGGTCTGCATATTGTGCCTGTCATTGAAAATAATTAAGATTCTCAAATGTTGCCATATGGGTTATCCAGATGGCAACTTGGTGGTAATTGTTGAGACAGTCTGAGATACGAATTTCTTCCCACTTGCCGTTAATAGTATTTTTATTCCGTTTGTATCTAGAATTAATATAAAAATATCTATGTAGATATAGCTGTCCTTGGGTATGGCTTTGTCAGTACTTTATCAACCCTGGGAACCCTTAATAGAAAATATCAGCATGGGTAACTATGTAAACCACTTGACTTCTGTCCATATTTATAAAAACAGTTTTCATTTGCTGTAGTTTATTTACTCTTGTTACATATAAATGAAGTGTGACAGACACCCTGTGGTGTCTGTTGATGAGAAGATTAATAAAGCTTGTATTTTCATTATAACATTCTAAGCCATCAACCATGAAGACTTCAACAGTCATTATTAAGCATTGACACATATTGCATTGGTAATCAGAAATGACAGAAGACAAGAAGATGGCACAAATAGGACTTTCAGCTCTCCCAAGAATAAGCTGTGATTTAATGTGTTCTTAACTATACATAGCTGTGGACTTTGTACACAGTTCTAGACTCATTTTTAGCTTTACCAGTTGTCTTCTAAAGGCATGTTTGACGAAAAAAAAAAACAAACAACTTCTATATACCTGTTTTACTGACATGAAAGCATGAAAGTAATACCTAGTATCAACATGTTGTTGCTTGATAATGCAAAACATTATGGTGTTGGATGCTAGAGCATCTTTTAGGGGTTTGTCCTGGGTTCAGCAGTAGCAGTCATGTTTTTTTCTCCTTTGTGGTAGCTGGTGCAGTGCTGTGTTTTGACTTCCAGCCTGAGAACAGTGTTGGTGAAGCCGATGTTTTCAGTTGTTGCTAAGTGATGTTTACCCTGACCAAGGACTTTGTGAGGCTCATGCTCTGCCAGGGAGGAGGGGAAGCCGGGAGGAAGCAGAGACGGGGCGCCTGACCCAGGCTAGCCAGGGAGGTATTCCATACCACAGCACGTCATGCCCGGGGAGGGGGGTGACTGGGAGTTACCCGGAAGGACACGGGCTTCCGGGTGGAACTCGTTTTCTTGGCCGGTGGTATCGTATTCTCTTCCCTTGTTATTTTCCCTTATCATTGTTGTAGTTGATAGTTGTGGTGGTGATTTGTGTTGTACATTGGTTGCTGGACTGTTCTTGTCTCAACCCGTGGGAGTTGCACTTTTTCAATCCTCCTCCCCGTTCCTCTGGGAGTGGGGAAGGGGAGAGCCCCGGTGGGGGGGGGACACGGACCTCGATTGTTGTCAGCTCGGCACCACTCACTGGGAGTGAGTGAACGTTACCTGACTGGGTTTAAACCACGACAGGGTTTATTTCAATATGTAGTCTTCAGTAAATGCCCTTGATGGGCCTGTATCTTTTCCTGCATATTAACAAGAACAATATGATAATTTCAGGCAAAATCCTAAGTAACTCCTGGAATGTCCCACCAATCACTGTAGAAAGGAGAGCTCTCTGACTTCAGCCATGTAGGAGAGTGATTTAATACTCATGTGTATCATATGTAGACTCTTGAATTGCTGGAATCATTTAAATAACCTAACTAGGTCATGTGGAAGCAAGAATAATGCCAAAGCAAAGGACCATACCAATTAAGTGTTTTGGCACCTAGCCTAGGTACTCTTCCTTATTTTTTATTTCTGCTACAGGTATCAAAGTTTTGGATACAGGGCTAAAATCCAGGTCTTTCTCCAGAGTGCTAATTGTGGTAGTGTCAAGAGATTTTTATTGTGGTTTTGATAATATTAAAGCTATTTGCAAGGAAGATATTTAATAATGTTTAAATGTGGAAACTGAGGAATAGAAGTTGACAGGATTCTATTTCTTGTCTGTGCTGCATTTCTGATCTACTGCTGGGTTGCTTGGTAGTCTTGTCTAAACTACTTGCCCTCTCTGAGTAGCAAATTTAGAAACAAATAGGTGAATAAATTGGATGACAAAAACAAGTTTCAGCCTCACATGGAAAAAGCTTTGTCTCCATTTAACTCTGTGGAACAAAATGTTGTAAGAATGTACTGACCTTCATCTGAAAGTAGTAGAGAATTTCTTTCTCCTCTTTAAGTGCTACACAAAGGCTTCCTGATGACTATGCAGGCTAATTTTCATGTAACTTTTAAGGAAACAGCGGATAAGCAGAGAAGTTGAACTTACAATTTTTTTCCTCTACACAAACCAGCATAGCTGATCTGAGGTACTGACTTTGATCGTGCAGCTATTCTTCAGTTTGAATTGTCCTATTCTGCAGCAGCTTCCATTGCCAATCAGTTTTTCTTCTAAAACTTCTTTTTTTTGTGTGATATGTTGTCTTACTGTAAAGAAACAGCCACTGACATAAATAGCTTCTGACTATCTTTGGCACTTCCATTGTTGTGTTTTTACTTTGGTAGAGATTTGTTTCCTGTAATATTAACTTCTACAGCTGGGAACAACCTTCTCTTTGTCCTATTTTGTTGACATGGCAGGGTTTTTCATAGAAGCAGGTAAGAGTGCAGCCAAAGTGAACTGTCATTGGTAAATGTGGTTTAGAGGAGGAACTGCTGGATAAATACCACCTACAAAATGGCAGTTGCAATTTAATCTGGTTTGAGAGTAGGAAAGAGGATGGGAACCAGAAAGAATTTAAGCTCTTTCCTGCCCTGTGAAGTGGAAAACAGATTATAAAAACCTGGACAAAGGTATATACCTTTAAGAGATGACTTAGATCAATGGCAATTAAGTGTTTTGCTGAGAGGTTGAGTATGCTTGCTGAGGGTTGAGTTGCTAAATTATAGAAGTGGGAAATAGTCTAAGCCTTTTCCTTAGTAGTGTAGTATTTATGCATGTTTAATGTGTTTCTGAACTGAGGTCTCTTTCCTAACTATAACAATTTTTTTATGAAACAGGTTTTGTCTCTAAGTGTCTAAGGTTCCTGAAACAAATCTATAAGCACTTAATTTAAGAATAAGTGTATTTATGTTGTATGAAGACAAGGGAAATTCCCCTCCTCAACAGGGCAGGGGGAAACTGATGATGAGAAAGCTGTGAGTCATAGTAGAGACACAGAGATTGTTTACTGATTATCACTGTGAGCAAAAAAAGACTCAAGTGGGGGGAAAACTGATGATTAATTAAAATAGATTCAGTTAGTGAGAACCAAAGACAAACATTAAAATACCATTTGTCCTGTATTTCCCAGGCCTAATTTTACTCCTTCAACTCCAGCCTCCTCTACCCTCCCGAGCCGCATGGTGAGAGAAAAGGGTGGAATTGTGGATGGGTATGGTCTGTACATGTCAGTTTCTCTGCTCCTTCTTCTCTCTCTTGTTCTTCCCCTGCTCCAGCATGGGCTTTCCCCATGTACTGCTGTTCTGCAGGCAGAAAGTCTGGTGTGGGCTCTCCACGTGGTACAGTCCACATCATGAAATTCTGTTCCCTTGTAGGGTTTTCAACTGGCTGCAGACCTGTCACAGCAATTCAGCTTTGCTCCCTTGTGGGCTCTCCACAGGCTGCAGTTCCTTCCATCTGCTTTTGTGTGGCGTCCATTATGGACTTCAGTGAATACTTTGGTATGGGCTTTTCCACAGAATGCAGGTCATATTGGCTCTGGCACCATGGACTGCTTCCTCTTCCTCACTCTGACCTTGGTGATACCTCCCTTCTTGTTCACTCTTCCTCTCTCTGTACTGTGATCTTTTTCTATTTATCTCTTGTTGCAGGATACGTGATAGCAAGTGTCCTTTTGCTCACCGTGCCATGAAAGCAGATCTGTCCCTCATTAGTATGTTTTACTCCTACTCCCTAGGTATGGTATATTTAGGAACTGCATTTTGGACACAGTTAAAACAACGTTCTGTATGTGACAAGACTGTAAATACTGGTGACTGACCCCAGCCTCTCTATGTTGTCATTCATCCCCAAAGCTTTCTTTCTCAGAGCCTGCTGTTGTTCATTAGAAAAAGTGAGAACCAGCAGCTTGAAATCACCCCTTAGTGTCATTGAGTCTCCAGAAATGAAATTCAAAATGCTCTGGAAAGGGAAATGGCACAGGAGAGTTTATGCAATACTGTTCCAAAAGTCATCACTGCAATTTGCACAGGGCACCATGAGTGTACTTTTAAACCCGTGTTTTGTCTAGATCTTTCTGATACTTATGAGTAGCCTGAATGCTTAAATGTAGGAAAACATTAAATTAAAACAGATGATCTGTATTTGTGTGTGCTTGCCTTGCACAATGACATGAGAGAGAGAAAAAGAATGTTAGCTATTTGTGCATGCTGTTATGGTAGAGAATAAATTGCGCTGAAAGATCTTAACATGGGATAAGCAAAGGTGTTTCATCATCATACCAGAGAATCTGTTTTTAAAGATCTTGCTTGTTCTTATCTGTATCTCATATTAGACATAAAATTCCAGAAGTGGAGTAAATGCAGGCTGAGACTTTGTGATACATTTTTCAAAGTAATTGAAATTGAAACAAGAGAAATGTTTCAAATTGAAATTGAAACAGGAGAAATGCAATGAAAATTAAAAGCTAATGTGTATGTGTTTATTGGACACAGAAGCCAGGCATCTTTAACCGTCTCTGTTTACCATCATGGGTATTTTATTCGTTGAAACAGTTTAGTAGACTTGTAACAGTGATGATTGATTTTGTTTGCTGGAAGAAATATCACTAAGAATGATTGAAGCAAAGAGTGGGGTTAGTTAACAGTATTCAGAGGCTGCTTATTATACAAATTTTAAGAGGTAAATGTTTCTGAGCTCTAGCAAATCTTTGTTGAGATTGCTATTTTTGTTGTTCATGAAGGACTGACACGTCCAATCACTTGATCTCTTAACAACTGCAACTTTTGAAACAGTAACTTAGCTGATCTGATGAATTTTGTGTAGCAAAGCTATGTGTGAAATAAACCATTATGGCTTACAATACTGTGTTCATTTCCATAATTCGACTAGTTCTGCCAGGTACAAGAGCTCTCTTTTTGAAAGAATATCTCTTGGACAGAATAACTCAGGTAAGCTTTTTGCTTAGCCGGTGATTGATGGTGCATTATAGGGAGAGAGAAGCTGGGGGGTAGTAGGGGGAAACAGAGTGCTGTTTTACTGTTGTGTCACTCCTGGTAATTACTGAAGGGATCAAAGAAGTGGAAGGTCTCAACCAGCTCCTGACATTGTGGTTTTGTTATCTGTGTTGTTTTGGTGATAACAAATTATTTGTGTGGACACAGCCCGCAGTTCAGAGCATCTCTAGAGTTCTCAAGCTGCTTGTTTTACAAGCAGCCCTCATGATGTTGCTGAACTAACTTTTTTTTTTCAAAATATACTTAGAAAGAATCGGCAATGAATCATATGTAATAGCTGCATCTTTTCTTTATAGTGCAGGTAGCTAAAGCTTTAGTTTATACTTCAGAAAAAAAAACACATAGCAGGAGCCGAGGTAATAATAAGTCTGCAGAACAGACATGCTGTTAACTAATGTCTAATTTGAGAGGCATCTTCTTGGTTAATGGCAAGTGAAGTAAGTTTGAATTGTGATGTTTCATTTCACCAGAAGTCTGAATAGTCCCTTTTTCTCTGCAGCTTTGCATTTAAGTGAAGAAGTACTATTGCCAGACCTGAATTAGTAATACAGAACTGCAGCAGTTCTTCGCAAGCCTTAATGAACCTCAGGCATGTACACAACAGTCCAAACAAAATCCCAAGACTGCATTTACAGTACTTATGTAATTCAGGTTGTTAAAGAGGAAGAATTTGCTTTAATATGTTGACGGTGAACTCCTTTTGTTGCAGGAGGACTGCACTGCAATAGGGCCTTCTTGCTGGCAATGGAGGAAATTCAGTATTTCCAAATATGCTCTGTGGATGTGTTTTCTGCAACCCATAGGATATTTAAAAACAAACTACCATAAAGAAGAGATAGAAAATGACAGATCTATACCTAGTACAGTTCTAAAGCTGAACTCAGATCTATAGCATTTATATCACTAGAGAATACAGCACCAATATGCTAAGGCTCTGAGTTGCAGTAGACATCATATGTGTAATAATTCAACAGTGTTCCTTTTAGCTAGACAAGGCAGTAGGAAGTAGAATTTGGGCCAGCTTTTCCTGTCAATTACACCAGTGTTTGTCTTAATGTGCCTTAAGCCAGAGTACTCATTACAGGTTTGAATTCTAAGAGTCTGTTTCAATATCCAGGTACCTAGTCTGACCCTTTGTTGGGTTTACTGCTGTGATAATGGAGTAGGCTGAAAGCATAATGTCTGTATGTGAGCTTCTCTGTATTTAGGGTGCAAGAGTTTGATAATTGTCCTCAGCTTACATAATGCCATGTATAGTGAATTAATCCCATTTTGTCTTCAGGACATTTATTTTTTTTTTTTTTGGGGGGGGGGGGTGGTTTTTTGTTTTAGTTTTGGGGATTTTGTTTGTTTTGTTTTGGGTTTTGGTAGTTTTTGGGTTGGGTATTTTTTTTTCTTGTGGGTTTGTTTGGGGATTGTTGGGTTTTTTTTTCAAAGAGGGCTTTGACTTGATCCTACCCACCCCATGCCCCCATCCCCACCAGTCTTGCTGGTATTTCAAGCCCCAATTTTATTAGGACTGCCTGTGGTGATTGCCTTGCAAGCCTGCAGCAACATCAAACATTCTGCACCAGGATGTGAGCTATATTCTGTACTGTCCCGAGGCTTGCTTCTGTTTCCAGTAGTCACATAAAGGTTTAGGTGTTGAAACCTGTGGTATAGAGTGAATATACACATACCATGCACAGTGGGTTTTGTGTGTACTTGCTGGAGCTGCAGTTTTAATGATATTTTGATGCTTTGCAAGCAGCTAATCAGTCTCTTATAAAAGCCTTACTATAAAATGACAATATATTATTAATTGGCTTTTAGAAAATGGATTTCAAAGTACCTATGCAGTGGCCAAGTCACTCTTCAGAATTTTCTTTAACTATAGAGTCTGAAAAACTATATGGGAACTGAGTATCTGCCTTAAGTCAAAATAGAGTAGATGCTATTAAAGCCTTCTAATAGGCTTGGTTCTTTTTTGCTGATAACTTCCACATTGTTTAATTGGCTTTAATATAATAGATTTTAAAGGTAAGTATCATACCAGTAAAGAAAATCTTAAAGTACTCAGAGTTTGGGAGGAGAGGATGTACTCTGGACTTGGCTCCACCAGGCCTGCTTGATGGCCTGAAATCTATGACTAAGGGCAGTTTCCACAGAGTCTTTACAGTTGGTTTGATACAATCAAGAAAAATTGGTTTGTATCTTGGGGTTTAAATCTAGAAATTCTGGGCTCCCGGAACATGCCCTCACAATTTAAATAGGGATTAATCTGGGCTAATATAGATTCATGACATAGAAACTGGTATTTTCGACCATCTCTAGTTATGAAAATAGATGTAGAGAAGCCATAAGGTCATGGATTCCTTTTGACATGAGGTTATTTCTGTTGTAAATCGGGATTTATCTGTAGCTGCTTTGTCTATTGAAGGTGTCATTCCGTGAAATGTTGTAACTGTATATAAAACAATCACTTGCTGAACACTCTTAAATAATATAACAGCCATAATTATTGTTTCCTTTGTCTTGTGTTCAGAAGTAGAACCCAGTTAGAATATTTGTCGTGCTCTAAAAAAAGTAGCCATATATAGCTAGTTCTTCACATAGTTTGCATTAGACTGTAATTGGAAGCTTTTAATGTTCAGAGAGTACATAAGCATTTCAGTGGAAAAAGTTTCACATAGCTTAAGCTTTTTGTTAATCATCAAAACAAATTCCTGAGGTTTTCATAGTATTTTATAAATGCACAGTAGAAAACTAACATCTTAATTATCAAAACAGTGATTATTTGCCCCTTTTCTTCCAGACTTGACCTCTAAACTCTAGTTGCTATGTGTTCAAGAATGCAACCCAAAAGAAGTCTGAAAGTCAGAAGACAATACTATTTCTGTGAGAGCTTCTAAGAAAATGAAAACACAGAAGTTGTGACCCTTTGACAGAACAGCAAAATGCCCTGCAGCTTCTTTCAGCTAGTAGTGTGCAAAATACAGAATTACATCTTTGCCTGATGCAGTCCCTTTTTTTGAAATGCCAGCCTCACTGAACGCTTCTAGGAATTATGTTTCTTCAGGCTTGCATATTTTTTTGTTCTACACTCAAAGTGGAGAGGGTTCTGTATACATGATTCCCTTTTTAGTCTCTTAATATTTTCATTCACTTTAAACAAAAGAAGTAATATAACAACACTTGCCTTTTGAAAGGTATCATTTCCGCATCTGTTGGGCTGACAGAACTGCCCTTATATTGCACCAACAAAGTGCATAGATGAAAACTGAATGAATAAAAAGGTATGTAAGTGGAGGACTGAGCAGTGTGCAGTATGAGATGTGCAGTATGAGAAATGACCAGTAAAAAAGATGGTTAAAAATATCTGTACTGTTTAGTATGTACTAAAATTACAAATAAGTAAGGTAGGAAGTGTTATGCTGAGGCAGGAAAGAAGTTAAAACATCTGTTCATTTATATACTGAAAATGCAGGGAAGAAAAGGCAGTTGTAGTTTTATTCTTTCCTTCAACCTAAAGAATAAATCTGTAATCTGAATTACTTTGTTTCTTGGAATAGTAGAACTTGTAAAAGAGCATTATGAATATAGTGGAACAGGATGCAGCATAAGGAAGGTAATTCAGGCAGGCTGTTGTGTTTTTCCAGTTACAGAGTTTTTCCTTTAAATTTATGTGCCTTTTATGCACAGTCTATGTAATGCAGAAATTTGTGGGTTTGTCTTTTAATTTATTCTAACCTTCCTATTATCTAGTCTGTCCTTACAACGTTTCTGAGAAACTAAACCCTGTGAAGTGCAGACTAGTTTCCCAGATGTGGTTATTTTTGTCAACAGTCTTTATTAAGCAATCCCAGTAGAACCTCACCAGTGACAAAGGAGGGAAATACAATGCCATCATCAGCCTTATAATGCTATGCTCTCCGAAAGTTACTTGCATTAGTAAACCCGTCTTGCTGCCAAAACCTTTTAAAACAATCTACAAGCTAATTTCATTGACACAGATTTGTACTAAGCAATAAATTTAATGTTATGCCCTGAGGAACCAATTCTACCTTGACTGTATCGCTGAGATACCACCCTGAGTTAACTCTGCCTATTTTTGTGTCCCTTAAAGATCTCATTAGCATAGTAGAGCAGTCACTATCGGATATACATAACTTATAGGAAACTAAAGTAATATCCTCCTAGTCACTGCAGTTTGACACAGGTGCATGTTAAAAGCTGGCATTACTTGCACAGATCTGCAGATGCAATTTTTACCAGTTGGAGCTCTGTTTCATAGAATTTTAGGTAGTGCTACTGTTTTCTTAACTTTTTATAAAGCAGAATCTTTGCACCTGACAAAATAAGCATCTTCCTAAACAGCAGCATGTGTTTATATATAATTCATATATATTTCCTGCACTTTCTCCTTCTTAACTAGGTTTTTTTTCCTGTTCAAAGAGTTTTGTAGAAATGTCATATAATTTGATTTATAACTCTGCTTCTTCATCAGCAGTATGGAAACCTATGATCTGAGAGGTCCAGAAATGTATCAATGTAGTGGTTATAAGAAATAACACAAAATAACCATGCCTGCAACTTGGGTAAAGGCAGTACCTATCTAGTGCTTCATAAGGACAGTAAAAGTTTGTGGAATTAGGTCACGTATTTAACTGCGTTTCGCTACAATTTCAGGAGCAGGCTCTTTGAAGTAGATGTATCTGATTCTCATTTACATTTTTCATATGAAGGTGCCATAATGCAAATAAGTTGAGCTGGCCTACTTTGATGTTTGAAGTTAGGTGTGTATTCCTGTATCTTGCCAAATTAGAACCTGACTTGGCAGTTCATTGACTTCAAAGCCCATCTTCAGAATCACTCTGAGCTTTTCCGCTTTTGTGCTGTTTTCATCCTGAGCCATATGATATTCTCTTTTGGCTGACCATGCAATTCTGAACAATACTTACGTGTTAGTGTGATTGTGATGTTTTTTTCATTACTTTATGCCAAGTTAATTGGTAAAGTTAATTGCAAGAGGTATCTTTCAGAACAGGAATAGCAGGCAAATCCTAGATTCATATGGATCATTGCTTCCACAGGACTTTTTCCATAGGCCATTGCAAGTGGATTCTGAGACATGGTGGGGGGGGAATTTACTTTTAAGTTATATCAACCATGCAATGACTTTGTGCCTTGACTATAATGACAATAAAATCTAATCACAGGTGGTGCCCTTGAATAATACAATAATAAAAATTCTTCCACCTTGACAGGACAAGGAGTAACAGGTTAAAACTTAAATAGGGGGAGTTTAGATTGGATATAAGGAAAAAATTCTTTACTGTAAGGCTGGTGAGGCACTGGAATGGGTTGCCCAGGGAGGTTGTGAATGCTCCATCCCTGGCGGTGTTCAAGGCCAGGTTGGACAAAGCCTTGGGTGGCATGGTTTAGTGTGGGGTGTCCCTGCCCATGGCAGGAGGATTGGAACTTGATGATCTTAAGGTCCTTTCCAACCCTAACTATTCTACAATTCTATGAAAAGTAATTTCTGCTGTTGGATAAGAGTATCTTCTCCCTAGTGTCTCTAGTATTGGCAGTGTATAATCAGACACAGACTGTAGCATGGTTTGGGGGCTTCTACATTGTGTGATAATGGTGGATGTCAAAATGTTTTTTAAGGCTGTCAGTGAACTTCCGGTGAAGAATTCTCTTGGAATTAATTCCAAGAATTCTCTTGGAATTAACAAAACACTTATTTATTGTACGTGACCTGAAAACCAAAGCAGACTCTTCTAGATGGTATATTGTACACTGAAAAATAAGATTTGCCATGTTATTTAAGCTAGTAAAGAGAATAGCCTAGTTTAAGCTATCAACCTTGCTGTTTTCAGTTTGAGCAACAGTCACTTCTGAATAAGTACCATTTCTGAAGTGTTCCTCCTTGTTCTATCCGTTCCTATTGGTTAGATCTTATACCTAGTTGATACCATTTGAGGCTGTATTTATATCTGATACATCAGATGCACATAGCAGGCATGGAGTTGACGTTTTGCCCACATTTATTTCAGTAAAATGGTTGTGATCTGAAGTAGTGTACTTCCAAGGAGAGTATTCCAATGTTAGAGAAGGCTCAAAAAACATAGTTCTTTTTCCTGGTATGCATGTGAAAAAGGAAAGTGCCACTTCCAATGCATTAAAAATTGTTGGTACTGCAAACGGTACTGTCCCTGTATTGCAAGCTTCCTAAATTTCAATTTGCTGTGTCAAGAATGAATCCATTCTTGCCTTTTCTTTCCTGATTTGAATGCAGATGATATTTGCCAGGTATAATCAGAGTTGTTGTTCTGTTCCTTCAGGTTTATGTTGAGGTTCACTTGGGCTCTAAAATGTGCACAGAACTTCCATAAGAATGATAAGTAAGGACTGTATATTGTATAAATATCTGGTTTTGAAATTTTTTAGGATGTATTATATGTTATAGCATGTGTATCTCACAAAGTTATTTTGCTGTAGTCTATCTCAAGTCATATGCACGAAGATTTATTCGGAGCTTTTGGGCTTTTCAAATTAAGAGACATGATTTGTTAAATAAGAGCAATGTTGCATCTCAGGCCAGAACCTCAGCTCGGGTTTGTTTGTTGAAGAGCTTTACATACATGAGTGATAGGACAGCTAGCACCAAGAGAATATTTTTCCAAAGGATTAATGAAGTAATTTACATCTGCTTGTACAATACTTAGATCTCTCTATAACCTATTTAGACTTTGCAGTAGGTTATATCTGTTTAAAATCCTGGAGTTGAAATGTAACTTGTGGAAAGTTACTTACCTCCTTTGAGTTATGCAGGCAATGAGATGTAAAAATGAAAAGTGACATAGGAAGAAAGGTTCCGTGTGTCATCACAGCAATCACTGTAGTATCCATACAAACTAGGTGCTTTCCAATTAACAGGTACTTATAAACCATGCTTGTCTAGACTTAAGACCAAGTTGACAACATGGAGGCTAAATGGAGTTGATGTCACAACATCTCAATTACAGATATATACACAGTATCACAAATTAAGTAACTTCCCTGTTCTGTAAAGGAGATGGTGCTCTTTGGAAGGACGGCCAAGTGGGTCAGCACAGTAGTTGGAACTATGCTGCATGGAGACAGGGTGTTGCAGAACTGCAGGGTTCCCTCTGTTTCTACTCAGATACTCAAGATCTGTCTTTGGGTCTCTTCTGTGCCTCTCCCAGACTTACTCCTGACTCCATAAGTGACAGGATTAAGTAAAAATAAAAGAAATTCTGACTTGTTCATTATTGTTACTCCATAAATCTGACTGTACGCTTCTGGATTGCAGACCTGAGACCTAACGGATTGAGATAGTTGTAATGTTTACGGGCTAGGTAAAACATCTGTACTAGAAAAAACAACCACCTCCAAAAACAACCAACCAACAAAACCTCCAAACTGAGACAGCATAAATAAATTCCTACATCTTGCTAATTCAGTGTTCACTCCCTTATTTCCTACATTGTTCTGTACATGGCTAAATCCAAAACACTTTAAACTGGAACAAAACTCGTATTTCTGAATAAACAGTGGCATCATTTTCAGAATGCAGTTTTCTGTTTTATGCTGGATTATGAGGTGCCTACCTGAGGAAGTGCCTTTTATTTCTATCACAAATCGGCATTTATGTAAATATACATAGGGTAATGATCTGCCCTGTTTGGAAATATAGCTGAACAAAGATCAGATAATCAGAGCTGACATATTTCTCTTTTGGGCTCTGTCTGTTCCTCAGCAAGGGGAACAGTCTGTTATTTCACATCATAGTCACTTTCGTAGACTGTGTAATAGCTAAATGTGGTGGGCTTTTTTTTCTTCCAACCAGCTGTCATGTGTTTCAGGACTTCTTTTTTTTTTAATTATCATTAGAATATTTTTCCTCATTTCAGCCGTAATTTACTCTTACCTGATTTACACAATCTGGTCTTTATTTGATGTACTTTATCTTACACGGTTCCCTCCCTCTCTGCTCCACAGATTTTCTTCCATGTATTTTTAAGCTGTCATTTCACTTCTTTAGACCAAGTATACATAATCTTTCTGTAAGATAATTTCTAGGAGTATCCTAATTCCAAGTGCTGTCAATGCCTTCACTGGTACATAAAGATATAGTTCTTAAAGCCAGAAGACAGGATTAGCATGGTCATCTTAATCTGAATACTGTTAGAAGCTAATTAGGAGACAACACTAAGTCCATTTGATATATTTTGGATCTAACATTCAATTTCCTAAAGCATCCTCATAATTTTACTGTTTTAAGATCTGAATTATTTAGAATATCTGTTGCCTTCATTCTTGTCATGGTTATCTCATGGTGTTCATTAAACAAATGTTGCATGTGTAAACAGATGTAATTGCACAACAAAATGGAACAGTCCTGTATTTTGACAGCACAGTACACTTGAGCAGACACCTTTACCTGAAGGTGGAAGTTGTGTTCCCGTCTGAAGATTCTTTAAGCTAATAAGTCATGTATAAGGAGCAGCTTAGTAGGCCTTCTGCAATATCTTCATTTTAGGCTGGCATGTAGGAGAATAAGGAGCATGTAGCAGTGGATATTGCATCCATGAAGATATACGTGTAAGTGTGAGTCATTGCGTAGAAAACACAAAGGCAGGATCAGTTCTACAGTAACTTAGCTGGGAAGTTCCAATCATTGCTTGGATTGGAGGTCGATGTTAGGACCAGTCTTGTCCCACATCTTTGTTGCTGACCTGGACAGTGGAATTGAGTGAGCCCTCAGCAAGTTTGCTGACACCAAGCTGTGTGGTTCGGTTGATACCCTGGAGGGAAGGAATGCCATCCAGAGGGACCTTGACACACTTGTGAGGTGGGCTGATGCCAACCTCATGAAATTTAACCATGCCAAGTGCAAGGCCCTACACCTGGGTGGGAGCAATCCCAGGCACAGCTACAGGTTGGGCAGAGAAGAGATTCAGAGCAGCCCTGTGGAGAAGGACTTGGGGGTGTTGGTCGGTGAGAAAATGAACATGAGCCGGCTGCAGTGTGCGCTTGCAGCCCAGAAAGCCAACTGTATCCTGGGCCGCATCAGAAGGGTCATGACCAGCAGGTTGAAGGAAGTGATCCTGCCCCTCTGCTCTGCTCTTGTGAGACCTCACCTGGAGTATTGTGTGCAGTTCTGGTGTCCTCAACATAAAAAGGACATGGAACTGTCAGAACAAGTCCCGAGAAGGGCCACAAGGACGATCAGGGGGCTGGAGCATGTCCCGTATGAAGATAGGCTGAGGAAGTTGGGGCTGTTCAGTCTGGAGAAGAGATGGCTGCGTGGAGACCTCATAGCAGCCTTCCAGTATCTGAAGGGGTCCTATAGGGATGCTGGGGAGGGACTCTTCATTAGGGACTGTAGTGATAGAACAAGGGGTAGCGGGTTAAACCTTAAACAGGGGAAGGTTTAGATTGAGTATAAGAAGGAAGTTCTTTACTGTTAGGTGGTGAGACACTGGAATGGGTTGCCCAGGGAGGTTGTGAATGCTCCATCCCTGGTGGTATTCAAGGCCAGGTTGGAGAGAGCCTTGGGTGATATGGTTTAGTGTGAGGTGTCACTGCCCATGGCAGGGGAGTTGTAACTAGATGATCTTAAGGTCCCTCCAACCCTAACTATTCTATGATTCTGTGATTCTATGATTCTGTAATCTCTTGCTGCAGTAGCAGTTGTGAAATAGCTATATTCTTGTCTCACTGCATGTAAGAAGAAACCTATTCTTCAAACACTGAAAGAAAAAGGATAGCTTGATTACTTGGGTATATGAAGGAAGACACAAGGTTATAAAAATATCCTACTGATAACCAGAAAATACAGTTTGCAGATGATGCAGTGTGCGAATTTGTCTTGCAGTAACTGGAGCAGCACCTACAGTATCAGAATTTATACTGGACTTATCTGTAGTATTAGTCATTGTCTGTTCTGTTAACGACCAAAATAAATAGGAGGTAGGGTCTGTCTAGAAAAAGGCCCTAGAGCATTGTGTTGCATGCCATAATGCTGTTTTTCATTATGCTCTGTTTAAAACATATATGGAAACAACTTTGCTTTGAGATTTCAGTTTGGAAAGATACAGTCAAAAGTGTACTTTGTATTTGGGTTGCTGTCAGGTTGCTTTTAAAGATAGGTCACTGCCTCTGTGATTACATCCTCTCATTACTGTGTTTGGGAGAATGCTAGAGCTGCACCTCAGCCCATGGGAAATCATGAGTCATCATTTTGGTACAGTGGATCAGTGTTTTGAATCAAAATTAGACCAAGTTGCTCAAGGCCCTGTCCAACCTGCCCTTGAACACTGCCAGGGATGGAGCATTCACAATTTCCAGCCTGTTCCAGCGTCTCACCATCCTCACAGTAAAGAACTTCTTCCTTATATTCAACCTAAATCTCCCCTGTTTAAGTTTGAATCCATTGCCCCTTTTCCTATAAGTTCAGTCCCTGATGAAGAGTCCTTCTCCAGCATCCTTTCATCCCTCCTTCAGATACTGGAAGGCTGCTATGAGGTCTCCATGCAGCCTTCTCTTCTCCAGGCTGAACAGCCCCAATTTTTTCAGCCTGTCATCATATGGGAGGTACTAAAGGTATTAAACATCAGCTCACACAAAGAACTTTTGAAAATGATCCAGCAGCAGCCAGGCTTTTGTGCTGCCTTTCGTGATATAGGCGAAACCCACAATGTACTTGAGGAGGAAGGATGGACGCTCTCGCCTTCAGCTAGATACCACTTTATTAACTTTTTGTGTGTTACTCTTCTCATAGGTACACAAAATAAGAGCACGGGATTTGTTATGAGACCTTATGACTTGAATGGTGAATAAATGAATTAATATGATAAGAGTAGTATAGACAAAAGGGAATTGAGCTGTTTGTCATGTGCTTGTTGTATTTCTTAATGAGCTTATGAAACAAATTTTAAGACACACACTACACTGTTCTGTAAATTTAAGATCCAAACAGAGCATGACAGCTCTTTCTGAAAAACAGAGAAAAATGTATTTTTTTGTGTGTGTCTCTATCATCAAATTTATAATAAGACAGGATAATTAAACACAGCAGGATTCATTATCTAATTAAAATAGGGCAAGGATTTAGTCTGTTATCCCATGACATTTTCATGAGATGCCTTTGTTCTTTTTATGAAAAACTAGATGAAAGTAAAGCTTAAAATCCACTGCATGCAACTTAAAGACCCCATAGTTAGAGAAGTTCAAATGAGATTGGGGGACTACAAACTGCATCTGAGCAAGGGTGTTATGGAATGAGTTCTAACCTACATATTTTTATTTCTATCCTGAATACACGACAGCTAGGAGCATTGTTAAAACAAGCAGTTTGTAATGGAGGAATGAAAACAAGGTGGGCGTATCAGCAGTGAAGAACTCTTACTATGTCACGTTTTGCTACTAAATAGATTTGGGTGACTTCTTCCAGTTTTTCAGTTTGAAAACAAAACTGGTCTTAAGGAACAAATAATGTACAGGTAATGCAGAAAATTAAGAGACAGCACAGGTTGAATCTATGGCATGTTTACTTGTTAATTGCATGCTTTGTCTGATTTTCCTTGATAGGTTTGAACTTAATGTTTATCAAACATTCCCATACATATCTGACAAAAAAGGCTGTCCAACTTGGTTTCAGTGAGGAAGCATGAAGGGAGTTAAAATGAACTCTCCTTGCTATGCTAAAAAATACCCAGGTGTTTCTCAAGGATTATAGTTGTGTGCAAGGATTATAGATGCTGCTCATGCATCTTGCTCCCCAACTTAACATGCATGGAGTGATTCAGAAGGAAAAGAGTTTAGAATTTGTGCATGTACTTTTGGTAAATCAGGCTGGAGTGTGCTCTGATTTGCTGCAGGGATAGAGCAGAAGTCTGTTGCTTCCTGTATGAAAAAGAAGGAAGTTAAGAAGTCATACAGCACAAGAGCACTGCTCTGCTCTTCTACCAGCACAGCTTACACAACACCCTTTCCCAAGGCTACGCTTAAAGCGATGTGCTATTGTGACAAAGAAGTAAGATGTAAGGAAAACTGAGGTGGGGTTTTCAGGGCTTGGGGGTGGGTTGGTTGGTTGTGAGGGTTTTTTTTTTGTTTTGTTTTGGGGTTGGTTTTTTTGTTGTTGTTTTCTTTTTATTTATATATTTAGGAGCAGTGTCACAGGTTTGGGAGAAGATACCTGATTACCTTGAGCTATTGCCTTAACTTATTTTTGTGCGCTTCTTTCTTGCCCAGCTAAGATGGCAATAATACTTTCTTGTTTCCATCCCACCTGCCTAAAATAAAATATATTGATTTCAAAAAGATGAGGAAAAAAGTGAATGGCCTCAATGATCTTCTCTAACCTGAATGATTTGTGTTTTTTTTCTTAACTAACTGCTGTCCACTGAGCTATCAGATTCTACACGGTAACTGAAATGCAGTGGAAAAGGCTTGAAATACCTTAATAACAGGTATACTTTCTATATCTATGCAGTTGAAGTACCTCAGGAATTTAACACTGAAGAAAGATATTGACTGTTTTGTGTATCAGTTGCATCAGCAGTGATACAGATGTGACTTGAATAGGACTGATGCATTTTCTATTTTTTTCTACTGAATAGCTATCAGAAATAACATATCTGAAATTGCCTTTTGAAATGAAGGCAATAAAAATGTCTGTCTATATTTTGGGAACAATACATTTCATTTAGGAAGTACGACCATGCAAGTTTAATGTGTCTACTCTGCAGAGTTTCAGCATACAAAACATGCTCATCTGCTTTCGCAAGCAGAGCTAGTGAGAGAAGACAGAGTAGCTTCATCAATGCTTCTTGAATGTTACATTTGCTGTCTTCCATTTAACTTTTTCATGGTATCTTTTATGTTTGCTCCTGCAGCACCACTCCCTCAAATGACATCAAGACTATGGTTACTTTTAAGACCATCTAAGAAATTACAACCATGACTTTATAAATACATGGGTGACTGCTGCAGAAAAAATTATTCCAAACTTATTTTCTGAGAACTGTTTGGAGCAGCTCGTCAGTTCCAAGCCCCAGACAAGAACTGAGCTTGTCACGCTCTTTGCCCAGTCTTCTCTGTCATGTTTTTTAAGGTTCATTGGGAAGGTGCAACCAGAATTCTACTCATTCTGCAGCCAGCATAGGTTATTGTTAGTGCCTTAATTTCACTGCAACTAATTGTAGTAACAACAATGAACCCTTCCTCTTTATCTGAATATTGGAAGGGGGGCTATAGGGACATCAGAGAGGGACCCTTCATTAGGGACTGTAGCAATAAGACAAGGGGTAATGGGTTCAAACTTAAAATAGCGGAAGTTCAGGTTAGATAAAAGGAAGAAATTCTTTACTTTGAGGGTGGTGAGGTACTGGAAAGGGTTGCCCAGGGAAGTTGTGAATGCTCCATCCCTGGCAGTGTTCAAGGCCAGGTTGGACAGAGCCTTGGGTGGCATGGTTTAGTGTGAGGTGTCCCTGCACATGGCAGGGGGATTGGAACTAGATGATCTTAAGGTCCTTTCCAACCCTATAGCCGTTCTATGATTCCGTTTCTATCCTGCTATGTAGAAACAAGACTAAACGAGAAGAAAGGCAGCAGTGTGAGAGTATGTATCAGTTGTACTTAATAAATACTGCTTGCGAAAGCCACCATGATGAGGGTATTTGAGGTGTATGGCGTGTTTTTTTTTCACCGTATTTTATCAGCCCTTTTCCATTCATAATGGCAAGTTATCCCAGATGTTGTCTCAAAGTACAGTTGCTGGTTATTTAGACTGAGTATGAGCATTTGGATTTAAAATAATATTGCTTTTTTTTTTTTCAGAACCTTGTGCTAGGAATTTCAGAATTATCCAGGAGAGCTATAGTGATTTCCTCTTCTTCAGTAAATTTGCCTTAACACACTCCTACAGAATCTCTGGAGTTGCTGGCTTGCCTGAAGTCTCCTTTTCCATCTGTGGTGCTCAGTGTTTAACCTAATAAGTGAGATGTTTTATATACCTGTTTTTTTTGTTGGTACACTATCGTGTACCTTTAGAAATAATGTCTCTCAATCACATAACATCCTGTGCAACCTGATGGAAGAACATGTCAAAGTTTGCACTGATGCAGGACACGTAAATCCTGTAGTCTTGTCCCTTCACCAGGAATATGAAAGTAGTTTTGTTGTCCATAAAGAAAATGGGAAGACAAGCACATAGTTAATATGCTGTAGTGCCATTGAGACCCTAGTAGACTGGAAAGTGTGGATGCCTAATTTACAGATTGCCTCTACCTCTGGGAGGTTGAAATCTATCACTTGATAATTCCCATTCTATAGTGAACTCTATTCCCTTTAGAAGTAATCACCAGCATATAACTTCCTGTAGATTTAAAAAAAAAAAAGAAAAAAATACAAAAATACAATTTTCATCCTCATATAGTAGGTGCTCTGAGCTTAATTTAGTAGATCATTCTTCCTGGACATGCAAGGCTCCCCATACTATCATAAGCTCTAATTATTGCCATCTATTATCCCTATGTTTTCATTGAAATTTCCTTTACTACAGTTGTTATAATTGCACTGTACATATAGCTGTGAGATTATGGGGTTTATTGCTCTCTATGGACCGTGCAATTGCCACTCACTGCTTTTACTTTCAAGGAGACATCTGTGAGTGATATAGCCACCTCTCTCCAGAGTCAGCACACTTAGTCATTAAGAGTCTTGGGGGTTGATTTGCAATGTAATAGTAGTGAAATCATTCTGAGTAATATGCTCTGTTATTACTTACGTGGGTTTATTCCTATAAAATGGCTCAATATTATTTTTAGTGGTTAATCTAAGAACACCAGTGTGTGTTAAAGTGATGGAAGAGTCATCATCATCATCATCATTATCATACTCTGCTGGATTATAGTATTCTGTCAGACATTAGGAGTCTTGTAGGAGAGGGACTGTCTTTTAGAAAAGACTAGTCCAATACTTCTGTGTGCACAGAGACATCATAAAGCCCAGAAAAAACAACACTTACCACTTCCCTCAAGCTTATGTAAATTTTCCTATGGTATTAATCTCAGGATTTGAATCTAGGTTTTACAGGTTTTTTTTTCTGAAGAACTGGAAAAGAAACAAAGTTCTTCGATGTATATAAGTTGTAGGAACATATGATATAGTAATGAACCTCTATTATGGAAAAGTGGTGATACTTCCTTTACAGTTGTCTGGTTATCTTTGTGTAACTACACAGTCTATTACAAAAATGTTTTCCCGGGAAACCTGTTAGAGATGACAAATGCAGAAGAAGACCAGAAGTTCAGCTCTTGTACCCTGAGAAACTTCAGCATCAACTATAGCTGCTGAAGATTTATTCCCATTTATACACATTGGTGAAAAATACGAACTTTTCTCTCCTTTTAGCTAATGTCCCGTGAAACCTTCATCCACAGTGATTGTTTCAGTCCAGTGAGAAGTTGCTGCCCCATTGAATTCAACAGTTCTGCCACCAACCTTAGTAAATATTTTTTTTTCCCCCGTATATTCCTATGCAGTCAGCAAGATCTTTACCTGCAGTACTTGTTAGGCGTATCTAATGCTTACGATGGTATTTTAATGTTTGTAAAGCAATCTGTAGATGAAAGACACATAACTGCAACATGCAGTTTTATCTGCTATTATTAGTTATGATAACTGTATATTTTACACTTTTAAAAAGGGCAATACCATATAATCCCCTGAATTCTTAATAGTCAACTGTTTTTCAATAACTAGTCCTATCTCCTGTTTCAAAATAGATTTTTGTCTTTGTAATTACTTAAAAAATCACCTATATGTAATCTATACATATTTGTTCAATCAAGTTTTTTGTGGTGTACAGGCATTTTTTGGGTAAGACATCTCTGGAAGGAAGATAAATGTTGGTGTTATTTTAGAAGAAATAGCTCAGGAAATAAGCCTACTCATACTATACTGATTTTAGTAACAGGAAGTGAAAATTATTTTTACATTAAAATAGGATTGTAATAGTTTTTCTTTGTGCAGTAATTAATTTAACAAGTTGTTCTTGGAACAGTTCAATTTTTAAGTAAATAAGATGTAAATTATGTAAATAAGATACCATTAAAAGGAAATGTCTATTTTTTCAGATAATGGTAGAATGTATAATAAATTGTCCAACTTTTCCAAATCCATCTATTATTAATAAAATGGGTTTATTTACTTAGAGGAAAAGAGCTATGTAAATAGCCCTTAAAACACTCAACATTTAGACTTTATCTTAGGAGTCATATTAATATTTTTATTTTAAATAGTGTTAATTATGTCACTTCATGTAATTATTTGAAAAACATTTCCCTAGATGCTTTGTGACTTCTTTAGTGTTAATTCCATCTCTGTTACTAAGGCATTGAAAATACAGGCTACATTGTAGCAAGTGTCATAGAAAAGATAAAACAACTAGTTCTTCAGTAAATGTTGTAATATTTAAATGGATTTGGACATTAAATTACAGTAATAAATTTCAGCTGAGATCCCAAAAGCATAAGATACTAATAACAACTAAGGTTAGGTTCTGTCTTCTATTTTATAGCTTCATTCTTTACACATTATCTTTGTTTTTTTTCTCCATTCTATTACTTTTACAACAGACAATATATTATTGATAGGGATTAGCTTTGATTTGAATTAAGTTAGGATAATAAGTCTTATATTTAGTAAACTGGATAAATACTCTTTTCAGTACAGAGTTCAGACTTGACTGTTACCAGATGCCCTAATGTATGCAATTTCTCATAGAAAGTGGTATGCTGGGTCTTGCTTTTTGTGTGTAATAGAAAAGGAAAGATGGCATTAGGTTATTTTTGTGTTTAGCCTGCCCCAGGCCATTAGGTGTGCCAGCTGGGGCATCCGGAGGTGGTTCCTACGGGTACCACAACAATATAAACAAGGATACCTACCGCTGAGACTGGGTGATGTTAGTGTCTAAGAAGGTAGTGTGAGCTGTGCACTGACAATGAACATGTGCTCTCTGAGGGGGTTCTTACATTCAGCATCAATCTGTACGCACAAACATCTCCTGTATCTTGGTAGCTTTGCTGTTGGGTCAGTGTAAAGCTACCTTAACCAATGACAGTATGATGCTTTGAGCTTGTAATTATGAACTTTATGAAAATCTTTCTGTGTTGAGAAAATTTCTGAATATTGTTTTAAAGCGAAAACAAGCTTTTAAAACCAAAGTGAGACCAAAGTTACAACTCTTGGAAATCTTAATTGAGGTTAGCATGCTCAGGCATTTCTAATTTAATGCTTTAGTACATTCTTGAGTCATAACCATAGAGTACCAATGGATTAATTAGACTTATTAATAGATACAGATATCTGTGTCTGTATCTATCTTTGGACTCTTCATCAAGGACTGCAGTGGTAGGATGAGGGGCAATGGGTTCAAACTTAAACAGGGGAAGTTTAGATTAGATAGAAGGAAGAAGTTTTTTACTGTGAGGGTGGTGAGGCACTGGAATGGGTTGCCCAAACGAAATTGTGACTGCTCCATCCCTGGCAGTGTTCAAGGCTCAGTTGAACATAGTCTTGGGCAACATGGTCTAGCGTGAGGTTTCCTTGCTCATGGCAGGGGGGTTGGAACTAGATGATCTTAAGGTCCTTTCCAACCCTAACTGTTCTATGATTCTGTATGCTGCTGTCGTAGGTGATTTGGTCAGCCTTGCATCTGAACCTCTGTTACTTTGTCTTGTATAGTCAAATTCATTTCTATTAAGTGGTACAAAAAGGTATGTAGCAGTATGATTTGGCACTCACTTGCTGAGCTCTGATGGTAGTGGCTTGGAAGGTACAAGGGAACAGAGGAGACCTAATGTCTCTCCTAATCTTTCTTTGCTCTTTATTCTTTGTAATGTCCTTCTTTTTGTCTCTTTTGATCATTAAGTGCAAACAAGGAAAAATGCACTCTAACATCATATGCAAAGATATGAAACATTTAAAAGTTTATAGAGAATAATTTTATGTTCTTGACAGTGACAGCAAATTTAACATATAACAATACTATATTGTAAAGCATGTAAAACAAACCAACCCGCCAAAACCTATGACCACCACCAAGAAAAATTCTTTGGTTGTGACCACACTTGACTATAGGATCAAATCCAAGTATTATTAGACATGGCAAATCTTTTGATACAACACATTTACAATAATTCTTGGCAGAGCTGACAGTTATGGAATGCAAAATTGTGCTTCATTTTTCACAGTTTGTGAAGCACTTCCTGCATTAGAGTTTGCTTTTTCCAGCAAACTTTTACCTACCTTGACTTTCTGAACCAAGTAGTGAAGTAGAGCTAATCAACAGTAGGCTCAGAAAATTTAACTAATAGGATTTTTCTTCTATGGCTTTGTTGGGAATGTTTGGGAGGTTCAGTTGACTCCAGTTTGACTTGGCTGTTTTGATAATTGCACATGTAATTTTAAATTATGGTTTCTCAGGCAACCTGTTGTTATATCTTCTTTTTCCTACTATAAAATATAATTTTATAGCTATTTACGTGCTATTCTCAGTGAAACACTTGAATACTTCCAACAGATTCCTTACCAAATTTGTATATTAGAAGTCATTAAATGCACAGCTTGTTGCCTGACACACACAAAATATTGTATTTTCATGGATTAGAACTATATTTGAACTCTAAAAATGTAGTTTTTATAAAATTAATTTACAACCTCACGAATGTTTTTCCTCAAAGTAGAGGTAGAGTCATTTGATATGTTCCTTAAACAAATCTTCCATGGTCTAGAGAAGTAAAGCTCTGTTCTCCTTCTTCTAATTATGAATTTAAATGGAAAACTGGTTCAAGAGTTGACATGTTCAATAGCACCTGGAAAATTTTTGTCATATATGGAATATACACATACAGAAAATGTTTGGAACTGCAAGTATGGTCAGAGATAAATATATTGCAAGCTCTAATTTGGATAAGTGATTCTTAAAGGAGACTTCTGGGAAATGTGCCAACACGGCTAAAACAAGAGGTATGTAGATCGTGTGTCATGTAGATATCGATATTGTATTCACACAACACCGTTTGCATACCCTATAGCAGTTTGTGCTTTTTCTCTCAGGGTGTACATTTTCTATTTTATCTCACATTTTTCATTTTATCACTGACAGACCTATAGAAACATTAATTTTTGCCCTTGATATCCCTAGGCAGATTTAATTCTGAAAGGGCTTTAGCTTTCCTAACCTGATCCCTGGCTGCTCAGACAATGTCTCTGCATTCCTCCCAGGCTGTTGGTTCTTGTATCCATCCTCTGTAGGCTTCCTTTTTGTGTTGGGAGTTTGTCCCAGGAGTTCATTGTTCATCAACAGGGCGTCCATCACCTGTCCTTGCTGTTCACAGTCTCATCCAGGTTTGTTTGGGGATTTTATTTTTTTTTTTTTTATTGTTTCTGGATAGAATAATGTATTTGATGTCTTGAGTATCGTGGTTTTGTCCCATCTTTTTAAAGCTAACCTTCTGCTTTACTTGCCAAATTCATTGTAGGTCATCATCAGAACATTTCACTTTAAGATATACAGGTATGAGTCTGGATATTTAAAAGAACATACCCTTAACAGTATAAATAGGTAGCTTCCGTTTGCTTCTCACAGTCAGATTTTGATTTCAAGTTGTTTGACAAATTTCAACTGTTATTTTCTTCTGCAGTATGCAGTAGTGTTTCATGTAGGGCATAGCAAAAAAAAAGGTAAAGCTACAAATTTAGATATGTGCATTACATTATATTAAAATATAATTAAAAGTATGACAGACACATTTGCATTGCTCTGTAGAGAATTGTCTGAAGGTTCCCTATTTTAATCACTCGCATGTCTGCAGTTCTCAACATGAAAGTTTTTGCAACATTTTTCTCTGAAAATTTTCTTCCTTCTAATTTTCTTCCTTCTAAAGAAAGACAAGAAGTGCAAAAGGTATGCTGTTTAGCATGTCACAATATTCTCCATCAGTACAGAAACAATCTGTCATACAGACTGTCAGTATTCCTAGCTCTGAAGGAACTTACTATGCATTCCTTGTATTTGTGACTTTATTGATCTTTTGTCATTTCCACAGACTGAATCTGATATTTTCTAACAAAATGTAATTTACTGGAATAAACAAGCAGTTAAGTTCTGATAAGAAGAATTCTACGAAATGGCCACTCCTTCTACATATGAGTTACATAGGCTCATTCTTCTTAATTGATGTCTACTTTGTATGCATTTTGTATGCTCACAGTCCTTATTAGCACTGGCCTTTTAATTAAAAATAACTCAATTTTCACTTGCTAAACTCAGTGTTAGCAAGCTCATTAATTGAAATTTTCCAAAGTTCTGATAGGAATTAGTCATCTAACATCCACTGAATTTTAATGATATTTTGATACATGCTTGAAGTCATAAACTATTTCCTAAAAATACTGTTAACATATGTAGCTTTCTATATGTGTCAAGTGTGCAAGTTCTTTGTGCTGCTTAGGGATAAATTGCTTTAAGGAAACTGGATTTTCAGAAGTGATAGTGTCCTGGTAGTCCAAAGAATTTGTAAATTACTGGTTTGTAGGAAAAATGAGGTATTTATTCTAATAACTGAGGCATGCATGTCTTTGACCCCTGCCTAACAGCCTTGTGTGAAACAAGTAAAACCCACAATGTTGGGGTTTTTTTTACATCAACAAGCTGGCACAGAACATGCAGAATCTTTTCTTTATGTCACTCCTTGCAGTACTGAACTTGTCTGTGCACTTTTTTGATATTAATTCGTATGTATGCTCAAAAGAGAAGGAAGGCATATTATGTAGCATCCCGCTTCACCCTCCCACATGCAGCTCTGCGTGACTAGGCCAAGTTCTGGACAAAGTTTTTTTTCCTGTAATTCATACATACTTTTAATTTTGTTTCTGAAATAGATCTGGTAAACTACCCTGAAGGAGTACCTATTCTGATGGTGTTTCATCTGTTTATTACTGTACTTTCAGAGTGATTAATAGAAGTATGGCAGATACAACAAAAATATTTCACCTGACATGAAAAAGTTAATTATGTTTGTTCCTGGTTAGAAACAAGCTTGTTCCTGATAAACTTTTTCTGCTGATGAGGTGTCATAGGAACCAGAAATAGGAAAACAGTAAAGAGAGGGTTACCATTTTCTTTTCCTGAAAGAAGTGAAAATGGAAGATGGCTGGTAAGTATTAAAAGTGGTACAGTTGAGATGGTATAATAAAGCTGAAGAAAGGCAAAGTAAAAGTAATGAAAATGTTTGCTCATTTTACTGCCATAATCTGAAGGCCCAAATATTAAAGATTGCTTTATAAAAACAGATAAAAATTAAAATATTTTTATTCCCGTATTCATTGTTTTGAGAATTTAAGTACAATTAAAAAAATTTTCACAGAAAAATTTCAACTGGTTTCTGTGATGCACTACAGTGTGTTAAAACCGTCTTGATTTATTTATGTACAAGAATATTGTGCAAGCTTTCAGTTTGCCCTGAACACAAAACTAAACAAATGACAAGAACTTTTACATTATTTTTGGTCTTTTAGGGCCTTTTTATTAATTGTATTACTGTGTTTTATTTCATGGTTACTTTTATTTTGGCTCTTTTCAGGCTTCTTTAGCATTATTAGTTTCATTTGTAGTGACTCTTGTTTTACATTGTATTTGCATTGCCTGTTTGTCATTTAGCATGAAACACCTTGAACTTTTAGAAATGGCAACCAACTGGTTTCTCTGCTAGATTTTCATTGGTTCTCTTCCGTATCTAACAACATTCTTGTTTCTTGCAAAACTGTTAAATGTCTAACAGTAGAAATAGAGACCATT
Organism: Pezoporus flaviventris; assembly: GCF_033815535.1. NCBI lineage: Eukaryota > Metazoa > Chordata > Aves > Psittaciformes > Psittacidae > Pezoporus > Pezoporus flaviventris. The sequence continues at coordinate 44,655,934 of NW_026892561.1, forward strand.
AATCCTCATCTGTTTGTCACTGCTACAAAGCTCACTGTAATTGATTATAGGGTTTGACTTCATGTTAGTTATTAATCTAAGATTAAAGAAACTCAGTTTTGCACTGGGGTTCAAATTCAAGACTCAGTCTACTCAGTGAATGCACAAGCCCACTGCTGTTTTCATTTATCACTGTGAGAGGCATCTGCAAAGTTGGAAGAAATCTTACCGTCTTAATTTTCTCCATAAAATTGCTGAGGATACAGGAGACCTCAGGAGGTCGTTTAGTCTCTGTATGTCGCTTGTTCAAGCTTAGCCTCTAGTCATCTGTTCTTTCATCCTGTTGCCATTGCTTTTATCTCTTTAAGTTCTCTGTGCAAATATTTAAGACTAAATCTAGGATCCATTATTGTGTGATGTCTGAGACACCTCCTCTTGTAAACACGAAGGATCCCAGTGTAGAAGAATGAGCTGTTTCACCTTCCTAAAATGAAAATTCATGACATGACATTCTCCTATGTAAAATAAAAAGGAAGCATGAATTTCTGTATCGTTTCTTTTTTCTTTTTTTTTTCCAGTTAACGTTTATGAAAAATCTAGACTTAGTACAAAATACAGTTGCAAATAGGGATACAGTGTGTTAGCCCAGGAAAAAGTTCTGTTTGGGAGGGGCGGTGGAGCCTGTGGTCATTACATATAGCTAAGTTCGTTGATTTAGAAGCATAAGACAAAACCCTGATTAATAAGAACTGATTATGTTGTGGGAGCAAGTGCTATGGAACACTTTTGACCTAATCTTAAATGTTCAGATGCTGTCTTCACTGTATCTACCTGTTACATTTAATTTTATACAGTTAGGGCAAACAGCTATTCCTTTAGGCTTTTCTGGGGCCACAGATAGCAGTGTATCATAAAAATGTAATAGTGATTCATTACATTATGTATTCCCATGTTTCCCAAGTTAGCATTTACTTATTGTTCTAAAGCAGAGTGTGAGTTTTCCTGGTGTATTTCTTCAGATTATTTGATGAGAGTTAAGCAATATCACTTTCAATAAAAAAACATGTTTACTTCAGGCAAACTGCAATAAGAGGAAAATCAGCTATAACTTGATTAGATTTTGTTTTGAGCTAAAAGCTGAAATACGATTAAGGGGCCAACTTGAGAGGAATCACAACACACAAGGAAAATAGAGAGATTTGATCAGATTTTTACATGAGTGTTATTCATCCAAAAGTGATTTAAGTAATCCTCCTTTTCCGAGGTTAAAAGAGTTTTCATGATAAAGAAAAAAAAACTACTCTCCCCTCATTGCCCCCCAAAGCCAGAAATAATCTGTGGATCTTTACTGTCAAGCCTAGTGTCATTCTCTGGGGCAGGTGCAGCTTGTCCAGCCATAAATACTGTCCTTAGTGAGTTCTGAATTAAATGTGTAAAGGTGTCCTGTCCCTGTCTACATTTTCAGTCATCTTGTCTTTGCTTCATAATGGTGATTGAGAAGCCACTCCTGTTGCAAGTAGAACTAACATATAGCACTGATGCACTTACTCAGATTTGAAGTTAATAATAATAACAATAAATCCCAACCAACCAACCAACAAACAAAACAAAAAGAAAGAAAAAAGCAAACCAGCCAAAACAAGAAACCTCACCCAAATAAAAACAATTAAAGCAATTTAAAATTATGTTGATCTTGTAAGTAATAAGAATTACAGGGAAGAGGATAACCATTTTAACTGTCTCAAGAAGTGAATGCAGCAATTTGCCACAGGGATTGTAGTGAGAAGTAACAAACCCCTGCCCTCCCTCCCTAAAAATCTTTTGCACAGTGAATTAAAAAAAATCATGCTCCCTAGTGAATAAGACACCATTAAAGCATTAAATTAAATTTGCATACTTTATCGTGGTTGGCCTTCTTCATAAAAGAAGGTGAAGAGGAGCATGCAGCTGGGAATATCCTGTATGATTTGTCAGGCTGACAAAGCACAGTTTATACACTGCTACTTCTGCTGTTCCGGGGTGCAACACCACTAACCATACTAAATGAAGTAATTTGTATTCAGAGTACCTGGAACTCAGTCCAAGGTAGTCAGCTAAATTCCTTCTTGTGGGAAGACAGAGAGTATCCTTGGAGAACAAGATGAGAATTGTGATAGCATTGGTTAAGCATAGGGACATTGCTTAAGTATAGAAACTTCCTCAAAAGAGGCTTTTTCCCTTTTGACCGGAGAGAAAGGAGTACCATTGTGAAAAACTACTCAGCTAATGTGAACAGGAAAATAAATTTTATCAGATGTATTAAGCAACATCAAAACCAGTTCGGGGGGGGGGGGGGGGGGCTGGGGGGAGAGGGAGAATAACTATGTAGTAGTTTGATCTGTGCCTTCAGTTGGGATCTGATTGGTTTCATAATAATACAGCTTCATAGGTGATAGGTCCTAATTTCAACAAAACTCTCAAAATCTGTTGACCCTTTTCATAATTGTCAATTTTTATTGACACTTCTCCTTGTAGGTCAATATTATATCTAATATTTTTGGTAGGATACTTTTTTGAACATTTCTGTGTTTTCTGTATGAGCCATTATCTATTCAGAGCTTAATCTGTTTCCCTTAGAATGCAGAAAAATAATAGACTGAAAATTCATCGTGTCTTATCAGCACAGTTTTACAGTCGCAGGAATGACTAAGTCTCCTTAATAGAACTTCTGTTAGTTAATGTTTGAAATGGTAGTTGCTAAAAAGGCTGCAGATAATTTGATTGTATGAGAATGGCCACTATCTGTATGGGTGTAGTGTGTGATACAGGATAAAAAAAAAAGGAGAGAGAAAAGAGAAAATGAAGCAGAGAGCATAAATGGAATAAATTTGTGACCAGATATGTCTTAATATGCATCAAGTTTGCCCCCTATGGAGACTTGTAATACAAATGAATATAAAAGGTTTTAAAAACTGGGGCTCTAAAACAATAGACGTTTTTGAGTTTTATAATAGAATAAGTAACATTAGCACAGAAATTTTTATTTTTTTTTTTAGAAAGTGGTTTAATGGTTTTAAATCCTGCTTGCAGTAGAGGCACCAAACCCTGTGTGTGTTTGACATAAACATGTTACAGGAATTACGTTGCTTTAAGCAGGAATAGTCAGAAAAATGGGAGCAATGGCAAAGGTGAATCAGAGCTGCTTGTTCTCTTCATATGCCTACACAGATTTGTAGCCAGGCAGCTGAGGTACCAATCTAGAAATAACTCATAGATTCCTGTCCAGCAAAAATCGTAGCCATAAAGTGATTGCTGCTCTGTGTAGTGACATGAGCATAGTTGTTGTTTATAGTTTGTAATTTTTCAGTTTGGAACACAAAACAGCCCAAGCACTGGAGTTTTTACTTGTTTGTCTACGTCATTTGTTGTTTACTTTTTGGCCTAAGTCAGAGATTTTTTTACACGTTATTTTAGCTTTCTTAATACTAATTTGTGGGATATTATTTCTAATGGAGCCTAGATTTCAAAATATTCTAAGTGTGTGCTTAATGGCTGATCTTTGAAATTCTTCATAGAATCATCATAGAAGAGTTGGATGTTAAATATCCTCTTCAGAATTTACACTATAATCATGACTGTAGATTTTTAATTGTCAAAGCATATCATTTGCCTTCCCTGTAACTGAAAAAAAAATACAAACCTTCACTGAAATTAAGACCTTCTGTGATTATTTTCTTCACACTATAGAAACTGCTTCTAATCTATGGTTGTGCACCTTACAATGAGAAAGATTTAATTATGAAAATATAATGACATGCACTTTTATTACAGATTCAATGAAAGAATGTATAAAATATATCTTTGAATAGGAAAGATTTATGTAAACCATTTAATGGTCTATTGTCAAGATTTATTGTTCCCTTTTGTTACATGTCTTGAAGAAATTTTCTGTTCCAAATTTCTTTTTGTAAGCTTCATGAGCCTTACTAAATGCTGAGTCATCAGAGACAGAAGAACCTTTAATCCATTTTGTTGCCCTTTGAGATAAGACTGATAAGTGAAGTGTACATTCTTGTGTGTTGACATAGTGCCTATAGAGGTGTGACTTTCAGCAAGGTGTATTCCTATCATTTAAATAGTTCCTAAGTCAGAACTGTGTCGAAATGTGTTACTGTTTTATGGATTTTTAGTTATGCTATGCCTTTAAAGTTTACATCCATAATATTAACAGAGTAGTAGAATGATATAGAGGGTGTTTCTCTCAGGAAAATAAATAAAAAAATAAAAAATGCTGGGCTGTAGCTCATCATCATTTACATTTTGCTTTCAAAATGAGACAAAGATCCTGAAGTGTTCTTAAAAAATGCCCATTGCCTTTTGCATTCCTGAACAGTGGTGTGGTACCTTGTATGAATGCACATTAAATATTTAGGAAAAGTGGGTGATTGAACTGTGAAATTTACTGAGAAAAATCAATGGTAGTTAATCTGACTTGCATTTTGTGCCAGGATATGAAAACATTAATGTCTGGTTTCATTCACAGATTAAGCATGAATTGCTTTCATCCTAATAAGAAAAAAACAAAACAAAGTAGTGACTTTGACATTACTTCAACAACTGAACTGTAATTTCAGTCATGAAATACCATTTAAAAAAGTAGCACTAGGAGTTTTTTCAGTAACACTAAAACAGTATTCTTAATTCATAGGTGATAATACCCTAAGGACTCTGGTTTCTATGAACAGAAGTAAACAGAAAATGGTAATTTAAAATTACAATTTCCTGATTAGATACAACACAAATTAATTATAAAAGTCCTGGTTTTGTGTTTGCTTAGCATTTCATCAACCGTAAGAATAATTTTATTGCATGATCTGCTGCAGAGCCAGAAGTCTATCCTTTATTCGAGTGATGATACTGTCTTTTGACAGGGGTAAAATTTACCGGTTGTCCTACAGTGAAACCACTTTTAAAGGATCTGAGAACACAGAAGTAATGTAAACTTTCCAGCAAAATTTGGTGCATAATTCTTACTTATGTGACTAGTTTGGCTGACTACATAAATATTACCTACGTAAAAAAGGATTAAAGTCTTAATAACTGAAGTAGTAAAACCTTATTCCATTAAAATAGAAGCACAAATTCTTTTCTGCCTTTTTTAGTTACTACCTGAGTTACACTTTTGTTATAGTTCAGTGTGATTCAGTCCTATCAAAAAAACAATGTTAACCAGTTTTTCTATTGATGACTTGGGTTTTGGATCAGTACTTGAATGAGCATACCTTTTGGGTCCAGCTGAGCATCATGTCAGTTTGATGGAAATTCATCAGTCAATGGAAATTTGGTTACCTCAGCCTAGAAGAATGACTTCCCCAGAACAACTTGGCTAAGGAAATGGGGTCTGAACAGGAAGTATGAATAAGGATATTCCTCATAACAAACATATTTGCAAAATTACAAGTGGATAATATGCAAATATTTAAGTGAAGACTAAGGAAAGACAAGAACTATTTTATATGGAGGGAGAGATGAGATGTTGGTTAAGCTGCTAAGATGTGAAGTAAATTTAAAAGCTTTGAGCTGTAAGCATCTTGATTTTTTTTAATTTTTTTTTTCCCCTAAATATAAAAGGTGAGCTTTCTGGTTTGGCAACATGAGCAATACCACTCAATACCCAACTCTGTCCCAGAAATCAAAATATCACTTGAATGAACACAGCCCAAGTTTCAGATCAGGAATATTGAGCAGGAAATAGCATCTTATGTTATATCATCTTCCCCCATGTCCACACTCCTGGTTCCTAACAAATAAGATGCCCTGCAGATTAGAAAATCTTTACAGTTACTCTAAGCTGTACCTGCTTGTGACAGTCCTCAACAAACAGCTGGAGATGCTTACGGAAGAACACTGCTCTTTGTCTATGTTAAGTCTTTGACCTGAAGTTAGTGCTGGGAGCCATATGCTGTTTTGATGTAAACGGGGCATTTCTTTGTGACATTAGTATCATAACCAGCAGCTTGCAATGGCTTGACATAAAGCGTGCATTGTAGGACCTGTCCAGAGAAGGCTGAATATGTCAGCAGGTCTGAACTTTTATAGTGATAAAAGTTGTTTCCTTTATGTGAATTTGAGGTAAGTTCTTAAGCACTTCCTTACACTGTAGAGCACCCTTGATTGGAATGACTTGAGAAAGGATTGAGTGTAACCTGGCTTTTTACAGGATTGCATGCTTGCTTTGTGTTCTGTAATCCACGTGTCTTTTTATTATCTAAGATTTTTAAATTAAAGGAAAAAAAAAGCATTAAAAAAAAATCAGGAAATCACTTCTTAGACAGCTTGATACCATGAGCTTTGTCCTTGAGAGCAGCTGAGACTTTTTGGACTCTGAAGACAAAATTACAAAGTATTTTTAAACATATGTTATTTCAAGGTAGACAGCTGCTCACTGCATGAGTCCTTCAATCACTGCTGTGCTCAAAAGTTAACTTTCACTACCTAAAGGCAGTAGGGTATGGAAGATAACTTCAAAACATTGGGTTTTTTTCTATTATTGTTTACTCTCTACCCAGTATTATTAAAGTGACTGTATTTTAATAGCAAGAAAATGATGGAAACCCAACAGAATATAGCTGAGCTGAAGTTTAATCTCCAAGAAAACACTTCATTCTTAGATTATTATTAATACTACCCAGAAATAAAACTCCAGGACATCATTTAGAGCAAAAATGACCACCCATCTGGGATATAAAGCTGTTACCTTTTTTAAACTAGAGTATTAATTTCACTCGTTTAGCATGCTTTTGTGAATAATTTTTGTTAATAAAAATTACTGAAATGAGTTCTATGGAATGCTAGTGCATTGTCATAATAATAACCAGTGCGTATTATCTTCATCTACAATTATAGAACTAAAGTCTGGCATCTACTTGAATTTTCTTAACAAAAGCAGAGCAAGTTAGAGTGCAATGAAAGTAGGAGTTAGTAAGGGAAACTTGCAATAATAAGAGTGAAGGAACAGCTGAAAATATCCCTGGGGTAGCAAAAAAACTCTAAATATAATTTGTAAATACCACATAATTATGTAAGTTACTATACACTCTTATTAAATATTATGAAGCTGCTTAGGTCAGCACTCTTTTCCTTCAAATCTACAGGATAAAAGTGATTGTATGAAAAAAGATTTACTGCCTTTCTCTATAATGATGACCCCTGATGTCTAAAGAGAAAGGCCGTTAAACAACTGTTAGACCGTGTTTCCTACACTATGTACAGCATTGTCAGCTGAATGTGCTTCACTTTTTTTTTGGTCAATTTATTTTCTTAACAAAAAAAAAAAAAAACAAACCAAAACTTAGTTGGTCCCAGTAAAATGATTTTCCTTTATATGCCATTTATAAAATGGTTTCCATGTACAGTCAGGAAGCATATTATCAAAGAGAGATTTAAAATGACAAAAAACCCCAAGAGTGTAGATAACTGATCTTATCTAGTGTGTGAATTTATGAAAGTCTTGTTTATCTATTGTAGTAATGGGGCTTTTCAAAACCTCAATCACCATGCATTTTTTTAGAACACTGAGGGGTAGAGGAGGGTTCTTTCACTGCTGTCAAATATATAATTGTATTCCCAAACCTGGGATTTTGTATTTGCTTTTGTATCATGTCTTGAAATGTGCTGAAGTTATACAGTCCAAGTTTTGATTTATTATTTTACTTAGCTCTCTCTTTTCCTGAATTCACCTGGTTAAATCCTCACCTTATAGGCTTTATTTTCTTCTCTTATCTGACTATTCAGACTGCTCCCACCTTAATAACTCCCTCATTTACACCTTTGTGAGGAGGTTCAACCATATGAGCTGCTTTTCTTCCTTATAGACACTAGAATAAGTGTCTTTCTTTCATCATTAAGTATGCACAGATCTGATACACTTTACAGACTTTAGACTCTTTGTAGCAGAACTGATTCTGCTGTGAGTCAAGGAAGCAGCAATTGAAGGAGAAAATGAGATTTAAATATTTTCAAAACTTTACCTTCAGTTATTCATGAATTGTTTACTTGAAAATCTGGTAAATTGGAAAGTAATTATTTTTTATTTTTAAAATAACCTGATTGCATGATCAGTCTTTTAGAAGCGTATTCTTGTTTAGCTGGGAAATGTTGCACATTTGCAGGAGAACTTGCTCTACCTGCCTGTGCTGTAAGTTAGAATAATTATTTTGCGCGCTTTTTATTTTTTAACAAGCCTGCAAGTTTGGAAAGAGTTAAAATCTATGTCCTGTTGCATTTCTTTGGTATTTATAAAAAAGTAAGTTAAATGGTATTTACATGTTCCTAGCTTTTTATGCCTGGAGTACAAAAGGTGTCTACAAACAGCTGTGCTGATTAAGAAGAAAATTCATGAAGTCAGCACAGAAAAAAACACAATTACTTCTTTTCCATTTACATCTTTTGACTTTCCAAGAGACTGTGAAATATTTTCTTTATAGAAAAAATTAAAAAATTACAGCTTTATCATCTCTGAAAGTGGAATACCTGAACTGACAGTCAGGTCATTTGAATTTTGGAGGTGACAGACTAAATCCTCAGCTGAACAAGTGCTTTCTCCAGTGTGCACAGCCTACTTATGAAATAGCTATAGATTTTCACCTTTTGAGAGAATGCATTTTCTTTGAGTATAAAAGATAACATTAAAAATTTACCTTAAATCCCGTTTTCCCTTGTCTTGCTGATAAGCGTTACTGTTCTTAATGTAAACAGTGGAAAAGGAACAGATGGCTGCTAAGGCAGGAGACCTTCAAACAGGAAACTTGTATTATAAATGCATTTGGGCTTTGCTAGTAGGAAAACGTTTGTTGTGTTTTTTGGTAAAACATGAATTTTTTTGTGAACTAAGTATTATCTGACGGAAATTAATTCTCAAGCATAGTAAAGGATTCTGTAGGCTATGGAATTACTCCTGAGAAATTAAAATTTCTGGAATGTCCAAGGCAAAAGCAAACATTCCATGTAAAACCCCTGTGTGTTTAGGACCTGAAGCTTTCACCCATTCACAGGCAAAAGAAGGATAAAAAGTTACAGATGCCTAGATGAAGGTGTTCCTAACATGGTTCTGTAGGCTTTGAAAAAAAAAAAAGAGATTTCTCAAAAACAGTAAAAAAGCCTTTGTATGAGGGTGAGGTCAATTGAACAAGTAAGATTTTCAGGTAGTCCAAAAATTCTAGAACCCTCTGTAAGCCTCTCCCTCATTACAATCAAAAATTTTAATTGGTACCAGTAAGGTAGTGGTCTGAGATACCGAGAACTGCTATTTTAGCAATGCAGTAGCCTCCCAACTTCTGATCTTCGGAGTTGGCTTTTAACTGCTTGTAAGGCGTATATCATATTTCCATAAATTCTTTTGTTTAACAAAATGTACATATTTTGAAAGAAATTAAATAGAAGTTATAGCTACATTTAAGTGTGAAACAAACCAATTTGAACAAACTAAACATGATGCTGTTCAAAAGAGCGGCATTTTTATTTTGGGAACCTGCAGTGCTTGATATGAGTGGAAATTAAGACAGACATCTGACATAATCAGAAAAATTAAATAGACCTTTTCTACTTACCAAACTCTAGCAAATAATATGCTTCAAAAGGTCATATCTATGAAAGTGGAAACTAGGGACTTTGCCCTTTATGATAGCTTTGTAGTGGATGGACACAGATTAAACTTTGTTTAGATTTTTGAATTCTGCATAGTTTAAAGCTGCAGGGTCTAATCTATATGTTAATATTAATATTTATCCTATTCTAAAAAATATGATTAAAGAACTAGTGAAAGCATAAGAGTCGAAATAGTGAACTTTGAGCAGTGAAAGTAAAGATTTTTCTAGGGTTTGTCTTTTTGGTTATCAGAGTGTTTACACTCTTTTTCTTTAGGCATTATTAATACCAATTTAACTTGATTAATGTTGTTGGTAAAGGATGCTACTGTTGAGTATTAGCTGCTTATATAATTTCAATTAAAGAACCAAACACCCCAAAATAAACAGGCACTATTTAAACAAATCTAGAAGTGTCAAAATTTCTGAAGTGAAGAAAGAGATGTAAATTGCTCTCCAGTATTAATTTTGGTGGCATGTCATATCACTCCTGTGTATTGCATTTTCCTCAGCTTCTGTCCTCCAGTTCCCAAGAATATCAGCTTTAAAGAAATATCTTTTTACTAAAAACTTATTCTGTAGTTGTTCAGTGAGTTCCTGTTTATCAACTCATTTTGTTCCACTGCGAATAATTATTACTTTTCAGACATCTATATGTACTGACGATAGATGCTCTGTGCGTAATAACAGGTCACATATTTGTTATCCAAATCTCCATTAAGTAATATAATTATTAGTGCAAGATAAGTTACATGATGTTTACAGCTACCTTTGGCCAGAATAGTCTAGGAGAGTTTGAAGATTCCCAGGAGAAACAAAAACTATTCAAGGAATAATTTTATTGAACTCGCAGAGCGAGTGCTTGTTAATATAAACAGCTCATTTAGATAATTTTATGGTCCTGGTATGGTGTCTTGAGCTGGATTGAGTAAGAATTCCTGAACTGTTTGTTGTTTTGCTGAATTCTTAAGTCCAGCTGGCCTGTGGTTCTGCACATTAACTCCAATTTATGCATGATATTTCTATTGATTAATTTGAATTCTGTGCAAAACATTTATTGGAACAAGAAAGCACCCTATGGGACAATTTCTTCATCTGCAGAAAGTTCCTTCTGACAAAATGTCTTCTCTATTACAAAGGATAGAATGTGTTTCTACACCAGGAACACCCAGAGTAAGCTGCTAGGACACTAAGGTCCTCTTCTCAGAACACGGTCAACACATTTAAGGATTCAGAGGGTGCCTGTCTCTTGATTTATGCTTGGCACAGGCTGCTTGGGGGAATTTCTGGGATGGGCAGAAGTTCTTGCCTGGAGAACTCATGTTACAGTCACATGCTTTGCTGTCAAGTCAGTTAGGGTTTCAGTTAATCGCTTTTTGTCAGATTGGTCTAGCACCAAGACTACCTGCAGAGTTCCTTGGATCACTTGGGAAATCCAGTGTGCTGGCTGTAAGTACAGACATAGCCCTTATAATTACACTGCAATAGCAAAAAGTCGAATTTCATCCTTTTATTACAGCTACAACTTAAATTTCACAGTTTGTGCCACAACTTGAATTATAGCTCATCAGAACACCTTGCCCTTACAGTAAAGCATGTAAGTTTTTACCTTTCACATAATTTGGCAGTTTAGTGCAATTTTATCAAATCCTGTATAATCAGAATAGCTTCTTTTAATCATAGAGTCTTTTAGGTTGGAAAAGACTTTTTAAGATCACAGAGTCCAACCATTAACCTAGCACTATCAAATCCATCATGTCCCTAAATGCCACATCTCCAGCTCTTTTAATGTTTTTTTGTGTCAAGTGTTACAATTTGGGCTACTTGCTGACAAGTATCTAATGAACAGAGGGTCACAGCATTTCTCCTTAATGAGAGGATAGACTGATACCTTGAAATATAGTTGTGATTAAGCCAGACAACAACAGAGTGGTGTCAGTTTGTCAAGGAATGTCTGTTCTTATGGTTTTGCTTAAACTTTGTTCAGACTTTTAATAGCTTGTGGATTATTAGAAAAAGAATATAACATGTCCCATGTTAAGAATATAACGTGTCCCATGTTAAGAATAAAAGAATATAACATGTCCACGGCCCATGGCAGGAGGGGTTGGAACTAGATGATCTTAAGGTCCTTTCCAACCCTAACTATTCTATGATTCTACCATTCTGTGTTCTTTTCTTTTATGTTCAGTTGTGCTGCTTAAAAATGCCATTGCATGTCTCAATGGTACCCAATGTCACAGATGCATAACTGGGTGACTGCACCATAGTAATTCAGAAAGAGGGGAGGAAGGTAGTACAGAGACCAGTAATGTGTATTGGAAGAAACAGAACAGTGTTTAAACTTGGATGTCTAGATCAAAGAGCTGTTTAATAACAAGCTTCTGGAGCCTTCTCTATTGATGTTCATAACTTGCACAAGTAACTTGTCCTGTGTGATATTATCTACTTTCTAACTCCTATTTAAGCTGATGACACAATTCAAAGTACTTAAAGAGAGAGTGAACAGTCATCTTTTCAGAAATACCTCAGGCTCAGCTTTAGAGAAGCAGATGTATTTGTTTGGATGTGGTCTTAAGAATTTAAGTCTTTTCTGTGAAATTCTGCTTGGTTTACTAGAATATCCTGATCTAATTCCTTCATGTTAAAATCTCTAATTTTATCCTATTGTATTAGTACTAAGCAAAAGCATTGTATGTATTTCTTGAAAATGCTAAAAGAAGTGCCTCATTTTACTTTAATGTTAATCATGTTGAGGGACCTGCTGGAGTTATTACATGAGTAGGACAAGTGGGAAAATAAACTGTTGCCTTGTAAGGGTTAATAATCTACCTCTGAGATGCTTCTATATAAATGTATAGAAAACTGCTCAAATAATCTGCCAGGATCATAAGAACTTTCAAACTGCCTACAACAAAAAGCGTTAGAGAAGCAGTCGCAGGATATCAGGAACCAAGAACTTATATTTCTCCGTATCTGTCTAGCTCTAGCTACTAGCTAGTACTTTATTAAGCTTTCAAAACAAAAAAAAAAAAAAAAACAAACACACAGGGGGGATGACAACCCCTTCTTATGAAGAATAATTGTTCATTGAGTTGTGATACTGTGTTTCTATGTACTTGGATATGATTATTCTCTCACATGGATGCAGTATTGCCCTCTGTCATGAAGTTTTAAAGAGTAATTAATATCCTTCTCTAACAGAAAGAGCTTTACTCTTCTCAACCACACAAAAATGCAGTGATAGGAAAACAATAACATGCTACTGTATTCATTTCATTATAGCTGTTCTAAGTGAGATAAATTATTGTATACAATACAAATTCTTATTAGGTTTGTTTATAAGATGCGAATTTACTCAATGTGAAAAGTGACATCTTAAATGCAATAATCCAATTTTTTTATCTTATCTGACTACAAAAATAAAAGAGCTAGCTATGTGTTCCAGGTAATAACAATTCTAGAACTTTCATTAATTTTAGGAAGTGTCACAATTTTCAGTAATACATTAAAAGTTTGGGGGGAAGAAAAAAAAGGCAAGCAAAAAAAAAATCCCAAAACAAACCTAGAAAGGGAATAAAGTCTGGTGTATCAACCAACCTTCCCAATTTTGTGTCACCTAAAAACTTGCTGAGGGTGCACTCTCTCCCGTTGTGCAGGCCACTAATGAAGATATTAGACCGTACTGGACCTAGTATCAGCCCCTGGCTACAACACTTGTGACTGGCCTACAGCTGGAGTTCATGCCATTGAGCACAACTCCTTGAGCCCAGCAACTCAGCCATTTTTCAGTCCACCTCATGCATATTTGAATCACAAATACCAATGTTTGTGAAGCTGTGATAATGCATTGTATATGGTTCCAAATCTGTAATGTATTTTCACATCACTGGGAGCTCTGTTTACTGTGGCTTTACAGCAGTGTGTCCTGTACCTGATAGAGCTGTGAACTCCAAGGGGTTGCAGACACTGCACATACTGTAATTCCATTCCTTCAGCTTCACAAAGTACTTGAATACTGCAATGCAGGTCTTCCAGCATGAGTCACATGTGAGTTGCAACTAAAAGCTAAGTATGTTTCACTGGTTTTTACACACTTCACAGAGAATGCTGTATAGTCACTTTTGTAACTGCTTAGATAAGCATCTTCTTTACATAGGGAGGGTGCCTGAAGGAAGGAAAATTCAACATATTTCCTTCACACAGCTGAGCTTGTAGTTATTTGGATATGAATTAGTGCATGTAAGAGTTGCTGGGATTTCAATTTTATTTTCTCTAGCTCTGATTGTAAGCTCATGATTTAAATTACTTTTTTCCCAGTAATTAGTTCTTTCTTTTCCTTTTATGACCCATGAGTCTCATTCTCTATTTTTAGTTTCCTGTTATATATATATATTTTTAGTTTTCCATGTGCATTTTGTAATTTTGGTACTGGTCCAAACCCTCAATTAGGTAAGCCATATGTTCAGAAAAGCAGCTTCAGAGTACAAAAGATTGGAAATCAGAATCCTGAATTAGCATTCAGCTTACGCAGTTGTTGCTGCCCGTCCTTCCCTTAGATGGATATATTGAAGTCCAGGGCATCTGCAGATACCTGTTAAGACTGGGAAGAACAGTTTAAAACTTTACCTCTTGAGCTTGTAAAACTATCCGCTAAGCCAATAAGTGTTTATTATTATTTATCATTTGAAGGTTGTTACACGTACACAACAAACTGCATATATGCATGTCTTGATGGATACTAACTCTATGTACTGGAAATCAGTTCCTAAAATAAATTTTCTAAGAATCCTTGGGGACCACTAAATGTATTTTTCACATTATTCTGGATTCTTCAGTGTTCAGAAAAAGATGAAATTAACAAATACTTGTTTCCTATCAAAGAATAGTAAGGAGCCAGAGTCCTGTATACCCGACATGCAATTAAAATTGATTGATTAAATAAGATATTAAACTTCTGAGCAGCTTTCAGTTAATTTGAGTAGCTGTTATTTAGTTTTCTGTTAATTGCAGTAGCTACAGGAACTCTAATTCCAACCAAGATCTGGTTCCTGTCTCTCATGTTCCACAAAAACTCAGTCAAGATAACAGATTCTGCTCTGATTGGCTAAAAATTAAAATGGAAGAAATGAGAAGTAGATGGTGAAAGAGAAAAATAGCTTCAGAAAGAAAATAGCTTTAAAGGCAGCTGGGATCAATTGGTATCCAAGTCTGTGGCTCCTGGTGAAGAACCTGTTCATTACTCTGTGTTTTCTTCTCATGAAATTGCTTAGCTTTTTTAGCCCTAAAGTTCTAATGTGATGCTGAACTCTGTCCTGCTTGCCTGTTTCTTGTGAATACTCTGCTGCATGTTGAGCAGCATGCTTCCTCCATTTTGAAATAACCTTTCCGAGTACCATCATGTTTCTGATTTTCAATGGTTTTAAAATGCTGTTAAAGATATGCTAGTAGATGGTGTGAGCATTCACTGGAAAATAGCTATTTTATCGTTGCATGCTTAATTTTATCTTAAATAGTAGTCAGTCTTGGGTACAGGCTTTTCAGAATAATTCCTTAGCATGGGTTACAAAAATTGACTTTTTTTTATTGCTTAGTTTTCTGTTTTCTTGTCAAACTCACTCTGACAAACTTTAATACTGACGTAATGTCCAGTGGTAAGTATTTCTTAGGCCAAAAAACAGCAGAGAAGCTCTTGTGGTTTGTGAACGGTTTCAACTTCCTGGGACATTAATAGCCTTAGTTAAATATTGTACAGACAACCTAGATGTGGAATACCTTTCTTTCCAAAATGCAGTGATTTTACCTGTTTTACAAGGTACTCACCCTTTGATCTCCCACACTAACATAGTACATTGTAGAGAATACTTTGTTTCTCCTTGCTGCCAGTGACAGCAGACATATTGCAGTACTCTAGATGGAATGGCACTAGATATAGCTTAGTGCTGACTCCATTCTTTTCCGTTCTCTGATTGATGGATGTGACACCTTTATTAGAATCTCTTGTGGGTGACTGTCCAACAGCATAAGGGAGAAATGAGAAATTTTATCTATCATCCAGTCTTAGATTGCTTCCTTGGGGAATTTTAATGAATAAAAATCATGACCAATCAAGAACAACTGGGTATCACTAATCTTTCTTTCATCTCAGAGCAGCAGTGATTTCAGTAATTTTGCAGAAGCCAAGCTGAGTTTCTGTAGCATAAATTTAATCATCCTATAAAAAAAGGTAAGGCCTACATTTTCTTATTTTACAGTGTTTACATGTTCTTGTGTATATGCTATAGTACAGTCCCAATTTTATTTCATAGATGCATTAATTTTACACTAAAATTTTGACTAAAATAACACAAGTTGAGGGAAGAATTAACAGTATCTTTTAAGAAACATTTCATGAAGCAGGGAGCAGTTTGATTTTCTTAGCCAAGGACAGACAACTGCAAGATTTTTCCAGATTCTGCATGTTTCTTATATGTTATTATAGAATCATAATGGTTTGGGTTGAAGGGACCTTCAGGATCATCTAGTTCCAACCCCCCTTGCTGTGGGCAGGGACACCTTCCACAAGACCAGGTTGCTCAAAGCCCCATCCAGCCTGGCCTGGAATATTTCCAGGGACGGGGCAGCCACAGCTTTTTCTGGGCAACTTGTTCCAACGTTTCACCACCCTCACAGTAAAGAACTTCCTCCTAGTATCTAACCTAAATCCACCCACTTTCAGTTTAATGCCATTCTCCCTTGTCCTATCACTACATACCCTTGTAAAAAGCCCCTCTCCAGATTTCTTGTTGGCTCCTTTAGGTATTGGAAGACTGTTATAAGGTCTGCCTGGAGCCTTGTCTTCTCCAGGAGGAATAACTCCATCTGTCTCATCCTGCCTTCATGGAGATGTGCTCCAGCCCTCTGATCATCTTCTGTGATGACCTATAAGGACCTATGGCCCTCTCTGGACTTGCTCTGACAGTTCCATGTACTTCTTATGTTGGGGGCCCCAGAGCTGAATGCAGTACTGCAGGTGACATCTCACAAGAGCAGAGGAGTATCACCTCCCTCCACATTCTGGTCAGGCTTCTTTTGATGCAGCCCAGTATTCAGTTGGTTTTCTGGGCTGCAAGCATACACTGCCGACTCATATTGAGCTTTTGGTCAACTAGCACCCCCAGGTCCTTCTCCTCAGGGCTGCTCCGAATCCATTCTCACTAAATGATTAGTAAATAGCTGTTCAATTAAAAATTCTGTTAAGTTTTGCAATTTAATAATTGTAATTCTGACATAAAGGCAGTTGAAAGTGCAAGAATCAGCTCTCTAAGGACACCTTTTTATCCATGGAAGAAAAGTAATACTTAAAACTAAAGGGTACTTCATTAGTGTCCTTCATTAGACAAAGAGGGTAAATAAAGTCTATACAAAATATGACAGGACACTTTAATGAGGAAATTAACAGAACCTTGAAGCATCTTTGGTGGCTTTGCTTGCATCAAAGAACAGAAAAAAACAAAAAAAAAGACTAAAAAGAAAATTCCATAGAGTTTGACTCCTGTCAGTAAGCTAAAAAGGCAGAAAGGTGACTTCTTTATCCTACAGAAAACTTTAACAACATTCTTTAAATTCCTCTAAAACTATGAGCTTTAAATAATTGGTCAATTTATTTTCAGAAACAGTATTTAATAATGTCTGGTATGATTTGAACCTCCTTTAACCTCATTAAAATAAAAGGATATCTAATTTTTTTTTTTTTTTTGTGGCCAAGGGAATAATTAGTGAAGGACAAAATAGTATCTGTTATTTCAATAAGGAAAGCAAAAGAATCTTGCAAGTCACTTCTACTTAGAGTTGTAATTGGTATATAGCAGTTCTCATGAGTTACCATTGATATGAGAATTAAAGAATGTTGGATCAGCTAATTAGGATTTACACAAAAGTCTTTCTGACAGAATAACCCCCTCACATACCCCCTCCCCCCAAATAATTGGAAAAACACCTGTTAAACTAGCTTATTCACAGGACTTCTATTTCCTTCACTTTGATTTTTTTTTTTTTGTCTTTTTCTTTTCTTTTTCTTTCTTCTATAAATCGACTTGTTTTGACATTGTGACAAATGCTTGCCATATTATCATCTTAAAGCCATCTAAAGACAAAGCTGATGCAGAACTTAGTGGCTTTCTTGTCACTACATAAGATAAGGGTTTTCAAAAGACCTTAGAGGAAAATTGAGTAGAGCTCATAATTGTCTAAGGTTCCATTGAAAGTTGGTGCTGAGAGCATAGTAGTACCTCAGGGGTTTTTGAAGCCTTTGATTTTAGTGTGAGTTTCCCCAGTGGTACTTACCTGTCCCAGTCTCTTTTCTCTTAATTGTTCTGCTGTTCACATAGCTATCGAGCAGTAGTAGTGTGTCCTCTAAGCTTGAAGAAATCTGTGAGCAGGTTAAACTCAGTTATTTTACTGCCCCCAAGAAAACCTTTTGTGTAAGCCAAATAGTGCAGGATTGGTAATGGCAGCAGTTGTTGATGTTGAGATGGGAACTCTTGAATGAAATGGGAGAAACTAATGGAAGAAATAAAATGAGAGCATATACAGTGCCCTATGCTTTTACAGTTGGCATCACTCCCTTCCCTGAGCCAGCTTTAGGTTATTAACTTTTATTTCAACCGTAACAGACCATACTTGGTTTTATCTGTTTATTTGTTTTTATGCTGTGCTCTCTAAAAGATGCTGACTGGCCAACAGGGTGGGAAGCGCCTCTGGATTGTTCTCAATGCCTTCCTGGGAGAACATGGATCCAGAGCAGAGCTGCTGGCATGGATGTTGTGGCTGGGTGAGTAAGCTGAAAAGACCAAGAGAGAACGGAACTTGAAGTGTGAGCTGTGACATTCACAGGAACAGATAGATTGGCAGTCACACCTCAGATGCAGCTCAAATAAGGACATCCCTAGCTTCTTGGGTAGACTGCACTGTTCTGCAATTCCAGTGTTAAATGAAGAAATCTGAAAGGAATGACTTGTTCCATGGTCACAGCATCTTGAGGATAAGCCTCTCCCTTTCTCCCTTCTTTTTTTCCAGTCCAAGTTTTTTTTCCCTGCTTCAAGATGTTCATGCCTATAGTCCATCATTGTGAAAATAAACTTTAGATTCTCAACTTTGGCGGATCTGATGTCTTTCAGGAAAAAAGTCAAGGCATAGATAGATCAAAGTTAGGCATTACTTAAGGTTACACCATGGAGACTTTCTCCCATATTTGAAGAAGGCCACGTGACAATTGGTGGACAGGGAGGACTGGAAATTCCTCTGTTTGCATAGCTCTGAATATCTGCAAACCCAAAAAAAGGTTCTAAAATTGATTGTGTCCATGTGTAAAGTACTAGATTTCACTTTAAAATTCTAGTAGTTCTATTCAGTAATTGGTTTAGTCCTTCCAGAATTATTGGTTACTGTCAAGCCCAGATTCCAATCCTTTATAGAGTTCTGACTGGGGATAAAAGCCTTGAGTACTGGGCAGGAACTGAACTGTAGTCATAATTTGTCCATGTGAAAGTCAGACAAGTGCCATTCCTTTTGTTGTAAGTAGTAAATTAAACTGGCTGCAAAATTTTCCTTGACCTAATGTGAGAAGGAAAATGGACCTACAGTTATTTTTAAAAGTTTTTGAGAGAAGTACTAAGTTAAATTGCTTAAATTAGTTTTAGGATACAAATAAATTCTAAGCATTTGCACAACAGATCATACTGTACCTTTTCTATCAAACTTTGCAGTGCTAACAGAAAAGGAAATAAATGCCAGTATGACAGTGATTGACAATAAGGTGTTTACAAGAAAATAATAAGCCAGGAATTGCTTTTAAAAACAGGTTTCTCAGTTTCCTGCTATATTATTTTCAATTTAGTGCCAAAAAAGGCAAAATTAATAAGTATTGCCACACAAATTGTGATTTATCTTGTCAAAGTGTTTAAATTGGATCACAGTGTAAAGCTATCTATTATATTATCAGTTTTGTCTGCCTTCTCCAAAAATGAATCATCTCTCAGGTATTTTAACAGTGTTGTCAATGATTTTTTCTTCCTGTCACCAAGGCAGGTTCTGTGTTACTACATGCTAATGCAGTCTGTGAAGAAAAGCAGTCTGTGTTTAGAATTAAGGACTCTCTTTTTCTCTCCTGTGTAACTACTGTAATTGAATTGAAAAATCCCCAGGTCTTCCTAAATGGCATTTTCATAATGTTAGAGAAGCTGGAGAATTCACTCTTCAGCTGTAAGTGGAAGCAGTGAACATATGTAAATCACCATTTTTACCCTTAATTCTACCAAGAACTTTAAACTGTTTTTCTGGAATACTCAGGAGACATAATAGGGTGATTTCCAGCATACTGGATTAACACGTTCTTTATTATACAATAAATACAAGCTTAATTTGTCTTTAGTGCATATAAAAAGAGTCTTATCAGATAGCGTAATATAAAAAGTAGCTTACTATTGGTGTGGCCTTGATAGCCTGTATCATAGACTCCAGAATAGCCATTATAACTTGCCAATTGCTCTACCAGTATGTTGGAAGAATACTTTCTGGCTGTGTGTTTGTTGCATCATCCTAGTTTGCCATCTACTTGCTGAAAAAATCTAATTATCATTTGATAATGGATTAATAATTTTTCAAAGTTATTTATAATTGTTGGGGGTTTGTGTTTGTTTTTTTTTTTTATAAAGGTCAAAAGTTTGTTTACAACAGCTGCTTTCCCTTGAAGAAAGGTTTCAACTAGTACTATTTTCTATGTGTATATTTACAGACTCAATCTTTCAGTGGTAAACTGTGACCTCAGTACAGAAGTGTTGCTATGCACTTAGACTGTGCAAGTCCTTTTTTAGACTTCACTGGCAATATATAGTTGTTTAAAGCACACAATTAAAAATAACTGATACAGTGCGGTATGACGATTAAATCTGAATCAGAAGCTTATAAATCTTAAGAGCCTTTAATAAACAAAAGTTAATTTAACAAAATAGAAAAATCCTACTAGGGAAGTTGATTTCCAAGTGTTCTTTGTCAATACGTTAAAGCTGATATTAAGGAACGTAGCAAAATCAAAGCCTAATGCAGTCCAGAAACTTTGTGTGAATTAGTCTGATAACACGTGGAGAAAGAAAAAGATGAGAGAATAATAAAAGACACTCTCTCCTGTCCTGTTCCCCCCCCCCGGTTCTAAACCAGTGGACCTGAGTTGGGTCTGGTACTATGCTTATTTTTCCCAAAGTCTAACCATCTGGCCACAGGTTTCTTTATTCCAGCCCACAACCTGTGCTGTGGGATTAGCGTCCCTTTTAAATGAAGGTTTACAATTCAGTCCATGTGCTTTCTCTTCAGACATTCACTGTAACTGGATCTTTCTTTCTAAGCATTGACTTCATATCCCATCGTGCATTTAGTCCTTTGTATCCAGGCCTTTGCTTTGGACTTCTTTCTTAAGTCTCTCCCACTTCACACAAAGCTTCTTTCTTGAACCTTTGCAGGGTCTTGCTGTGGCTGTAGCATCCAAGCTCTGATGTGACAGTCTGGTCCTGTCATCAAGTCTGAAACAGGCCCTGAGTTGTCGTTCTTGTAACACTTAGTTCTAATGGGGTCACACCCCAAATTTTCTTTGTGTGGTGTTTCTCAGTACAAAGCACTTATTAGGCCATTTATCCTAACATTCAGTTCCTTTCTGTTGTTCTAAAAAGTTAAACATTGAAAGCATTTCTGGAAGACTAGCATTCCTGCCCTCCCTTTGGGAAGTAATTTTTTGCTAAAAGTCATCCATGCATTTGCCTTTGCAGAAGATGGAGGAGACGGTGATCATCTTGTTTAATGGTTGAGGAAATACAGACCATGACAGACTTGGAAACCTCAGAAAAGCCCTGTGTCAGAGATATGTGCTACTTTTCAGTTGTTAAGTAGTAGGCATAAAACTTTTTTATTTCCCCTTGTATTTGACATTACCATTCTTCTGAAACAGCTGTTTGGCCCATTTTGAAATGCACAGCAGTTTATGCAAGATGCCATAATGCAAGGGATTGTTTTGCAAAACTTAATTTCCACCATCTCACTCATTTATGATAGGAATTCTGTCTTTTGCTTGTAGTGCATACAGGCTATTTGCATTTACAGAATGCTCTGAGAAATTCAAATATTTACTCTCTTGGCAGTGCACTGATTTGTCACTTGGTGTCAGCTCAGGGAGCCATTTTGTGAACTTGTGACAATTTTATCTGTAACACTTGAGTTGGCAAGCCAAATTGCTGGTCACATTATGATTCCCTTGTGTGTCACCTTGTCATCTTAGAGCATCACATAATAATGCAGTTCTCCATGTTCTTTTCCCATGACAGCCAGCTGAAAACTCTTTTCATCTGAAACATGACTTCTGCAGTATGAATGGTCAGCTTATTAAGCAAAATATTTTGCATTTCCTTCAACAGCTATTTTGTTTTCCATTAATTTAAAAATTGTTTTGTGGTTTGACTAGGGAAATACCCTGAGCAACAGGCACTGGTGAAACATTTAAACTGTTAAAACCATGGAACGAGATGTTAAATAAATTCACTGATTTACATTTGGGCATACTAAACCTATCTTTTTCAGTAATACAGGCTGGTACGCACTGCTTATAAAAGTAGGCAGGTTTGGCTAAACTCTCAAACGTATCTCCAGGTGTCTGTGTACTTGCGCATCTCTGTACAGGCTATGAACTATGCTTCTAGACTCCTTTTATGCCAAAGGGAAGAGGAAAAGTGACTGATCTACACTCATATCAGCACTGAACTGAACTGAAGCTATAGCTTTTGAGGCAATTCACATGATATGGTGAAAGATGTCAGAGAACTAAGCTCCAGTAACTGTCCTACAAGCAGCACAGTGTTACATGCTTCAAGGATAGATTGGGTTTCCATACAAACATACCACTGAGAAAACCACTGATGATTGTGTTGGTCACAGAAGAGCAGTATTGTTACTACTCCTGTACTGGTCCTGGGTTTTGAAGGTATTCCACATAACCTAGGGGTGCAGAGCAGACAGTGTTGTTATCTTAGCGTATAATGGTACAAAGCAGCAGTTTGCCAGGTGTTCAGGCGGTAAAGGCTGTGCAAGTCTCTTGAGTAATCTGAGCTACTACCAGCCTGCCCTAGGGAAGGATGCTGATACAGTACAAGTAGGCGTGAAGTATACTGTGGCCTAATGTGGAATTAGGGGCTTGAAACAGTACTTGCACATTCACATGCATAGTAGCTATTCTCATAAGCAAGGATTTGTTGGATGAAAATTAAGAACTGAAGGTGTAGCTTTGTGGCTAGCGAAGACTAATCTGTGTTATTCCCAATCCTAAATATGTTAATAATGTGATTTGCCTTCCTTTTTTTTTTTCATCAACATGTAAAGATGCCAGTGCATAATTTGCATCTAATACATAACAGATGGTTTTGATCTTTTAAATTGCTTGAGGCTGGAACATCATTGTATTTTTATCCAAGGGGTGGTTAGCTTGGGAGAAGGGAAGCCCATTTGATAGCATCCCTATAGGACCCCTTCAGATACTGGAAGGCTGCTATGAGGTATCCACGCAGCCTTCTCTTCTCCAGCCTGAACAGCCCCAACTTCCTCAGCCTATCTTCATACGGGGGGTGCTCCAGCCCCCTGATCGTCCTTGTGGCCCTTCTCGGGACTTGTTCTGACAGTTCCATGTCCTTTTTATGTTGAGGACACCAGAACTGCACACAATACTCCAGGTGAGGTCTCACAAGAGCAGAGTAGAGGGGCAGGATCACCTCCTTTGACCTGCTGGTCACGGTCCTTTTGATGCAGCCCAGGATTTGGTTGGCTTTCTGGGCTGCGAGTGCACACTGAAGCCGGCTCATGCCCATTTTCTCATCAACCAACACCCCCAAGTCCTTCTCCACAGGGCTGCTCTGAATCTCTTCTCTGCCCAACCTGTAGCTGTGCCTGGGATTGCTCCGACCCAGGTGTAGGACCTCGCACTTGGCATGGTTAAACTTCACGAGGTTGGCATCAGCCCACCTCACGATTGTGTCAAGGTCCCTCTGGATGGCATTCCTTCCCTCCAGTGTATCAACCAAACCACACAGCTTGGTGTCATCGGCAAACTTGCTGAGGGCTCACTCAATCCCACTGTCCATGTCACCAACAAAGATGTTAAACAAGACCGGTCCCAGCACCGATCCCTGAGGGACACCACTCATTACTGGTCTCCAGCAGGACATTGAGCCATTGACCACAACTCTTTGTGTGTGGCCATCCAGCCAGTTCTTTATCCACCAAGTGGTCCATCCATCAAATTGATGTCTCTCCTATTTAGAGACAAGGATGCCGTGTGGGACAGTGTCGAACACTTTTCACAAGTCCAGGTAGATGACATCAACTGCTCTACCCCTGTCCACCAGTTCTGTAGCCTCATCATAGAAGGCCACCAAATTGGTCAGGCAGGATTTCCCCTTAGTGAAGCCATGCTGGCTGTCACCAAGCACCTTGTTGATTTTCATGTGCCTTAGCATGCCTTCCAGGAGAATCTGCTCCAAGATTTTGCCAGGCACAGAGGTGAGACTGACTGCTCTGTAATTCCTCAGGTCATCCATTTTCCCCTTCTTGAAAATGGGTTATATTTCCCTTTTTCCAGTCATTGGGAACTTCACCTGACTGCCATGATTTCTCAAATATGACGGCCAGTGGCTTAGCAGCTTCATTTGCCAGCTCCTTCAGGACCCGCGGATGGATTTCATCAGGACCCATGGACTTGTGCACATTCAGATTTTTAAGATGGTCTCGAACCAGTTCCTCTCCTACAGTGGGCCCAGGGTCTTCATTCTCACAGTCCCTGCATCTGCCTTCCAAGACTTGGGGGGTGTGGTCAGAGAATTTTAAGAGAACTTATATACTTCTTACTCGTAAAAGCTTTATTGAACATGAATAGACAGAAAATACTCGTCAAAATATTCAGTATTCAGCAGAAATATTCTGTAGCATAACTGTATACTGAACTGCTGACAAGAACTTTTTTGCGTGTATCCTATTAAAAAATGCAGTCCCAGGTACCAAAAACCTTCTCTGTTACATTAACTTCTCTGTCCTAAATACAGGTTCTAAGAGAGCAGTTTTGGTAATTTCACAGGAATTTGGTAGCAAAGTGAGGAGGAAAGAACAGTGAGTTCTCTTCTCTCTGCTGCTGTACATTAAAAAGCAAGTACTCAAGTGTTTCCCTGTTATGTATGTGAACCTAGTCTGTTGAGACACAAGTGTATTAGAGATTTACATGGGAAGTTGTCACAAAGCTAGAGGACACATTATAGCCTTCTTTAAAAGATAATAGTACCTCTAAAATTGAATAATTGATCATGGTACAGAAAGAGCCAATTTGCCTTGTGTTTAATGCTTGAAACACATTCTGTAGAAATCAAGGAAAAAGACCCTTCATTGACTTCTGTGGGCCTTCAGGTTGCTTTTCACTCTCAAACATGGAGAACATTCTGAAATTTCACAGATGTATAATTATTTCCCATTTGGTTCCTCCGAAGTTAACCCAGGAGAAGGAAACTCACTTAATTCCATCATGTCATGATTGTATAAGAAGGTACAATTGTAGTAATGTATCAGTTGATGTAACATGGTAGTTTTTAGAGCTTTATCTCCTAATTTTGTGTTAGTGTGGACTAGGGCACATTCAGGTCCACAGAGTGTGTGTTTGGATCCCAATTTTTGAAGTACCTGGTACTGGCCTTTGTCTAAGGTGAGCTTCTTGTCCATGAGATTCTCTGAGCCCACTATGGCTCAGTGAACTCAGTCCCCGTGTTCTTATAACAGAAGATATGTGAGGCACATTTGGGTTTTGTCAGGATGTGAGCTACGTCCTTGTAGTTTTTTATAATGTCATGTCAATGTTAACATGGAACTGTGTACTTCACAGACTGCACAGGTAAAAATGCAGTCTCACAGGTGCATCAAGTGTCTAAATAAACACCGCCCTTCTAAAAAATTATCTACCTATCTGTCTCTTGATAGGTGCAGTTATTTCACATAATAAACCATGCACAAGCATTTTCCTGTTCAGCCTCAGGCTCAATTGGTTGAATTAAGAAGTGATGTGATGAACAGAGTCCTCACCTAGAATTAAGAGAGAATGCAGCTTTGTACAATGCATGTTTTCCTCAAATACACAGGTAATGAACCCTGAAGAAGGAAGGAAATATAAGCAGCTATTCAGTGGTTACATATGCCCAAAACAGAGTACCAATTTTGTAAATTGTGTGGTAGTTTGTTCACTGCATTACTGTGTAGTTGACATTGAAAAAAGATAAAACATGATTTACTTGTTGCCTGAGGCAAATTCAGCTATGCTCCCTATCAAGTAAAAAAATCAGTACAGTATTGCCATTGTTGTTCATGTGTTTTAAATGTGACATGGAAATCCCTCAGAGTTCCTTTGTGGCAGACAAAGTTGTTTCAGAATTTTCTTTGAACCGGCACTGTAAGCAGCCATTTTAATAGGTGTGAGAATTTTAACATGAAAGTGTTTCCCATATTGTTGGGTCTTTTTCATTTAGTATTTGCCAGTGTTCAGTATATGGAATTTCCTTGACTGTACCCAGGAGGGGAAAAAGTGTTTTTACAGTAGCTGGTGGTCTTCTTTCTTCAGCAGTTGTGGTCAAATTGGTATTTTCTTCACTCTAAAGTAGTGACAAGGACAGATGCAATAGCTACTGGGAAACAGGACTATGAAAAAGGCAGAAATAGGAAGAAAAATAGAAGCTCTGGGCAGAAAACTTCAGTTGTCTCTTCCAGTTGTAACGTAACTCACAGAGCTAGATTCTAGAGAATAATGAAAAATGTGCAGGGAACCCACTGCTAAGAATGGTATATGTACCTGACAAGACTGCTGCAAAGTAAGGAGGCAGGTGAATTAATTTGTTATTGAGAAATAAACCCTCTGAAGCATTAGCATTAGCAAGGGAGCTGGAATATCATGGACACTGAAGTACAGTAAAATCTAAGAAAAAATATTTTATGAAGTTAGAAAGTAGTTTTCTCATCATTGTTGTTACAGTAGGGCGTTTCCCTAATAAGAAGGAATATGGATGCAACCAGAACGGTAATTTTCTCTTTTTCAGTCATGTTGAAATAAAGACCCAACCTCAAATTTCTAAATATCTATCCAGAGAAAGCAACAGCATTGTCCAGGCACCCTGAAGCTGGCTGCTCCTAATGTTCTTAGCAGCTTAACTTATCCTTTAGACCTTTACCGCCTCTGAGACAATTTGTTAATGTCTCTGCCTGCTCTCTTCCTTTTTATGTCATAGCTGGTTTCAGCCTAAGTCAACAAAAGATTGATGAGAGGATAGCTAGCAATAGTTATTATAAAGCCTGTATGAAACAGCATCCAGTTAGAATGTGGCAGTTGAAAAGCTGAAGCAGACGTAACATAGATGCAGTTAGTTAGAAGTTCTGTGCCTTTTCTCCTGACAAAGCTTGACAGCTGACTGCTGATTAAACGTCGCAGTCCTTACCCCAGGAAGCTCTGAGTCAGGCTAGAATTAAGAAAAACCTTCAAAGCAGCCAAAACTTCAGAACTGTGCATTACAAATGGGAGATGCTGGGTATGTAATCCCAAAAAAAGAAAGGAAAACGAATACATAATATGGTTTCCAGATAAGTTTCACCATAGAAAGTTAACTTTAGCAGGCAAAGGGTGTTACTTCAGACTGTAATGTGGTGTACAAGTGGTCACTACCATGCAACTGACATTTCTTTACCTTTTAAGAAAGATCCTTTTAAGGGAGCTGTTCCTCTTAGAGCTCATTGCCTAAAAAATACCTAAATAATAACCATAAAAGGTGAGTTCTTTTCCCTACTTGCAATATCTAGAAAACATTTCACTATGACTTAGTGAAGTACAAGAAAACAGTATAGAAACCAAGGTAAAGATGTATTTTTTTTTTTCTCTAGCTCACATTGATTAATGTTTTTAAAGGTGCAATGAAAAGAAAGTGAGGGGAATCAACTGGTAAAAATTGAGGCATAAAGGTACTTAGGGATATTCCTATAGTAAGGGCAAGGGTATCAGCAATGTCATGAAGCTAATGAAAAATATTGCTGCCATTAACATCACAGAGCATTGGGAATATATGTAAAGTAGGATTCCAGGATTTATTCTGAATCATATTCTAAACCTCTCCAAATTCTGACTGTTCGGAATCTGGAGAGAAATACCCAGTTGTGGCATTGGATTGATAGTTTATTTTTTATTCCCTAAGGAAAATTCTTTTTTGTATTGCAAGTGAAAATGAAATGGACTAGTATTGGCAAAAATAGGGATTGTTGAAATAATGAGAAAAAAAAAAAACATTTTAATCAGAAAATCCACATTCTAATAAGAAAAATCCTTAATGCTGCACAGAGTATAATACCCTTTCTCTGCTATCTGCAGTTCTGGATTTGATGGAACTTTGTGTTCATTGCCAGAAAAAGGACTTCCAAGACATCTTTATGCTAAACTTATATGCCTTAAATCAACTTACATACAACCAGCAAACAGTTGATCAACCCTGCCTGCTTTATGTAGCTGATTAGATCAACTTCCTGTTGCTGCATCTGCTGTTCATCTTAGGGCTTATTATCTTTGTCTTTTAAATAATTAATTTTCTTAAACTTGAACTGTGACTCTGAGCCCTGAAATCAGGGATTGTTAATAACTTTCAAGAATAGATTTACAAAAGTTATCTTTGTGGCCTCCATACCCTAGATATAGTTCAAGCACAGTGAGCTAAATGAAGGAAACAGAAGCTAAATAAGCATAACTTTGAAACAGAATATTTTTGGTAATAACAAATGCAATTTCTAAAGATGTACCTGCAGCACTCTGTTGAGTACACTTTTCAAAGAGAACTGGCCTCTGGTGTATGAGGATATTTAAGGAGCCCAGTGAAAAGTGCTTGAACTTCCCAAAGCTGCTAGTTATTTGGCATGGCAGCTTTCATTTTGATGATTTCTTGTAGACTGGACTATAAAACTCTTCTCATCGATTCGTCGTTTTTCTACAGATGCTGTAGGTATAAAGTTAATGTACCCCACTGAATGCACGTTCAAATTTCTCCTGCTATAAGCAGATGAAATAGGAATTTAAACCACAGATCCCAGCTGTTGAATTAATGTAATATACTTTTGGCCTAAAAAGCATAAAAAAGATGTTAGTACTGATGAATTGATCTCTGCTTAGTTGAAATACTTCCACTGTTTTTTGTTTATTTCAGGTTTTCTTTTTTTCCCATAACTGAAAGTTTCTTTATATACCTTTCTCTTCTGTCTGTATTCCTCATAATACAGTTCAGCTTCAGTTGCTAGCTGAGACTTTTTCTCCTCACAGTCATGTGTAGTTAGTGTTTTTCCCAGCTCCCTTCATAAATGTTTTTTGCATGAGCTTTGTCTTTATTTGAATTAGTATCATGAGTATGGTTATTTTACATTCATGCAGCATTCAATTAGTTTGAAAATTCTCAAGTATACCATTCTGAAATACCAAGTGATATATTTTCTGCAGTGTTCTTTTTTTTTTTAATGTAGAAAGTGAAATTCCACACAGTGTAACAACTTCTGATGTGGAGAAAAATTAATAGCTAGCAAAATGCCATGCAAATTCAGCTTTTGTTTTGCCTGAGAAAAGTATCTTTTTTTCTATGTGTTTGCTCTTATTCTATTAATAGAACATAGTTTTCAGCTTAAAAATTCTTTACTTTTGTATTTTGTTCAGAATCTGTATTTTTACTTTCAAAATAGTTTTGGTATATTGAAAAGAATTTCCTATAAAAAAACAAATATTTCTTTTAAAGGAACTGAGAGATGGTCTCATATCTTTCTAAGTCATAAAAGAGCTCATTGCATATTTTTAAGCTTATTTGTGCAGGCAAATGAGTAAAGAAAAGAAGTTTAGCCTATGTAATAAAAGGTTCAAGTCTTTTGAGAGTTTTCTTGTAGAGGAAGGTTCAAGGCTCAATGATCAAATGAAAGAATAAACAGAGGAAAACAGTTTTTCAGTCAAAGTAGCTGCTGAGTTTCTGGAAATGCCATGCAAAAAGGAATGGAAATAATATCGTGCAAAAAGGAATGGAAATGCCATGCAAAAAGGAATGTATATTCAAAGTAACAGTTTCTAGATGAAAGAATTTTTCATATGTACCAGTCAAAATCATCTGGCCTCCTGCAGAGAGGGATTCATGGTTCAAAATGGTGGTTAATCGAACACCTCTATATATGAGAAGCCTGGAGTTAGACTCCATGAAAGGCTTTGCACAGTGTGGTATGTAGAACTCTGAGAGGAATATGCCTTAGAATAAATACTGTGGTGGGCTGAGATTACAACATTGGGTCTAAGAGGAGTGCCGAGCACTGGACAAAATCTGATGCAAAAAGGGTCTGTTTTACGTAGTATAGACTGGATAGCAGTTCTGCAGTGACTACTGCATTGTGGAGTTCTATCTTAATTCTGCAAGTATGGGTATTAATCCAGTTTACTTCAGATGCATTCGAGGAATCTGATTTGATTTTGAGGTTGCATACCCTACGGTTGTTTTGCTGTTAGGTGAAGGGAATGGAGCATCGTTCTAGAATTCCACTCCAAATTCAGATGGTAAAATTGCTGGATATTGAAAGAACAAAGAAACAAACTTGAATTGGAGCTTCATCTTTGTTTATTCAGCTGTACTTTCTGAATATTGTTATTTGTTGATTTAGTAAATCTGCAATCAAAATCAAGAGCCATGCCCTTCAAATCTCTGTTTACTGGGAAAATTTAAAAAGGAAAATAATTATTTGATCATTATTTGGTGTAGTTTATCTTAGTTCTATTGTCTCTGTGCAGAGCAGAGCAGAAAGACATGGATAAAGAAAAGAGTAATAGATTTTATCTTGGCTTTTAGAGTAGTGTTTTCCTTTGTAGTGAAGGCTGAGCCCTAGTGATTTAACTTAGTTTGGATTGGTGTATGGCTGATTGCCCTAAAGCAATCTCTGAAGATAGGCCATGTTCAGTGGAGTGGTGTTTAAGAGGTTACCACGGTACATGCCTTCTAGCGCAGGAGCTCAAGACTTCTACCAACTGCTTAGACATGAACATATGTCTGAGCAAATGTGTCTTAATAGCAGTTGCTGGATGATCAGGTGCTTTGTTTTTGCTTATTATCCCTGACCAGGGTTGCTAGCAAGAGACTAAAGGATTACAGGGACTACAGTAATGGAGGATTATCATGAAAAAAACTTGGTATTATCTTTGTTAAGCTCTTTACACAGAGAGAGAATATTTCTACCTTTTCTCCCTGGGCCTTCAGAAAGATGTATGAATTGCCCGAAGGTAAAAATAGTGTGTAAGTCCAGCAAGTAGTGACACATCTTTGTATTTTCTCATTGCCTGGAAACCTTTGTTCCCAATCTGAAAAAGGCTACACAGTGTAGTGTGTGTGTGTGTGTATGAGGTTTTTATTTGGTTGTTGGGTTTTTGTTTTCATTCCAAGCATATTTCTTATGATCAACATTTTCTCACAGATAAATGATGAAATTTTTGAAATCAAAGAGCCAAGCAGGTAGGTGAGTATTTGTGCTCTGATACAGAATAGAGATGAGTTTTTCTGTTCCTCCCTCTCTGTCATGTTACTCTTAATTTTTTTTGGTTCAATTTTGACAATATTAAGTTATGAGAAAAATGTAGAAATGATCTTAATCTTCAAATTCTGGCAGTAGAGCAAAATAGCAATACATGGAGGTTCTTTTAATTTGCCTTTTGATTTCTGAGATTTGCTATTTGTACTTGCAAAATCACTTGTAAGTTGATGACTTACTGTGCAGTAGTATTAATTCAAACTGCGAGTGACAGAATAATGACAACTGGAAGTGGTAGAAAAGCAGCAAGTGTAAAAAAGGTAAATAAAGTAAGCTTAAGACATTGCCAATAACTCCTTAAGAATTTAACAACAAAACTAGAGGCAGTTTTTACCAAAGAGTTGGCAACAATTTTTGGCAATGTGATAAAAAATATAACTTTAAAAACACACTTTAAAAACCTGTATTACGTATTTAAAAACCTGATTTACTTTGAATTTGCTATCTGCAAGTTTATGTTTCTTTAAATTATATTTGCCATATCTATCATACTTACGTTCAGCATTTCTTTCTGTTTAGCACAGTGGGTTTGGGATGGTTTAATATTGGGATATATAATATGAAGGGTAAGATTTCTAAAATTAACACATGTAGGTTTGCCCATTGATAAGTTTTGGGTTTTTCAATCAAGTTATTAACTAGTTATTGCAGTGTTAACCAAAAAACCTTGTGAGCTGAGGTGTATCAGACTGCTTTCTCATTTTCTTATATTTCCCATGTAGCAAAATCTTTAAGGATCCTAAATATCTACCTGCAAGCCTTTAAACACTATGTGAAGGCAACACAAGGAAATGAAGAGTTTTAAAATATACTGATTTTTGTGGGATTCATGAGTTTAAAAGACCCATAAAGCTGTACTTTCAGGTATGTTTGGTGGTTTAAAATATATATATAAAATTTAAAAGCAGGATGTTGAATAACTTTTCACTCTAAAACTCCTGTAATCATATGGTTACTGCTGTTTCAATTTTGGTTGTTTTTTGATATTTTTAAAGAGGCAGAGGGAAAGACTCAGTATTTTTGAAACACCAAGAATCCCAGAATGCCAAATAGATCAGTGCTAAATGCCATTGTGGTAAGCGACTTATATTCGAACTCAGTTGTGCTTAATTGCTGGGTTATAAAATTAGGGGTAAATCCATGATTTGTCTCACTGTTGGTCTGTTATGGGTATCAGCTATCCAGTTCCCTCCAGCCAAAATAAACTTTTTTTTTTTCCTTTTCTCCATTCATTTAGCCATGGCTCATGGGTGGATGTACAGAAATGAGGGAACTTCCATTCTGTGGAGATTTTATCACTTACCTAGATAAAAATCTCTCTGTACTATTTCAAATTACCTCCTTTGGGCTAGAAAAATATTTCAGAAGAGCAAGGAAGCAGAGACTTACTGACTTTATCTGCAAAGAATCTTCACTTTGGGCCAGTGCTCTTAAGTGACAGGGATTTCATTTTATTGATAAAAGTATTAAAAGGACATTTACATTTAATTTGATCTGGTGGTATCATTAACTAATAAAAAAGCCCATAGTCTACAGATTATGTGTAATTATGAAATAACCCATAGCATGGTTTGCATGATTCATTTTGAGGAGATTATGGAGAATATTCAAAGAGAAAATACGAAATTGTTTCATTAGTTTTATGTCTGTTTCCAGTTTAGAGTCTAAATTTGCTGAGTTTAACAGGATTATTATGGACTGATTATTTTTCTTGGAACACCAGCATCTTATATGTCTAATTTGTAGTGGATTTAGTTGTTTGGGTTTGGTTTTAATTGACTTCATATTAGGATGCAATAAAGAGTCCTTTCACATTGTTCTAAAATTCTGAAATAACCCAAAAAGGGCAAGAGAAAAAAGAGAAGACCTTTCCAAGAAAGACATGTTCTTCCTTAGTTTTCTCCAGATCCTAGAGTGCAAGCTTTACTATGCAAGCACCTGAATAATATAATCATAACCTTGCAGATACCAAAGCAAATTCTGATGTGTAATACTGACTCTTAACAACTGTGACTTTAGGTAAACAAAAGTATGAGATATTTAGTGAATATAATTAATATAGTGCTTTGTAAATGTGACTGTTCATTTCTGTGCTTTAAATACTGTTCTCATAGATTTTTCTGCCTTTCCCATTTAACTTGATTGAATCATCTTTGGTGTTTTGTTACTACTCTTTTCTGAAAAGTAGAAGAAAGGAAAGTTGGTTTTGATTTATCTTGTGCTTAGAACTGAACTGGTTACAGCAATATAAAAGCTGGTAATTCAGATTCATGTCTGAATGAAACCGCTTAGAACCTGCATGCGTAACATGGCATAGAACTCGGTGAGGTTATACCTGGTCAGTTTTTATATTTGGTTTGTAGGTGTGGTTTGAATAATCTTTATTTTTTTCTTAATAGAAAAAAAAAAGCAAACTTCATAAAAATGAAAAAATGGTGACCTTCTCTTCTTGGATAATAGTCTCATGAGCTAGTCCTTGGAATGAATTTGTGATCTTGGAATACATTTCCTGTTCTGGGAAATATGTGAATTGTGAAAGACAAAAGCATATCTATTAATTAAGCTCTCTCAGTGCAGTTCTTAAAGAAGAATCATGGAGTCATAAAGATTTTCTATATATCAAGGTCACTACAGCTATGCACTGTGGAGGGATACTTTAGAGAATCACTTGACACTAGAAACCTTCAAATGTTGTGAATAGAGTAGAATGAGGAAAATTCATTTCAAGGCTAAAAAGAAAAAAAAAAAAAAAGATAAGATGTGAGGAGAAGAAGATTAAATAAAGAATAAATAAGTTATGGTTAAGCATAAAAAGTAAAGCAGGTATAGAAGATGCATACAAGACTTCAGGATGTGATGAAAGTGGGGCGTATAATATAACAAAAGTGAACATCTTTCAGGAAAAAGAAGAAAAATTATAGTATTTTTTGAGCCGAATTAGGACAGGAGGAAAATGGTGATTTAGGGGTTTTGCATAATCAGTAGGTGATAGAGAAGTGATATAGGATGGTTATTTTAGTTAGTTGGCTTTGAAATTCCTAGGTTGTTCAGTCTAATATCCTTCTATATTAGACAGCTGTATAATGTAATCCCTTTTCTAAACTGTCTTGGAATCTTCCTGTTCCTAAAGAGACTGTTAGAATTTTGTTTTCTCATAGTTAAAAATCCTGTAACACTTAAACTAAATGTATTCATTGCACAGATATGCCCATTTTGTAGCATCTTCCAGCTATGCTAAACTGCTGAAGTCAGCCGCAGGTTATTTCAACTGAATGGCTAGTGAGGAATTAAACAAGCCAAATAAAAGGATATTAGCTATTGGTGGGAAAGAGCCACTTAACTGCAGTTGTTTACTGCTTCATTATTATTGGGGTTATTTTAACCTTACTTGGACTTGCAGAATTTCTAAAAGATTATTAGATTCTGAAAGAAAGAAATCCTGTATTTGGTTTTGGTTCATAAATTTCGAATAAAAGGAAACGTTCCTCAAATGACTAGGAACAAAGAAAGGAGTGGGAATTATTTACTTATTGGTGGTTTTTTCCCCTTTGAAAATAATAACAACTAATGCTGAGAAGTATTGATTTCTTAAAGTATTTGTATAGTTCTGATATAGTACTGGAAAACTTTTTATCCGGTTTTCTTTTATTGTAAGTTTTTGTGGGGTTTTTTTGTTTGGTTGCTTTTGGGTTTTGGTTTTTTTTTTCCCTTGTAATTTTAAAATCCTGGGATATTCCTGAGACGCAAATGCCAACTTTTTTATAAACAAAGAACATCTGTAACCCAGAAATGAGGATATCTAAGAATCTCTAAGGTATAACACAATTCAACAAGGTGCTTTACTGGTCAGTTTTCAGTAACAATGATTGTGCCACACTGAAGTGCAAAGCTTTTGTATTCAGGACTTCACATTAGGAAACTTCAGTAGCACCTAGATTGTTACAGCCCTGGAACTAACAGAAGGAGTATACTGTTCCCAAGTAATGGTTGCTTTTGGGAAGAAGTTTCTTCATGGGTTTAGAGGGCAGCAGGGAAGAGAGACAGAAATTGCCTTAGGCAAAACCCAGGAAGTTATCGGAAAGGTTTTGAAAAAATGTGGAGAAATGTCAGTATACCCTTCAGGATGCTGCAACTGTAGGGAATGATGTGACTGCAGAATGAACTGGAATACTCAGTTCCACCCTGGCTGTTTTGGAAAATGCACTAATGCTTCCTATGTCAACATAGGCTTGGAACAAAATAATTTGGTAGTCTTCTTTTAAAATTATTCATTTTATAGCAAATGTTTTAAAAGTATTTTCTTGATCTATGGGTTTTCAGCACGTTAGTCCTGTTTTCTGTAAATCTGTTCACTAATTCACGAGGTAGTTTGGAAACATCAGTATAAAAATTATCTGTTACAGTTTTCCTTACACATTAGTTACCTGTGATGCAAATCTGGGCAGCTGAATTAGGTGGTATTCTTAGCTGTAAGCTAAGTGAAAAACTGATTACATTTTGATGTAAAAATGTCCCCCGGCACTAGGTTTAAGAGAGAATTTTCAGATTTTATTTTTCATTTGGATAACTGAAAATACTTAAGAAAAGCAAATGTTTTTAGGCACTAACCAACCAGTAGCAGTATTCATAAGCATTAAGTTAGAGACAGTTTGTTGTTTAGAACTCCTCTATTATTGTTTAAATCTCTGCTCCCACAGGGAAATACATTATGCTGGTGCATCTACTGAAGCTATAGTTCAAATTTTCTATTAATTTCCACAGAAAAATATTTAAACTTTTGAAAATATAAACAACAAGATTTTTACATCTTTCTGTTGCCAAGATTTTTGTCAAAATATGTTCTATTTCATGATAACTCAGATGTTATTCCCTGTGCAGCAGATAATAGTAGATAGTCCAGTTTTCTTTTAAATTTTCAAGACAGAAGCAAGAGGGAGATGCGACTTTGCTCTGGGTTCAGCTGTAACAGTCGTTTTTCTCCTTCTTAGTAGCTGGTGCAGTGCTGTGTTTTCTGCTTTAGTCTGAGAACAATGCTGATAACACACCAATGTTTTAGTTGTTTCTCAGGAGCACTTACTCCAATCAAGGACTTTTCAGTCTCTCATGCTCTGCCAGGGCGGAGGGGCATGAGAAGCTGGGAGGAAGCAGAGACAGGACACCTGACCCAAACTAGCCAAAGGGGTATTCCATATCGCAGCACGTCTTGCCCAGTATATAAACTGGGGGAAGTTATCCAAAAGGCCCAGATCACTGCTCAGGTCGGGTTGGATATCAGTCAGCGCATGGTGAGCAATTTCATTGTGTTTATTGCTGTTTTCCTTTCCCCTTTCAGTTTTACTTTCTCTCCCCTTGTTATTTCCCATATCATTATTATTAGCAGTAGTAGTTTTGTATTATACCTTAGTTACTGAACTGTTCTTATCTCAGCCCCTGGGTTTTACATTCTTTCAATTCTCCTCCCCATCCCACTTGGAGCTGAGGGGGAAAAAGAGGAGTGAGCAAGCAGCTGCATGGTGCTGACTTACTGGCTGGGCTTAAACCATGACAGACTTGCAAAGAAGGATGTCTCGCTAATAGTAGGAGATATTACATTGTAAAAAGTACAGCTAACAAAGCAAATGAGTAACTTGCGTGAAATTTCCACTAGGTTTCCTCTAAAGAAAAAGGATTTTTTTATACAGCAAAATTTTGCATGAATCTTTATATATTTGGGCTTGAAGTCATTACTATGAAGACAAACATGTGACCAGGAAACGGCGACAAAACATCTTGCATATACATCACAGTGCAGGGTTCTTTTTCACTCTGATGCCTGCGTTCATCTTCATTCCATTTACTGCTATTTTATTTATGAAAATGAATGGTGTTCTATGATGAGTATTAAGATTTTGCTGGCTGCAGTATCTGTGTGTCAGCATAATCAGACAGAACAGTTACAGAATGTGCCTAAACAGATGGAACATTAAAATAAGTATGAGGTTTAGTTGTACATTATGCTAGAAAAAAATGACTGAAATGGGCAGATGTGGCTGTTGGGCTTTCCTATGCAGGACTGAACTTCTTGTGCTGTTACCTCTGGAATCCTTTTGAGGATTTTGAGTGAGATTTTTATCCAGTATTTTAGAAGCTTAAAAATAGGTTCTTTGCTTCTTTTTTCAATAGACTGATTCTGACAACAGTGAATTTATCTCCATTTTCTGATAACAACTTTCTGCCACAATCCAGGACAGAACACTTATCTTCTGCAAGTTGTCTCAAACTATAAAAAGGTTTAAATCCTGTAGTTTTTCCTAAGTTGTTTACACTGGTAGTGGTGTAAACTATACACAACCTGACCAATCACAAGTGTTTCATTTCTACTCATCTGTGGCGATCACGCAACTGTGTGCTGAAAAACATTGCCCTTTTTAAGAGCTATTTAGTGAAAATCAGCAGCTTTTCTTGTTGCTCTTATGAGTTGCCACTAGCATACTAGCTGTATAAATAATCATTTCTACAAGTAGGACAACGTGACAAATACTAAAGTCCAAGTTTGGAGGAACAGAGGTTCTCTAGATAAAAATAGAATTTAATCAGAATAATACATCTTTGTCCTCTTTTTGTGGTTAATATTAGGATCAGTTGGAAAAGACAAACTCTGGTTAAATATGCAGGTTGTAAAGGATTTTATTTTTTCACTGCTTAATCCATGATTCTAAACTAAGCAATTGAAAGTGCACCATCTGGTGGTTAACGATTTGTAACCTTCTCTGAGTTCTCTTACCATGCTTCCCAGAGTGTATTTTTCTCATTTATGAAGTTTTGTCAGTCAGTGTTAAAGTTGACCAGTCTTGTGATTGTTTAGGGCTTCATTTTGGTGAGGAAAATCATAGATTGTTGCTTGCTGGTAAAAAAAATTTGAAGGCTGTTTCTCTCCCATGCATTTTTAACATTTCAGTATGTGCCACTTCAGTTTTTTCAGGATCTTCCAAAAACTATTAAAAAATTGAGAAAATAATGGAGCTATATATGAATCTTTTGTTGAAAGCTCTGGAAATGAATTATGATGATTCTGGTCCTAGTTCATGACCCATTGTGTTGTGTTCACATAGTTCAATTGCAGTGATCTCTCTAATTTTCCAGGAGGAAAGAATAGCTTTTGAGTATCATTGAGAGCATGCAGAACAGGATGAGTTTTGACCACCAGTCACCCGCCAGTCAACTAAAATTACTCTCTAATAGCAATGGGAAACAGTGCAAACAGGGTGGCTGCCACACAGAACAGACAGGAAATAGATAAAACACAGTTCTGGGATCCAAAGGTGGCATCTCTAATAGGAGCAATGTCTTTTTGCACTTTATATATAACAACATAAAATAGATCTGGAAGAGAAGGTCCATGACTCTGATGCTGCATCCACAGTTGTGTGTTTCCCTAGAAACTTAATCAAGGTGTGCAGGAAAATGGCGCTGTTTGGAACCACAAGCAGAAGGTAATATGAAGAATTACATGCAAGTTTTGTCCTAAAGGCAGTTCACATTTAAGGACTTTCTGAAAAAAAATTTCTGAAAGAACGGCTTTTACTTTATTTTGCATGGATAATTTTGTTCTGAGTTCAGCTGTATAAGCTACTAGAGCCAACAGAATTATTTTGGGGGTCTGTCTCAGCTTTCCCTGACCTTTCTTTATGAACTGTTTGTGGTGCATTTTGGCTACTCTGCAGACATTAAGAATGTTACTTATATACAGACTAGGTATTGTACATTACCTTCACACTTGCACTCCTGTTAGTCTCTGCTGGTTCCTTGTTTGTGTTGCAAATGAGAATTTCCTTCATTCTGTACATACAGTTGTAATTTCTTTTTTTTTTTTTTTTTTTACTAGTGTAGTATATCAGTCTAATAATTCAGTGAGTTATGTGCCTAAGGATTAAAGAGAAGTGAATAGAAAGGTCTGACAGTTTGTGTAATTTTAGTTATTAGAAAAGGAGTTTGATCTGTCATTTCAGACCCTTTAATTACTATGGGTGCTAGCTCCTAGGCACTTAGATTGCTCTTTGGCTCTGAAAGATTATGAGTAAGAAAATGAAGGACCCTCTTTGCCTACCAACTGTAATTTTCTTAGTTTCAACTAAGCAAACTTTGGGAAATGTTTGAGCTAACTTTTTATTGTGTGGAAAGCTCACATGTGACTAATGGTGGAATGACAGGGTCAGTTATATCACAGTTTAAAAGTGTAATTAAAATTTCAATCCCTCTGGCATTTTACTGTTACCCACATAAGCAGGAAAAGTATATTTGCCACTAAAATATAATTTTTATGTGAGAGATTAAACCTGTATGCTCATGGCCTGTGTCTGATTTTTTTATTGATATATTTTCAAGCTGAAGGAGGAAAATTTGTGAACAGTTTCTGCTTTTTAAGGTATGTTTTTGCCAAAGCCTATGCAGGTATTTAAAATACAATATTGTGGGTTTATTTATTTATTTATTTATTTAAGGTTATTTACTGTTTTCTGCAGTAGTAAATGTGCAATCCCTTAGCCATCAATAGCTTTAATAAGTGAATACCTTGAATTTGAAACATCAGAGTGTATGTGCCTGATACTTTCAGCTACTGTTATAATCTGCAAGATAGTAGTTTTCAAGAATAATCCAATGTCTGAAACTATTAAATGTTTATTTCCTCTCCTGCGTCTATGCACTTCTACAAATAAGTATGTGAAAACAGGAGGAGCTGTGAGAGTGTTGTGCATGTGATCCTCTTACGTATATATGCATGTGCACATATTATGAAGTGTGAGGCACCAAAATTATAATTCAAAATTAATGTATTAAAGCCTGAAACACTGTAGCATTTTAAAGGTAGAAACAGAATTGTATATCATCAATGTGATGCTCTCGGCTTTAACTGAAAAAAAATTAAGACGGTTGGCTAACTTGATGAAATAATGATGATTGAGAGTGTCAGGCTTGTGTGAGATTTCAACTACGTAGTCTTATAGTTTGTACAGTTCGCTTTGCAGGACTCTGTAGAGCTTAGCTAAATCAACATCAAACTGAATGAAGTCTCTGGAAGTACTCTTTTATTTCTGCCATCCCATACATGTATAACAGACAGTTTCACAAACAAGCTTCCCCCCTTTCCCCAAAAGAGAGAGGCATTTTTCAAACCTGTGTGAGAAATATAGCTTTTCCAATTAAAACTGTCTGTCTGTGTGTTTATATCAAACCATTTGACAGCTAACCTGAGACTTCCGCTGCTTTGAATGATTTTACCAATTCCAGAGATAACTCCTTTACCTTTAACATGAAAAGACCTGTCAGAGTCTTTCAAAATAGATGCTCTTAGAATCGCTGGTATTTCCCTCCACCTAATGACACATGCTGTACAAGCTTAAGCTTAAATGAGAAAATCGCAAGTTGCAATGTATTAATGAAAACAAGAATCAGAAGCAGGGATGGAGTTTGCCAGCAGAGGTGACAATACT
Organism: Pezoporus flaviventris; assembly: GCF_033815535.1. Classification (NCBI taxonomy): domain Eukaryota; kingdom Metazoa; phylum Chordata; class Aves; order Psittaciformes; family Psittacidae; genus Pezoporus; species Pezoporus flaviventris. The sequence continues at coordinate 44,696,675 of NW_026892561.1, forward strand.
TTTCTAGTGTGTCAGACAACTGGACATATGCTTTGATGCATATACATATAGAGAGAGAGAGAGAGGGAGAGATGTGTCCAATTTTTGAGTCTACTTTGATTAACAAAACAAATTTTTGTCTTGTGATGCTATGATAATATTATCTCTATTTAAATTTGCGCTTAAGTAATAACAGCGCTAACTTGTAGTTAAGCATTTTAAGTTAACAAACATAATTGTCTTTGGTTTTGTTTTCTTTTTTCTCACCACCATTTTTCTATAGCTTTCCTGTGAAGTAGATCATTCTTGCCTCCTAACACACCTACAGTGTCTTTATTCATATCAAGCAAAATTTGCATACTTAAATGTTTTGGGCTCACATTTCTGCAGAAAGATAAATCCAAACAGAGGCAAAGGAAAGCAAGCAATGTGGCAAGTTGCAGATTCAGTAGATTGGGAAAGTATTCCTAGCCAGCTTTGAATTATTGTAGTCAAAACTGCCCTTTTACTAATAAGCGTATTCTGAATCCCTAGGTCGGTATATTTTGTGTCACAAATATGAGTTTTCTTGAAAGAATTGTAATTGCTTAATTGTTGTGACATCCTTATTAGATGCCCTTGATTCCTTATGTAGGTATGCAAACAAAACCTTATAATGTAAACATGGCTTGGGGCCAAGACTCTAGGCAAGGTAGACTGCAGAAACATCAGGATTGTGTTCATGGGATAAATATGTTGTTCTAAAATTTGTGCTGGCTCTTCTCTGGAAAGCTCCAGTGTCAGCTGAGTTTAGGTGCAGAACCTCTACACCAACAGAACCTTGTGAGTACTTGAAGTAATGTGCCATACTGAAAACTTAAGATAATCCTGTGATGCCAAAATGCATTGATCAGAGCTCCTCAAATGGTGGTATTCTGCTTGTATGCAGACCACCAGTGCATTTTACCAGTCATTTCTGTCACATTTCTGAGTGGCGCTCTCATTTTTGGTGTTCCAATCCCTGAGAAAACTGATGCAGTGCTGAGGAGGAAAGGCCATGCAGTATGCAAAGGTGTGTTGATACAGGGTGACATGGCAGAGGACTTCACTTCTGAATAAGTCTTAGAAAAATTACTCTGTGGACACTTTCAAAAGTGACATTAGTAACCTCATTTAAGTGAAATGCCAACCATTTGAAATGTCTCCATGAGGTTACTAATGGATTCAGCCGGTTACAGACTTAAGGTGAGTAGGGGATGAATTTTGTGCTGTTCCTTATTAGATGTCTTGGAATGTGGGGGAAAGACAAACTGTAACACCAAAAGGTAGGCTAGAGCATGTACTAGATTAATGAAATGAGCAGAATTTAATAAATGGGAAAGTTTTTCTGCTCTTCGGTAGGACTGACAGTTATTGGAATCATATAGTAAAGCTATTCAGCTGCGGGAAAAAAATCATAAATAACCTGCTATTGCCTTTAGCATTGTCCTGGGTTCAGCAGTAGCAGTCATGTTTTTTTTCTTTGTGGTAGCTGGTGCAGTGCTGTGTTTTGACTTCCAGCCTGAGAACAGTGTTGGTGAAGCCGATGTTTTCAGTTGTTGCTAAGTGATGTTTACCCTGACCAAAGACTTTGTGAGGCTCATGCTCTGCCAGGGAGGAGGGGAAGCTGTGAGGAAGCAGAGATGGGGCGCCTGACCCGGGCTAGCCAGGGAGGTATTCGATACCACAACACGTCATGGCTGGGGTGAGGGGTAACTTGGAGTTACCTGGAAGGACACAGGCTTCCAGGTGGAACTCGTTTTCTTGGCCAGTGGTATCGTATTCTCTTCCCTTGTTATTTTCCCTTATCATTGTTTTAGCTGATAGTAGCGGTGGTGATTTGTGTTGTACATTGGTTGCTGGACTGTTCTTGTCTCAACCCGTAGGAGTTGCACTCTTTCGATCCTCCTCCCCGTTCCTCCAGGAGCGGGGAAGGGGAGAGCCCCGGGGGGGGGAACAGACCTCGATTGTTGTCAGCTCGGCGCCACTCACTGGGAGTGAGTGAACAAGTTGCCTGACTGGGTTTAAACCACGACAGTTCTTTTTGGCGCCCGACGTGGGGCACGAGGGGTTGAGATAAGAACAGATCTGACTGGATTGATAGTCACTCGTCACAATGCTGATTTATTGGCTCTCAAGGTTGTTCCTCTTGATCTCACAGTTTCAGTATATCGTATCTTACGTCCATCCGGTATTTGCTGTATTAGTGTTTTTCAAGTGTGGGGCTTGGGCTAAGGTTTTTATCCCATTGTACTTTATGGTAATGACTTGTAATACAATAGAATCATTGATCATGAAACTGATCTGGCTTATGTTCCCAGTGTGGTCACCACCTTTATACTTTGGGAGGTATATAATGGAGGTGCTTAGCAATTACACATCTTTTTTCTCCTTCTCAGGTGCTCAACCTGTGAAGGAGACATCCTTTTACCCTCCCAGTCATCCCCCCAGACCATTTACATTTGAGAGTTTTGAATTTTTTGAATGGCCTTTTAATGCTGTTGAGACTTGTTTGCTGATGGTGATGGGAATCACCATGCTAACACGCATACAGAGTGTGTTTTGCCCACTACTGATTTCAAGAGTTAAGCAGAGTCAGGTTTGGGTCTTGTCTGGGGTCAAACGACGATGTAGGAGGACCGAGAGATTTTCCCTGAGGCTGGACAGCCATGAGTGGCAGGGTGTGTGGGATAGTATGGGCAAGTATCTAGGTCAGTGGGCCCCTCCAGTACTTTGGAATTTCACTACCGAACAACTGCAAAATCCAGAAGAATTAGTAAAACACTTAAATGAGGTGTGTGGTCATTCTGGCCATACCAGAGATGGACAAATCATGGCAACGTGCTGGGGCTTGGCCTATGCTTACAGGGCCTTGTTCAACACTATCCAGCACCTTCAAAAGGAAAAGAATGTCGGCGGATCTGAGGGCAAAGTGACAGTCGCTACTCAAACTTTGGCTGCAATGAACTGCACAGCTACCCCAGTGGCAAGTACAGCAGCTGCTCAAACTTCAACTGCAACAGACAGCGTGGTTACCCCAGCTCCAAGCACAGCAGCTACACCACCAATACAATAAATACAATACAATAAATTCACCACCCGGTCCAGAATCTGATCAGGAGTCATCATCACATGACGAAGAAGAAGAAGAAGAGGTAACTTCTCGACCTCGGACCTCAACCGAGCTGCGGAATATGTGAAAAGATTTTACCCGTCAACCAGGGGAGCACATCATCACCTGGTTACTCCGCTGCTGGGACAATGGGGCCGATGGTCACGAACTAGAAGGTACAGAAGCCAAGCAGCTGGGATCACTTGCTAGAGAAGGGGGAATTGACAAAGCAATTGCAAGAGAGAAAAAGTCCCTCAGCCTTTGGAGGCGGCTCTTGGCAGCTGTGAAAGAAAGGTTTCCGTACAAGGACGATGTTACGAATCTTTCGGCCAAGTGGACTACTATAGACAAAGGCATCCAGTCTCTGCGGGAATCGGCCATCGTAGAGATGCTATATCACATCAAGCCGAATAATGGGGATACACCTATAGATCCAGATGAAGTTGAATGTACACGACTCATGTGGCGAAAACTCACACGGAATGCACCGTCATCATATGCCCATTCATTGGCAACAGTAACCTGGAATGACACAGTACCACTAACAGTGGATGAAATGGTTCATAAACTCCGAGAGTTCGAAGACAATCTCACTCCTTCCATCATCTCAGCTGTGAAAAAACTGTCCCAGGACCTCGAACAATTGAGGGACGATCTATCTGATTTATTCAGCTCCTCATGTGTACCAACACACGTCTCAGCTATTAACAAAAGGCGTCCTATTGTTCGAGAGAGGAGATACAGGAGGTATACGCCATGGGGTACCCTACGGTTTTACCTGCTGGATCACGGAGAAGACATGACAAAGTGGGATGGGAAACCTACTTCAGCTTTGGAGGAACGGGTGAGTGAACTGAAGAGGGGAGCAAGGGCCAAGACTGATCGTCCCATGAGAGCTACGGCTTCAGTCTCTGGTGAGCAGTTTCCCAGATGGAATGGAAGAGCTGATTTTACTCCAGCTCCTGTGATAATGAAGAATAATCCCTTTCACCACGACTTAAGTGTCCAATGCTGTGACGACCATTAGAGGGGCCCTGCCCCCAGCCAGGTGGAGGTAGGGGACAATCGGATTTACTGGACTGTATGGATCAGATAGCCTGGCACATCAGTCCCACAGAAGTATAAGGCTCTAGTAGATACCGGTGCACAGTGTACCCTGATGCCATCAAGCTGTCAAGGGGTGGAACCCATCTATATTTCTGGAGTAACAGGAGGATCCCAAGAGTTGACTGTGCTGGAGGCTGAAATCAGCCTGACTGGGAGGGAATGGCAAAAGCACCCTATTGTGACTGGTCCAGAGGCTCCATGCATCCTCGGCATAGACTACCTCAAGAGAGGGTACTTCAAAGACCCAAAAGGGTACCGGTGGGCTTTTGGTATTGCTGCTTTGGAGACTGAGGAAATTGAGCAGCTGTCCACCTTGCCTGGTCTCTCAGAAGATCCCTCTGCTGTGGGGTTGCTGAAAGTTGAAGAACAACAAGTGCCAATTGCGACCACAACAGTGCACCGGCAGCAATATCGCACCAACCGAGACTCCCTGATTCCCATCCATCAGCTGATCCGTAGACTGGAGAGTCAGGGGGTGATCAGCAGGACCCGCTCACCCTTTAATAGCCCTATATGGCCAGTGTGAAAGTCTAATGGAGAATGGAGACTAACAGTAGACTGTTGTGGCCTGAATGAAGTCACACCACCATTGAGTGCTGCCATACCGGACATGCTAGAACTTCAGTATGAACTGGAGTCAAAGGCAGCCAAGTGGTATGCCACGATTGATATTGCCAATGCATTTTTCTCAATTCCTTTGGCAGCAGAGTGCAGGCCACAGTTTGCTTTTACTTGGAGGGGTGTCCAGTTCACTTGGAACCTACTGCCCCAGGGTGGAAACACAGCCCTACCATTTGCCATGGACTGATCCAGACTGCACTGGAACAGGGGCAAGCTCCAGAACACCTGCAATACATTGATGACATTATTGTGTGGGGTGATACAGCGGAAGAAGTCTTTGAGAAAGGGAGGAAAATAATCCAAATCCTGCTGAAAGCTGGTTTTGCCATAAAACGGAGTAAGGTCAAGGGACCTGCACAGAAGATTCAATTTTTGGGAATAAAATGGCAAGATGGACGTAGACAGATCCCCATAGATGTGATTAACAAGATAACAGCAATGTCTCCACCAACTAATAAGAAAGAAACGCAAGCTTTCTTGGGTGCAGTGGGGTTCTGGAGAATGCACATCCCAAATTACAGTTCAATTGTAAGCCCTCTCTATCATGTGACCCGGAAGAAGAATGATTTTAAATGGGGCCCTGAGCAGCAACAAGCCTTTGAGCAAATTAAACGCGAGATAGTTCATGCAGTAGCCCTTGGACCTGTCCGGACCGGGCCAGATGTAAAAAATGTGCTGTACACTGCAGCTGGGGAGAACAGTCCTACCTGGAGCCTCTGGCAGAAAGCTCCAGGGGAGACTCGAGGTCGACCCCTCGGCTTTTGGAGTTGGGAATATAAAGGATCTGAGGCCAGCTATACCCCAACTGAGAAAGAGATACTGGCAGCCTATGAAGGGGTTCGAGCTGCTTCGGAAGTGATTGGCGCTGAAGCACAGCTCCTCCTGGCACCCCGGTTGCCCGTGCTGGGCTGGATGTTCAAAGGCATGGTCTCCTCTACACATCATGCAACTGATGCTACATGGAGTAAATGGGCTGCACTAATTACACAACGAACTCGAATAGGAAATCTCAGTCGTCCAGGCATTCTAGAAGTCATCATGGACTGGCCAGAGGGCAAAGATTTTGGAATGTCACCAAAGGAGGAGGTGGTGCGCGCTGAAGAGGCCCCACCATATAATAAACTGTCAGAAAGTGAAAAGCAGTATGCCTTGTTTACTGATGGCTCTTGCCGTATTGTGGGAAAGCATCGGAGATGGAAGGCAGCTGTATGGAGTCCCCAACGACAAGTTGCAGAAACTGCTGAAGGAGAGGGTGAATCGAGTCAGTTTGCCGAGGTGAAAGCCATCCAGCTGGCCCTGGACATTGCTGAACGAGAAAAGTGGCCAGTACTTTATCTCTATACTGACTCATGGATGGTGGCAAATGCCCTGTGGGGGTGGTTGAAGCAATGGAAGCAGAGCAACTGGCAACGCAGAGGTAAACCCATCTGGGCTGCTGCACTGTGGAAAGATATTGCTGCCAGGGTGCAGAACCTGGTGGTGAAGGTACGTCATGTAGATGCCCATGTACCCAAGAGTCGGGCCACTGAGGAACACCAGAACAACCAACAAGTGGATAAAGCGGCTAAGATTGAAGTGGCTCAGATGGACTTAGATTGGCAACATAAAGGTGAATTATTTTTGGCCCGGTGGGCCCATGACACTTCAGGCCATCAGGGCAGAGATGCAACATATCGATGGGCCCGTGATCGAGGGTGGATTTAACAATGGACTCTATTGCCCAGGTTATTCATGAGTGCGAAACATGTGCTGCAATTAAACAAGCCAAGCGGTTAAAGCCTCTTTGGTATGGAGGACGATGGTTGAAGTATAAATATGGGGAGGCCTGGCAGATTGACTATATCACACTGCCACCAATGCGCCAAGGCAAGCGCCATGTGCTTACCATGGTGGAAGCAACCACCGGGTGGCTGGAAATATACGCTGTGCCCCATGCCACTGCCCGGAACACCATCCTGGGCCTTGAGAAACAGATTTTGTGGCGACACGGCACCCCAGAGAGAACTGAGTAAGACAATGGGACTCATTTCCGGAATAACCTTGCAGATATTTGGGCCAAAGAGCATGGCATTGAATGGGTATATCACATCCCCTACCATGCACCAGCCTCTGGGAAAATCGAACGGTACAATGGGCTGTTAAAAACTACACTGAGAGCAATGGGTGGGGGAACTTTCAAGCATTGGGATACGCACTTACCAAAGGCCACCTGGTTGGTCAACACCAGAGGATCTGCCAACAGTGCTGGCCCAGCCCAGTCAGAACTTTTACATATTATAGAGGGGGAAAAAGTTCCCGTGGTGCATATGAAGAATTTGCTGGGGAAGACAGTCTGGGTTATTCCTGCTTCAGGTAAAGGCAAATCCACTCGTGGGATTGCTTTTGCTCAGGGACCTGGATATACTTGGTGGGTAATGCGGGAAAATGGGGAAGTCCGATGTATACCTCAAAGGGATTTGATTTTAGGGGAAAACAGCCAGTGAACTCAAGTGTATGCTGTTGCCTGCTGTGTAATGCTTTTTATAGCTGTCGTGGTTTAAACCCAGTCAGGTAACTTGTTCACTCACTCCCAGTGAGTGGTGCCGAGCTGACAACAATCAAGGTCCGTGTCCGTCTCCCCCCCCCCCCCCCTGCACCGGGGCTCTCCCCTTCCCCGCTCCCGGAGGAACAGGGAGGAGGATCGAGAGAGTGCAACTCCTACGGGTTGAGACAAGAACAGTCCAGCAACAAATCACCACCGCTACTATCAGCTAAAACAATGATAAGGGAAAATAACAAGGGAAGAGAATACGATACCACCGGCCAAGAAAACGAGTTCCACCCGGAAGCTCCTGTCCTTCCGGGTAACTCCCAGTTACCCCCCACCCCGGGCATGACGTGCTGTGGTATGGAATACCTCCCCGGCTAGCCCGGGTCAGGCGCCCCGTCTCTGCCTCCTCACAGCTTCCCCTCCTCCCTGGCAGAGCATGAGCCTCACAGAGTCCTTGGTCAGGGTAAACATCACTTAGCAACAACCGAAAACATCGGCTTCACCAACGCTGCTCTCAAACTAGAAGTCAAAACACAGCACTGCACCAGTTAACACAAAGGAAAAAACATGACTGCTACTGCTGAACCCAGGACATTATCCACCCCTTATTCCATACCATTCACGTCGTGCTCAGATCCCACATTTTCAATACACCATCGCTCTCCCACATATATACATCCATATACATACAGACCAAGAGGAAAAAAAATCATTTTCTTAGTGCATGGACCAATCCCTATAATGCTGCCGAGTCCATTCGGTCCATGATGTTCCAAGTTCATTCTCTGTTGGGATGATGGCTGGAGGGAAGTCAGGGCCAGTCGCTGGTGACCTGGAGACATCTAGTTGATGGGCTATAAAAGCATTACACAGCAGGCAACAGTATACAATTGAGTTCACTGGCTGTTTTCCCCTAAAATCAAATCCCCTTCAGGTATACATCGGACTTCCCCATCTTCCCGCATTACCCACCAAGTATATCCAGGTCCCTGAGCAAAAGCAATCCCACGAGTGGGTTTGCCTTTACCTGAAGCAGGAATAACCCAGACTGTCTTCCCCAGCAAATTCTTCATATGCACCACGGGAACTTTGTCCCCCTCTACAATATGTAAAAGTTCTGACTGGGCTGGGCCAGCCCTGTTGGCAGATCCTCTGGTGTTGACCAACCAGGTGGCCTTTGGTAAATGCGTATCCCAATGCTTGAAAGTTCCCCCACCCATCGCTCTCAGTGTAGTTTTTAACAGCCCATTGTACCGTTCGATTTTCCCAGAGGCTGGTGCATGGTAGGGGATGTGATATACCCATTCAATGCCATGCTCTTTGGCCCAAATATCTATAAAGTTATTCCGGAAATGAGTCCTATTGTCTGATTCAATTCTCTCTGGGGTGCCGTGTCGCCACAAAATCTGTTTCTCAAGGCCCAGGATAGTGTTCCGGGCAGTGGCATGGGGCACAGCGTATGTTTCCAGCCACCCGGTGGTTGCTTCCACCATGGTAAGCACATGGCGCTTGCCTTGGCGCATTGGTGGCAGTGTGATATAGTCAATCTGCCAGGCCTCCCCATATTTATACTTCAACCATCGTCCTCCATACCAAAGAGGCTTTAACCGCTTGGCTTGTTTAATTGCAGCACATGTTTCACACTCATGAATAACCTGGGCAATAGTGTCCATTGTTAAGTCCACCCCTCGGTCACGGGCCCATCTGTATGTTGCATCTCTGCCCTGATGGCCTGAAGTGTCATGGGCCCACCGGGCCAGAAATAATTCACCTTTATGTTGCCAATCTAAGTCCATCTGAGCCACTTCAATCTTAGCCGCTTTATCCACTTGTTGGTTGTTCTGGTGTTCCTCAGTGGCCCGACTCTTGGGTACATGGGCATCTACATGACGTACCTTCACCCCCAGGCTCTGCACCCTGGCAACAATATCTTTCCACAGTGCAGCAGCCCAGATGGGTTTACCTCTGCGTTGCCAGTTGCTCTGCTTCCATTGCTTCAACCACCCCCACAGGGCATTTGCCACCATCCATGAGTCAGTATAGAGATAAAGTACTGGCCACTTTTCTCGTTCAGCAATGTCCAGGGCCAGCTGGATGGCTTTCACCTCGGCAAATTGACTCGATTCACCCTCTCCTTCAGCAGTTTCTGCAACTTGTCGTCCAGGACTCCATACAGCTGCCTTCTATCTCCGATGCTTTCCCACAATACGGCAAGAGCCATCAGTAAACAAGGCATACTGCTTTTCACTTTCTGACAGTTTATTATATGGTGGGGCCTCTTCAGCACGCACCACCTCCTCCTCTGGTGACATTCCGAAATCTTTGCCCTCTGGCCAGTCCATGATGACTTCTAGAATGCCTGGACGACTGGGATTTCCTATTCGAGTTCGTTGTGTAATTAGTGCAGCCCATTTACTCCATGTAGCATCAGTTGCATGATGTGTAGAGGAGACCCTGCCTTTGAACATCCAGCCCAGCACGGGCAACCGGGGTGCCAGGAGGAGCTGTGCTTCAGTGCCAATCACTTCCGAAGCAGCTCGAACCCCTTCATACGCTGCCAGTATCTCTTTCTCAGTTGGGGTATAGCTGGCCTCAGATCCTTTGTATCCCCGACTCCAAAAGCCGAGGGGTCGACCTCGAGTCTCCCCTGGAGCTTTCTGCCAGAGGCTCCAGGTAGGACCGTTCTCCCCAGCTGCAGTGTACAGCACATTTTTTACATCTGGTCCGGTTCGGACTGGTCCAAGGGCTACTGCATGAACTATCTCGCGTTTAATTTGCTCAAAGGCTTGTTGCTGCTCAGGGCCCCATTTAAAATCACTCTTCTTCCGGGTCACATGATAGAGAGGGCTTACAATCGAACTGTAATTTGGGATGTGCATTCTCCAGAACCCCACTGCACCCAAGAAAGCTTGCGTTTCTTTCTTATTAGTTGGTGGAGACATTGCTGTTATCTTGTTGATCACATCTGTGGGGATCTGTCTACGTCCATCTTGCCATTTTATTCCCAAAAACTGAATCTCCTGTGCAGGTCCCTTGACCTTACTCCGTTTTATGGCAAAACCGGCTTTCAGCAGGATTTGGATTATTTTCCTCCCTTTCTCAAAGACTTCTTCCGCTGTATCGCCCCACACAATAATGTCATCAATGTATTGCAGGTGTTCTGGAGCTTGCCCCTGTTCCAGTGCAGTCTGGATCAGTCCATGGCAAATGGTAGGGCTGTGTTTCCACCCCTGGGGCAGTAGGTTCCAAGTGAACTGGACACCCCTCCAAGTAAAAGCAAACTGTGGCCTGCACTCTGCTGCCAAAGGAATTGAGAAAAATGCATTGGCAATATCAATCGTGGCATACCACTTGGCTGCCTTTGACTCTAGTTCATACTGAAGTTCTAGCATGTCCGGTACGGCAGCACTCAATGGTGGTGTGACTTCATTCAGGCCACGATAGTCTACTGTTAGTCTCCATTCTCCATTAGACTTTCGCACTGGCCATATGGGGCTATTGAAGGGTGAGCGGGTCCTGCTGATCACCCCCTGACTCTCCAGTCTACGGATCAGCTGATGGATGGGAATCAGGGAGTCTCGGTTGGTGCGATATTGCCGCCGGTGCACTGTTGTGGTCGCAATTGGCACTTGTTGTTCTTCAACTTTCAGCAACCCCACAGCAGAGGGATCTTCTGAGAGACCAGGCAAGGTGGACAGCTGCTCATTTTCCTCAGTCTCCAAAGCAGCAATACCAAAAGCCCACCGGTACCCTTTTGGGTCTTTGAAGTACCCTCTCTTGAGGTAGTCTATGCCGAGGATGCATGGAGCCTCTGCACCAGTCACAATAGGGTGCTTTTGCCACTCCCTCCCAGTCAGGCTGATTTCAGCCTCCAGCACAGTCAACTCTTGGGATCCTCCTGTTACTCCAGAAATATAGATGGGTTCCACCCCTTGACAGCTTGATGGCATCAGGGTACACTGTGCACCGGTATCTACTAGAGCCTTATACTTCTGTGGGACTGATGTGCCAGGCCATCTGATCCACACAGTCCAGTAAATCCGATTGTCCCCTACCTCCACCTGGCTGGAGGCAGGGCCCCTCTAATGGTCGTCACAGCATTGGACACTTAAGTCGTGGTGAAAGGGATTATTCTTCATTATCACAGGAGCTGGAGTAAAATCAGCTCTTCCATTCCATCTGGGAAACTGCTCACCAGAGACTGAAGCCGTAGCTCTCATGGGACGATCAGTCTTGGCCCTTGCTCCCCTCTTCAGTTCACTCACCCGTTCCTCCAAAGCTGAAGTAGGTTTCCCATCCCACTTTGTCATGTCTTCTCCGTGATCCAGCAGGTAAAACCGTAGGGTACCCCATGGCGTATACCTCCTGTATCTCCTCTCTCGAACAATAGGACGCCTTTTGTTAATAGCTGAGACGTGTGTTGGTACACGTGAGGAGCTGAATAAATCAGATAGATCGTCCCTCAATTGTTCGAGGTCCTGGGACAGTTTTTTCACAGCTGAGATGATGGAAGGAGTGAGATTGTCTTCGAACTCTCGGAGTTTATGAACCATTTCATCCACTGTTAGTGGTACTGTGTCATTCCAGGTTACTGTTGCCAATGAATGGGCATATGATGACGGTGCATTCCGTGTGAGTTTTCGCCACATGAGTCGTGTACATTCAACTTCATCTGGATCTATAGGTGTATCCCCATTATTCGGCTTGATGTGATATAGCATCTCTACGATGGCCGATTCCCGCAGAGACTGGATGCCTTTGTCTATAGTAGTCCACTTGGCCGAACGATTCGTAACATCGTCCTTGTACGGAAACCTTTCTTTCACAGCTGCCAAGAGCCACCTCCAAAGGCTGAGGGACTATTTCTCTCTTGCAATTGCTTTGTCAATTCCCCCTTCTCTAGCAAGTGATCCCAGCTGCTTGGCTTCTGTACCTTCTAGTTCGTGACCATCGGCCCCATTGTCCCAGCAGCGGAGTAACCAGGTGATGATGTGCTCCCCTGGTTGACGGGTAAAATCTTTTCGCATATTCCGCAGCTCGGTTGAGGTTCGAGGTCGAGAAGTTACCTCTTCTTCTTCTTCTTCGTCATGTGATGATGACTCCTGATCAGATTCTGGACCGGGTGGTGAATTCATTGGTTCTTCATCTCGCTTCACCCTTTTTGCCTCCTTTTTGCTTGTTCTCTTGCGTACAGGGGCAACTGATATTGGTACGAATTGGTCCTCTGGTTTGGCTGCAGTGATTATCACTGTGGTTTGAGTAGCGACTGTACTTGTTGCTGGGGGTGGTGTAGCTACCGTGCTTGGAGCTGGGGTAACCGCGCTGTCTGTTGCAGTTGAAGTTTGAGCAGCTGCTGTACTTGCCACTGGGGTAGCTGCGCAGTTCATTGCAGCCAAAGTTTGAGTAGCGACTGTCGCTTTGCCCTCAAATCCGCCGATATTCTTTTCCTTTTGAAGGTGCTGGATAGTGTTGAACAAGGCCCTGTAAGCATAGGCCAAGCCCCAGCACGTTGCCGTGATTTGTCCATCTCTGGTATGGCCAGAATGACCACACACCTCATTTAAGTGTTTTACTAATTCTTCTGGATTTTGCAGTTGTTCGGTAGTAAAATTCCAAAATACTGGAGGGGCCCACTGACCTAGATACTTGCCCATACTATCCCACACACCCTGCCACTCATGGCTGTCCAGCCTCTGGGAAAATCTCTCGGTCCTCCTACATCGTCTTTTGACCCCAGACAAGACCCAAACCTGAATCTGCTTAACTCTTGAAATCAGTAGTGGGCAAAACACACTCTGTATGCGTGTTAGCATGGTGATTCCCATCACCATCAGTAAACAAGTCTCAACAGCATTAAAAGGCCATTAAAAAATTCAAAACTCTCAAATGTAAATGGTCTGGGGGGATGACTGGGAGGGTAAAAGGATGTCTCCTTCACAGGTTGAGCACCTGAGAAGGAGAAAAAAGATGTGTAATTGCTAAGCACCTCCATCATATACCTCCCAAAGTATAAAGGTGGTGACCACACTGGGAACATAAACCAGATCAGTTTCATGATCAATGATTCTATTGTATTACAAGTCATTACCATAAAGTACAATGGGATAAAAACCTTAGCCCAAGCCCCACACTTGAAAAACACTAATACAGCCAATACCGGATGGACGTAAGATATGGTATACTGAAACTGTGAGATCAAGAGGAAAAACCTTGAGAGCCAATAAATCAGCATTGTGACGAGTGACTATCAATCCAGTCAGATCTGTTCTTATCTCAACCCCTCGTGCCCCACGTTGGGCGCCAAAAAGAACTGTCGTGATTTAAACCCAGTCAGGTAACTTGTTCACTCACTCCCAGTGAGTGGTGCCGAGCTGACAACAATCAAGGTCCGTGTCCGTCTCCCCCCCCCCCGCACCGGGGCTCTCCCCTTCCCCGCTCCCGGAGGAACGGGGAGGAGGATCGAGAGAGTGCAACTCCTACGGGTTGAGACAAGAACAGTCCAGCAACAAATCACCACCGCTACTATCAGCTAAAACAATGATAAGGGAAAATAACAAGGGAAGAGAATACGATACCACCGGCCAAGAAAACGAGTTCCACCCGGAAGCTCCTGTCCTTCCGGGTAACTCCCAGTTACCCCCCACCCCGGGCATGACATGCTGTGGTATGGAATACCTCCCCGGCTAGCCCGGGTCAGGCGCCCCGTCTCTGCCTCCTCACAGCTTCCCCTCCTCCCTGGCAGAGCATGAGCCTCACAGAGTCCTTGGTCAGGGTAAACATCACTTAGCAACAACCGAAAACATCGGCTTCACCAACGCTGCTCTCAAACTAGAAGTCAAAACACAGCACTGCACCAGTTAACACAAAGGAAAAAACATGACTGCTACTGCTGAACCCAGGACAATAGCCCATCAACTAGATGTCTCCAAGTCACCAGCGACTGGCCCTGACTTCCCTCCAGCCATCATCCCAACAGAGAATGAACTTTGAACATCATGGACCGAATGGACTCGGCAGCATTATAGGGATTGGTCCATGCGCTAAGAAAATTATCTTTTCCTCTTGGTCTGTATGTATATGGATGTATATATGTGGGAGAGCGATGGTGTATTGAAAATGTGGGATCTGAGCACGACGTGAATGGTATGGAATAAGGGGTGGATAATGTCCTGGGTTCAGCAGTAGCAGTCATGTTTTTTTTCTTTGTGGTAGCTGGTGCAGTGCTGTGTTTTGACTTCCAGCCTGAGAACAGTGTTGGTGAAGCCGATGTTTTCAGTTGTTGCTAAGTGATGTTTACCCTGACCAAGGACTTTGTGAGGCTCATGCTCTGCCAGGGAGAAGGGGAAGCTGTGAGGAAGCAGAGATGGGGCGCCTGACCCAGGCTAGCCAGGGAGGTATTCGATACCACAGCACGTCATGGCTGGGGTGAGGGGTGACTGGGAGTTACCCGGAAGGACACAGGCTTCCGGGTGGAACTTGTTTTCTTGGCCAGTGGTATCGTATTCTCTTCCCTTGTTATTTTCCCTTATCATTGTTTTCGTTGATAGTAGCGGTGGTGATTTGTGTTGTACATTGGTTGCTGGACTGTTCTTGTCTTGACCCGTAGGAGTTGCACTCTTTCGATCCTCCTCCCCGTTCCTCCGGGAGCGGGGAAGGGGAGAGCCCCGGGGGGGGGGGGGGGGAACGGACCTCGATTGTTGTCAGCTCGGCACCACTCACTGGGAGTGAGTGAACAAGTTACCCGACTGGGTTTAAACCACGACAAGCATTTGTTGTGTTGTATTGAAATAGTTCCTCAGAAAATTATAAAACATACTAGTGTGTAGAAACAACCACATGCAGAAACTGTTTTTCTTGGCATGCTACTTATAGCCTGAGAATAAAGAAAATAATGAGTTTGGTGAGCTGACATCTATATTTTAAATATTGCTGTTCCTGTTCCTTTGTTACATAGGAGAAACTAGAAATGAATACTAATTAGAGGCACACAATATTTGATATATACTACTCTTTTCTTTTTAAGCCAGCTTCATGGTATTTTTTTTTTCTAGATATGATACTTTCTTACAATGGCTTATGTTTGTTCATTACGACGAAACGAATAGGTATTTTTTGACAGTACCTGCCCTAAAGCCACGTTAACGTGTACTGTCTATATTGAGCCTCAGAAGCCTTTCTCCTTTTGTTATGTTTTGCCACCTGAAGGATACTTGAATGATCTCAAAAAAAAAAACAGAAAAAACACACCCCCCCCCAAAAAGAGCCACAATCTGGAAAACTTGTGAGAAATTCAGTAATGTTAAATGAAAGGCATCACACTTAGATAGTAGTAATTGGCTTCAAAGATGCAGGATAAGGAAGAACTATCTGGGAGCTTCTCAGCCTTGTTTTTGGTCTGGTTCCCCCCCCCCCCCTGTAAATGAAGCCTAGACCACTGTAGCATCTATCCCAAGTCTTTATTGCCATTCTCTGTTTTACCAGTTGGAAAATTCAGAATCCACAGAGTTCTTATTAAAATTTTGGGAGGCAATTAAAAGGAGGTGCCATGGTTTAAGCCCAGCCAGTAACTCAGAACCACACAGCCGCTCGTTCACTCCCCCCCCACACACACACACCTTCCTCCCCCCCTACCTTGCTCCTGGAGGGATGAGGAGGAGAATCGAAAGAGTATAACTCCCACAGGTTGAGATAAGAACATTCCAGTAACTAAGGTATATCACAAAACCACTGCTGCTGCTACCACCACCACCAACAATGGTAAGGGAAATAGCAAGGGAAGAGAACACAACCGTTTGCCACCCATCAACTGACACCCAGCCCGGCCTGAGCAGAGATCTAGCCCTTCCAGGTAACTGCCCCCTGTTTACATACTGGGCATGACGTGCTGTGGTATGGAATACCTCTTTGGTCAGTTTGTGTCAGGTGTCCTGTCTCTGCTTCCTCCTGGCTTCCCCTCCTCCCTGGCAGGGCATGAGACTCAGAAAGTCCTTGGTCAGAGTAAACATTACTGAGCAGCAGCTAAAAACATCGGTGTTATCAGTGCTGTTCCCAGGCTGAAAGTCAAAAATACAGCACTGCACCAGCTACTAAGGAGAAAAAATGATGGCTACTGCTGAACCCAGGACAGTAAATAGCTAAATTTTGTGATAATGTTTCCATTACAAAACCTTTTTAGAGTTTTATTCAGCCATGAAAAAGTCGTAAGATTAAACTCTTTCTACGTGTTCTCAGCCTCAGATTATTTAAAAGATCTGTTTAGCAGCATTGTGTGTTTTTTTCCTTTAGTAAAGCAACAA
Organism: Pezoporus flaviventris; assembly: GCF_033815535.1. NCBI lineage: Eukaryota > Metazoa > Chordata > Aves > Psittaciformes > Psittacidae > Pezoporus > Pezoporus flaviventris. Next base: position 44,713,338 of record NW_026892561.1, read on the forward strand.
TAATCAGGAATTTTAGTGTAGTATATACTCCATAATCTCACAGCATCAATATTTTAAGAGGCTTAATATTCTATGAAATAATACTCTACTTGGAAAAATGGAACTTATAGAATTACCCATATTTATACATTTCCATAGACAACTGATTTTTTTCTGTACACACCAAGTGCTGTGTAAGTTGTGTAGTATGACAGAGTGTGAATGAAGCTGCTGTGCCTATCTGCTAGCTATGGATACTGAAATGCAGAAATGGACTGCTGGTCATCTTGATCTCTGTAACCTGGACATGTTTAGGAAAATGGAAGAATATTTCCACAAATTGGTCTAAAAATGGTTTGAGCATTTGGGTCTTCCAATTTCTTGCTCTTACTTGTAATATATACTTAAAGCAAGACCCATAGCTAATGTTCTGGTGGCTTCACTCTGCCTGCTTTGGGAATAAAAGGAGAAAAGGTAATGAATGAGGTTAGCTTCTCTTCAGATGAAGGATAATCAATGCCTCTCCCCATCCCAGTGTACAGAACTATGAAAAGCAAAGGGAGTAGAAGCAATTTTTTTGGACTATGCTATGTCTGAGAATCACTTTCTTCATGCTTGCTGTAGCAGATTTGCTTAACACCTTAAAATTTATAGTTTCATTTACATCTTTACACCTGACTATCCCTAAAAGAGTCCTGAAAACCTGTAAGGCAAGCTTTCTCCTTATGGGTTGGCAGGTGTGGAGGTTTGTTTGGGTGTTAATTTTATTTGGTAATACATGTTTACTCTAGAGCTGCTAATAATAGTTCTTATGTGACCTTAAATCACATAAAAAGTGCTCTGTGTGAATGATTTTTTTTTTTTACAGTAAAAAACATTAATAGCAAAAATGTCCAAGGGAGTTAGTTTTATGAGGTCAGTAAATTCTTGACCTTGTCTTCCTTTCCTTGATCAAACTATTGTTACTAAACCAGCTTTTCAATAAACAGAAGTTGTCGTAGTTTTCTTCCATTTTTCAGTTGTTTTAATATGAAGTAATATACATTGACCAATATTTTGATCAATGGTTAAAAATGGAATTTAAAATGATGTCTGCTATTACCTGAAGCAGTTTAAAAACAAGTTATTTCTTGTTTTTAAGCTGTTAAGCTAGAAAATTTGAAGTTTTTCTTTAAAAAAATAGGAAAAAAACAGTGTAATTGATTTAGAAAAAATATTTTTAAATGGCCATCTGACATTTCTTAGTCATAGAAATGGTGTTGGAAGTCTTTAATGTTAACTCAGTTCTTTCAACTAGATTCTTAAGATACATTTCTCTGACTGTTGAGATGACAGTTTTAGAGACTGAAATCCCTGGTATCTTGGTATATTTTTATATGTTGCATAGTACACAGTGTAATATTAAAAGAGAAAATATTCAACTGAAATATGAAGTCACCTCTTTTCTTTTTGTAGTGATTCTTCTGTTTAAGAGGGAGATTTTGTTATAGCACAATAAGACTACCTACCTAGGTTCAATTGACCATTTTTTTACCTGAAAATGATGAACCTAAGATACCTGTTATCAGAAGCAAATGGTCTGAGATGGTAGATGCAGTTGCATCTTGTACAATGGAGTTTCACAGTTCCTGGAACATGAACTTCACAATCAAATGATTCGTAGAGTTTGCAAGATGAATTCTCAGAATTTTCATTAGGTTGCATTTGCTGCGTCTGTCACAGAAGCCCGTTTTGAATTGTACACAAATATTAATTCATACATTTACATTTAGTCCTGTAGATTTTTTTAAATCAAAGACCATGTCTAGTACTTTCACAGCAGACCACACTGGGCAACCAGAGAATGTTTTTAGCTATTATATGCAGTGTATGATCTATTATTGTAATAAAAATCATAAAGTTCTACTGTCAAAAGAGTACAGAAAAGGCAAATGAGTGATCCTACTGAAACAATAAACTGACCAAGTAAAAAATATTATAATTAAAGTAAGGATTATTCAGAGGCTTATATTATAGTGTTATCCTATAATGTGCGCAATATATGCTACAAAACCCTAACAATACTCCCAAGACAAAAGCAATAATCTTGAGAGAAAATCCAGGAAAGCTTTTAAGATCTGGAATGCTTTGGACTGGGGCTTAAAATTTTCCAGCTGAACGTATTTCATATTGCAACTTTTATGTATTTCCTCTTCTTAGACAGAAATTTAGGCTTGAATAAGTCTGTTGGGCTCTTTTTAAATTAAAAAACAAAACAAAAAAAAACATGGTATTTGATGTCAACATGGAGACCTAAAAAAATGTAGTCTGATTTTCTGTTGCTTATATGAATAGAAGTTTTGATTCTCACCATATCTGAAAGAGAAGGACCTTCACTTAAGTGTCTTTAGATATATGTGGTTTCCAAGATACAAATTCTCAAGAACTTCAACAGAGGCAAGTGAAGCTGTGGGGAAATCTTGAGCACAGAACAACCTTCCTTTGTCTGCTGTAGATCACTGTTTTATTACAGCACCTAAAAAAAAGATTAAGCCAGACTGTTGGTAGGATCTGATAGTCTTTTTTCTTTGTTATTACACACTGGATTACTGTCACAGTCTTCAGTGGGGCTGAGGGCTTCTGTTAGACTACTGCATTTTGAAAGGTCTAATCCATGAATTGTCCATCCTTGCAGGACAACAGCACTGAGCAAAAGCAAAATTTTACAAAGCTGACTTCTCAAACAAACAGGAGCAACCTTATGTGGAACTGTTGTTCAGGTGCTAAACCAGCCCTAGTGACTATAAAGAAGGCGGGGGAAAATCAATTCTTCTTCAGGACAAGCATGCAAGTTTTTTCTTTCACTGAGCAGGTTTTTCACTGTAGATATTGCTAATGCTCTGTTGCAGTGCTTTTCACCTAAACACATGCTTCTCAGTCATTTGTCAACTGTCACTACTAATTCAGCCATGATGCTGTGATTTGTTGGCATGTGCAGCTTTGATGGAACTGTCACTACTCTGGGCACAATCACTTACCATCTTGTGTATCTTCAGATCACTGTCCTGTAATTTTAACGTTATGGAAGGAAGACACTGCTTTTCTAAGTTACCGGTAAACTTTCCACACACTGTTCTTTTTCTGGATCTGTCAGTTGTACATTTCATAATACTCCTGACTGCTTAAGAGGAGACCAGAATTATTCTTCATACTCCTCTGCCTTTTTGGGCACACTCTGTTAAATAAATAGAACCATAGATAAAGATGAATTGCTGAAGTGTTTCGGGCCACTCATTTTGTTTAACTATGGGGGTTATTTGTTAGTCCAGTAGGAATGTCATTTCTCCCAGTTACATATGAATAATATCTGCTTTAGATAATTAAGTCAAATAGTACCTGAGTACCTGGGATCAAAATACTTCTACCAGTCTGTTCAACTTTTTTTGCTTGTATCACAAAATCTCACTTCTCCAGAAACTGTTGTTAGGAGTGAAATTTTTACAAGGTTAGTTCACCCAGGACCCTCACTTTTAAAGGGCATGTGGAAGTCCAGAAGTTTTAATTCTTCAAAATACCTAAAGCGTAAAGGACAGAAAGTACCCACCTTCTTGCAGACATTTATGCACAGTGTTCCTAGATAAAAAGGTACCTTTAAAAACAAGAATGAATGTAGCTATTCTAAATGGCACAGGCATTTGTTTCTATTAAATTGCATTCCATATAACGGCATTTTCAAGTCAAGCTCATATTTTTATGAATTTATGCATAAATCACATTATTGATTAGCAAACCATTACCTTACACTTCAGACTTTATCCACTCTTAAATTTAAATTGACTAATTACAATACTTATTATAATACTTCTAATTACAGAAGAAAGAGGAAGTGAGTTTATACTCTTGAACCAAATGAAATGAAAGAAAAACTGATGTTTCTAAATTAAAAAATGTGAAATTTCATGAAAATACAAATCAATCTTACTGCTACGAGAAAGTACAGGACAATCAAACCAGCCTTTATTTCTGCCTAAAATTAGGGCTATGTTACCACTATTTTTTTTGAAAAGTAAACTTTGGTCACTTCTATATTTGTGGGAATTTACAGGAAAAAAATGTCATATAACATGATTCTTTAGTAATACTAAGTCCTGCCCTGTTTGTCTTTTCTGTCTCTGAAGTGGTCTCTTTCCTGTGAAATTAAATCTTTCAGTAATTGTCATTGCTACAACTATTCATTTTAAAATTTATGATGATCGTGTCAGCTGTAAGCCGTCATCTCAGTGCCTGCCTCCTTCCAAACTCTGAGATCTGCTGTAAGCCCTAAACAGCCACTGCATAGGTGTTAATCTAATGGCATCACAAATGGCCAGTTAAAGTGTAATGAAACACAGATCAGCCCTGTGTTCACAATGCAATATTCACAGTCCTATAATCACAGCCAGAACGAAAGAGACTCAGAGTTATTCTCTCTGCTTAATCTCTCTTCTGCTTTGTGTCTTCAGTTATTACTGAATGTTCACAGCAACACTGTTTAGTTTGTGTTGTAGCAGTGCCTTGAAAATAACTCTCGTTAGACCTTCTTGGGTAGTTGTGAGGGAAGGGAAGTTCATTACACTAAAGATCTTGTAATCTAGGTAACAATAACCTTTAAAGTAATTACAAGTGTACAACCTGGAGTCTACAGATCTTCATTCAGATACTCATGTTTTCAAGGAGGGTTGACAACATTGGTGGCTACCTTGGATAATGAATAGGGAGTATGTTCTTAAGAATTTTGTTTAATTGGTACAAGAGGCTTAGAGCAGGATAGAGAAGGTTGTCAACTTTTATAATTTGCTAATTTGAGGTATTCACTTTTGAGTATTAATAGTGGTCTGTTGAAGCAGAGGATGCAGTGCATGTTGGTGTATTTTTAATTTCTGTTTGAAATTTACATGAAATTCATATGTAGTGCCATTATAAGAGAAATGGAAAATTAAATTTTACCTGGAATGGAAAACAGCCTTGGAAGTAACTAGTATGTCTTGATTTGTGATTTCCTTTCTTTGTTTCTTCATTTTAGATTTATCTGTTATTTTCTCTGTATTATTGTTGAGAGCTTTAGAAGTTTTTCACTTAGCTAGTAAAGATGTTAAATCTCATCATCTTTTAGTGTCTTGTTTCTCTTGGGTATTTCATTATAGTTTTCTTTTTCAAGAAACTTCCCTTCTTCTTTCATTAGTCATCTTTCTTACTAACTTCAGTGTTACCTGTCTCTTTTCTTTGATAACGTTTGTCTGGTATTTATCTCTGTATGCCCCCCCCCCCCCCCCCAAAAAAAAAGGGGGTAGGCTTTTCTGCTTTCCTGATGACTTTGGTTCTTGTTGTATAATCAACTGCTTTTGATTGATTGCTTTTTACTTTTTCATATCCTACTGCATCAAGTGTCTTGCTTCTTGCTCTGAACTGTGGCTATCCACAATATTGAATAATGACCTGTTGCAGTTTTCAGTTCCTTTGAGATCCAGCTTCTCTTCAGGACTCTGGTATTTTCCCAGGATATATTTTCTGCATTTATTACAGACAGCAGTTTGGTATTCATGAGGACCAGATAATTTGCTTTTGCCTAGTGCTGCTGAACTGAGAATTCAGTGAAAAATTTCCCTTTTGTAATTATCTTACTGTAGTCAATACTGTGCTTTGTCCCTCAACTTTTCTTAGCCCAAGTCTTCAAGGTGATTAAAATTGGTACAACAGAAGAAATCTATCCTGTCTGTAGGAATGGAAACACTGCAGTACTATAGAGGAAGGTTTGATTGCTTATTTGTACTTACTCAATTACAAAATAGTGGAAAATCAAACTGTCCCTTTGTCGTCATCATATACACACTATGTTACGCAAGCGCCATCTTTGTCAGAAAAACTTGAACACAGTATTTCCAACTGAAAGTAATTATCATTAAGTGTTAATTGCCGGTTATTACAGAGTCATATTATTGTCTTTCCTACCCTAGGCTGATTTTAAAATCTTGATTTTTTTTTTTTTTTTTTTTTTAATGCAGTGTATATTTCTATGAGCATAGAGGTCTCTCTTGGTAGTTTAGTGTTCTTCATCTTTATTTTTTTAACACATTGTATGTAATATACTCACTGAGATGCAGTCCTCCTTAGTGAATTTCTTAGTAAACTACATTCACTAATAACAGTGTTATTTGTCCATTTGCTTATTCCAGTAAACCTTATTGTATTTTTTCATAGAGAGGAAATATCTTTTCCCTCAGAAACTCTCTTCATGCTGATTAAGCCCTTGAGATTATGTGAACCCTTGGGAAAATGTACTTAGTTGTAATAAACAGGTGATCAGCCTGTTTCTTTGCTAGTCTTTATCAGTATCAGTGGATGTTCCCATGAGGCAGGAAGGATTTAGGCTGTTTAAGCAAAGATGAAGCTACAGGTATTTATTTTTTGGGAGAGAAACAAAACCTACTTAAAACTGTATTAGCAGCTATGCAAATATGAAAGTTTAGTAATAGTAATGTTCATTTCCAGAGATCACAACAAGTGTTGTGGAGATGGGTAATGCATAGACTTTCTTGAATGACCAGAAGTTGTTTGTTGGTCATCAGACTTTGAAGGAACAGTTGCAATGTTACCAATTTCTATCCTTGGTACTATTTTTATTCACTGTGAGGAGTGTCGTCACGTCTCCCTCCTATCTTTCCACTCTGTGGTGATCTCACGAGGATGATGTTGCAAACTGAAAATGATCTGTGAGGCATTATTAGCTAGGGTTCATTCTTGTAGCCCTTTGAACATATGTAGCTTTATTTGTGTGAGAATAACTCTTCCAGCTGGTCTCAGTCCAGTTCTCAGTGGACAGGGGCCTGCAGTCTGTAAATAACAATGATGGCACTTAATAACTCATAACAATAGTCTCAGCAAGGCCTTATTTAATAAAGACAGTGGATCTGTTGATCAGTTCATATAAATTCAGGTGTATGTGGTTGTGCTTTGCTTATGTTATAATTAGATTTTTTTTTCTATTTTTTTGTTTCCATTTGGGTTTTTCCCATGCCACTGCAAGAATTTTCAGCTTAATCTTTTGAATGGCAGCTGCTTTGCATTTTCAGAACTTAAGAATGACAAATTGCATAGAGTATGAAAATTTAGTATTCTTGTTTTCATGGACTATGTGAAATATCTTTTAAAAGTATGTCATTCCTAGAAATAAAATTGATTGTAGATGTATTCCTTCCCCCTACATATACTAATATTAAAATGCACCATAAACTAATTATATGATTACTTGTTTACTGTCTTTAATATAGAGGGAGGAAAAAAACGCAGCCACAATAATTAAAAAGGGTTTGTTCATGTATTTCTTTCCACTTAAACAAGTTTGCATGTAATTTAGCAGTGCACACTTTGTAATTTTTTAGTGTTAATGTTCCTTGGACCCCTTGATGATTAAATACCACCCTCTGCCATCACAGGCAGCTGATACCTAGTCCATGCAGCTCCAGAATATAGTCCATAGAGCAACTGTAGTAAGAGACCAGAAGGGGAGATAAAGGGAAAGATGAAAAGTATAGCTGGGCAGAATAAGATAGATTTGGGACATTTTCAGTGCCCTGGTACCGTTTAGTAGGTGTTTGGTTTGAATTACACTAGTTTCATCTGAAAATGTGGCTGTGGGTTTGTATGTTCTGGTGGGGTTTTTTGGGCCTAAAATCATGTGATTTGTTACAGCGTTTTCAAGTAGTTGGTGGATATGTACACTGCTTTGTGCATCATCTTATTTTGAACCCATGCATGTGTTCAGACTTACATCTCAGTATTAATTTATGTCCTCCTTAGAAGCAAAAATATTTTGCTGTTTTTAAACACCGTCTCAAATTTATGTGTGAAATCCCTTTGGTTGTTACTGTTATTGTTTAGCAATCTGGATTTTATTGCTCTTTGTTTTTTTTCTACTTCAGAGACTCAAATTATGCATACTTAAATGTTTTTATTAAAATCAGTGAGGCTTTTAACATGGGTGAAACAGAGGTGTCTGATTAAATGTGCAGAAGGTAGGTGAAGTATTTTAGTGGGGGAAAAAAAAGTACTTCTGAGCTTATTTTGGAATGCCTGAGAGTACCAGTTTTCCAAATAAGAGGCCTAAATCTCAAGTCCTTGATTTCTTCCCTAAAAGTGGAATTCTTCCCTAAAAGCATTGGTTAGTTTCATGTAGAATCTTTAGTTTCCGTGTTAGGTATTTGCTTTTTAAGTAGTGCTTCGAAATTTTGTCCCCTTGGAGTGAAATTTTCAAAAAAAAAGAAAACGGACTTTGTACTGTGACAAAGAATAAAGAATACAAAATAGTGAAGACTGAAATGTACTCAAAATCATGCACCAGCAGGATAGCATCTGTTTCCAGCCAAATTTTCAGGGGGTTAAACTGTCTCCTGAAGTAGACATCTAAAAGCAAGTTTGTTCTTTGAAGGGACTGTAGCAAAGTTGCTCTTTTAAGCAATATGTTTGGAACTTCTCTGTGAAGCATGAGAGTTCAATTGCACTTCAGTTCTTCTGTCTTAGGGCTGTGCGCTTTGAACAGAAGAATTTAAAAAAAAAAGATTCTTTGAGATGGAAAGGACATTTACAATCGCATGTTTAAATTTAGAGCCTAATGTTTAAATCCATGCCCTGAGGGAAGTTGCAGCACTTCAACCCTACCCTGCTTTATTTATGTTATATTTAGTGATTATTTAATGTGAAATACATTTTAAAAATTACTGGCAGATGCATCAAAACACAGTGTCCTCAATCACAGGGACATAGTAGGTTGATGAGTGTTCAACCTACTAATGCAAAAGAATCATGAATGTTCTTATGTATTTACTGTCACTCCTACTGTTAAATGTTGTTACAGAAGGATAGAGAGTCACTTTTGCAGAATAGCCTAATGAGTTCATGATCCTCTCTGATCTCCTTGGAGATCTGTTATTCTGTGCTTGGGCAGCTGCATGAATTAACTCAAGGTACTCTGAGTATTACTTATTTTAAAGAACAGATGTGCAGAACAGCTTTTACTTTTTCTCCTTACCTTTTCTTCCTATTCCCACTCTCTGTATTCCTGAGAAAGATTTGAGCAATTCAAGCAATTTTTTGAGCAACTAAAGAATTCTAGAGCAATTAAGTGTGACAGATTAATAGAACCTGGCTGATATTAAGTACTGAGTTGTTTGGCCATGTTAAAATTTAAAGGTTGCCAAGAATACCTGGAATTTTAGGTGCCAGGTGATATTTAAGGCATATCTCTGAAGTAATTAATTTAGGCACCTCTGATGCTTAAGCGGCAGCTGAACAAGGGCTTGCAGTTTTGGATTCAAGAGTTTAGATTCATTTTTTTAGTTCCTTTTAAACTGCTGAAATCCTATTTTTGCATTTAACAGAGTATCAAGATAAGGGCTTCTATGATACCTAGTTCTTATATTTATCCATTAACTGTAAAAGCAGTAAAGCAGTAACAACTGCATCCTGTTAAACTGTGGATGATTTGTCCTTGAGCTAGAAACATTTGGTTTCTTGCTCTAGTAGGAAAAATAATTTGTTTCATTTTTATAGCTTTTTTATTTTCTTTCTTCTCCAAATTGTATTCAGTTTGTGGAAGCAGAATTCTTGGTAATACAAACATTTATATTCAGTATGTGTGTGACTTAAAATCCAGAGAAGGGTCTTTTTATTTTGTCTTCTGCTGATGACTTTTGATCTGTTGCAACTCTTAGAAAGCACTAAAATTAATCAGGATTACATATTGGCAGCATTGAATTGGATGGGATTGCACTGGTAATCCTAGAACACAAACTGCCTGTTAAGAGACACAATATAATGTATAAATTCTCAATTGAGGTGACTATAATCAGTCTAACTGCAGCAGCACAGAGTGGAGCAAAATAAATTAGCTTGTAATGAGTTTTGTGATGCCCTGATCACTTTATTTTTTAGTGCCTGAAGTAAATAATTGAAAATGGGCTTTCAGTTAAAGCTTCTCTACAGTGTGCTTCAGTCTCACTGATAGCGTTTAGCACAGACCAACTTGAATTTCTTTTTAAATGCATTTTAAAATCCACCCCCTCAAAATACTTCTCTTTTTGTGTGTGTGGTGTTCAATTCTGTGCCACTTCTGTGGAATTTTCATGTCTCTGAGTCATGAAGCTCAACAGTGGCATTTTCACTGGTTACCACATAAGTGGCTATGGAAAGCAGGTGTGCTTTAAATGCCCTTTATATCTCTTCTGCATTCTCCACTTTCAAAATGAACTCCTTAAGTCATTATATTTATGAAACGTGTAATTTTATTCTTCTTTTTGGTATTTGTTGTGTCACTTAATATATGATACACTTGCTCGTATGGTGCTATTTTTTGAGGTACAAAAAATACAAAACCCCCTTAGTTCTTCAGTTGTTCAGGGTTTTGGGTTTTCTTGTTTTATCTCCTTCTATTTTACTTTTTTTTGCCCTTGGTGGTTGTTCACAGTTTCAATGACACATGCAATTACTGTAACTGACAAATTCTGCCTTGATAGCAAGGAGAAAGCATGTTTGCTGTTGCCACCACTGAAAAGTAATTACAGAGCTAAATCAGTGGAATTGAAAAATACAGCGCAGAGAATTCTGAAAAGTAAATAGGACATTAACCACAGTTCTGTTTGGGACTGTAATTACATGGAAATGCCAGATTTTGACTCATAAAGGTACTCTGAAACTGTGATTGTAGTTTGATTTGTAGCAGTGTAAATCAGGAGTAAATGCGATATGGGCATTACAGGAGCATAAAATAAATGTAACTTACTTGTACACTTTGGATTATTTCCAGTTTTGCCATTAGTCAAACAAGAGCATGAATTGCACCAGTAAAGCAGGATTGTTCTTTGCATCCGGGTCTGAGAGCGTTGTACTCAGCAGCACTGATTGTTCATTGCCATGGCTGCAGTTTCTACAGATATGTCACAATGCTGAAGGTGAGAATCATAGAATAGTTAGGCTTGGAAGGGACCTTAAGATCATCAGGTTCCAACCCCCGTGCCATGGGCAGGGATGCCACACACTAGACCATGTCGCCCAAGGCCCTTATGCACCCTTGTTTCAAGAGACCAGTCAAGACACTTTCTACACTCCGAGGTCTGCACTGCAACCTCCCCTCTCATCGGTTCTGTCCGGTGCCAACACCGCCACCACTGGGGCAGCCAGAGCAGAGCTTCCACACCGTGCCCTGGTCCTGAGGTGAGTGCTCACCATCCCACTCACTCCAGAGTTGAAGGGTGTCCTCTGGAGCTACTCACCTTGGCAAAAAGGAGAATTAAAGAACTAAAGTGCTCCCAGAGTTTAGCCATTAGAAAGGTATGACCAGAAAAACAAATATGTAAAATTGCAAATACCAGAAAAGCGTTATTTTTGGAAGAAAACTACATTAGGTGTGAAGGAATAAATATTAATGTGTGAAAGTATTTGTTTGAAATGGCAGCTATTTGGAGTTTATAGGCTTTTAAGCTTTAAGAGCTTACAATGAGGGTCAAGCACAGGAAATTGTGAGGGAGCAATTATTTAAGTATTATCCACATCAGTGCTTATACCAGGTTTAGTAACACCACCTACACGGGAGGAAAAGGATGTAAGTAACAAATGCACACACATAGGAGTTACATGGAAAAAATAATTATGCAAAACTTGGGAGAATTTTCCTTTTTTTTTTTTTCTTACTGTTTTTTAGTCTGTAGATTCTCCAGCTAACACCACCTAAACCAGTGTTTCTTTCCCCCTGCTTATGGTCTTGACCTTTCATACTTTCTGTTTGCATTTGTTGAAGAGATGGAAATGATAGCGCAAACTTCAGGAGTTGTTCAAGCACATTAAAGCCACAATTAAAGTTATAGCCTGGGATTCCATAAAGAGCAGCAAAAGCCATTCCTTTAACCCCAGTCTATCAGCCAAATTTCTCTTAGGCTGAACTAATTCCCAGAGATGTTTGTTCAGCCAGTTTATAAAGAGTGGCTTTTAGAAATCGAACTTTTGTGCTCCTTCAGTCGTGTCCAGTACTGCCAGCTAGTGGTCGACTTCAAAAGCTTAACCTGGAGGAATTCATGTTAGCAGTTTAAAATATAATCTAAAAGTTAATGTTAAAGTTCCTATTAATCTAACATACTGGGAGGGAGGCAGAAAAAAATGCTCTACAAAAGTACTGGACCTGTGAAGTTGCTTGGGCTTCTGGGGTCATTTTTGTCAGATGTAGTCATTCCTTTTGTACGTACTCTTTCACACATGTAATTTTGATCTCTATGAATGTTTTATACATCTTCTGAAATGTGAGAACTGCTAATAACTTTAAATACTATCATTTATTTTAAAATACTGTCACACTCAATTTCATTTGTCATTGAGCTTTTACAATTCTTTTTTACTTTAAACAGTAGCCTAGAATATTTGATTTTTAAATTATATGTTACCTTTGGAAGCTTGTAGTATTTTATGGTTATTTTAATGGAGGCTTTGCAAGTCGTCGTTGACACGCGAATTCATCTAGTAAGTGACTTGAAAACTGTTAGGATTTTCTTTTTCATATTTCTAATGGTTCCAGTATAAATGGACACAATTTATGAGTTAGAAATTTATTTGAGCTGCAGATCCTATAAATTCTTCTTGTATATGAAAATGAAGCTCAGTTCTCTGCTTGCTAAATCTTTATCAGGAATCTAGAAAATCCTGCATTTCTGATTTAAAAATCCTAAAATCACTGAGAATTTCTCCTAAAAATCTGCAAGGGCAGCTCATCTGTCCAGTAGAAAGTAACCATTTTTGCACAGTTCTCAAGATAAAGGTTCCCTTGACAATCTGTATGAATGCAATAAAGAAAGAAGCAGCCATTAAAATAATTGTTTAACTTGCTGTTTAAACAAGAAAGCTTTAAGGTGGAAGTCACAGCTGCAAATCCCAGCTGTCTGCTAGCATAGTTCTTATTTGCTAAGCTTAGAAATTCTTCCTCTGTAACAATATCAGACTGCTGAACAGACTTTCTTCTTCCCTTTTCTGCTTTTGGTATCTCTGAGAATGTGAAGATTGTGACATTTTGAGGAAAATTCATCCAGTTTAAAAACTTGCTAGTTTTGAGAACACTTTTACAGACTTTTTCATCTGGTCCTTTAATTTTGTAGAATGGAATCTGTTTCTTTCTTCTGTGTTATCATGCTTCCTAGTGTTCCAAATGATACATTAGTTTTTTTCTTTTGGTTTCTTTTGATCTCTGCCAAAGAACTGAATATTTAGTTTCTGTAAAAAATAAGTGGTATTTTAGCCTATTTTAGCCTGTTTGCAAGAATTCAATAAAGAGTGTGTCTGACAAGATGCATTTTCCGCTTTTCCATCTTCTTTGCAAGTGGCTGGATCTTTGCACATCCCCTGCAGGAAAGTCAAACTGATACCAGGTTTTTAAAAGAGGACAGGAAACCAGAAACTGAACTGTAAACACTAAGTAAGCCTCATTAACAGCAAGCTTCATAGGTGAACACATAACTAAGTTCTTATTTATTGGAGCAGCAGTGTTGGTTGCATTCTTCTCCTGATGTTTTGATAAAATGGTTTGGGATGGAAGGGTCCTTAAAGATCATCTAGTTCCAAGCTCCCTGCCACAGGGAGGGACACCTCTCACTAGACCAGGTTGCTCAAAGCCCCATCCAGCCTGGCCTTGAACACTTTCAAGTATGGGACATCCACAGCTTCTCTGGGCAGCCTGTTGCATTGTGTCACAGCATGTTCTAGATAGTTTGCTGGTTCTGGTTGTCTCTTTTGAGTTAGGTTTCTGTTCATTTAGCCTAAAAGCATTTTTCTTAAACAAAACCAATCAATTTTGTACACTTAACCTAATGCTCAGGCTAAGGTTATCATGTCCTTCGTAGAGATAATATAGAACTTAAAGCGGCTCATTTATGTAGGGCATTCCAGTGTCACATGATTTAAGATTATTTTGATTAACTTATTGATTTGGGAGGATAAAGGGTAAATTATGTTTCTTTTTACTGTTTTGTTTTGTTTTGTTTTCCATGAGCTTGCTTTCTTTTCATGAGTGAAAGAAGAAATATAAGCTTCGAATGTAATTTTTTTCAATACTTATTAACATTTGAATGTATTTTTTTCTCATTATCAACAGTTTGTTTAAAAATATTAAGGTAATAAAAAACTAGTAAATCCAGTCAGCTAATGAATTAATTAGAAACATTTTTTGGAAGTATTGAAAATAAGGAATTATTATGCTATACCATATATATCATATAAATGCAATGATCTGTTTCTAAAAAGCTGTAGATTTTACTCAGAAATAAGTGTTACAGGCTTCAGTTTGGTTTTTCATGTTATAGAAAACCTCTGATAAAAAGAAAAGTTATATTAACTTTAAGATACATAATTTTTTTTCGCATTTACAAACAGCATTTTTTGTTGCACGATTTCAGTTCCCAGTATGGTAATGCAAACAATTTTATTTTTTTAGAAGTAAAAAAGATATTTTACAGAATGGAAATTTAGAATTGCTGTCTAAACCATTTCTCATTCCTTAACACTCCAGTCCATTGTCTGTGTCATACCCTCATTAAAAAGTATTTTATTTTTCATCAGGAATATTTTCATGTGAAATGCTCTGGTCAGCATGGTGATACACGTCATTCTCTGAAAATTTCTGAGAATAATATGTTGCGATGAGTCATTCCTGCAAATGTGCAATACGGGGATTGAGCTGGTTTGCAATTTTCCCTAAGTGGAGCTGCCTTACTTTGAAAAATTAGCTTGCCAGCTGTTATTAGCATCTGCAGTATTTCTACGTCATGCTCTTTTCAGTAAACAGGATATAGTTTTTACTTTTAAGGTAAAGCTGCTCCTAAATACCTGTGCTGTAAGAATCATGAAAGGGTATATGTGTTGATAGGTTTCCATCTCAGTTTACTGTATGCCTGTGTTGACTATGAAGGGACTAGTAAATAAATTCATGTTTAGAACAGAGGTATAGATTGCCATGCTTGCTTTTGGAATGCCTGGACAGGAATTTCATTTAACAAAAACATGTGATGGTCACAGAAGTAATTGGATGGTAGTTAGTAGTAGATGGTCACAGTATTGATTATGAGCAACCAGCTGGAAGGTAACTACAGTGAAAATGGCTTTTATTCCATTTGGATGCCGGTTATAGCTGATGCCTCACTGAAGATCCTTGAATCTAATGAAGCAGATGTAGACTTGATAGGCTGTCTAGCTCTAAGCCTCCATGATTTCCATGGAAGACACCTCAGTAGGTAGCACTACTGAAAACCAAGAAAGTACATCAAAAATTGAAGGAAACTCTTAGTGCAAAATCTTGGTTCAGATTGCTACAGGGTCTGCTCTGTTAAAATTCAGTTTATATGATCCAGACTTTTAGAAAATCTATGTAGATCTATAATACTAGCTCTTGTGTTTTAAACATTGTCTTCACAGTCAGAGTAGTAGAGTAGATAAATTGCATTAATTTAACAGATATGTGAATCTTTGAGATAGGCAACATTTTACTGTTAACTGCTTAATCTGAAAATCGTTTCCTGGTTATTTTTCCCATACAGAAATTGTAGTTCAGTATGCACCCAGAATACATCCCATCCAAAATAAAATTATAGTAATTTATATATGCAGAATGATTAGAAAAAAGTGGAGTTAATATTTCTCTAAGTTGGTTGTATAAAATTTTGCCTGGTAACAGGGTAATTCAGCTGTCAGTAACCACATGTAACCATGTCATAAATGAATACAGAAAACAAAGTAATTGAACAGAAAGAAAATGAAAATTGTTTTTTGGCTTTTTTTTGTTGTTGTTGTTTTTATAAGTAGAACAAAAGCATAAAAACATTTGTTTAGGGGACAGGGTAACAGATGTAGGAATGGGCAGCAATCATTTGTCAACATAAACCATGATGGCAGCATCCAGAGGAAAATTATGCTAATAAAAAAGTCATGCCTCATGGTACCATTATTACTTGCCTGTGATACATGAATGATAATGAGGATTACATCACTTCTCGAATTTCTAAATTGCTTTACAACCTGATTGCTTATACATTACATTCTGCTTCACAGTTGACAGATTTTCATCACTTTCCAATGACTTTAGATTGTAACATTCTCCATTCTTTGCCTTAATTATACATGCAGATCATTGTTTCGTATTTCCATAAAACTCATGAACATTTTCCCTGAGGCATTTCTTCTTTTGTCCAGCTACTGGGGCTAAGAATTTCTGGTACAGAAATGGTTTCTACTTGCATGGAAAACTGCATTTCCTGGTCATACTGGTTCTGTGTTTTGGTTTTGATCATCAAATGTGTGCTGAGCACTGGACGTAGGCTCCACCCTTTTACTTATATACGTGTTTTTTTCTTGGTAGGTCTTGTAAACTTTTTTTCTTTTTCTTTGTAGTTTATCTTTGAAACTGCTCATCTAACACTAATTTCTTTCATCAAATATCTTTTATTTGGATCACAGCGGAAGTAGTGGTAGTGGTCCCTTTCTTCTTTGATCTTCTGGAATTGTCTATCTGATGGTCGATTTCAAAGTGTTCTAGTGAAGCAAAATTAGAAATCCTAATGGAGCACCTGTTAAGAACACTTACTGGTTTTGCTCAACTTCTGGAGAAGCTCACAATGGAAAGTGCAGAAGATCCAGGCTATTTGCCAATAAAGAAAGGGGTGCTGTAAAGAAGTCTTCCAGTCTGTTTGGAAATAAAGTTACTTGGCTGAGTTATATTTACCCTTCTAAAATTTATAAGATATAAATGGTGAAAAAATATTAATGAACTATCATCTCTTAGTAATTATTTACACCATACTAGAAAGATTAACATTAGCTTCTAGTGCTTCCTTTCCCTTTGTGTCATTTATGAATTAAATTATCTGTAATTTAAGAGGCATGGAAAGCTGTGTCTTGGTGAGAGCAATCTTTTCTTCACAAGTCCTGACAAAACATACATTTTAATTAAAAACCTTTCAAACTGCATCTAATCAATTGGATAGTTCCAGTTGAATAGTTCATCCTAAACATGTTCAACATATGCAAACTCCATCTCAAAGCACATAAAGTATTTACTAAACAAAAAAGTAATAAAAAGGTCTTGAGCTAGCCAAGTAATGACACAAAAGAGGTCACAAGGTAGATTCTTTCCCTGTGTGAATTGGCACAGGTCCATTTAGAGTCAGTACAGTTTGTCTGTAGGTGTCTCATTATGTGAGCTTGTGCAAAGACACAGATTTGGAACAGTGATTTGGTGGTACATCCAAGAAAATACCTACCTACGGTTGTATACTCGGTTTCAATGAAGAAAAGCTTCTTAATTTTGAATCTACTTTTACTTATGTTTTTCAAATGTAACATTCTCTCTAGAGCATTCTGCAGATCACGCAGCAACATCTTTTTCTGTCCCAGTGCACAAATTCAGAGAGACATTTGGAGTAATTAGAGTAGCTTTGGTACTTTGGATGAAGTGAAGGCTTGTCTGTGCAAAATCTGCGCAGAGCCAGACCTGAATTTAGTACTCACTGCATGCTCCTTGCTACCTCTTAGCAAATATTTTTATTTTTTTCCAGGAGTGCATTCCTGTGCTGCAGCTGAGTACATGAGTGAAATTAGTCAGTGTATTATTAATTCATACAATGGCTTACCATGTGCTGTCTTGCTATGGACAAGTCTGACGTGTTGGGTTTTTAAACTCCCTTTAGTTTCTAGTTTCAGAAGAGAAGTCAAGCTGCTGAACATTAAACATTTTTGCAATAAGCAGTATTCTTTACCCAACTGATTAATTTTTATTTTTCACCTATGTACATTTAAACTGCTTCCATAAAACACAGATACAAAAGATTTCTTCTGAGTCACTCCCATGTTAACTGTAGCCCAAAACTGCAGTCAGCAAAAGTTCTAAGTTTTACCATAGCGTTGAAACAACTCTTCTGTCACTACAGTGCATCTGAAGAGCTTTGGAAACACAACTGTTCAGTTTCATTTAAACTATGAATAGAAAATTTATGTCATTACAGCCTTATAAATGCGCAATGTCCTGTTAATTATGCTTTGTGGGTCTCTTAGGCTTTTCATAATCCTTGCTGTAGCACAATATATTTTTCTTTATTACAATATGTTGCTTAGTAATGCACAAATCTCACTTAAAATGCGACTACTTGCATGTTTTTTAATGGTTGCCTGTCTTAACTTAAAAGACGGACTCAGTAATATGCCTCTCTCTGTGCCAGCAATGAGGATGATAGTTTCATATCATGCTTGTCATCATTAAAAGGGTGATAGCTCTCTTTATATGTCTTTTCAGACACTGAAATACATGAATAAAAAACGCCCAAATACAGGAGAGGGAGAGGAAGCAGTCTGTGTAAGGGGGCGGGGGGGGGGGGTAGGTAAAGAAGGGGAGAGGCAAAATCAGAGACATTAGTCTCTAATGGTCTGCACCTGGATACAATCACCCTTTCAGGCCAAGCACTGGGCATTCTGGAATGAAATTTCACAGCTGGAACACAATGCTGTGTCTCAGCAAGCCAAAACCATTGGGTGTATGAAAAAGGACTCTTTTGGGTTTAGGTTTGAAATGCTCACTTCATAGGAAGTTTTCTATTCAAAAAAAGCTAATTTCATCAACCAGTTCTATTAAAACTTGTAACTGCAAATGAAGTCATAATGTGATTTTTTTTTTAATGGGCCCCCATGACCAAGTGAAATCACAAGCAATATCATCCACATACAAGGTACTACTTATAAGAATGACAGGTGGTTTTGGTTTTCCCATGCAACTTAATCCCTTTTCCTCCACCAAGGATATTCTCCTTTGAATGACCTGTTGTATTGTAATTATCTCCTGAGCAGATACCTTGTAAGAGAAATACAATGCTGTTTTGAAGCACATGCACAATTTCACTCCTGTTTTGCTTTCAGAAATGGACAACCACCTTTCAAAGGGTGAGTGCCAGAAACTCAACTTTTGATGATGGGTTTGCAGAATAACTTATGTTTTAAGAATGATGTCCCTCTTTTGTCACCTGCTATTAAATCACACTTCATGCCTCAGAAAGAGGTGTTGAAAAATTACTGTGCCCAGCTGTTTCTACAAATAGTATGTTTAGATTCTGGCTGAGATAACTTTGCTTTCAGAATGATGCTAAAATCTGCATGGTAGTCTGTTGCGTAAAATAAAGCTTGATTCTACTAATAGGTGTCTGACACAAATGTGCTTGTCTGACTCCCATCACCTAAGCCATGGTTTACTTCACTATGAAAACTGAATTGATGCCAGTATGGGTGTTTCCACAGTAGTATTGATATTGAGTATAATGCTGGCTTAAAGTTCTTAGCTTTTTAAGCCAAGTTTGTAAGAAAAGAGGAAAGAATGTAATAAATGAGGGCAGGGTGAGGGAGAAAGGCTGCTAAGATATGGGACTAAGAGAATATAAAAAGAAAGGCCTTTAGTTGTTTTGCTGTTTCCCAGAATAGGGATAACATCTTAGCTAGGGAGGGTCTGACATGTTGCTGTGAGGTGGGTACCCTCTACCTCCTGTTCTTTTCCTGTGTAGCTATAGGTGTACAAACTATTCAGGTATGGGTAGTTTATGAGAAAAAAAAAAAAAAAAACATTTACAAGGTTAGTTGTAGATTGTAAGAGAATTTGAGAGCGAGGGGTTATAGACAATGGCATGTTTTTAATCTTTCTGGCTAGTGAGAAGCTGCTTTTGACCTTGGCGAAAGAGGAAATTTCTTTTTTTTGTGCATCTGATCAGCTGGATCAAGTTGAGGTTTTTGGGGCCTCAGTCACTAGTACAGTAAAAAGAGGAATTTTAAACAAAAGGGATCAAATTTTCTGCTGCATAAATGCTCATAGTTCCAAAAGAATCAAACTGAGACTGTTCAGACTTCAGGCATGTGGTAAGTTCCATGAAGATTTTGAGTGTTAGCTTTATATTCATGTAACGCTGTATTTAGTCACAGGTGGGTTTCAGTCACACTTCAGTCTGTTTATTGTCCCCAAATTGTTGTGCACAGAGTTATTTTTGCTACAGAAGCACAACTTTCTCCTTTGCCCCTCCCTCTCTTAGACTAACTGACTTCCTTCATTCCACCTAAAGTTTTTTACTTGACACCAGCATTAACAGCCCCAGATCCAAGTTTTCTGGCTTCTGTATAGAGTCATGGAGCATCACAGTGCTTCATCAGCTAATACCTCTTGGCAATCTGTTTGGCAAAACACTCTTAGAACTCAAACCCCTGCTGCCCACGGAGTGCAGAAAACCTTTCCACGAGTGTTTGGTGTTTTGGTTTTGGTTGGTTGGTTGCTTGGGTTTTTTTCTGCTTTCTACTCTTTTCAAACAGTAAAACCATCTCTAGTCATGGCTAAGAGAGGAAATTGGTGGCAGTGGAAATGTTCCACAAAAGAAAAGGCTCTACTTTTGAAATGGCCCCCAGATTTGCAGGGTTGAAGATTTTATCCTATATATATTGTAAACAGTAGGATTACTATTCAAATATTCCTTGAATAAAATGGTATGGAAAGTTTACATCAGCACATTCATTTTCTTCACAGTTTTTGTATTCAGTTAATAAAAAATTAAGTAATTAAATGAAAATATTTAGATAAAAACTGTTGAGGCTGTTTTTTCCCTCTATTTTGCTTGCAAAATTCAGGGAACTGAGTTTGTTTATTCCAAAGAAGATGACAGCAAGAGGAAATCTTCAATTACATAGATATTTCTACAACAGTTATCTGTGTTTGACAGTAATCTGTGCTCTTGTGCTCATAGCAAGTAGAATGGGAAATAATAGATTTAATTGGATAAGGCAAAAAAGATCTAGGCTAAAATTGTAAAAAGCTTGCTGCTATTGAACCACTGGAATTGATAGCATGAATTAGTAGCACAGATTTTGTTTCTGCAGCTTTTAAAGATGCATCAGATAACTAGGTAGAACTAAATTTCTGTATTGTGTAGGTGGGAGAAATGTTTCCTCTATGACTCTTATGACTCTCTTCATGTGAATATTTTGTGAAAGTGCATATGTGTAATCTGCCATAAGAAGATGAAGTTTTCAAGTGTATGTTAGAGGTGTGAGAGGTTCATGGGAGCATAGCTATCCTCAGGAAAACTGAAACAATTATTTGGAACTTGCAAGATGATGTTGTCTGTCCTGCAGTTTTTCCCAAAAATGTGTGTTCTAATATGACAAATTACTTTAAATTCCAATTCAGGCTAAAATGTTACTTAATAGTAATTATATGCACTGATTGGAATATGTGTCAGGTGCCATATTTAATTTCTATGTGATAACAAATAATTAAAATATCAACTAGAAAAGCACTGGCTTTGAAAGCTAAAAAAAAGGTATATTTTCATGCCCCACTTTGAAATTATATTCTAACGTAAGGAAAATACAAAATGAAATCCACTTTTTTTTTTTTTTTTTGGTCCCTTAATATTCAGGATATAAAATATGCAAAGTACATTTAGATCATGTTTAGACAAATTCATTTTGTAGTTCAATGCAAGCTACAGGCCAAGCTGGTAGAACTACATCAAATTAATTGCTAAGCAGTGAAAGCTTATATCTTTCTCAAAGCCTTTACATTTATCCAGTTCTAATTTGTCCAAATCAGTGTTCAAGGCCAGGTTGGACAGGGCCTTGGGCAACATGGTCTAGTGGGAGGTGTCCCTGCCCATGGCAGGGGGAGTTGGAGCTAGATGATCTTAAGGTCCATTCCAGTCCTAACCATTTAATAATTCTGAGTTAAAATAAAAAATACATTATTGCCATTGTGAGCAATATTTTAATTTTTAACATTTTTTTCCCCTTGGAAAATATTTATGTCTTTGAAATTAAGTAACCCTCCAAAATCTTGCAATTAAAGTTGTTTCTCAAGAGATTGTCTTTGTTCTCTATTGTCGTAGTATATGGAAACTGGTGTTTAAATAGTTTGAGGAGCCAATTCTTTTCTGCCTTACATGAATATTTTCTTTGCTTCATTTCTATAGAAGAAAGTCATTATGAACCTATTTATGCAGTTGTTAAAGGATGAGAATCAACATTAATGCAGTTAGTGGATCTAGCAAAACTGTAAAGAATACATCCACAAAATTTACATTGTTTTTTCCTGTAGTGTATGGTTTTCTACTATCTAAGAATTTGCTTAAAATGTCTTGTGGGTTTGGGTGGTTTACGTTTTGTTTTGTTTTAGAATTTCCTAGAAGCTCTTAGAAGAGTAAGATTTGTCATGAAGTTCTACTTTAGATTTTATTTTTATAAAAGTATTGTCATATAAAGTTACAGCTTTTTCTCTTCCCAAGATGTTTGGTTAATAGACTGTAACTGGAGATTTCAGGAAGGAGAATATGGCAGCTTGTCCATGACATGGCAAAAAAATATGAAGAAAGGGAAGCGATCTCTCTTTCCCTCTCTGCTTCAAGCAAATTACCTCTGCTTTGGCCATTTTCAATCCGAGCCTTCTAGCACTTTACATTTAAATCTGAGAGAAGCATTATCTTTGTGCATGTGTTGACCACAGTTCCTTGACTACTGTTCTGTTATGCTTTTTCTCAAGGAGGTGAAACTTTCTCAAATAAATCATACAGTTTTTTAAAGATTTCTTTCAAAGTTCTGGAAATTGATCTGCCTGTTAAGGGCACATACTGAAAGTGTTCACAGTATTGCAGTTGGTGAATGTTCAGCTTATGGTGAATTACAGGAAATTATCAAAACAGATTAATTATGGGAACAAAGAACTATTCTGATGCCCCCAACCCACTAGTTTATTTTTGTTTGATTAATGGCTTGGAAAATGCAGTGTCTTACAAGAAAGGTGCTTATTATCCTCTTATTTAGCTAGTTCCTTGGCTTTTGTGAGAATTAAACATATCCTTTTCTTCCAAATCATCTTGCATAGTATCCAAACATACATGTATAAGAAAAGAATATATGACATTCAGATGGTTATACAATATACCTTATTTTATGGTCAGATACTTGTAGCTTCTGTCGTAGTAGTATATTCTAGTTAACATTGAATAATCTGGATAGAACTCTGACATTAATATATAGATATATGCTTAAGCAAATCTTGATCTATAATGAAATGAGAATCTTTTTAATAAGTAGTAGATACCTTGTCTGGCTTTTGGGCATCTTTTGCTTGAGGCAAACTTGTTCAGATTAGAGAGACGGCTGATGTAAATCAAATTGTTGTTAGTTAGTAGAGCTAAATGAATTTATAGCAGCTGGGACTTTGCTTTTCTGAGACACACTACACCATATCCAACTTTTTTAGTTCAATGTGTTCACAAGAGCTGAAAAAATTATTCTTATAAATTACTGTAGTACTCAGCAGCATTTGTAATGAACAATTATAGAATCATAGAATAGTTAGGGTTGGAACGGACCTTAAGATCATCTAGTAATTATGAAGGGAAGATTCCTGATTTTAGATTTCATTGCTTTTATTTTCAACTGTCCAAGAAACTTAAGGATACCTGTCAATGAAACTACCTCAACAAATGAAATTACATCTTAGTACCTTTCTACCTATTGGGTATCTCTCGTGTTTCTCTTTGGATCTGAGAGCACCTCCAAATGATCTAAGGTGTTCCTTTTTTCTTGTTCTAAACAGTCATGTACCAGTACTGTCATAAATAATTGTTCTAATGATGCACCAAGTTTCATTTTATGTTTGTGAAGTCCATGGGAACTTTGCTGCTTGGGAGAAGCGTTACATAAAGAATAACTTATTCTGGTAGGTGGGATGAGGAGAGATTCAGCTTCTAGAAGAAAAAGGGTAATCAATGAACTATTGAAAGAGCTCTGTAATATCCTGATGGAAGTACAGACTCTATAGCCCTGCTGGTTGACTTTGACATGCTTTTTTTTCTTCTTTTTTCCCAAATGCAGAAGGTTCAAACAAATGATAAATTTTGCAGCTCTTCATAGCTCAGAGAGCCTGTGGGCTGAACAGTGTATGTTCCACTTTGGATTTGTACAAGCAGATGATCCAGTCTGAAGTGCACAGTTCAAAATCCTCAGCATGCCTTCAGTCCATCTGTTGCAGCAGAGAATCTCCTTACCCAATACCTGCAGAAAAAAAAAAAAAAAAAAGACAGGAATTCCCTATGAAAAAGGATCAGCTTAACTTTGGAATACGTAAATACCATCTTCCTTATGACTTAACTTTTTTTATAGGAAGTCAGAACAGCAGGAGTTTGAGCTGTTGAAAATTGCTTCTGATAAATTCAGGAGAAGGATAAAAAGTAACAGGAATATCACATTCACTTTGCTTCCCCTTCCATTGCATTCTCTCTTATTCAATATTGTTATATTTTAACAGAAATGTTCAAAGTGAAACTGAAATCTTTTACAGTACCCTTAAAAAGCTATTTGTTTATAACAAGAATCAACATTTCATATAATTTGTTACTTATTTCTTTCAGTGGTCATAACTTTTCAAGGTAGCCATAGAGAAATAATTTCAAAAGAGGTTGAAACTATTTAGATCTCATCAGAGGAGATGACCAAGCAGCTGTTAGCCTTTCTTCTTATCCAGAGAGTAACCATTAGTGTCTTTCATCAGGTGAACCAAAATATAGTTGTTTTCTATCAAAAAGATTTTTACATTATTTTCCTCACAGCATTGTAATCTAGATTCATCTTTATAATAAAAAGAATTTTGAATGCTGCTCAGCTCTTTTTCAGAGCTGCAAAATAAAAAGCATTATAATATGCTCTATATTACTGTAGCTTTTGATATATAAAATGCTTTAGATACACAGGGGAGAGGTATAAGCACATCATTCAGATCTAAATGGATTTCAAAATATTCCCCATATTTCTTTAAATATTTCTAAAATGTCTGTCTAGAAAGATCAGGGTTTGCTCCAAAGGTGACTGAAAGCTGATGGGCTGTTTCTTACTGCTTGAGAGGGAGGGAGGAAGGAAGCGCGGAACGTAATACTTTAATCAGCTTCACTTTTTTAATCTAAGAAAGGAACCAATTATACAGCTTGAGGGTAATGATCCATGCCATACCTATAGCCATCAAAGCTCACAGTGATTGATTCCAGGCTTTTAAAATTGTTTCCATAGCAACATCAGAATATTTCTGTTGTTGGAAAAAATTAAATTTCGACTATGTTTTCTATCTCAAGTTAGCTTGCCTTGGTAACTTAGATGATGCCAGAAGCTCTTGATAAGAGAACTCACAACAACCATCCAAAAAAGAGGAATTTCTCTTCCTCATCGTTTAAAAATTTGTTTTTCAGCCTTGAAAATATAAACTGTTGCAATTTTTTTAGTATTAAAGTGACAAGGATTTCACTGTTTCCATATAACGTTGCAAAGAGCAAGCATTTTACCTTCACTGCACTTACTTGTATTTGCAGTTCTTCACAAGGTGTCAGTCTTCTAGTAAATCCTGAATTGGCCTCCTCTGTTTCTTGTTCCCAGAATTTAAAGGTTTGGTGCTTATTATGAAGCACATAAATCTGTAAACTATTATGAACGTTTACTGCAGGTACGCTAATGTTTGTTTCTTTGCTAAAGTAGTGTGTGGCAGAATAGAGCAGCATGAATCATACCTGGTGAGCCAGAGCAGGATCATGATCTATTTATACGATTTTTCTTTATGCCTCAATAATTTCAGTGCCTTTTCACTTCATCGCTCAGCCTTACTTCTGCTACGCCATGATATTTACAACAGATGTTTTTTTATTTATCAATAAAAAGCAGAAAAACACAAGGCCTCTACAAAATAAAAAAAAGACTAGGTTTTCTTTCCATCATTCCATGAGAATAAGCTTTTGCTCTACCCAAAGTGACTGAATTTACATTTAATATTTGATAGCATATTTTGTCTCATATCTTCTCTCACTTGTAGTTTATAATGGAAGGTGAACAACTCATGTGCTTTGCGTTATGTTTTGGCACAAAATTACCCAATAATAATAATAATGCTTACTTTTCAGCTTCAGAAGAGATTTCTAAAATATAAATATTCTATTTTAAAGCAGTGAAAAAACATCATAAATACCTTAGACATGGGGAAAATATAGATTCTATTACTTCTTCATTGATTTTAAAGTGGAATTTGCATTTATAAAAAAAAAGTTCTACTACCAAAAATACCATGCACTGCAAGAGTTCTATGCAATAATTTTCAAAGTGCAAGGAGGATGATCCTTTTGAGGACACTACGAACACTATTTTGAGGCATCAGATATTGGTTAGTTAAGGTCTGAGATTACAGGATTAAGGGGCAAAGTTAAACCTAGTAAAACATTTTTTTTTTATTTTAAGATTAAAGACCTGAAAAAAAAAAAAAAAGGCATGATCCAGTTGTGAATATTTAGGAAATCTGGGATCTGTCTTCTTTGAGTCTTTAAGAAATTAGAAAGTTGGGAGTGGTGGAGGGGCAGGTGGAGAGGGACATTGTATGGGGATTTTTTCCCCCTCTGCCATTTTAAAGGCAATGAGATATGAATTCCATATGAGAAACTATGTGTTTCTCTCAGAAATGGAAGATTCACCTTTACTAAGGCTGAAATTCAGCTTTGTGCCTCAAGCCCACACAAAAAATGTGTACCATCTACCTCAAATAACTTCCACTTAAACAGTGCTTTAATAGTGTGCCTGAGGCATAATTACAATGAGTTTGCATGTCACTGAATGCTGTACTCCAGGATCATAGAATCATAGAATCGTTAGGGTTGGAAAGGAAATGAAGCTGATACGCTGGAGGGAAGGAATGCCATCCAGAGGGACCTTGACACAATTGCGAGGTGAGCTGATGCCAACCTCATGAAGTTTAACCATGCCAAGTGCAAGGTCCTACACCTAGGTCGGAGCAATCCCAGGCACAGCTACAGGTTGGGCAGAGAAGAGATTCAGAGCAGCCCTAAGGAGAAGGACTTGGGGGTGTTGGTTGATGAGAAAATGAACATGAGCTGGCAGTGTGAGCTTGCAGCCCAGAAAGCCAACCATATCCTGGGCTGCATCAAAAGGAGTGTGACCAGCAGGTCGAAGGAGGTGATCCTACGCCTCTACTCTGCTCTTGTGAGACCTCACCTGGAGTACTGTGTGCAGTTCTGGTGTCCTCAACATAAAAAGGACATGGAACTGTTGGAACAAGTCCAGAGAAGGGCCACAAGGATGATCAGGGGACTGGAGCACCTTCCGTATGAAGACAAGCTGAGGAAGTTGGGGCTGTTCAGTCTGGAGAAGAGAAGGCTGTGTGGAGACCTCATAGCAGCCTTCCAGTATCTGAAGGGGTCCTATAGGGATGCTGGAGAGGGACTTTTCATTAGAGACTGTAATGACAGGACAAGGGGTGGTAGCTTGTATTTGTTGTATTATATATCGGAGATGTCATAGAAATACATAGCAGTTAGGTTGCTTTTTAAGAGCATTAGTTTTTAGCTATTTCTTGACCGTATCAGCTTTTCTTGCAAATGCTAGCACCTTGGCACATTTCCATTTGCTTCAGTGAGTTTTGGGGAAAACCTGAGCATCTTTATTACATTTTTCCTGCTTTATTTACGCTTGATTAAGTCACAAAGAACAATATAGCTACTGACCAGATGCATTCTTATTGCATATGCAACCTATTTCCTTAAAATACCACAAGAATCTGATCATGCATAGAAAAAGATATTTTGTCTTACTAATTTCTTCTGAAATGTGAATTGTTACTGTGTTTGATTCCTATTGTGAAAAGGCCATCTGGTATAATAAAGTACTGTATATAGCACAAAAAAATTTATTTTGTGCACAAAAAGATTCTTTGGTTAATGTGTTTTTCATACTGTTATTGTAAGTCCTGCTAGTTTCATAATGGTTTAGTTCCAACCTTTTTTTTTATATAAGATTTCAATTGCTCATCTGGTTTATGAACTAGACCCAGGCATGCCCACTAATCTTTGATTATTTGGATAGAAAACAATCAGTTTCTTACCTTATGATGAGACTAGAAACTCCATCTTCAGTTCCTCTTATTTATGACTGGAAAGAAGCTCGGAAGAGTTCCTGAAATTTTTGTCATTATGAAACGCATTAAGGACATGAAAATAATTCAAGGGCACCAGGACACTTACTTGATTATGAATAAAACCTGTGAAAAGCAAAGCATTCTAATCTGTAGGGTCAAAGAAAATGAAAAGGTGATTTTAGTATTTGGATAACACTGCACAAGTATAAATATTTGATTGCAAAATGTAACCCTTCCATTTATCCTTACCTAACCTTCTACTAAGGACCTATCTTATTAGCTGTCTCGTTAAGGAAGTAATTACCACCTGAACCCCAGTGCCTAGGTGAACGTGAGATAAAAAATGAATTTGGCTTTTATCCAGGAGGAAAAGAGAGTGTTTTTCTGTCTACCTCTTATCTTACAGCAAGAGTATCTCTGAGTTGTGTTTTGTTCACGTTATGTGCAAAGTCTCCAGGCTTTTACTGCTAAGATTTGCTGCAGTTTTGAGCACAGGCAGTTAATGAAATACATGATGAGGTGCAGTCAGTAATTTTTTTTCTTTCTTTGATCTTGGCCTAAGAAGCTACTCTGCTTAAGAGTTCATATTAAAGATGTAGGAGGCAAACATCACAATCTGTATAGGTCTAATGCTATGATGGAAGAATAATGTTTGAGGTTGAAGCAGGTGGTTCATTAAATAAAGATTGTGATTTTTCTCATTAGTTGTATGGTTCTGTTTAACTAATTATGCTTTCACCTGATACAAAGAAAGTATGTATGTGTGTGTTCACATATGTACACAATAAACCTTCTCCCTCCTGTAATATCTTAATCAATGCAGGATTAACTTTTGTCAAACCTTAAAAAGGAAAAGGGTGTGGGAAGCATAAAAACATTCAAAGTTTGCTTTTCTGGCTTTTAATAGAATACCACACCTTACATTTTGAAGGCCTATGAGGGTACTGTAGAATCAAGGTCTGGTTCTCTTGTGATCTTGGAAGAACTCTTAGGAAAAAAATAAAAACAAAACATAAAAAACTCATGAAGGTTTATTCCAGTAAGGGTTTCAAGAGTTTATCTGTTACATACTTTGGTATAATATTTTATTTAGGACCTCAAAAGCCTTTTTACTGATTTTTGGAAAAAAAACAATGGTAACACAGAACAATTAAAGTGATCCATTCATAAAATACAGACCATTTAAACTGATGCTGTATTTCCTGCTACTCACAACTCAGGCAGCTGCAGGTGTGTTTATCAGACATGGGCTGCCTGGGTTACAGGGGAAGAAGCTGCTTTACACTAGTTAAAAAAGCATGATGGTAAGATCAGTCAGGATGCTTTATAACACCGCTTCAGACCATATCACTGTTTTGCCTATCTTCCCATTCTATCTGATTTTTCTCTGTTATTCTACTGTATTCTTATAGGGTCTTAACTGGGGATGTTTTATTTAGTTGAAATAAAAGCTCTATAAATCCAGGTAAACCAAGAATAATTTTTAAGAGGTTGAAAACATTTCTATTTATTTTGCAGAATTACTTTCATAGCATCTGACATTTTCTATACTCTGCTCTTTTTGCCCATGTCACAAATCTAAAAATATTTTTTTTTCTCCTTGCTTATTCAGAATATATTGGACCAAGCTTTGTATGTTAGTGGTTATATTTCTAAAATGCATGTAGCCATTCTGTGAGATCATTGGAATATGCAATGATCACTTGAGTATTAGAAATCTGGATATTTTGAGGTATCCTTGATATCAACTTGCCAGGCACCAGATGTCTTCATTTAGACCTCTTAAAGTATGACTGAATGCTACAATATCTGAAGTTTGCAAAGCGTATTATCATATGGAAGATCAAGTTATGTAAAACTCAAACTTCTAAAGAAAAAAAATGCTTCTTAGTTTCTGTGGCTAAAATGGGATAGCATTGTAGTGTCATTTCATGTATATCGAGGATAGCTTTTTGAGACAGGTGTCAAGTATGTTACAGATGAGATCTCCATGTTCAAGTCTCTGTATTCCACTTTTGTTAATCTAGATATCTAAAGATCTACTCTCCAAGGGAATGCATCTGAAATATACTCAGCAATGTAGCTCACTAAAAAAGCCTTTGAAATTTAAAGTAAAAATTCACTATAGTGTAACCAGGTATTTGTAGGGAAATGCATACGTAAGTAGCTTTTTCTAGTTGCTCATGAAGCTTTTAGACAGATACCCCTTCAGGTACCTGTGGATTTCAGTCGACTCTGTGATGATACTGTTTATTTACGTTACACATTAGCACCCTTTACACCACTACTTCTTTAGACATCTGGGGCTTTGTATAATTGGTTCTGTAAACTTATTTCACTTGCCTACAATATGGAAATGAATCTCTGTAATACATTGTCACATCTCACTATGGAACAAAGTAGAAGTTGTACAGTTAGCTTCCTGCAATTTACAGAAGTTTGCTGTTGGAGGACACGGCAAGTCATATTGAAATTCAGAGTGTAATGCCATAAGTTTTGTAAGCTGAAATGCCGATAGTGATGTCCAAAATTATTTTGCTGATGGAAATTCCTCTGATCTGAAAAGTCCAGTGTATTCTTCAGTGGCTTTACCTTGCCCTGAGGTTTGAACATACCTATCTTTATCTTTTTACGTGTAGTAAGCAAATATCATATTTGTCAAGAGACATTCCTCTCCTTTTATAAAGGTTGATGCTACTTAGTTCCTTGTTGCCTTTCCACTTGGACTGATTCAGTTCTGGAATTATTTTTCTTTTCAAGGAATAAGTTTGGGATTTTTCTTAAGAGCAGTTTGAGCTACTAAAAATTTTTTAACTGCTGGAAATGAATCCACAGCTGATAGGCTGCTTATTAAGGACTACACATCCCACATAGTAACCCACCAGAAAAAAAAAAGACAGTCTGCAAGTTTCCTTATGATCAGGAAGTATCTATTTTACCTTTGAGCATTGTATTTTGAATAAAACTAAATATGGCATCAACTGGCATGATTATCATGAGGTAATTGGACCCAAGGGATAAGAAGCATTTGGCTACAGGTTGTAACTGTAACAACCCAGAATGTAAATTATAATAATTACTTCACAATAAAACTCTCTATAGCTGCACCTTATTTCCCAAGTAGCCTGAGGTTAGCAAAATGCTTTTGGATACCTTCAGCAATTTAATTTCCTTTGTACCTTAAGGTTACTTCTATTAACATCAGTTTGATGAAGGAGTGAAATGAACACATGCAAATATACCTGAATTTCATTCTACAGCTTCAGTGCTGTTTTGTAAAGGAAATGTTTATGCCTAATATTGTGTCATTACTTCTAAATTTTTTTTTAAGTAAAATCTGCAGCTATCTTGTGTCTTACACAAATCTTCAGTGGTTATTATCTGTTACGTCACATTACACTGAGATTTTTAAGCAAGTCAAAGAACTTTGATACATTATAGTTGTAAGCCAAAGAGGGTAGGAGGAATCTCTGAGGTAGCTTTAAAGACTACAGACTTCAGCCTTTTACCCTGAGCTTTACACATCTTTGATATTTTACTGTAGTTAATACTACTATGCTTGTCATACCTACATAGTCTCAACTGCTGACAGTGTCACTTTCTGCACTAGAAACTCCTTATGTCACTTAGTCTGGCAAATAGTGGCCTGGCAACGGGAAGGGAGAAACTCTAGGTTCATGAAAAATTAAAAGGGTGATTTATATCTTAATGATGAAGCAAGTAGCCCTAGCTCTGCTTACATGACCTGGTAGAAGTAAAGGATACATTGAGTTTTGCATATGTTCTCTTTTACTTCCACGTTATCAGAAGAACTTCTGTAGTGGTGAGATAAGGAGCAAGTTCCTGTTTGGGCATCTATATTCTACTCATAATTTTCAAGAATTGTGTATTTTCTCCGCATCTTCAGGGCCGAAAAGTGAAATAAGCTCAAGGCATCATTAAAAAAAGTAATGGGTCTGTCTTTTGTCTTTCTGGTACTTCTCTCGCACAACTGAAGTTGCCCATTGGATAACACTCCTACTGTAGCCCAGCCAAATATCCGTATTTCTACAAACCTTGCAATAAAAATTTCCATGGATCTGTCAATTCCAGCAGCAAGAGACACTAATGTTACAACTTTGGAGAATTTCAATCCCATAATGCTTTATTTTATCGCCACTGATGCAGTAGTTCCAAACCACACAACACTAGTAGGATTCCAGGATCTTTACTCACAGCCTTTATTTGCCACACTGAATTATCCTGGAGTGTTTATGTGTATGCTGGTATATACTCTAGACAATAAATGCTTCCCAGTATCACAGTAATGCTATGAATGGACACATTTTCTTGCATTTATGTAATACTAGAAGGTTCATAATAAGATCCTTAAAGACCACTGTCTGATGAACTCAACTGTCACTCTACTTGCATTTGCGTCCTCTCTTTCTCTCATTTATTTTCCATTAGCAAGCAAATTTTTAACAGAATTGCTACCTTGAGTCAATTTGAACAGGCTGTCTTTTCATGGACTGTATTACTTGATAAGCTGTGCCTTAGAACTGACTTGTGCCTTCATAAGTGTATCCCAAGCCTAGTTTATCTGCATGTACTTTTTCTTGGTGATTATCAGTTGAAATATTTCACTTGTAAAGTAATATGTGATAGGTCTGATTCTGGAGTATGTCAAACTCCATGCTAAGTGTGACAAAACTTTCGTTAGGGAAAGTTTCTGTGGATTTTCCTTGTGCAACAGAACTTTCAAAGAAAGCAGTTCCATGAGGATTCCAACTTTCATTACATTTAAGGCTTTAGTGGAGCTAACAATGCTACAACTGATGGTGGGAGAAGAAAGTAACCAAAAAAGCCCCTTTCTTTAATCATTGTGTTTTCTGTTTCTTCTGGTACTTAACTTCATCCTTTTAATCTACTTCACAGGATCCTGTTGAACTCTGTAGATGATGCTCTACAGTAGTAGCTGTGAGTGAATGCAGTTCTCTGTCTTAACCTTTTGCTAGAGATTAGATACTTGTCTGACTGCACTTCTTTGTGACTAAAGGAACAACTGAACCTAAATTTCTTAAGCAGAACTGAATAGTAAAACTTTTCTGCTGTGGTAGAAGGCATGCAAATATTTAGGAATTTGAGATACATTTTCTTTTTTCTTTCTGCAAGTATGAGTTGAATTTGATTTACCCACTAAAACTTATGTATTAAAGTACAACTGAACAATGTGTGTTAGCACAGTAATGACCTAAGTTGTGCAGTCATTAATTATTTCCATCACAGAAATATATCATGCCTTTAGAACAAAAGCAGATCTGTCTTTATAACTCCAGGAAATCAAACATCAGCCATCCAAAACTAATAGCCTGTCATTACATTTCTGTTTACCAGAGAACAAAATTTTATTCTTGCTGATTTGAAGAGGTTCCCTGGAGTAAATGCTTCTGTAACATACATAAATTATATCCTCCATCAAGTAATCTAATGATGCTTTGGGGGTGGCATCATTAGGCTTCCACATAATATTTGGCCTGATAAAGGGTAAAAACTGTCTTCTAATTATCAAGGAACTGAATATCAGGGGCAAATAAATAATATTAATTGAGACCCTTTATTATCCTTTCCTGAAAAAACAAGCAAATAAAACAAAGCACACCTTTCTGGGGTCTGATTTTAGTAAAATCCCAGTCCCAAAGACCATGCTCTAGTTTTCAGTAGCAATAGAACAGTATTTTTTCTTAATTTCGTTTTTTACTTGCCATTCATATTGTCCCTTCTGATAGATTAGGTGGATAAAATGTTGGGGGGTTGTCACTGTGGTTAAATTACTGATTTTCTTCATGCTTCTTGAAAATCTCTTCAAGATATTGATCAAAATCTATTTGATGTTTTGTACTGCATCTGTATTATTGTTTCCTTGAAAATGCTTTTTCTTGTCTTTTGTCTAGAGGAATATGCAGTGTCTTTCCTTTCAAGAAATGTAGCAGGAGGAATTAATTGTTTCCATGTTTTACTTTCATAAATCAAAGCACCAAGTGCTAAATGTTTTTAAAACAACCAGAAATGCTAATCTGTATAAAATATATTAATTACGTTTATTGTATACATAGTAACAAACTGTTACATATGTGCTACTATGACAGAACATAAACTAAATTTTGATTGTCAAAAGAATATGATTTTTCAAGTTGTGTCACAGAAGGACAGTTGCCAGTCTTGTCATTTCTGCTTAAGGGAGAAAAGTAAAATGTTCTCTGAATACTTTAATCTGCCCCATTGCACTGAGTAGGAAATATGAATCATTTTTCTACAGTATCCATTACTGAAGTGATTTGAAGATGTAACTAACTTGTACATACACACCTCTATGTTTCTGCATATACATCAAAGCCAACTAGTTTTATAAAATCAGAATCATCCTAATACTCTATTAGCCTATAATAACAGCCATTCATGGTTTGTTACCCTCTACATTGCCAGTTCTCAGTCTTCAGTTATAAAATTAATGAGATCGATGATATTTAAATGTCTTTCATCCATACTCCAGATAATTTTGTGTATATACTTTAATGATTTCCTCACACACTTCATGAAATTAAAGACATAAGCAATTTGTCTTTCTTGTAATACATTTTGAGGAAGCATACATCTTAGGGCTATTTGTGTAAAAATGTTATTTTGCCTGCATCATTATCCTCTATAATTCAGTAAATTTCCTCATATCATACCCTTGGAACATCTGAGACTAATTTAGCTATTTTAAAAACTCTAATTGTTTGTATTTGCCTATGTTTTGCTTTGAATGGTGATTTTCACTAAAATAGTCATCTGTATCAACATTGTGGTCATCTCTTCAAGCCTAGAAGGAAAAATTTAGATGCTCATTGAGAGAGCTAACTTGATGGATTTTAGATACCTCCTTCTAGACTCTAGTATTAAGCAGAAGTTACGTAGATATTTTGAGGACTAACTTCAGATGTGAGAAAGTAGGTTATAACAAGGTGAGCGTTGGTCTTTCCTCCCACGTAACAAGCAATAGGACAAAAGAAATGGTTTAAGTTGTGCCAGGGGAGGTTTAGATTGGATATTAAGGCAAATTTCTTCATTGGGTTTTTAAGCATTGGAGCAAGCAATGCGGATCAGGGCAGTGGTGGAGTCACCATCCCTGGAGGTATTTTAAAGATGTGTAGATGTGGCACATAGGGACATGGTTTAGTGGTGGTCTTGGCAGTGCTAGGTTAGACTCCATGGTCTTAAAGTTCTTTTCCAAACTAAATGATCCTATGGGATTCTACGATAGTCTGAGTAATTACTATAGCAAATAACATGGCTTTTGCATACTGAATGGGATAGTGAACATTGCAGGGTTCCCCATACAAAATGTTTCCTTTATTTTAGAAATAAGTAGACCCACATAATGTCTCACAGCTGGAGTTATAGCATTTCTTCACCTAGAGATGCAAGGAACCATTAGCATACTACACTGTCTGGACTTTTCTTTGTACTTCAAAAGGAAAATGAAGATGCAGAAGCATAGAGATGAAGCACAAATTTTCCCCATTCCTTAGTTTTTGAAAATACAAAAGATCACAATTCAAAGCTAAATGGCAGGGTTCATCTCTGGGAAAGTATGGCTTTTCCTTTTATTCTGTCCCAAAGAAGCTTAGATATTTAGGAAGATACCATCCACAGCTCAAAGAGATTGAGTGGCAATCTTTTAAGAAAAGATACCATCTTAAATGAGCTCTTTGTGTCAGAAATTTATGTAGACGTATAACACTTGGCTAAATAAAAAGTAGAGAAAAACTAGGTATGAGCAGGAGACTGTATCAAAATTCAGAAATCCTCATTTTTCCAGATCAAATCAACCTGGAATTTTAGACTCTGTTCTAGTTCTGGTTTTGTAGGTTTTGGAGACTCCATGAGAAAACAAAATAAGTACATGTTCTAAAAACATTTACATATTTATTGAGGTTTAAAGTATTTAAGTTTATCCTTATATCACTTAATTGTTGTTTATGGCTCTGACTTGGGTATTTCTTGTGGTTAAAAGAACCTTCCCCTGGAAACTGAGGATACCTGCATGGAACTGGAATTTATGAATGGTCTTAATACAAAAGATTTGTTCCTAGATAGACCTGTATAAATATGCACTGTAGCTAATGTAATGGATCACATGTAAATGAAAGTACTCATTTTTTTGTAACCTTAATGACTACAAAATAAATGCTAATCACTGCTATCTTCTTAGAACAGAAAATTGTGTTCTGTGGAAGCTATTCCTTTTAACATGTAATGGTCTGTAAAACAGAGAAGAGGGAGTACCAATGTCAAACTATAGTCTCTTGTGATAAACTAGAAAGTAAACATCAAAACTGTCATGACTAAGGCAGCTTTGAGATAAAGCTTCAATTGCTGTGGAAGGCGTTGCATGAAGCAAGTTTGATCTTTCAAGAATACTAATTATTTTGGTTACTTTTTATGTTTTGACATAGATGGTAGAAGGTGCTATAGTTTCAAGTAAACCACTCCATTTGAGAGGTTTTTTGAAAGTGAGAAGCCCAAATCTTCATAACAGCAGATGCAAAGAGGAGCTATTCTAGATCATCTAACTGAGCCTTTGGCTACTGCTTGTCTGAGGCTCTGATATGCACAATGCATATGTCCATAGGTATAACTGTACAATACTGTCTTTATGTCAGTCCATGGTTGCAATTATAGGCAAAGAGGCAAATAATGCTAAATTTCAGGTTACCACAGTTCCTGAGCAGTGTATGGGTCTACGCAATAATTCTTTCCACCTTTTAGCATGTTGTTCTCAATTACTTCTAGTATTTGACCTGTGTGATGAAATTATCTCATTCAGGAAGCAATTGGATGATGTTAAGGCTGCTGCAGGGATCCTCAAAACTTCAGCAGGCTACAAGTGTAGAGGTTTGCGGTATCAAGCCTTTACTGTATATAAAGCACAGAAGATTCAACATGAAACCTGCTCCAGGTGACCCTGCTTGAACAGGGGTTTGGTCAAGATGACCTTCAGAGGTCTCTTCTGACTTCAACCATTCTCTGATTCTGTATCCTGTTATTATATTGAGCACCATTTTTATCTGACTATAATTCTGTGTAGCTAGTAAGAACAGAATGCTTAAGACCTCATTAGCATCTGCATTTCTTTCATTCCATTTCTTACAAATTCTTTAAGCTTCATGTATTAACTTATGGGATGTGTTTGGCTTCTGAGGACAATTTTTCAAAACAGTGTACACCACAGAGTTAGCAAAGGCAGTAGAGGCAGTAAACACTAAGGGAATAGTCACCACTCTCATTGCAGTTCCTTCATACTATGCAGAAAAGCCTGATTTCCTACAGAGGAATTCCCTTTGTTGCTGTACTGTTGAGGATGTCTGTTTTGGAGGAGTCTCATAGGACCCCTTGGAAAATGATGGAGTAACAGTGTACTGGAGAGATATTGGAGAAATGACAAAAGGCAATGAAATGGCAAATGCAGTTATTTTATGGACTCCTTCCTTAAACAGTGATAGGCCGTATGTGGGATGGCAAAAAGCCTTCTTAAACTGAACTATATTTGTTGCAGCCTGAGGAAACTGTGATCCACCTCTTAGCTGTGAAGTAGAAAATCACGAAGTGTCCCTAATAAGATGTTTATAGTCAAATTAGTAGCCTGCAGAATTAGAGTGTAAGTGCACGATGCCATAAATACTAATGGCAGTGCATATCACTTAACTCAGCTATTAGGTCTAATTAAGTTGATGTAGACTATTTGGTAATAATAATTTAATGTTATATTCCTCGGAATTAGAACATGGAAATACTGCACTCCTGTTGATAAAGTGACAGAATTATGTTCAGTTACCTACTGGGAGATACATTCACTATTAATCCTGCTATCTTTGAAATGCAAACACATTTGTGTCCTTAGAAATAAATTACTTTATCAATAAAACTTCCCCCTTTATACCAAGGCTTCTGCGTGTACTGATGAGTTGGATCTTTGCCTTGCTTTGTTTTCTAATGTAACAGATGTGCTGCTTCATCATATTATACACTGAGCAAACACAGAAAGTACTTTATTTTTCTACTGATGTTTAATTTCCATGCTTCTACAGTTTTGAGTAGGCTGCTGAAAAATCTTCTAAAATATATTTTTCAAAACTAGAAGAGATCAAGTTCATATCAAGTTTTTTAAAACATTCTTAGAAAATACAATGTTCAGAACATGTATTCAATTGTGTTCAGTTCAGTAACAGGCAGAATTGTGCTGTTGATGGCATTATTTCTAAATGCCTTAACTGATGGCTGGTGACAACTGGAATTAAAATGCCTGTGCACAACTACTTAACCCAGCAATTAGAAGTATTTGCATATAGTACCTCCCCCTCTGTCTTTTCTTACTTAGGAGCTTGTCTTTTCCTTCCTAGCATAGCCTCACAGATTAGGAAGCATGATGTCCTTTATTTATGAAGTGTCTGACTAAAGTTATGTTTTAAATTGGGCTTCTTGCTGCATATACTCAGACATGTGTGCCCTCAGCAAGTTTGCTGATGACACCAAGCTGTGTGGTTCGATTGATATGCTGGAGGGAAGGAATGCCATCCAGAGGGACCTCGACACAATTGTGAGGTGGGCTGATGCCAACCTCATGAAGTTTAACCATGCCAAGTGCAAGGGCCTACACCTGGGTCGGAGCTATCCCAGGCACAGCTGCAGGTTGGGCAGAGAAGAGATTCAGAGCAGCCCTAAGGAGAAGGACTTGGGGGTGTTAGATGATGAGAAAATGAACATGAGCCAGCTGCAGTGTGCGCTTGCAGCCCAGAAAGCCAACCAAATCCTGGGCTGCATCAAAAGGAGCATGACCAGCAGGTCAAAGGAGGTGATCCTGCCCCTCTACTCTGCTCTTGTGAGACCTCACCTGGAGTATTGTGTGCAGTTCTGGTGTCCTCAACATAAAAAGGACATGGAACTGTTGGAACAACTCCAGAGGAAGACCACGAGGATGATCAGGGGGCTGGAGCATGTCCCGTATGAAGATAGGCTGAGGAAGTTGGGGCTGTTCAGTCTGGAGAAGAGAAGGCTGTGTGGAGACCTCATAGCAGCCTTCCAGTATCTGAAGTGGGGCTATAAGGATGCTGGAGAGGGACTCTTCATTAGGGACTGTTGTGAAAGGACAAGGGGTAGCGGATTAAAACTTAAACAGGGGAAATTTAGACTTGATATAAGGAAGAAGTTCTTTACTGTGAGGCCCTGGAATGGGCTGCCCAGGGAAGTTGTGAATGCTCCATCCCTGGCAGTGTTCAAGGCCAGGTTGAACAGAGCCTTGGGTGGCATGGTTTAGTGTAAGGTGTCCCTGCCCATGGCAGGTGGGTTGGAACTGGATAATCTTAA
The DNA here is from genome assembly GCF_033815535.1 of Pezoporus flaviventris. Taxonomy (NCBI): domain Eukaryota; kingdom Metazoa; phylum Chordata; class Aves; order Psittaciformes; family Psittacidae; genus Pezoporus; species Pezoporus flaviventris. The sequence continues at coordinate 44,752,717 of NW_026892561.1, forward strand.
ATTCCTTTCCTACCCTAACTGTTCCATGATTCTATGTGGACTTCTTTAAATAGCACGTAGATGAGCAACAGTGTACTACATGAAGAATTCATTTCAACTGGTTCTTTTAAGAGCTAATAGGAGTTTTATAGTATTTTCATATTGAATCTTACATGCTTCTACCTATGGTCAAGTCTTGAACTTGAAAACCTCCGCACTTGTAAATCTATTAAAGATTTCAGGATCTCTGTGGCAGGCTTCAACTGAGCTCAGCTCATCCAACTGTTTCCTGAATGAAATATCATATAACTCAAGTCAACATTACAAGTGAAATATCATGCCATTAATTATCGAAGGGACAGAGCTCTGTGGAATTTGCAGAAACAAAAGTTTTGTACTTGTTTATCAAACATGCTGATATTCTGGGGCCATGCTACCCACAAGCTGATTACGAAGAAGCACTAGTTACTTCTTAGAACAGTTTTGGAAGGCTGCAGTGATGGTAGTTTGTCAATAGAGTAAATACGTTGCCTGCTAGTAATGAATTTACAAAATCAATATTGAAAAATGCGAGTCTGTAGAGGCAAAGATTTAAGTGTCTTACAGTTTGTGAGCCTGCGTATAGTTTACTTTCTAGGTCATAAAAGGCTTACTGTGAACATTGGAGACTACTATGGAAAACACACCTTACAAAGTTATTGCCAACATGTAACTGAGGTCTAAAGATTAAAATCCATTCAGCTTTCCTGTTAATCAACTGTGCTTGATAAAATTTTACAGTAGTAAGTTAAAATTGCATATTAATGAAAGCACAGCTGACTATTGCTGTATAAAGATAGAACTATGTTACATCAATTTCTATACCATCTTTAAATAGACCTGTTCTGTAAATGTAACTATAATTTCCTTACTGACATATTTCTTGAGAAATCCATTCTAATCATAAATTATTTCTTAAAAAATCTCAAATAACCAAACAAACAAAAAAATCCCAGAAAAAGAAGAAAAAAACAAGTAATAAAATTAATCGCATAGAGTGGATTTTAGAAAGTCACCCTTTGATTTGGAGAAAACGCCAGGAACAAACTCCCCAACAAGGTTTGAGTTGACAAGCAAGTGTTCCTTACTGCGGCGACGGGAGAGACGGGGTATAGCTCCACCTAGCGTTTGTCTCTGTATTGCTACACAAGCCGTCCTTATATAGTCACTGGGCTTACATACATATTCATGAGGCTACGAGTGAATTACATCATTTTCCAGAAAGTTTCCCCCATGCATACAGAAATGTGGTGGTGGTCTCTGAGGGTCGTTCACTTCTTCCAACAATCTTCACTTTTGGCAGCCTTTGAAGCACGTGCAGTAGATGTTTACATCATCTTAATTGGTTCAGCAACACTACAGACATAGCAATCATCCTGTCCTTCTACTTTTCAATTAGTTTAGCTACAGCCCATCCTGTACACCTGCTAGTCCCAGATACTCCCCATCCCCACATCCTGTTTTTCTATCCTGTTTTTCTTACATTCATTTTGTACTAAGGTCATAAGGACCTAAAACTGTCAACTCACAATGGTTTATCTTATACAAGAATTCTCAGTATGCTCTCTAGCCGCACTCTACTTTTTTTTTTTCTGTGAATCACGCACCTCATTTATTTTCCATTGCTACATGCTAACTGTTACAAAGCCATCAAACTTCATGTTACTTAAAACTAGTTCTATTTATTTACAAAGGTTTATATTCCATTTTGTGTTTTTGTGCCTCCTTGTCTTAACTTAAAAACATCATTATATTACCCCCCTTTTTTTATTTTCCTTCTTAGTTAAGAGATGCCAGAAGGACATCAGAACAGCTGTTTGAATGCCTAATCAAAGTCGAGTTGTACTTCTACATTAAAAAAAGAAAGATTCAAATTTGTGTTGATAGAATCTTTTATCTTCATTTTTCTTGTTGGCTGGTGGGGCTTAGTCTTTCAAGCTTTAAGTGTAGAGCTAGTTTTGGTTTTTGTTTGGGTTTTTTTTCTTTTTTAGTTGGGAGGATTCTATACGACTAGCACATATGGCATGTTTTCCTGTAGAAAAATATACTGTGATCAGCTGATTCAAATTTTACGCATCTATGCATGTAGAATTCCAATGATGCTAATAGAACTTCACAAATAAAGCTGCTTATGGGGAACACTAGCCTGGGTTTTGTGGAGAGATTAAAAATATCATGTTGCAGTATTGTTTAATATGTAAAACATGTCAAAAGCCAGTTCTCAGGGGGAAAACATACATTCAGCTTTTATATTCCCATTATACCAGGAGCTTTGCCAACTCATAAGCAAAAATACTATTTTCTATGTTCTTTGAATATGAAACGGGCAGTAAACTTGGAAAAAAATCATCTCTAGAGTTGTGTGATTTACTGGTTTGAGTGTTTAATTTGTAATATAACTCTTGAAAGGCAAAAAAATTTCCTCCATTCCTGTTAAGATTTAGGGTCTTTCATTAAGTTTTTGCATGTCTGAGAATTTTTTGCATTCTGAACTTGGATTCAGTTAGTTTTCCCTACCCACTCCAGATCTGTGAAATGGTATTCAGAAAGAAAATTTAATTGGAGAAAAATAAGATGATATTTTCATAGTCAAAACCAAATCACTGTGAACTGATTAGCAGGTGAGAGAGAAAAAGAATAGGAAGGAAATCTAGGAAGTAGAGTTTCCTATCTCCTTCCTCTTCTGAACATAAAAAAATACAGATAAAGATGCATATCTATAGAACTACAGATAGAGAAGTTTATTATCAACAAATGTACTCAAGCACAATTTATTGTTTGTTGAAACAAATGACAATTATTTTTTTTTTAACTATCCGTGGATCATTACTAGTTGAACTATTGCTCTGAGTCCAGGTTTATGAACTTTGGCTTTTGTATCATCATTTTAAAGCATTTTTTAAAGGTATAAAATCAATGTTCTCATTGTCTAATCAAAATAAATTTCCTTTTATATTGATCTCATTTTCTTTCAGCTATAACATTTGTGGCACAACACGAAGCATCCTCTGTAGGATATGAAAGATCCAGAGAAACTGCACTGGTTTTGTTTCACCTTAGATTTTCTGACAGCATGCAAGTCCACAGCTGGCCAGTTACATGTCCACAGGAGTAAAACCCCAACATTCAAATGACATAGTATCTGAAATATATTTACTAACCAGGATGAAAATACCAATTCCTACTTTATGACACTTGCACACCACGTACATACTGCAATCTAGGTCTCAGATCCTCTAGTCCAGTGTGGACCAACACCACAATCCTAAATGAGTGTCCTCCTGTCTCATAGCTCAGCCCTTATGTGTAGTGGTTCCACCTTGAGCTTAGCTTTCTGTATGGTGTTCAATACCCAGATAAGTATTCTACCATTCCCTTTAATTATCCATTTGTATTCTCACTAAGTTAAAGTGAAAAGGAAGTTCTTAAGCTCTTAAAAAACAAAGTGGGTAAAATTAGCTAAGATGCATATACCTTTTCCTGGCAGAACAAGGACCTTAACTTTGCAGGTCCTAAGCTGCATTGGAACACATTACCTAATCACAGAACTTTTAGTATTACTATCAATCTCTGTTTTCTTTCTACCTGAACAGTTTCTTTCCTTTCCCTTCTTCACAGAGTTGTTTGGTTAGTTGTTTTTTGGGTTTTGTTTTCCTTTGTTCTATTTTATTTGTTTATTTTTAATAAAAGTAAATACAAAGACACTCTTCTAATAGTGTGAAACTGATTGTTTCATGTCAGGATTGACAGATGTGCTAACAAGTATTTGGATACTGAAGGATGTAGCTACTGTGGAATTGTCACATCATGTTTGATGTTAAGATGGCTGAATATGATGAAGACACCTAGTGTTTATCTTGAAGAAAGTGACTGTCAATGATAGTGCTGGCACATCACTAACACAGCAGGTTTTGGTGCACCCAGCACTTAAAACTGTGTTTATTCTCTGCTTTGTAAATGCCTTTCCACACTTGCCCAGTTCTCTTTATATCTCTTCAGGTATTAGTGAAGTCCAAGAAATTACTGTGAGAAATCATACAGAATCTGCTAGGCATTATTGTGAAATAGCCAACAGTAATATCCCTGTTTAAAACAAATGAGCCTCATAGTCCCTTTTGTAGTTGAAGATAATTTTGCTTTAACTTTTGGGGACAGACAAGCTGTTACTCTTTGTCCTATATTGATTGTTACTACATGCAAGTATGCTGGGTGTTAAAACATCACAATCTGCAGCTGTAAGTTAAAAATTTTGTGGAATATCCCTGTTCCCCTGACTAATATCCATTCTGGAACTTGATCTGAGGCAAGGACTGGTGTTACATGTTAAGGCAAGAGGTCATCGAACATTGGCAGCAAATTGCATCAATATTTGACAGTAGCTCCAAATTCCAGCCAGGCTTCCTCATGCATGAAAACTATTGTCTGGTAAGGGAAAATTTGCTGTTAATCACCTGTGTAGTAATAAAAGCAGACATCTGGTTAAAAGTCTGCTTTATTTCTTTCTACTATTGGGTGGCATATTTTCCAAATTGAAGTGAATGCCTGCAGTGCTGTAGTAAGGTAAATTTATTTGTCAGAATTTTTTTCAAGAAGGTGTTTCTGCTGTCATCTTAATCATTTTGCCTGAAACACTAGATCCAAGAACAACGTGGTTACGCATTTCCCCAAATATCTGTATAACTTAAATATAATAAAAAAGCATAAGTGTTTATTATTAAATTGTACAGTAAATGGCTTGTTTAATAAAGAGCAAATGAAAGCTTACTGAAGGAAATGAGGTTTAGGCAAAAATAAGTTAAAAGAGGTGATATAGTGCATGTTAGGCATGATACTAGTGTCAATGTGAGTCTAATTTCAGGAGAGATATAATATTCTATCATTCACTAACCATAACTTTTCATTTGTTAGTACCTGGGTTTCCAAGCTGTCTCGCCTTCATCTCAGCAATCTCTACAGAAGCCTGGGAAAGGGAGTAGTCTACAAGAATCTGTTAAAATGTAAATGCTGGTCCACTGGTAGTTTTTTAATTGCGGTGCATTTTTTCGTGTGCATTCCTAGAACAGATGTAGGCACTGAAAGAGAAACTTATTCAAAAAGAGGATTCACTATTATAAGCAAATATTCTTGTCATCAGGTCATTTAAAGAAGCTAACATGATATACCTGAAACATCAAAAATTCATAGCAAACATCTGAAATATGATAGAATAAAGCAGTTATGGAAGTCAGTGACACAATGTGATTACAGTTTTCTAAATTAGTTGAATTTACAAATTCAGCTGTGTATGCAGTCTTTGTTACGTCAGAAAGAAGCATGAAATCTGAAAGCTTAATATTTATGTATTTTAGAGAGTCCTCTTGATTAAAGGCTATTGTGCAGCTTTCAGCTTCTGGACTTTATTTGGAATTGTATTTGAGACTTTTGACCGGGTTGCTATCATTCTTCTTCCAGGTGATTAAGGGTGCTCTTTCTTTAGTTATGTGGTTTTGACCATAGGGTATAATGATTTCAGGATCAGATTATAAACATAAAGCGTATACTTGAAAATGGTTGTGTTTTATTTTGGGTTTTTTTTTATTGATTCCTTTTTTTTTATCCCAATGATTTATTCTATTGCAAAAGTAAAAAAAAAAAAAAATCTTCACCTGCTTAGCTAAAGATGGCTTTATGGAATAATTTAACAAGATGTACAATATGCATTACGTCACTTCGGATCTTTGGGACAATCTGAGTCCAAATTGCTAGAGGCTGCAGAGATAAAATTTAAGTATTGAAATCTTATTGATGTATTCCTGGCCAGATTTCCTCACCTGGAAAGAATATGCAGGTTGAAATTACTATCTTTCTTGTATGTAATATATATTCTATATTTAGTGTTTTTCAAGCGTAACAACATTAAAACATTCAAGAAATAAACAAATTGCTCCTTTGAGCAGAACCACTACATATCTCCTCAGCAAAAATCTGCCAATTTTTGAAAATACCTACTGATGATTTATTTTATTAAATTTATTTGAATATATTTTAATATATTTCTCTAGAAAGTGGCATGCTTTCAGCATGTTATACGTAGGTTTGTCATCACATAAAAGTGGTTATCTCATATTGCCTTTGAAAGATATCTGATCATCTACATTTTTCAAGTTGAGATAAAAGTGAAAAAGCAGCCTGTAGCAAATGTTTGTGCTAGTACAAAAGTATATTTCCAAAAATAAGAGTACCATTATGCCGTAAGTCTTGTTCCTGCCTTGCATTACAAGTAGTTGAATCAAATACTGTGTTTCCACTGAGATCAGCAATGGGAAAACACATTAAGTTTGTTCCTGGTTCTGCCTTCCATCCCAATCTGCTCATGAGACAAGATCCGTGAAACTCTTTAACAAGCTACATAGCACCATTTAAGCAGAAGCAGTTAAATCATTTACTCATCTGAACTTTGGTTAGAGTTTTGGCTTGTTTCAAGGTGGTGGGGTTTTTTATCTTTGTAGAGCAACTTTGCGAATTTCAGCTGTGGCAATTTTTTAAGGACTCACTTCTGTCCTCAGGAGAGGCTAGAACAGAGTGGTTAACAAAAAGCTGTATTTTGCTCAAGCTAGAATATTAGGCATTGAGTTAAGATTATCAAAGCTTTACTGAATATGGAATCTGGAGGAATTAGTATCTGGGGGGGTATAAATTGAGAGGGGTGATCCATCCCGTGGTCTTGGTTTTGTGTGATACTTTGAAGACATAACGACTCTTACAGACAATTTTTCTAAAAGATATACTGAAATCGAAGCTGTTACATCAATAGAGCATTTGCCACTGTGAACAATATTCCAGGAATAACGTGTTCCATAAAAATGAGCTTCCTTTTCCTACAGCTTGAACATATGTTTCAGTCAGGAGAAACCAAAGATGACTGCATTGCAAAAGCAATATTCTTGACAGCTCAGGCAGCCTTTAACAGATTATAAATTTCACTTAAGTGTCTAACTTTGCGAGGCCTGTTTTTGTAGGTACTGCTTATGGCAGAGCAGTTGTATGCACCATCTTTTTTGGTATTGGTCATGATACAAATTTCCAAATGTTACCTTCAGTTAAACTTATTTCCAATTTAAAAAATAACTGTGGAGGCTTGAAAGCTTTGGAAATGGCTTGATATTAATTGCATTGTCTAAACGTACTAAATGTTGTGGGATAACAAGCACAGTAGGCTTCTAATTCCTAGCACTCTCTTGTTAAAAACAGCCTTTGCAATGATGGAAGTTATGCTTGAATTAATACTTTGATCTTTTTCTTATAATTGTATTTTCTGGAGAAGTGCATTTGCAATTTTCATTTGTACTGTAAGGCAACGGTGTTTACCTGATTATCATTATGAGATTTCTGCAACTGAATGCTTGAAGCATCTTTGTAACGGTTATTGTGTCTTGAAAGTTCAGGGGTGATTTCCTTTAATATTTAAGCTGATTAATTGACTTCCTTACCAGTTCCATTAACTGCTTCAGCAGAGTGTCTGCTAAAAAATAATATAATCACTGACTCCTTAATTATGGAATCAGATCCACTTCAGTACATTAAAATATTGTCTGAATACCTTCTGCCAACCTCCTGTTCAGAGGTAGCCTTGTTGTGCTGTCACATCCCAGTTACCAATGTGTTATAGATGTTTGTCTAGAAGTAGGCTACAGGAGTGATTTTCCACACTGCAGCACATTTTGTTTCCCTAAAATCAAGATAGTTATGTGTATTCACAGGTTTTCCTGCAAACTGAAGAGTCTAACCTTCTGACTGATTTTCAAAATGAGTACAACTGCTTTATTACCAGAATGTTATATGAAGTAAATTAAAAGAAAAATAATAAAATGTAGGCTTTTCAACACAGTAATTTAATTACTGTTCCATTTCAGTTTGATGCATTGACTGACCTGTAGAAGAGAACACCAGAACCAAAGCTGTGTAATTTAGGGATCCAGTCTGTCAGTCTGCATTTCTGAGTTGTTTCTATTCTAGATATTTGTCACAGGTAGAATTATTTCAAGGATATCCTGGTTTTCCTTCAGGAAGTTTGCATGCCATCAGTTAACAAGAGCTCTGGAGAATAGCTGTTCTCAACATTATCTCCTTCACTGAGTTTCTATTTTCAATTATACTTCCAGTAGTTGGTTTTAACTGATAGTGTATATGAGCTGACAGCTGTCCATTGAACTGATTGACAGTCCCAGGATTTGCACTTCTGCTCTAATGTCCCCTTATGTCCTCAGCTGTGTCGTGATCCTGTGCCACAAGTAATGTAAGGGTATACTTGGAAATACTAACCAAGAAATGAAAGCAGTTTGCTGCAAGTTTCTATTAAAAAGAAAAAGAAAAGAAAAAAAAATATGAGATTGAATTTAGCCATTGGATATTGTCCTGGGTTCAGCAGTAGCAGCCATTTTTCTCCTTCTTAGTAGCTGGTGGTTTTGACTTTCAGTCTGGGAACAGCACTGATAACACCAACGTTTTCAGCTGCTGCTCAGTAATGTTTACTCTGACCAAGGACTTTCTGAGTCTCATGCTCTGCCAGGGAGGAGGGGAAGCCAGAAGGAAGCAGAGACAGGACACCTGACCCAAACTAACCAAAGAGGTATTCCATACCACAGCACGTCATGCCCGGTATATAAACTGGGGGCAGTTACCTGGAAGGGCTTGATCACTGCTCGGGTAGGGCTGAGTATTGGTTGGCGGGTTGTGAGCGGTTGTATTCTCTTCCCTTGTTATTTCCCTTTTCATTATTATTATTGGTGATAGCAGTAGCGGTTTGTGTTATACCTTAGTTACTGGACTGTTCTTATCTCAACCCATGGGAGTTACATTCTTTCTATTCTCCTCCCCATCCCTCCGGGAGCAGGGGAAGGAAGGCGGAGGAGTGAGCGAATGTCTGCGTAGTACTGAGTTACTGGCTGGGCTTAAACCACAGCAGATTCTTAAAAGCAGTTTGCAAAAATGTCATGATAGTCTATTTTCCAGCTTCAACCAGCTCACTGACCTTACCTCTCTCCCATCCAGAATGGTGGGTTTTTTTCATTTTCTTTCTTTACACCCCCACTGACTGGAAGAGGTATCTCATGCTGGGTAGAGTGGAGACAGGCTGCTTTGTATAGTTTTGCTGCTTAGGTTAGAAGATAAAATGCCTATTATGAAAAGACAGTACTACCTTGTAAAACAGGAGGTCTTACTGAGGAAAGGAGGTGACAATTGCCACCAGGATCGGCTGATGTGACCTTTACCTTCCTGGGCTTTTGGTCTAACTGGAATTTGTACTTTTATAACAGTGGCTTAACATATGCAAACCATCAGCTCTGAGTATTCTAGGCAGTACTGAAACCATTGCTGTTTTGTACTAGGGAATATTTATAATGTAAGGAACAGGGTAAGAATCCCTGTCTGGAAAAAAAGGTGGTCTTGCTTTGCATGAACTGTTGACGGAAGGGTTCTTTTAATCTGCTTTAGGTCTGTGAACACTGTATTTCAGGTACAATGGTATTCAGTATACATATTAGTTGTTAATATGTTTCCCACTCTTTCTGGTAGTGAAAGATAATGCATGGCAACTTATTCATCCTCAGTTTATGGGAAGAAAGGTCTTCAACACAGCTTAGATACTACGTACTAAATTATGTTATTTGAAATAATAAAGTTATCATACTGATGTAATTTATCCTTTTTCTGCTTTATAAGGCTTATAGACACTCTCTGGATTGCACGCTTTTATGTTCATTTTGAAAAGCTGTCACTGTTCCAGTGTGCAAAGGTATTTCAGTTTCTCTTGTGATTTGAACAGGATGGCAGGTTGTTAAGCTCTCTCCTATTTGGATGGTGAAATCTTAGTGACACTGTTGACTTGCAGATGTAGCACATTACTAGACTAGTAAGGTTGCTACTTTATGGTGACTTTTTTTTCTTGTCAGCTGCATTTTTTTCTGTGGGTGACTTGTCTGGTTTTTCAGCGTAATGTTTCCATTCAGTTGTCTTTTATAATAATATCACATGGCTAACCTGTCAGGGAATCTAGCCCACCGTGTGAGGTAAAGGATCATGAAACAATGGCATAGTTCCCATCTACTGACTGGTGTGAGTTTCCAATTCTGCATTATATAATGAGGTAAAATACAGAAGTTTTAACTAAATATTGCGTTATCCTGTGGGGAAAAAAAATCCTAAACAACTATAGAACTTCTCAGGAAAGGATCCTTGAATATTATTTGCATCTCAGAAGAGCTAAGCTGGCTCAGCTGGGACAGTTGACCTACCTCAGCCAGGGAGAACAGTACTGCTTCACTTCTGTTGTTTCTAATTATGTGGGATTTTGAATTAATTACACTGAAATATGACTAACAAGCTGACACTATTTAACATATTTTTCGTTAACTAAATCCAATGTATGCTAGAAAAGAATGGCAAAAAAAATGGCTTTATTGAACACAGTTATACCTGATGCATGAATTTTCTGTGGAGATGATGATCTAGAAAGTAAACAGCAAAATCATCTGCACAGCTATAAACACTGGTCCTTCATGATGTGCTAAATAAAATGCAGAGCTTTTAACTGTTGAGAATCTTTTTACATAAAAGAATTGGTTTGACAGGAAGTTTGGGGTTTTTTTTTCAAAGTGAAATGGAATAGAGTTCACAGAAAAAGGTTTCATTTCTGAAGTGCTGCTTTTGCAACTATAGGAAATGGGAAAGGGAAGTAACTTTAATGTCCTGGGAAATTAGGCATCGGTTAGCATTCAAAAAGTATTTCTAACCAAAAAAAAAGTAGCTGCTGCGCCTTTTGCAGTTGTTTTCCAAGCCTAAAATTTCTTTGTTTGATAGTAAAATTGAGGAGTGGCTTCTCTGCTGGTCTTGATGTAGCAAAGACAGTTCAATCAGGGAAAAAAGTGAACTGGGGTCTCATTTGGCCTGCCCCTCAAAGGCTTTCCAGTATGAGATCCAGTTCTGAACTTCTGATCAAGTTCATCATCTTCAGTGTCTTGGTTCATCCCTGAGACTTTCAGTTTTGAGGGGACTTGTAAAATAATCAGCAGACATGATTCCACTGATGACTCATGAGCACAACCTGCTTGAGACCAGGTCAATCTGCACGGCATTGATGAGGTCTTTGCAAAATGAGGAGTACTGCAAGTGAAAGGGAGATCTTCATTATACAGCTTTGAATTTAAAACTTGGAAAAACCAGGTTCTTTATGATGGCAGATAGTTCTAGATAATTTTTTAAAAAGTCACAAATTAGGTAAAAAAAGACTCTTCGACAAACTGGTAGAAAATGCATTGTTTTCTGTACAACTATACATTTGTGGGAGACAGGCACTGTAAAAGACAGATGGAGCATCTTTCTGATGGAATCTGCCTCTAATAGTCAGCAATTTAAAGTGCTGCATCATTCAGATACAGCTTTTCCACATCCTGTCTGGACATGCCCTCTAATTGTGAAAGGCATAAGTCATTACATGTAGTAGGTCAGAGGATAATGTTAAACTCTAAATCAGTTTCTAAACCTTTAATTCCTTCTTTCAGACAAAATGCAATTCTTAAAATGCTTTTTTTCAGCCACTGTCAGAATTTGCACCCAACAGGATGAACAGTATTTTTTCACACTTTTTGCTTATAATCATGAAAGAAGAAATATCTGTTACCATTTTTTCCCAATCCAAATGGATTGTTATACCCAAAGAGATAGGAAAAGAGGTATGTTGGGACATATTGCTATTTGCAATTGCTACCATGAATTACATGTTTCTTTCCACCAGCTCAATGATAGTGTTTCATTAGCAGCTTTCATCTGTGGATCTTAGAGAGGTTTAATAATTTTGTAATAGTGGTACATTAATTGGTAAAGACTTATTATTTACCTCCATGGAAGAACCAAGACATTTTTAATCTTAGGGAGAAAAAGTGTCACAGAGACTTTAACACTTATCTCATAAAGCATGTGTGATAAACTCAGATATGGGCACTTCAGATGACTGAGCTGACTTTCATGGATTGTGCAACATCCATGACGTTGATGGTTACACATGTGAAATCTAAATTGATTGTCTGATTCAACAAAAGTTAGGGAAGGTTGTTCTAAATGATTTGCCCACTACTGCTTAATGACCCAGATCATTTAACTGTCAGTGACCTGCTTTAATGGTACAGCATGCTTCATTCTCATGTGAAAAATAGTTTTTTCACTTCAATTAAGACCTTTCTGCCACATTGTATCTGATACTACCAGAAAAATGCAACAGTAAATCATGTTCATTAAGCAAATCCAGCACTGTTTGGATGGAAAAACTAGTCTAGCATGCTTCACTGGTGAAACTGAATAAAAATAGGGGAGAAGTATATTGAAAATTAAGAAAAGAGTAAGTATGGCTTTTCAAAACCAGAAAAGACATTGCTGAAAAAGAATGGGCCACATGGGAGGAAAAGAACTAGATTTTTGCCAGTGTTTCTCATTAGAACACAGGTGAATTTGGCTGAAGTTGCTCCAGTAAAATCTGCTATAGAGTAAAATCACTGCCACCGAAGCTAATGAAAAAAAAATCTCATTTTTTCACCAGAGCTAATGAAAAAAATCTCTCACTCAGATCAGTGTGCCCTCTCCGCAGTTTTTGTACAGTGTAAGAAGGCTATAAAAATGAAAAAAAAACAGAACTATGGCAATCAAGTTGGTCTGATCATGCCCATCAGAGGAAAACCAAGTCTCTCTAAAGGCAAAATTGTGCTGAAATGTTCTTCTAGTAGTTTGGTGTATTTTTACTCACTGGACTTCCAAATTGTGTGAACAGATGGAGTAATTTAAAAATACGAGTCAAATCTTTTGCAGTTAGCAGTGGATTCTTCAAGAAGTCAGGGCTGGGCTATTTCAGGGAAGGAATGGTGTGAGGCCTGTAAGGATACCTTTTTCTTTTTTTTTCCCCTTCTGTAAAAGAAAGGGATGACATGGTTGTACCTATAAGATATTGAATAGATAGTAGATGATAGAGGGAAGTGTGGTTTATATTGACAGCAGTATAAACCCAGGGCACGTCTACTTTGTTAATTATTTTGCCTGGCTTACAGGAGAAGCCTTCTTACTGTGTCTTGCTGAGAAGCTTTTCAATAATATATATAATGAATTAACTAGAAGAAGGTTAACAAAACAGTATGTATCAGCACATAAACCTTTTTCTATTAAGCACTAACTGCATGAATTCCCTCCGTCTTTTCTTTTAGAGATAAGAATAGATTCATTAAAGTACTTCTAAATATTTTATCACCTTTAATGTACTCATCTAGACAAGACCGCAATACAGTCTCAGACATAACTCCTGAATAAGCTCTTTCCTTCATAAAATCTCTCATTAATCTGTCTAAAACAAGATATATGACTGTCTGCTCAGTGCAAGCTTTGACAAACCTGTGATATGTTTGGTTATGTGTAATAAAATAAAGTAGCCTAAATTATGTAGATAAAAACATTAATGGCATAAAATGATAATTCCTGAAGCTAACTGAAAACCTGCCTTGTTGTCTGTCGAGAATTAAGATTCTTGGGTTTTGAGGCAATGAGTACCTCTCATAATTAAAATGAGTGGCCATAGAATGCACTCAGTCCTTCTGAAATACAGGGCAATACTTTGCCTTGGAAGAGCAGTGGAAGTAGATAATGTGAGCCTCTGGCTAAAGTGTTCATATTTCTGTCATGTACATGAAAATGTAGCATCCTCTATCTCTAGGTTGTTGTGGATAAAGAGGTAAAATGTAAAAAAGCTACTGTGGGGACCTTCACCTTTATGGACTGCCCATTCAGAATGTCTTTAGTGGCACATTGCAAATTTTTACTTTACATGACAGTGGAGGAAGGAAAAGTCTTCCTGATTTATGGCAGAGTCTCCAAGTATTTAATGTTTCAGTGATGGGTCTTAGCCTCTCTTGGTGTAAAGATTTTTTCTTGAGAGGTAGCTCAGCTGACACTAACAAAGTTCCAATGGTTTAAAAAAGTCCTCCTGAAGGAGGACACTGGGATTACTGCTCACAATATGTATGATTTGGTGGATGGCACTGAGACAACTTTGGAATATTCTCTTAAACAGGTTGCAAAGAGTTAGTGAAGAATTCCTGGGGGAAAAAAAAAAGGATGCTTAATCATAATTTGGAAAAAAAAGTTCTGGTGTTGTTTTATTCCAAGTTTGTAACTTTTCCATAATTTTTCTCTTTCATATATAATTCTACAGCAAGTACATATGTTCCTTAACACAGTATGCTCATAGTTTTCCTGTATTATTGGATAAGGGCTTGAGCTTGTGCATTTATTTGTACAGAACCAAGATCTATTACATAGAGCCCTTTATGCTGGACTTCCTGAGTTTGCAAAAAGGCTTACAAAATAAACAAGACTGTGGTATACCTGAATGCAGTGGTAATGGAGCACAGTCAATCTGTGTGTATGTACATTGCTGCCTACTGCTCCAAGAATAATAGCCAGTGAACCCAAGATGTGTTTTAGAGGAGTAACTATATTCTTGTAATATATAGTTTACACATAGTAAGTTCCACAAAAGAAATGTTTTAAATTCTTCAAATACATTAAGACATCTTATTGAAATGGCATTCCCACTATTAATGTCTTTGTGCCAACTGCACTTTTGTATGAACTCAAAAGGGGAACATTGTGCAGGGAGAAAAACTTGTCACTCGGAACTGTATATATATAGTGTGATGTTTGAATCATGAATGAGTTGAAGTATTTTCATTAATATAGGAAGCTTGGAAAAATCAATGTAATAACAGAACTACTGTGTGTGGAATAGAACGTTTTTCTTGTAGTGCTCTGTCTGCTTTAAAGTTTACACAATGCTACTTCCAAAATATCTAAGAATAATGTGAAAGAAAAAAAAGTAACTTTGTCTACATTAAGCCTGTCTGTAACTTGTGCAAAGTGAAAGCTTCTCTAGAGATCTCATACTTGTGAATTCTTGCAGGACCTCTGACTTCAGCCAGAGGTTAGCCAACAGACCATGGAATGTTTTTTCAGGGCACACCCAGATTTCTTCAGGGCATCTGGAAATCATCCCAATCTGGCAAATAACAACTGCACAGCTGGTGCAGCTGTAACTGCACAGAGCAGCCAGATTAGCCAGGTCTTTTTACTGAACAAAACCCCTATAGCTAGAGCTTCCAACTGAGACAGGTAGAAAAAGCAACAGAGCTATTTCTGTGAGAATGTATTGCTCAAATTAAATCAAAATCTTTGATTAAAACCAGGGGTTTATTCTTAGAATTTTGTTTCAAGAAAAAAGAAACACATATAAAATCATAGAATCATAGAAGTCCTGGCAACTTCAGCTTATTCTATTTTAAAACTTTTTATAAAGAGTACATATATTTTTAGAACAAGTTTTTATATTGATTTTTTTAATTGTGTTATAATACCAA
Organism: Pezoporus flaviventris; assembly: GCF_033815535.1. NCBI lineage: Eukaryota > Metazoa > Chordata > Aves > Psittaciformes > Psittacidae > Pezoporus > Pezoporus flaviventris. The sequence continues at coordinate 44,768,163 of NW_026892561.1, forward strand.
ATAAAGTTAAATAATTAACTTGGAAAAAGCAAAGTGTCTTCAGATATATGTATTTCTCTTATGGAGTATACAATGTACTGGTTTAGAATCAGAGCAAAACAGTATTTTGAAATCTTAGTGACGTAGAATTCTTGTTCTCTAAAGAGCCCTACATTTTAAAATTAGGCCCTAGGAAAAATCTGGAAATATGAAATATAACAGCATTTGGAGAGTAAGAAGGGATACAACTCTTAAGGTAATAATGAGAAAGCTAGTGGTACTTTTCTGGGGAAAAAAGACAATGTTTTCTGCTGTCCACAACTGAAACCTCTTAACCAGGGGCTGAAGGGTTTTGAAATCTTTATATTGATTTGGGACTTTTATATTTTTCTGTTATATATCTCAGTGTCATTTGAAGAAATAATTGCTGCACATGTTTGACAGAAGTGGCTGTTCCAGTGGTGCATCTGAGACTGTGAGAAGTCTCACTGTTTCAAATACAATTACCTGTGGTGAGGCAGGTTATTGCATGTGAGACACATGAAGGCTCTTTTCCTCATACCTACTGAGCAAGCAGAGCATGAAGTTCTGAGCCAGGGGCATGTCTACTTCTTAAATACCCTTTTTTTTCCCTTGTATTTGTATTGATAAGATTTTAGAACTGAACTGGCAAGTATATTTGTACGTGCTGAAGGAAAATGGAAAGAAATGGAAAAACAGGAAAAAAACTTCTTACATGCTTTCAAACTTTTATTTAAAGCTTTTAAAAATATAACTTTTCATCTTAGAGAGTTAATTATGATATTTTTGTAATGGAGGAAGAGGTTTGAAAAGCTTTTTCAGTTTGTGCAGATAGTTTTAGTAGTTGTTTTCTAGTATTCTTCAATTTTACATTTAAACTGGTAACTGTTACCAAATGGAAGCCAGTTTGAACTGCTTTAGTGTCCTGGGTTCAGTTGTAATAGTTATTTTTCTCCTTCTTGGTAGCTGGTACAGTGCTGTATTTTCAACTTTAGTCTGAGAACAACGCTGATTACACACCAATGTTTTAGTTGTTGCTAAGTAATGCTTACTCCGATTAAAGACTTTTTCTCATGCTCTGCCAGTGAGGACGAGCACAAGAAGCCAGGAGGAAGCAGAGACAGGGCACCTCACCCAAAGTAGCCAAAGGGATATTCCATACCACAGCACGTCATGCCAAGTATATAAACAGGGGGGAGTTAGCCAGAAGGCCCAGACTGCTGCTTGGGTTGGGCTTAGTATTGGTCAGCAGGTGGTGAGCAATTGTATTCTCTTCCCTTGTTATTTCCTTTATCGTCATTATTATTGTTGATAGCAGTAGTGGTTTTGTGTTATACCTTAGTTACTGGACTGTTCTTGTCTCAACCCATAGCATTCTCATTCTTCCAATTCTCCTCCCCATCCCTCTTGGAGCAGGGGGGAAGAAGAAAGGAGCAAGAGAGTGGCTGCATGGTTCTGAGTTACCAGCTAGGCTTAAAATACAAGAAGTGGTTTGCGTGTTGTAACAAAACTAGAAAATACATATAACTCAAAACCATTGCCTTGCATCTGGCAGTAGGGCAGGACAGCAGCACATGTTTCCATTTACAATTACTCTTTCTTTTTAAATATTTGCATGTTTTGTGCAGAAGTAAGTGACTTTCCAAGAGAAGTAACTTAACTATCTATACACCATGACATGGGAAGAGTTGATTTAAATCTCATTTGGTTGAAGGAGAGAGTAGATCTGAAGGAAAATGCAGCATCAGATCTGAGGTCTCTTTGATGCATAGGACTTGTGAATAAAACCTATTAACTCCTGTGAACAACAGCGACTTCTTGACGTTAGACTCGAAGATGATCACTGAACCTGGGAAGGATTAATGGATCAGTGAGGAGGTAGGCAGAGATCCCCAATACATCCACAGCCTACTGAAACAGAATCAGAAGCCCTAATAGGAGCTGTATCTTCAGACCTCCCTCTTCCCACCTTGAGATCCCTCAGTGGGTAGCCCATAAAACTCAAGCCTCCCTAATCCTGCTTCAGAGCATTGTTCTGCTGTTGCAGCAAAACTTGGCAAAGCAAGATTTGCTCAAGAAATGAAAACAAGGTATTTTCCCCCTCATTCTTCCTGAAGCAATAATGAAATACTTTGAACAGTTTCTCTTGTCAGTCTTGAAAAGGGAATTTAATTTTCCTTATCCCGGCACCTTACAATGCTAATTTTATCTAGCAATGAATGGTTTTGTATAGAGATTCGTCATTTTCTCTAGGGAAAAAAAGAATCCATACACAGGAAAAATTGAACTCTAAGGTTTTTTCAAAACCAAGATTCCTATTACATAAAAATCTTCATCAGAATATCTCATTAAATGGCTCAATGTAATGTGAAACAGTCTTTAAACCTCTGCACAGACTGTAAGTGATCAGCTAGTTGCAGGATTTCAAACACTTTGCTTAACCATGTCTCATAATGAGTGCTTAATGATGGAAGAGGGAAAGGGAGAGACATTCATATTCTTTCTAGATCTTCTTTGAAATAGTTTTAACTGACCTTTCCTAGATAACCCTCAGATTAGGTTCCTAATAACTTCTAATTAATATTTTCCAAATTATGGTCCACATATGAAATCTGATGTCTTACTTCTTTCTAATACCCAGCAATTATTGTATTCAGTCATGGTTGCTTTATGAACTTGACTTCAACCATTTGTTAGGTCTTCTAAAATTGAGTATTGTAGGACGTGCAATGTAAGTGCAAAATACTATTGTAATAAAAACAAAGATACAAATTGGTGTTAGATGTGCAGAGCATATTCAAAGTATTCAAAATACTCTTTACAGTAAGAATAACTTCTAATAGATTTTTGCTGAAGAGCATTGAAGATTATTATGAATGAGTCACTGCAAAATCTGTAGAGGTAAATCTCATGTCTTTCATCATCATTGCATGTTAAGGTTTTTAAAAAATGTGTGTATTGGCAAAGCATTTATAATTTAGCAGTGGCAGTGTTGCTTATTGCACAGTCATAATTACAACTTTGCTTCGATTTGACATCTAAAAGTAGGTAACTAACAGCAAATTTCTTTTTTTAAGATTTAAGGAAGAGACAAACTTACATCTGGATATGAAATAGGCCTTTTTCTCTAAAATTACTCTATGTGAGTGCAAGAGTTCCCATTATTAACAGGAAAATCTATGATTTCACCTACTCTGAACTGTTTCAGGTGAATCTTTTATTGTGAAATACATTATATATGTAGGTAGTTGAGGACTGGGATACAATTATATGTCATTTTGCTGGGATACAATCAGCTGTGACGTGCAAAAGCCCTCTAAGCTCAAACCTGGGCTTTTGAAAAAAAACCCAAGAAGCATTAGTAAGTCTGAAAGTAAACTGGAGCAAATAGACATTCATAAAATTTGAATGAAGAAGGACATAGAAGAAGAACTTTTAGAGCAGTTTTAAAGAAGTTTCCTTTTACAGTTCATGTGTTAGGAGATTATTGTACATGACTTAAGCTGGCAAGTTTGATGGGTTTGTGATGTTTTGTAATAAATGGTGTTACAAAATGGTACTACTGTAATGCACAGTTGTAGCAAGGCAACTGTTTGGGGGTTTTTGCAATATTTAGAGAATGCATTCTATCACTAACACAACAAAAATTCCATATGGAGCTATGAAGTAGTCCACTATTAAGATGTTTCTACATGTGCTAGGAATATTTTTGTATTTCTTTTGCCTGACTTCCCAGTTCTTACCTGAATGCAGTGCTTTGGAAGTTCAGAGATCCAGTGCTCGCACCAGAAGTAGCAGTTATAGCTTATTGGAATAGGAGTGCCAAACTACTCAAATGATTCCTTTATTATTACAAAATGATAAGTGTTTCAACAGTACTCCTAAGTGCTTGTGTCAGGAGTATCACAGTATTCATACCACTCTAGCAGGATCCCATATATTTACATGGTACATGAATGAGAGTATTTAATAGATGGCAGACTTTGCAAGAAAATGCTTACTTTAGACTTTGATCAAATAATTTTTCACCATTCGCCAACCTAAGTTTTCCCTTCCCAGGAGTATTAAACCACAAGTTGGAGTTTTAAGACTATTTGAACAAGCAACTAAAACTTCTGTGACAGTAAACTGTTATCCGTACTTTCTGATGTCACCAGTCTTTATGAAATTTCATGTCGTTGTAGCAAACATCTCATTTACATTAGATATCTTTGGTTTTTTTTTCCAGTAATACTTAATTTTGGAAGAAGCTTTCCCCTGTCTCTTGCACTGCCTATTGCAAAGTTTCTATTCCCACAACATCACAGGGGATGTCTAGTTTTTCCTGCTTTCATTTCAAATGCAACACACAGAAAAACAGTGACTATTTCTGCCTTTACAGGATTAGCACTGCACTTATAAGAAGTCTGCACTTCATTGACTTGATAAATACACTTTATCAAGTACCTACATACTTTAATATTCTAATTTTTATTTCTTGTTGGTTTTTTATACATACTGATTTTTGGCTTAAGTATTAATTGTTCAGGTCATTTTTAGTTGTCCTGATTATTATAGCTTCACATTCCATGCAGCTTCAGATGTTATATTTTGAGCAATGAGATATAGTTTAATATCTATCTTAGAAAATTTAAGTAACTTGCCATTCTATGTCCAGTTCCGTTTTACTGGGCAGTATAAACTGAACTGGTATACTCTGCTCAGTTCTTGAAGTCTGGGAAATAAACTTTTGTGTAGTTCTTCTGGGATACATGCGCATAGGCCTCTGGTAGATGAGGTAGTCTCAAGCACTGTCAGCAAGGATAGAATCTCCAAATGCTAGAGATGTCAAAATTAAACTTCTGAGTGTGGAGGAACCTTTTGTTATTTTCTCTCCTGGTTTTAGAGCCCCGTAATTCCACTATTTGATGCTTTCTCATGACAAGAGCAGCAGATATTCCTTTTAGTGAAGGATTCTTCCTCAAATTTCAAAACACCTATTCAGGCTATGATGCACTTAAATATCTTCAAAACAGTTTCATTTTTTTTTCAAATATGGATAAAATACACTTTTTTTCTAGGTGCATTTTGGGCATGGCTCATTAAATGAACAAGAACATCTTTTGAGAGTATCTGCCAGAAATACTGTTGTGGAAACATCCACAAAATCTGCTTCCTAAGCAATAACATGAATACTGGGAATGCCTTTAGGTTTGATTAGACTGGTCACTGTAAACAAATTCAGTTCCAAATAATGATGAAAATTTCAAAATGTTTAGTTAAATCCATTTCTGATGTGTTGCTAAAGTGGTTCATTTGCAAAATAAAATCACAACATGTTAATAAAAAAGGGTTGCCAGCTCCAACCCTCAGACACAATTTCTAAATCTGTGACCTTTGAAGTCTTCAATTACTTACTAGAACCTGAATTTTCACCTCTAAATTCTTCACTGAGCTTACTTTAGAACTTACAGCAATTCCTCAGCTAAAGGTCACGGTGCTGTGTGGTGTTATCTGAGGTTTTATTATTTCCTCGTAAACTATGACATTTCTAAAATGTCAGCATCTGAGGAGATAAGGCCTTTATGAACATGGAGGAAGAATAAAAAAAGGCACTGCTTACCTTGGCAATTCCATCAGTCATGGTTTGGAGTTATAAATGTGATCACAACAAATAACACAACATTCTCTATTATTTACAGGTATTAATAGTTGTCATCTTTAGTTGCCAATAGTTGTCATAGACATGCATGTTAATAAGGTTATACCATACTTTGTTTAGAGTGTTTGTGCTATGCTTAGTGACCACGGAAAACTCTTTCTTTTCAGAAATAACAATGTATTTGGTTCCTTAATTTCCCTCTTCCTAATCATAACCTGTGGTGATCCGCATTCAGGTAACTTATTTTGGTACCAAAGTTCAGAGAAAAGCAGGACTTTTCCATACTCAGATTACCACAGATTATCGGGGGGGGGGGGGGGGGGAAGGATAGTTGTAAGGGTAGTAAGACTGTAGACTGTAACGTTAGACAACAAAAAAGGGACAGCAGAGGAACAAGAGTAAGCAAGATCTCTGGCTGCTTTCACTTAATTCCTGCTGTCATGTTTCTCTTGATGCCATCTCACTCTGCTGCCTTTTCAGGCTTGATTGCCCATTGACCCTCCATCTGAAATTACAATTTATGTTTCTGTTAAGTGAAGGAAAATGCTTGTGTTTTCTAATCAGTATGCACAGGTATTAAGTGATAAAATACACTGTGATACCAGTTAGGCATCAGGCACTTGAGACCAAACCCACCTGTATGAAGCAATGGAAATCTACTGTCTTCAATTTTACTTATTTCTTAGTTTAATTTATAGCAAGATTGGGATCAGCTCAGATGGCTAACCTGTAACTGGTTTTCCAGTTTTGGCTTGGTTAATTTACACTATGAGCCCTCTAAACCCTGATAAATACCTACTGAAATCAGGGAGATACAGCAGGGGCAAAGAACATCTCTATTTTTAATATTTAAAATCAGCGTTTAGTCACTGAAGTGAGTCACTTTGGGAAAGGAACAGCAGATGTTATACCCTTACTTCCTTATTGCAAGGCAGGAGGATAAAAGGTTTTGGTTAGGAACCAGGGAGAGACTGAGGCTTAGTTAAGGGGAAACCTCTAAAAACAAAGATTTACATCTCTCAATTTTTCCACTTTCATGTTTTTATTGAGAAAAGTATAGAATTTGCTTTGGTACTGATGATGATCACGCAGTTAATGCACCTTTCCCTAAATATATATTTTTTTCCTGTTTGAATGTAGTGGACATACAGGCACATTTCAACATTTTTCCGTGGTTACCAATAAATTCAAGAGTTTTTTTCACTTGTTACAGCATTATCACATTGTATCCATGAACTGGTAAGGAAACTTCACCTTCAGGGGAAGCAGATCCTGTAAAGAGTAACCTGTCTTTTGAAAGGAGCATTCATTTTCAGCCATTTCCTTACACAGAATCATAGAATAGTTAGGGTTGGAAAGGACCTTAAGATCATCAAGTTCCAACCCCCCTGCCATGGGCAGGGACACCTCACACTAAACCATATCACCCGAGGCCTCATCCAACCTGGTCTTGAACACTGCCAGGGATGGAGCATTCACAACCTCCCTGGTCAACCTATTCCAGTGCCTCACCACCCTAACAGGAAAGCATTTCCTCCTTACATCCAATCTAAACTTCCCCTGTTTAAGTTTTAACCCGTCACCCCTTGTCCTGTCAGTACAGTCTCTAATGAAGAGTCCCTCCCCAGCATCCCTATAGGCCCCCTTCAGATACTGGAAGGCTGCTATGAGGTCTCCACACAGCCTTCTCTTCTCCAGGCTGAACAGCCCCAACTTCCTCAGCCTATCTTCGTATGGGAGGTGCTCCAGTCCCCTGATCATCCTCATGGTCTTCCTCTGGACTTGTTCCAACAGTTCCATTTCCTTTTTATGCTGAGGACACCAGAACTGCACACAATACTCCAGGTGAGGTCTCACAAGAGCAGAGTAAAGGGGCAGGATCACCTCCTTCAACCTGCTGGTCACGCTCCTTTTGATGCAGCCCAGGACTTGGTTGGCTTTCTGGGCTGCAAGCGCACACTGAAGCTGGCTCATGTTCATTTTCTCATCAACCAGCACCCTCAAGTCCTCCTCTGCAGGGCTGCTCTGAATCTCTTCTCTCCCAACCTGTGCCTAGGATTGCTCTGACCCAGGTGTAAGACCTTGCACTTGGCATGGTTAAACTTCATGAGGCTGGCATCAGCCCACCTCACAATCGTGTCAAGGTCCCTCTGGATGGCATTCCTTCCCTCCAGTGTATCAACCGAACCACACAGCTTGGTGTCATCAGCAAACTTGCTGAGGGCTCACTCAATCCCACTGTCCATGTCAGCGACGAAGATGTTGAACAAGACCGGTCCCAGCACCGATCGCTGAGGGACACCACTCATTACTGGTCTCCAGCCGGACATTGAACCATTGACCACAATTCTTTGTGTGCGGCCATCCAGCCAGTTCTTTATCCACCGAGTGGTCCATCCATCAAATTGATGTCGCTCCAATTCAGAGACAAGGATGTTGTGTGGGACAGTGTCGAACACTTTTCACAAGTCCAGGTAGATGACGTCAACTGCTCCACCCCTGTCCACCAGTTCTGTAGCCCCATCATAGAAGGCCACCAAATTGGTCAGGCAGGATTTCCCCTTAGTGAAGCCATGCTGGCTGTCACCAAGCACCTTGTTGATTTTCATGTGCCTTAGCATGCCTTCCAGGAGAATCTGCTCCAAGATTTTGCCAGGCACAGAGGTGAGACTGACTGGTCTGTAATTCCCCGGGTCATCCATTTTCCCCTTCTTGAAAATGGGGGTTTTATTTCCCTTTTTCCAGTTATTGGGAACTTCACCTGACTGCCATGATTTCTCAAATATGATGGCCAGCAGCTTCCCAACTTCATTTGCCAGCTCCTTCAGGACCCGCAGATGGATCTCATCAGGACCCATGGAGTTGTGCACATTCAGATTTTTAAGATGGTCTCAAACCAGATCCTCTCCTACAGTGGGCCCAAGGTCTTCATTCTCACAGTTCCTGCGTCTGCCTTCCAAGACTTGGGTGGTTTGGTCAGAGCCTTTGCCAGTGAAGACTGAGGCAAAGAAGTCATTCAGAACCTCAGCCTTCTCCAAATCCTGTGTAGCCAGTTCTCCCTAGAGCTTCCTGAGGGGGCCTACCTTCTCCCTAGTCTGTTTTTTTATTTCCTATGTACCTGTAGAATCCCTTCCTGTTATCCTTAACATTCCTAGCCAAGTTTAATTCCACCTGGGCCTTAGCTTTCCTAACCTGGTCCCTAGCTTCCCGGACAACATCCCTGTACTCTTCCCATGCCACCTGTCCTTGCTTCCACTTTTTATAAGCCTCTTTTTTCATTTGAATTTTCCTCAGCAGCTCCTTATCCATCCAAAGAGGTCTCCTGGCCTTCCTGCTGCACTTCCTTCTAGTTGGGATGCAACACTCCTGAGCTTGTATCAGGTGATCCTTGAATATCAACCAAGTAACTACATTAGTAGATGTGTGTCGAAGAGGAAATAACTTATCATTTTCAATGCAATAACACAGCTCAGAAACATTTTTTTTAATAGAAAAAGTTATCATTAAACACAGTGGAAACATTTCAATATTTATTACTATCTGTGACCACTCTTAGCCTTTTCTGGTTGGTAATCAGGTCTCACTATTCATGAACTTTCAGTTTACAGATTCTCTTTACAAAGGTTATATGTGACTTTGAACTCTGTAGGATAAAGTGTTGATTTTAGGTTGTGTAATTGATAGCAGATATCATATAGTGTTGTTTCTGCTCTTGCTCTCTGCTTCACAACTTTTTAAACTGGAAAATAGTATAATATTCAGCAAGTTGTGATACTTTGAAGAAAATGATTAAAGGCATGCTTTGTGTCCTGGATATGTGAGGAATCTGGACATTTTCCTAGATACAAAGATGACATTTATATCACCAGGTTTAAGGATTCATTTTTTGATTCCATAAATCACACTAAAATGATTGGCTCACTGAGTCAACTCTTGTCCTTTGAAATTATTTACCTGGTTTCCTTGGTACAGTGGCATTAGCATGAGTTTTAAACAACCCACTGAAAATCAGAGAACATCTGCCTAGAAAAGTGGATGCTTGGGACCTGTAGGGAGCTACATTCTCCCTAGACTTGGGACACCTGGCTCAGGTTTTTGTTTATTCGGGTAGCACTATGGAAGGAATCTGAACAAGTCTTACACTTTCATATATTACCTCCTCATCAAAGTAACACATTATGCTGCTCTTCTCATGCTGTTATTCTCACGGCCTCATACCTGAAAATTCCCATATTTTCTCATGAGAAGTGATTGCTACTGGCATGAGACTCGGCCCTTCTTTGCCTTCATCCTTAACTTTTGGTTGGAGTGGTTTGTTTTATGTGGCATGACTCAATTATATATATGCATAAAGTTGAATCAACAATCATTGTGCAGCAACTGCCCTTATAAAAGCATTCTCCAATCAATGCTAATAGCATTACAAGCAGGAAGAACCCATAGAGGATTTGAGTGGGTTCTTGTGAAAACTATATACCTACTGTAGGAGAAATACTATGGGGGAACCACCTGCTGCAGTGGGGAGGATGGCCAGAGAGGACACTCACCTAAGGTACCCATCACTTTCAACTTCCTTTGTGGAACCCAGCCAAGTATGTATATCCCTAAGTTGATACTCATCTTGATCCTCTCAGGAGGATACATGCATGTCATTATGAAGTCCAATAGAAATATAGGGTTTCAAAAAGTAAAACCTTCATGGCCTCATAAAGGAATCAGTTAATATCAGTTCTGTGCTTCCAGCTGTACAGTCCCTTCATTATGTGGCAAAGAAGTTGGTATACCTGCCATCTGTTAGCACTTTTTCACCTGTGTCCCATTCTTACTTATGCTGCTTCACCTGCAGCTGAATGCTCATAAACACAGTCTTCTGGTGTTACATGACTATATCCTGCTGCAACAGCAGGAGCTTTTTGAAATCTCTTTGTCCAGCTTCTTAAAAAGTGCAGATAATTTTTAGCAGCTACCACACTTTGTCAGGCTTCATTGAAATAATTCACTCGTTCTTTGATTCAAAGCTGCTGAAATCTGATAAAATGGGGAAAATCGTCCCAGATAAACACAATGCCATAGAAAGACCTGGAAATTACAATAAAATTGATTGAATTAGTAAGAATGAGCCCTTCTGGAGTATAAGCTATGTTATTGACAGAGACATTTTCTCAAGACAAGGAATATGCGCTATATTTCACATAGGAAAGTGAATATGAAGAAAACTGAAGACTTTATGCAAATTCTTTTGTGTGGCTCAGATCAGTTATTATCAGAATATGAGGCACAAAGTCATATACTTGTATAAAGGTCTCAGAAATTAATGGGCCTCCTGAATCTTTCGATTGGAGAGAATGTTAACCTGAAGGGGGGAAAGAATCATTTCCAAAACAGGTCTGCCAAGTGTATTGTATACTTGTAGCTTTTTGGTTGCTCTCTTTGTTTTGTCTTGTTTTGGTTTAAAAACTGTGGCATTTCACTACATGGACTCAAGTTGATGCAGATACTCAAATCCTCATTTATCATCACCAAGCTCTTTTTATCGCCTTGTTTGGTACTTTCGCAACCTGCACATACATACAACATTCAGTCTCATTGGCCACTGTCAAACTCTCCAGGTAAATAGTCCAATCACAATGTTGAAGACCCTCTCACAACCCCCACATCCTCTGGCCATCAAGATTCCTGCCACAACTACATCCTGGCCCATCCTCCCAAGGTTTGCTTGTTTACCTTTCCTGTCCTTCAACTCATCACCCTAGGGCTTGTCAAGCACCAAAGCCTCAGAGCTCATACCCAAACTCTTTTTCATGAAAATCTTATCACCTACACTCCCCACAAAAAAACAACAAAAGTCTGCTGATAACAACAAGCTGTGTGGTTCAGCTGGAGGGAAGGAATGCCACGCAGAGGGACCTTGACACGCTTGAGAGGTCAATGGAAACCACATGAAGTTTAACTGTGTGCAAGGTCCTACACCTGGGTCAGAGCAATCCCAGGCACAGCTACAGGTTGGGCAGAGAAGAGATTCAGAGAAGCCCTGCGGAGAAGGACTTGAGGGTGCTGGTCGATGAGAAAATGAACATGAGCCAGCTTCAGTGTGCACTCACAGCCCAGAAAGCCAACTGTATCCTGGGCTGCATCAAAAGGAGCGTGACCAGCAGGTTGAAGGACATCCTCCTACCCCTCTCTTCTGCTCTTGTGCGGCCTTACTTAGAGCACTGTGTACACTTCTGGTGTCCTCAACATAAAAAGCACGTGGAACTGTTGAACAAGTCCAGAGGAGGGCCACGAGGATGATCAGGGAAATGGAGCACTTCCCATAGGAAGATAAGCTGAGAAAATGGGGGGTGGAGAAGAGAAGGCTGCATGGAGACATCATAGCAGCCTTCCAGTATCTGAAGGGGCTCTACAAAAAAAAAAAAAAAAAAAAATACAATACCAGAAAGCAAAAAGAAAGAAAGCAAGAGAGGAAGCAAGGGAGAAAGAAAGCATAATCATTCCTTCCCTTATGGTCTCTGTAGCCTGCTTCCTTCTCTGCTGCCTTTGCGGTGTCTTCCTTTCTACCTTAAGAAATGGCCTCAAAATCCCAGTATATAAAACGGATCTACAATTGCCCGCAGGGGCGCCTATTGCCCAGCCGTCACAGGAATAAAAAAGGAGGATGGAGTTACACAAAGAGAGGCCTATGGCCTCAACATCCCAAAGAAAAAACGGAAGAAAGTATGACAAGAAGGGGACCCTACTATCACGACACCAAAGCAAAAAAACGAGGAGCAACATTGCTCGCAGGGTCCCCTATGGGATGGCAAAAGCCTACAGCACCTGGGATTCCCAGGCGGTCTCCCATCCAAGTACTAACCGAGCCCGATCCTGCTTAGCTTCCGAGATCAGACGAGATCGGGCGTTTTCAGGGTGGTGTGGCCGTAGGCAGCCACTTCCCTGCCACCACCGCTCTCGGCGCCCGCGCACACGCTGCCCACCCGCACTCAGCCCCAGCCCCCAAAGCCAGGGGCACCATTGTGACGCCCAACCACGCCAGCGCCCCCACGCACACAGCCCCGCACGCCTCTGCCCGCGACGACCCGACACGCGCCCCCCGCAAATCCCCACCCGCCCCCCGGCCAGCACAAAATCAACACCACGCTCCTTCCCTCATGTCCCCCAACAACAGGAACAGGGTCTCCCAGGGACCTGCCCCTCCGCAGCACCCCACCGAGAACAAGAAGTCCGGGACTGCCCGCAAGGACCCCTGTGGCCTCAACGTCCCGCAAGAAAAAAACGGCTGGAATTGCTCGCAGGGGCCTAAATAGCTTAAAAAGGCAAGCCAGCAAAAGGGGGAGAAGCTTGCAAACAGGGGACCCTAAGTGCTTCAAATGCCAGCAAGAAAAAGGGGTCTGCAATTCCTGACGGTGCCCCAAAGACGCAAAAGCCCGCACAGAAAAAGAGGCTGACATTGCCGCAGGGTCCCCTATGGGCTGGCAAAAGCCTACAGCACCCGGGATTCCCAGGCGGTCTCCCATCCAAGTACTAACCGAGCCCGACCCTGCTTAGCTTCCGAGATCAGACGAGATCGGGCGTTTTCAGGGTGGTGTGGCCGTAGGCAGCCTCTCCCCTGCCACCACCGCTCTCGGCGCCCCCGCACACGCTGCCCACCCGCACTCAGCCCCAGCCCCAAAGCCAGGGGCACCATTGTGACGCCCAACCACGCCAGCGCCCCCACGCACACAGCCCCGCACGCCTCTGCCCGCCACGACCCGACACGCGCCCCCCCGCGCAAATCCCCCCCCCCCCGGGCCCGCGCATAAACAACGCCACGCTCCTTCCCTCATGTCCCCCAACAACAGGAACAGGGTCTCCCAGGGACCTGCCCCTCCGCAGCACCCCACCGAGAACAAGAAGTCCGGGACTGCCCGCAAGGACCCCTGTGGCCTCAACGTCCCGCAAGAAAAAAACGGCTGGAATTGCTCGCAGGGGCCTAAATAGCTTAAAAAGGCAAGCCAGCAAAAGGGGGGAGAAGCTTGCAAACAGGGGACCCTAAGTGCTTCAAATGCCAGCAAGAAAAAAGGGGTCTGCAATTCCTGATGGTGCCCCAAAGACGCAAAAGCCCGCACAGAAAAAGAGGCTGACATTGCCCGCAGGGTCCCCTATGGGCTGGCAAAAGCCTACAGCACCCGGGATTCCCAGGCGGTCTCCCATCCAAGTACTAACCGAGCCCGAGCCCGACCCTGCTTAGCTTCCGAGATCAGACGAGATCGGGCGTTTTCAGGGTGGTGTGGCCGTAGGCAGCCTCCCCCTGCCACCACCGCTCTCGGCGCCCCCGCACACGCTGCCCACCCGCACTCAGCCCCAGCCCCCAAAGCCAGGGGCACCATTGTGACGCCCAACCACGCCAGCGCCTCCACGCACACAGCCCCGCACGCCCTCTGCCCGCGACGACCCGACACGCACCCCCCCGCGCAAATCCCCCCCCCCCCCCCCGGCCCGCGCAAAAACAACGCCACGCTCCTTCCCTCATGTCCCCCCAAAACAGGAACAGGGTCTCCCATGGACCTGCCCCTCCGCAGCACCCCACCGAGAACAAGAAGTCCGGGACTGCCCGCAAGGACCACTATGGCCTCAACGTCCGCAAGAAAAAAACGGCTGGAATTGCTCGCAGGGGCCTAAATAGCTTAAAAAGGCAAGCCAGCAAAAGGGGGAGAAGCTTGCAAACAGGGGACCCTAAGTGCTTCAAATGCCAGCAAGAAAAAGGGGTCTGCAATTCCTGATGGTGCCCCAAAGACGCAAAAGCCCGCACAGAAAAAGAGGCTGACATTGCCCGCAGGGTCCCCTATGGGCTGGCAAAAGCCTACAGCACCCGGGATTCCCAGGCGGTCTCCCATCCAAGTACTAACCGAGCCCGACCCTGCTTCGCTTCCGAGATCAGACGAGATCGGGCGTTTTCAGGGTGGGTGTGGCCGTAGGCACGCTCTCCCCTGCCACCACCGCTCTCGGTGCCCCCGCACACGCTGCCCACCCGCACTCAGCCCCAGCCCCCAAAGCCAGGGGCACCATTGTGACGCCCAACCACGCCAGCGCCCCCACGCACACAGCCCCGCACGCCTCTGCCCGCGACGACCCGACACGCACCCCCCCCGCAAATCCCCCCCCGCCCCCCGGCCCGCGCAAAATCAACACCACGCTCCTTCCCTCATGTCCCCCAACAACAGGAACAGGGTCTCCCAGGGACCTGCCCCTCCGCAGCACCCCACCGAGAACAAGAAGTCCGGGACTGTCCGCAAGGACCCCTGTGGCCTCAACGTCCGCAAGAAAAAAACGGCTGGAATTGCTCGCAGGGGCCTAAATAGCTTAAAAAGGCAAGCCAGGCAAAGGGGGAGAAGCTTGCAAACAGGGGACCCTAAGTGCTTCAAATGCCAGCAAGAAAAGGGGTCTGCAATTCCTGATGGTGCCCCAAAGACGCAAAAGCCCGCACAGAAAAGAGGCTGACATTGCCCGCAGGGTCCCCTATGGGCTGGCAAAAGCCTACAGCACCCGGGATTCCCAGGCAGTCTCCCATCCAAGTACTAACCGAGCCCCGAGCCCGACCCTGCTTAGCTTCCCGAGATCAGACGAGATCGGGCGTTTTCAGGGTGGTGTGGCCGTAGGCAGCCTCTCCCCTGCCACCACCGCTCTCGGCGCCCCCGCACACGCTGCCCACCCGCACTCAGCCCAGGGCGCCAAAGCCCAGGGGCACCATTGTGACGCCCAACCACGCCAGCGCCCCCACGCACACAGCCCCGCACGCCTCTGCCCGCGACGACCCGACACGGACCCCCCCGCGCAAATCCCCCCCCCCCCCCCCAGCCCGCGCATAAACAACGCCACGCTATTTCCCTCATGTCCCCAACAACAGGAACAGGGTCTCCCAGGGACCTGCCCCTCCGCAGCCCCCCACCGAGAACAGAAGTCCGGTACTGCCCGCAAGGACCCCTGTGGCCTCAACGTCCCGCAAGAAAAAAAACGCTGGAATTGCTCGCAGGGGCCTAAATAGCTTAAAAAGGCAAGCCAGCAAAAGGGGGAGAAGCTTGCAAACAGGGGACCCTAAGTGCTCAAATGCCAGCAAGAAAAAGGGGTCTGCAATTCCTACACGGCCCCAAAAAGGCAAAAGCCCGCACAGAAAAAGAGGCTGACATTGCCCGCAGGGTCCCCTATGGGCTGGCAAAAGCCTACAGCACCCGGGATTCCCAGGCGGTCTCCCATCCAAGTACTAACCGAGCCCGAGCCCGACCCTGCTTAGCTTCCGAGATCAGACGAGATCGGGCGTTTTCAGGGTGGTGTGGCCGTAGCAGCCTCTCCCCTGCCACCACCGCTCTCGGCGCCCCCGCACACGCTGCCCACCCCGCACTCAGCCCCAGCCCCCAAAGCCAGGGGCACCATTGTGACGCCCAACCACGCCAGCGCCCCCACCGCACACAGCCCCGCACGCCTCTGCCCGCGACGACCCGACACGCACCCCCCCGCGCAAATCCCCCCCCCCCGGCCCGCGCAAAAACAACGCCACGCTCCTTCCCTCATGTCCCCCAACAACAGGAACAGGGTCTCCCATGGACCTGCCCCTCCGCAGCACCCCACCGAGAACAAGAAGTCCGGGACTGCCCGCAAGGACCCCTGTGGCCTCAACGTCCCGCAAGAAAAAAATGGCTGGAATTGCTCGCAGGGGCCTAAATAGCTTAAAAAGGCAAGCCAGCAAAGGGGGAGAAGCTTGCAAACAGGGGACCCTAAGTGCTTCAAATGCCAGCAAGAAAAAGGGGTCTGCAATTCCTGATGGTGCCCCAAAGACGCAAAAGCCCGCACAGAAAAAGAGGCTGACATTGCCCGCAGGGTCCCTATGGGCTGGCAAAAGCCTACAGCACCCGGGATTCCCAGGCGGTCTCCCATCCAAGTACTAACCGAGCCCGACCCTGCTTAGCTTCCGAGATCAGACGAGATCGGGCGTTTTCAGGGTGGTGTGGCCGTAGGCACCCTCTCCCCTGCCACCACCGCTCTCGGCGCCCCCGCACACTCTGCCCACCCGCACTCAGCCCAGGGCCCAAAGCCAGGGGCACCATTGTGACGCCCAACCACGCCAGCGCCCCCACGCACACAGCCCCGCACGCCTCTGCCCGCGACGACCCGACACGCACCCCCCCCGCGCAAATCCCCCCCCCCCCCAGCCCGCGCATAAACAACGCCACGCTATTTCCCTCATGTCCCCCAACAACCAGGAACAGGGTCTCCCAGGGACCTGCCCCTCCGCAGCACCCCACCGAGAACAAGAAGTCCGGTACTGCCCGCAAGGGACCCCTGTGGCCTCAACGTCCCGCAAGAAAAAAACGGCTGGAATTGCTCGCAGGGGCCTAAATAGCTTAAAAAAGGCAAGCCAGCAAAAGGGGGAGAAGCTTGCAAACAGGGGACCCTAAGTGCTTCAAATGCCAGCAAGAAAAAGGGGTCTGCAATTCCTACACGGGCCCCAAAAAGGCAAAAGCCCGCACAGGAAAAAGAGGCTGACATTGCCCGCAGGGTCCCCTATGGGCTGGGCAAAAGCCTACAGCACCCGGGATTCCCAGGCGGTCTCCCATCCAAGTACTAACCGAGCCCGAGCCGACCCTGCTTAGCTTCCGAGATCAGACGAGATCGGCGTTTTCAGGTGGTGTGGCCGTAGGCAGCCTCTCCCCTGCCACCACCGCTCTCGGCGCCCCCGCACACGCTGCCCACCCGCACTCAGCCCCAGCCCCCAAAGCCAGGGGCACCATTGTGACGCCCAACACGCCAGCGCCCCCACGCACACAGCCCCGCACGCCTCTGCCCGCGACGACCCGACACGCGCCCCCCGCAAATCCCCCCCGCCCCCCGGCCCCGCAAAATCAACACCACGCTCCTTCCCTCATGTCCCCCAACAACAGGAACAGGGTCTCCCATGGACCTGCCCCTCCGCAGCACCCCACCGAGAACAAGAAGTCCGGGACTGCCCGCAAGGACCACTATGGCCTCAACGTCCCGCAAGAAAAAAACGGCTGGAATTGCTCGCAGGGGCTAAATAGCTTAAAAAGGCAAGCCAGCAAAAGGGGGAGAAGCTTGCAAACAGGGGATCCTAAGTGCTTCAAATGCCAGCAAGAAAAAGAGGTCTGCAATTCCTGATGGTGCCCCAAAGACGCAAAAGCCCGCACAGAAAAAGAGGCTGACATTGCCCGCAGGGTCCCCTATGGGCTGGCAAAAGCCTACAGCACCCGGGATTCCCAGGCGGTCTCCCATCCAAGTACTAACCGAGCCCGACCCTGCTTAGCTTCCGAGATCAGACGAGATCGGGCGTTTTCAGGGTGGTGTGGCCGTAGGCAGCCTCTCCCTGCCACCACCGCTCTCGGCGCCCCCGCACACGCTGCCCACCCGCACTCAGCCCCAGCCCCCAAAGCCAGGGCACCATTGTGACGCCCAACCACGCCAGAGCCTCCACGCACACAGCCCCGCACGCCTCTGCCCGCGACGACCCGACACGCACCCCCCCGCGCAAATCCCCCCCCCCCGGCCCGCGCAAAAACAACGCCACGCTCCTTCCCTCATGTCCCCCAACAACAGGAACAGGGTCTCCCCAGGGACCTGCCCCTCCGCAGCACCCCACCGAGAACAAGAAGTCCGGACTGCCCGCAAGGACCCCTGTGGCCTCAACGATCCCGCAAGAAAAAAACGGCTGGAATTGCTCGCAGGGGCCTAAATAGCTTAAAAAGGCAAGCCAGCAAAAGGGGGAGAAGCTTGCAAACAGGGGACCCTAAGTGCTTCAAATGCCAGCAAGAAAAAGGGGTCTGCAATTCCTGATGGTGCCCCAAAGACGCAAAAGCCCGCACAGAAAGAGGCTGACATTGCCCGCAGGGTCCCCTATGGGCTGGCAAAAGCCTACAGCACCCGGGATTCCAGGCGGTCTCCCATCCAAGTACTAACCGAGCCCGACCCTGCTTAGCTTCCGAGATCAGACGAGATCGGGCGTTTTCAGGGTGGTGTGGCCGTAGGCAGCCTCTCCCCTGCCACACCGCTCTCGGCGCCCCCGCACACGCTGCCCACCGCACTCAGCCCCAGCCCCCAAAGCCAGGGGCACCATTGTGACGCCCAAACACGCCAGCGCCCCCACGCACACAGCCCCGCACGCCTCTGCCCGCGACGACCCGACACGCGCCCCCCGGCAAATCCCCCCCCGCCCCCGGCCCGCGCATAAACAACACCACGCTCCTTCCCTCATGTCCCCCAACAACAGGAACAGGGTCTCCCAGGGACCTGCCCCTCCGCAGCACCCCACCGAGAACAAGAAGTCCGGGACTGCCCGCAAGGACCCCTGTGGCCTCAACGTCCCGCAAGAAAAAAACGGCTGGAATTGCTCGCAGGGGCCTAAATAGCTTAAAAAGGCAAGCCAGCAAAAGGGGGAGAAGCTTGCAAACAGGGGACCCTAAGTGCTTCAAATGCCAGCAAGAAAAAGGGGTCTGCAATTCCTGATGGTGCCCCAAAGACGCAAAAGCCCGCACAGAAAAAGAGGCTGACATTGCCCGCAGGGTCCCCTATGGGCTGGCAAAAGCCTACAGCACCCGGGATTCCCAGGCGGTCTCCCATCCAAGTACTAACCGAGCCCGAGCCCGACCCTGCTTCGCTTCCGAGATCAGACGAGTTCGGGCGTTTTCAGGGTGGTGTGGCCGTAGGCAGCCTCTCCCCTGCCACCACCGCTCTCGGCGCCCCCGCACACGCTGCCCACCCGCACTCAGCCGCAGCCCCCAAAGCCAGGGGCACCATTGTGACGCCCAACCACGCCAGCGCCTCCACGCACACAGCCCCGCACGCCTCTGCCCGCGACGACCCGACACGCACCCCCCCGCGCAAATCCCCCCCCCCCGGCCCGCGCAAAAACAATGCCACGCTCCTTCCCTCATGTCCCCCAACAACAGGAACAGGGTCTCCCAGTGACCTGCCCCTCCGCAGCACCCCACCGAGAACAAGAAGTCCGGGACTGCCCGCAAGGACCCCTGTGGCCTCAACGTCCCGCAAGAAAAAAACGGCTGGAATTGCTCGCAGGGGCCTAAATAGCTTAAAAAGGCAAGCCAGCAAAAGGGGGAGAAGCTTGCAAACGGGGGACCCTAAGTGCTTCAAATGCCAGCAAGAAAAAGGGGTCTGCAATTCCTGATGGTGCCCCAAAGACGCAAAAGCCCGCACAGAAAAAGAGGCTGACATTGCCCGCAGGGTCCCCTATGGGCTGGCAAAAGCCTACAGCACCCGGGATTCCCAGGCGGTCTCCCATCCAAGTACTAACCGAGCCCGAGCCTGCTTAGCTTCCGAGATCAGACGAGATCGGGCGTTTTCAGGGTGGTGTGGCCGTAGGCACCCTCTCCCCTGCCACCACCGCTCTCGGCGCCCCCGCACACGCTGCCCACCCGCACTCAGCCCCAGCCCCCAAAGCCAGGGGCACCATTGTGACGCCCAACCACGCCAGCGCCCCCACGCACACAGCCCCGCACGCCTCTGCCCGCGACGACCCGACACGCACCCCCCCGCAAATCCCCCCCCCCCGGCCCGCGCAAAAACAACGCCACGCTCCTTCCCTCATGTCCCCCAACAACAGAACAGGGTCTCCCATGGACTGCCCCTCCGCAGCACCCCACCGAGAACAAGAAGTCCGGACTGCCCGCAAGGACCCCCGTGGCCTCAACGTCCCGCAAGAAAAAAACGGCTGGAATTGCTCGCAGGGGCCTAAATAGCTTAAAAAGGCAAGCCAGCAAAAGGGGGAGAAGCTTGCAAACAGGGGACCCTAAGTGCTTCAAATGCCAGCAAGAAAAAGGGGTCTGCAATTCCTGATGGTGCCCCAAAGACGCAAAAGCCCGCACAGAAAAAGAGGCTGACATTGCCCGCAGGGTCCCCTATGGGCTGGCAAAAGCCTACAGCACCCGGGATTCCCAGGCGGTCTCCCATCCAAGTACTAACCGAGGCCCCGACCCTGCTTAGCTTCCGAGATCAGACGAGATCGGGCGTTTCAGGGTGGTGTGGCCGTAGGCAGCCTCTCCCCTGCCACCACCGCTCTCGGGCCCCCGCACACGCTGCCCACCCGCACTCAGCCCCAGCCCCAAAGCCAGGGGCACCATTGTGACGCCCAACCACGCCAGCGCCTCCACGCACACAGCCCCGCACGCCTCTGCCCGCGACGACCCGACACGCACCCCCCCGCGCAAATCCCCCCCCCCCGGCCCGCGCAAAAAACAACGCCACGCTCCTTCCCTCATGTCCCCCAACAACAGGAACAGGGTCTCCCATGGACCTGCCCCTCCGCAGCACCCCACCGAGAACAAGAAGTCCGGGACTGCCCGCAAGGACCCCTGTGGCCTCAACGTCCGCCAAGAAAAAAACGGCTGGAATTGCTCGCAGGGGCCTAAATAGCTTAAAAAGGCAAGCCAGCAAAAGGGGGAGAAGCTTGCAAACAGGGGACCCTAAGTGCTTCAAATGCCAGCAAGAAAAAGGGGTCTGCAATTCCTACACGGGCCCCAAAAAGGCAAAAGCCCGCACAGAAAAAGAGGCTGACATTGCCCGCAGGGTCCCCTATGGGCTGGCAAAAGCCTACAGCACCCGGGATTCCCAGGCGGTCTCCCATCCAAGTACTAACCGAGCCCGAGCCCGACCCTGCTTCGCTTCCGAGATCAGACGTGATCGGGCGTTTTCAGGGTGGTGTGGCCGTAGGCCACCCTCTCCCCTGCCACCACCGCTCTCGGCGCCCCCGCACACGCTGCCCACCCGCACTCAGCCCCAGCCCCCAAAGCCAGGGGCACCATTGTGACGCCCAACCACGCCAGCGCCCCCACGCACACAGCCCCGCACGCCTCTGCCGCGACGACCCGACACGCGCCCCCCGGCAAATCCCCCCCCGCCCCCGGCCCGCGCATAAACAACACCACGCTCCTTCCCTCATGTCCCCCAACAACAGGAACAGGGTCTCCCAGGGACCTGCCCCTCCGCAGCACCCCACCGAGAACAAGAAGTCCGGGACTGCCCCAAGGACCCCTGTGGCCCCAACGTCCCGCAAGAAAAAAAACGGCTGGAATTGCTCGCAGGGGCCTAAATAGCTTAAAAAGGCAAGCCAGCAAAAGGGGAGAAGCTTGCAAACAGGGGACCCTAAGTGCTTCAAATGCCAGCAAGAAAAAGGGGTCTGCAATTCTGATGGTGCCCCAAAGACGCAAAAGCCCGCACAGAAAAAGAGGCTGACATTGCCCGCAGGGTCCCCTATGGGCTGGCAAAAGCCTACAGCACCCGGGATTCCCAGGCGGTCTCCCATCCAAGTACTAACCGAGCCCGAGCCCGACCCTGCTTCGCTTCCGAGATCAGACGAGTTCGGGCGTTTTCAGGGTGGTGTGGCCGTAGCAGCCTCTCCCCTGCCACCACCGCTCTCGGCGCCCCCGCACACGCTGCCCACCCGCACTCAGCCGCAGCCCCCAAAGCCAGGGGCACCATTGTGACGCCCAACCACGCCAGCGCCTCCACGCACACAGCCCCGCACGCCTCTGCCCGCGACGACCCGACACGCACCCCCCCGCGCAAATCCCCCCCCCCCGGCCCGCGCAAAAACAATGCCACGCTCCTTCCCTCATGTCCCCCAACAACAGAACAGGGTCTCCATGGACCTGCCCCTCCGCAGCACCCCACCGAGAACAAGAAGTCCGGGACTGCCCGCAAGGACCCCTGTGGCCTCAACGTCCCGCAAGAAAAAAAACGGCTGGAATTGCTCGCAGGGGCCTAAATAGCTTAAAAAGGCAAGCCAGCAAAAGGGGAGAAGCTAGCAAACGGGGACCCTAAGTGCTTCAAATGCCAGCAAGAAAAAGGGGTCTGCAATTCCTGATGGTGCCCCAAAGACGCAAAAGCCCGCACAGAAAAAGAGGCTGACATTGCCCGCAGGGTCCCCTATGGGCTGGCAAAAGCCTACAGCACCCGGGATTCCCAGGCGGTCTCCCATCCAAGTACTAACCGAGCCCGAGCCCGACCCTGCTTCGCTTCCGAGATCAGACGAGATCGGGCGTTTTCAGGGTGGTGTGGCCGTAGCAGCCTCTCCCCTGCCACCACCGCTCTCGGCGCCCCCGCACACGCTGCCCACCCGCACTCAGCCCAGGGCGCCAAAGCCAGGGGCACCATTGTGACGCCCAACCACGCCAGCGCCCCACGCACACAGCCCCGCACGCCTCTGCCCGCGACGACCCGACACGGACCCCCCGCGCAAATCCCCCCCCCCCCCCCAGCCCGCGCATAAACAACGCCACGCTATTTCCCTCATGTCCCCCAACAACAGGAACAGGGTCTCCAGGGGACCTGCCCCTCCGCAGCACCCCACCGAGAACAAGAAGGTCCGGTACTGCCCGCAAGGACCCCTGTGGCCTCAACGTCCCGCAAGAAAAAAACGGCTGGAATTGCTCGCAGGGGCCTAAATAGCTTAAAAAGGCAAGCCAGCAAAAGGGGGAGAAGCTTGCAAACAGGGGACCCTAAGTGCTTCAAATGCCAGCAAGAAAAAGGGGTCTGCAATTCCTACACGGGCCCCAAAAAGGCAAAAGCCCGCACAGAAAAAGAGGCTGACATTGCCCGCAGGGTCCCCTATGGGCTGGCAAAAGCCTACAGCACCCGGGATTCCCAGGCGGTCTCCCATCCAAGTACTAACCGAGCCCGAGCCCGACCCTGCTTAGCTTCCGAGATCAGACGAGATCGGGCGTTTTCAGGGTGGTGTGGCCGTAGGCAGCCTCTCTCCCTGCCACCACCGCTCTCGGCGCCCCCGCACACGCTGCCCACCCGCACTCAGCCCCAGCCCCCAAAGCCAGGGGCACCATTGTGACGCCCAACCACGCCAGCGCCCCCACGCACACAGCCCCGCACGCCTCTGCCCGCGACGACCCGCACGCACCCCCCCGCGCAAATCCCCCCCCCCCGGCCCGCGCAAAAACAACGCCACGCTCCTTCCCTCATGTCCCCCAACAACAGGAACAGGGTCTCCCATGGACCTGCCCCTCCGCAGCACCCCACCCGAGAACAAGAAGTCCGGGACTGCCCGCAAGGACCCTGTGGCCTCAACGTCCCGCAAGAAAAAAATGGCTGGAATTGCTCGCAGGGGCCTAAATAGCTTAAAAAGGCAAGCCAGCAAAAGGGGAGAAGCTTGCAAACAGGGGACCCTAAGTGCTTCAAATGCCAGCAAGAAAAAAGGGGTCTGCAATTCCTGATGGTGCCCCAAAGACGCAAAAGCCCGCACAGAAAAAGAGGCTGACATTGCCCGCAGGGTCCCCTATGGGCTGGCAAAAGCCTACAGCACCCGGGATTCCCAGGCGGTCTCCCATCCAAGTACTAACCGAGCCCGACCCTGCTTAGCTTCCGAGATCAGACGAGATCGGGCGTTTTCAGGGTGGTGTGGCCGTAGGCAGCCTCTCCCCTGCCACCACCGCTCTCGGCGCCCCCGGCACACGCTGCCCACCCGCACTGAGCCCCAGCCCCCAAAGCCAGGGGCACCATTGTGACGCCCAACCACGCCAGCGCCCCCACGCATACAGCCCCGCACGCCTCTGCCCCCGACGACCCGACACGCACCCCCCGCGCAAATCCCCCCCCCCGGCCCGCGCAAAAACAACGCCACGCTCCTTCCCTCATGTCCCCCAACAACAGGAACAGGGTCTCCCATGGACCTGCCCCTCCGCAGCACCCCACCGAGAACAAGAAGTCCGGGACTGCCCGCAAGGACCCCCGTGGCCTCAACGTCCCCGCAAGAAAAAAACGTCTGGAATTGCTCGCAGGGCCTAAATAGCTTAAAAAGGCAAGCCAGCAAAAGGGGGAGAAGCTTGCAAACAGGGGACCCTAAGTGCTTCAAATGCCAGCAAGAAAAAGGGGTCTGCAATTCCTGATGGTGCCCCAAAGACGCAAAGCCCGCACAGAAAAAGAGGCTGACATTGCCCGCAGGGTCCCTATGGGCTGGCAAAAGCCTACAGCACCCGGGATTCCCAGGCGGTCTCCCATCCAAGTACTAACCGAGCCCGACCCTGCTTAGCTTCCGAGATCAGACGAGATCGGGCGTTTTCAGGGTGGTGTGGCCGTAGGCACCCTCTCCCCTGCCACCACCGCTCTCGGCGCCCCCGCACACGCTGCCCACCCGCACTCAGCCCAGGGCGCCAAAGCCAGGGCACCATTGTGACGCCCAACCACGCCAGCGCCCCCACGCACACAGCCCCGCACGCCTCTGCCCGCGACGACCCGATACGGACCCCCCCGCGCAAATCCCCCCCCCCCCCAGCCCGCGCATAAACAACGCCACGCTATTTCCCTCATGTCCCCCAACAACAGGAACAGGGTCTCCCAGGGACCTGCCCCTCCGCAGCACCCCACCGAGACAAGAAGTCCGGTACTGCCCGCAAGGACCCCTGTGGCCTCAACGTCCCGCAAGAAAAAAACGGCTGGGAATTGCTCGCAGGGGCCTAAATAGCTTAAAAAGGCAAGCCAGCAAAAGGGGGAGAAGCTTGCAAACAGGGGACCCTAAGTGCTTCAAATGCCAGCAAGAAAAAGGGGTCTGCAATTCCTACACGGGCCCCAAAAAGGCAAAGCCCGCACAGAAAAAGAGGCTGACATTGCCCGCAGGGTCCCCTATGGGCTGGCAAAAGCCTACAGCACCCGGGATTCCCAGGCGGTCTCCCATCCAAGTACTAACCGAGCCCGAGCCCGGACCCTGCTTAGCTTCCGAGATCAGACGAGATCGGGCGTTTTCAGGGTGGTGTGGGCCGTAGGCAGCCTCTCCCCTGCCACCACCGCTCTCGGCGCCCCCGCACACGCTGCCCACCCGCACTCAGCCCCAGCCCCCAAAGCCAGGGGCACCATTGTGACGCCCAACCACGCCAGCGCCCCCACGCACACAGCCCCGCACGCCTCTGCCCGCGACGACCCGACACGCGCCCCCCGCAAATCCCCCCCGCCCCCCGGCCCGCGCAAAATCAACACCACGCTCCTTCCCTCATGTCCCCCAACAACAGGAACAGGGTCTCCCATGGACCTGCCCCTCCGCAGCACCCCACCGAGAACAAGAAGTCCGGGACTGCCCGCAAGGACCACTATGGCCTCAACGTCCCGCAAGAAAAAAACGGCTGGAATTGCTCGCAGGGGCTAAATAGCTTAAAAAGGCAAGCCAGCAAAAGGGGGAGAAGCTTGCAAACAGGGGATCCTAAGTGCTTCAAATGCCAGCAAGAAAAAGAGGTCTGCAATTCCTGATGGTGCCCCAAAGACGCAAAAGCCCGCACAGAAAAAGAGGCTGACATTGCCCGCAGGGTCCCCTATGGGCTGGCAAAAGCCTACAGCACCCGGGATTCCCAGGCGGTCTCCCATCCAAGTACTAACCGAGCCCGACCCTGCTTAGCTTCCGAGATCAGACGAGATCGGGCGTTTTCAGGGTGGTGTGGCCGTAGGCAGCCTCTCCCCTGCCACCACCGCTCTCGGCGCCCCCGCACACGCTGCCCACCCGCACTCAGCCCCAGCCCCCAAAGCCAGGGGCACCATTGTGACGCCCAACCACGCCAGCGCCTCCACGCACACAGCCCCGCACGCCTCTGCCCGCGACGACCCGACACGCACCCCCCCGCGCAAATCCCCCCCCCCCGGCCCGCGCAAAAACAACGCCACGCTCCTTCCCTCATGTCCCCCAACAACAGGAACAGGGTCTCCCAGGGACCTGCCCCTCCGCAGCACCCCACCGAGAACAAGAAGTCCGGGACTGCCCGCAAGGACCCCTGTGGCCTCAACGTCCCGCAAGAAAAAAACGGCTGGAATTGCTCGCAGGGGCCTAAATAGCTTAAAAAGGCAAGCCAGCAAAAGGGGGAGAAGCTTGCAAACAGGGGACCCTAAGTGCTTCAAATGCCAGCAAGAAAAAGGGGTCTGCAATTCCTGATGGTGCCCCAAAGACGCAAAAGCCCGCACAGAAAAAGAGGCTGACATTGCCCGCAGGGTCCCCTATGGGCTGGCAAAAGCCTACAGCACCCGGGATTCCCAGGCGGTCTCCCATCCAAGTACTAACCGAGCCCGACCCTGCTTAGCTTCCGAGATCAGACGAGATCGGGCGTTTTCAGGGTGGTGTGGCCGTAGGCAGCCTCTCCCCTGCCACCACCGCTCTCGGCGCCCCCGCACACGCTGCCCACCCGCACTCAGCCCCAGCCCCCAAAGCCAGGGGCACCATTGTGACGCCCAAACACGCCAGCGCCCCCACGCACACAGCCCCGCACGCCTCTGCCCGCGACGACCCGACACGCGCCCCCCGCGCAAATCCCCCCCCGCCCCCGGCCCGCGCATAAACAACACCACGCTCCTTCCCTCATGTCCCCCAACAACAGGAACAGGGTCTCCCAGGGACCTGCCCCTCCGCAGCACCCCACCGAGAACAAGAAGTCCGGGACTGCCCGCAAGGACCCCTGTGGCCTCAACGTCCCGCAAGAAAAAAACGGCTGGAATTGCTCGCAGGGGCCTAAATAGCTTAAAAAGGCAAGCCAGCAAAAGGGGGAGAAGCTTGCAAACAGGGGACCCTAAGTGCTTCAAATGCCAGCAAGAAAAAGGGGTCTGCAATTCCTGATGGTGCCCCAAAGACGCAAAAGCCCGCACAGAAAAAGAGGCTGACATTGCCCGCAGGGTCCCCTATGGGCTGGCAAAAGCCTACAGCACCCGGGATTCCCAGGCGGTCTCCCATCCAAGTACTAACCGAGCCCGAGCCCGACCCTGCTTAGCTTCCGAGATCAGACGAGATCGGGCGTTTTCAGGGTGGTGTGGCCGTAGGCAGCCTCTCCCCTGCCACCACCGCTCTCGGCGCCCCCGCACACGCTGCCCACCCGCACTCAGCCCCAGCCCCCAAAGCCAGGGGCACCATTGTGACGCCCAACCACGCCAGCGCCTCCACGCACACAGCCCCGCACGCCTCTGCCCGCGACGACCCGACACGCACCCCCCCGCGCAAATCCCCCC